>NC_137461.1:284131019-284771859 GCF_964235325.1 Thermobia domestica | reverse complement strand
GGGCAAATATCCCAGAGACAAGGCGGTTATATCGTAACCGTCGCCCTCATAGGAGAGTAACTGTTCCTCTATTTTTTCCACGCCTCCATATTCAGCTTCGGAAGAAGGTCTCTTTAACTTCCCCTATGTGAAATCGGAGGAAATTGCACCGTGTGGACAGTTGAATTTGAAGACAGCGTACTGAGAATGATCAAAGACTGTCCTGAAACTAGCAGTAACCATGTGTAGCGCGTAAATATCCACATGCAACTCTAGTGAACGATCAGCAGAGAGATTTAGTGTGAGCGCGCGGTGCAGTATGGTGGATAATTTTGTGGTAGAACCTTATTCATTGCCGGCCTGCCTGTGTGGGAGTACGTATAATTTATTTTTACGTAATGTTCTCTCCCAAAATTGTTAGAACATGTGCCCTTAAACATGAGACAGCAGATGTGATTCTAGCATGACAGTGCACCTGCACATTTTGACAGGAATATGCAGACCTACTTAAATGAAACATTCCCATATAGTTGGATTGGGAGAGATTGGCCTGAGTTATGACCACCTCTTTCACCCTACCTTACGCCTCTTGATTTCTTATTTGGGGGTTATGAAACGCCTTTTGTATGCAACACTAGCCACGACAGCCGAAGAACTTGTTGCTCGAGTTAACATAGCTGCGGCAATCACCTCCGAAATTTCAGTGTGTTTGACCGCACGCGGAAAAATTTGTTTCCCCAATGTCATCTTTGCAATGCGGTCAACGGTTGACAATATCAGACTGTGAACTGTTATTCTTCACAGCTGTTTCATGTACACATACTGCATTACACAAATATTGTGCAAGGTACTTCTGAGTGTTTCACAGTTATCCTCCTTTGTACGAAACAGAATAAATCGGTAGTTCTGTATTTCTTTGTATCATTGTGCAACAGGCACAACAGCTTGTGTTTCGTCGAGTTTCATTCCTTCTGTACTCGGAATTATCTTCCACGGAATTACGTATTACGAGGAAGAAACCTTTTAATGCAGCTTACTTTTGTCCAAATTGTATTCGCATAATTTGTGGAAATCACTGCTATCATGTCAAGAATCACTTGTACTCTCGTTCATCATACATGATCTTTGCTGCCTGACTGTTGTTATAAATCTAATCTGGTTCAAAGGTTTTTTTTTTTTTTTTCCATTTTCACACACTCGTAAGTTGGACAGAAAGCCGTTCATTTATCATCCGTTACCATTAGTCTATAAGATATAACTGTGATACGTTGAAGGCTTCTTTCCGTTTAAATTCTTCTTCCAAGAGTTTATTCTCTGCTGAGACAAGACAGATCAATCACACATGTGTATCTCTTTTTCTTTCGAATTCTAAGTGTTCTAATTTGAACGATGTACTACTACTTTTGATTGTTGAAATCTTGTAGGTATACTTGATTGTTTTTCGTTTTCCTCATTCAACGTTTGATAAAAATACTCCAAGGAATACTTCAGTTTCTTTGGAAGTCACCTTGCGTCGCCACTGCACTACATCCGATTGTACACTAATGAAATCTACGACTAAAAATAATGGACATTCCCTTTTGCACAATTTACATCCGACATTTTGTTCTCGAATATGGTTGCTGTTGCATTTTCTCGAAAATTTTAGGATGGTCATAGCTCAGAGGCATTTCTACACCCAGATTGGTCTATACTTCTCGTTTTATCTCCAGTGTCAGGAATCAGCCCCCGACGTTTAGTATATTAATAAGTCACACACAAACACACACACACACACACATATATATATATATATATATATATATATATATATATATATATATATATATATATATTCATGTTTGTATGGGCGCCCTTTTAGTAGACTTGTCCACCGCCCTCGTTAGTGACCCAGCACGAGCTTGTATCTATATATATATATATATCTATATATCTATCTATCTATCTATCTATCTATCTATCTATCTATATATATATATATATATATATATATATATATATACATCGGGAAATATGTAATGCCTCCTGAAATATACAGATCAGCAAAACAAACAAAACCATGTGTTAATTAGTTTTGAAAAACTATCCAATGATACCAAACGCAACCCCCTATGCCCTCCCCCTTCGGAGGTATCTTTAAAATTTTAAATGGGAACCCCCATTTCTTATTGCACATTTGGTTTCTCCAGAAGGAACAATGATTTGACCCAGAACTGGAAACAGAGCCTTCACAGATGGCGCTTGAATCGACACACAAGAAAGGGGGAATATCAAAATGTTGTGAAAATATAAATTACGAGCAGGGTTGAATTCAGGGGGTAGCCCGGGGGGAATGTCCCCCCGAAGAAAATTCATCCCCCCACGGGGGAAACAAAAAATTTCAGTCACAAAATGTAGAAATTACTTCACCCAATTATTTGCTTTTCTTTCCGTGCACGTGCAGACGAAATCCGATCTCTCAATATACATATAAATGACGCAGACTCATTCTATACAAATATTAAACATGTAACATCGATAGAATACCAAATAGTCAATAAAACCTGTACTTCTTAACGCTTTGACCGAGTTTGGCAGAACATGAAATTGTTAACTGTTGAAGAAAGGTTTGTATTTTAGTAGGTGTTATACCAGCGTTTCCCAACCAGTGTGCCGCGGCACACTGGTGTGCCGCGAATGGGCCGCTGGTGTGCCGTGAGGAGATCGAAACAAAATTATTAATTCTATAGCAATCAAATTTCAAGACATTGGAAAAAATGTATATTTGTATTTCACATTACTATGAACCTCTACTATAAATCTACAATTTTAAGTTTCATGCTGTTACTTTTCTGCACATTTTTAATGTTGAAAAAAAGTATTTCTTATCATTGGTATGACCATTATCGCTTCTTTACTGTTGCAGACTATTTCGTAACTTGAAATTTAAAACATCATTCAATCCTTTTGCAAAGCAAACATGCATACAAATTACCTACATTTTTGTTTTGAAAGTAAAAGAGATTTGTTTGTTCGTTCCTTATTTAGTGATCTTCGTTCTTAGCGAAAGGTTAGATACAGTTTTCGAAAAAGAAAGTGTATTTTTAAAAGCCTGAGTCATTCTTATTTTATTGTATTTTTTTTTCTATTTTTAAATTAGAATGAAAAATAAGCATAATAATTTACCATGGGGGAAAACCAGTGATCGAGCTTTCTTCTCTGTGAAAAGGATATCAGTAATCACAGAAAAAAATACCACTGTATTTTATATTTACAAATAATAATAATAATAATAATAATAATAATAATAATAATAATAATAATAATAATAATAATAATAATAATAATAATAATAATAATAATAATATCTATATGAGTGTGCCGCGAGAATTCAAGTTACACCTGTAGTGTGCCGCAAGTTGAGAAAGGTTGGGAAACGCTGTGTTATACTCTCGCCCTATATTATATATTAGTAAATAGCACTAGTACAGATTGAGATAGGAAAGGAAAGATAGGGAAGATTTTCGATCATTCCATATGATCTCTGATGTCAGCAGACTTCAATTCTTGAAAATGTAGAATTCTTGCATTATTTGAAATAGAACACCTAAATCCTATTTCTCGCATCGGAAGTAACAGACGTAAATGTGATTTACGATTGTTAAAGTAAACACATCTGTCTTTAATTAAAAATAAGTCACTTAAAGGGTGAGATTCAGAGGGCGTCATTTAGAGGGATCAGGGAGGAACAGTTATCCCTCCTGAGTTAGATATTTATATAGAATTTATCAATATGATAGTAGTATATAAGTGAAAGATTGCTATTAAAGGTGATGAAGATCCTGCTCAGTGCCATGCTATGGGGGAGGGGCAAGCGGGGCGACGGTCCCGGGCGCCGAAGTAAGGGGCGCAAAGTTCGGGAGGGAAAAAGAAAAGAAAAGAAGGAAAGAAAAACGGAGGAATGAAACACATGTGCACATATATAAAATGAAAGGAAAAAAAGTAATGAAAAGTGCTCAAAATCAAGGAAAAGCAGGGTTTACTTTTTAAAATTTTCTCACCTTTGCGGCTGGTCTGTCGACCTCACTCATATATACGGGGGTGCCGTCGTATACTCTCGCGCCAAGCGCTGATTTTCCACGACACGGCACTAATCCTACTGAAGATTTCGTAAACTAAACTATTGGATGTGTATGCAGTGAAGAAACCAAGGCTAATATGCTTGATTTAGAATCAGAAGTGTGAGAAAGAATGATAACTTTTTGTTAAGATATTCTTATGTATGTTTGTTTTAGGACAAAAAATATTTAAGTTAATTTAAATCTTTTTAAAAACTTCTACATTAGTAACAAACAGTAACTACTGAATATAAGAAATAACAAAAATAGCTACTGTAAATAGCAGTTAAAGTTTAGTGTAAAATATTCTTGCCAGTCTTTATTTAATGTTTTAGATAAAATTAAACGATTGTTTTTTTTATTTATAATCTCGCATTGAATATTCATCAGCAATTAGTCTCAATATTAGATAAGATGTGTATGTGAGTAGAATTGGTAAATATGCTGCTTTCTTGCAAAAATACAGAAAAACAACTCTCCCCCCCCCCCCCGAGGAGTTGACATTCCCCCCGGGTGAAAATGTCTGAATTCAACACTGATTACGAGTCCCATACTTTGTGGTTATACGGTTAGTGTACTAAATTGCGGATTCGATTCCCCTGTAGAGTAACATATTTAAACGTATTTTTTGTACCCAGATAATAAATTCACACATTTTAACTTCGATAAAAAACAATGTATTTGTGCATAATTTATTAACTTGCAAGAAAATACAAATTGCAACAAAACTGGTTTGTTTTTTGTTATAAATAACCCTATGAACCAGTGTTTTATCCAAGCATCTTAGGAGGGGAAAATTTCCCCCCAAAAGTTGTAGAATCCCCCCCAAATTTCTGAAGATATATGTATGGATATACCTATATTTCCGATTTCAAATTTAACATGCAGTTTATGTTTTTCCAATTTGCGAGTTTTCAGTCGATGCCCTTTTTCATATTCCGCAAAGTCATATATTTTTTTTTTTTTTTTTCATTACACCATTTTTATATTTCCCACCTTCAACAGCTTTTTCCGACTTTCAACAGCCTAGAGAAGTTCTTTCATCAGTCACCGAAAAATCATACGAAGTTAAATTCATTACAAGCTATCATGAATGATCCCAATCTTGAACTTGTGAGGGTAGGAGGCAGTCGTTTTGTTGGACGTCTCACTTGCGAACTGTCAAGGCCATTGCTGACTGGCAGCAATCGTACTAACTCTACGAGAAATATAACTTATACAGATTGCGAGGATTTGTCATCTGAGGCAGGGGATTGTTATTAGTATTACAAAACAAAAAGCTAACGGTCTTATTGTTCGCTATATTGGAAGTGTTGTCCTTGCCTTTGGAGGCAGTTTTTGAAGACTATGATAAGCTCCATAATGAAGTTGTGCGCCCATATGTGATAACGTTGCTAGAAAATTTTGATATAAGATTTGGAGATACCGTTTTCAAAATTTCTTTATCGTCCCCAGGTTCATATTTAGGTAAGTGCTACTCTATGAGCACAGAGCGGCAATTTTTTTTCGATTTATTTAAAGATTCACAATAAAGTAATATTTAAAACTAGCAACCCACAGAGTCCCACGCAAGCGCGAGAAAATATGTTAATGTGTTTAATTCGCTCTAATTACTAATTATTTCGCTTATCTGATTATTTTTAAAAAGTCATCCTCTCCCACCCCCACCCCAAGGGGTGAGGATGAACTTGAACATCTTGAAAACTGATACCGTTAAACTCAGCGACCTTGAAAACTATGAATTCAATACTAATATCTGTCGTTTCGATTACTTTTCAAATCTCGCTCCCTCCCTGGGGAGTGGAGTACGACCTTGAAGTTGAGTTGTATTAAAACTGTCACTATTCATCTCAGCGATCCCCAAAATATGAATTCAACTCTAATATTGACCGTTTTCAATTATTTTTAAATTTCCCCCATGTTATTCTTATGAGGACTTTTCACCCCATATCTCAGCTCAGGTATGACCTAGATACCTAGAACATGTCATTTGGATCATTTCTCTGAGAACTTGAAAACATATTAAAATTTCATATTTCTATCTATTATGGTTTTCAAGTTGAAAAGCGCTTCAAACAGACAGACAGACAGACAGACAGACAGCTTATTGTATTAGTAATATAGATGCTATTAAATCAATACTGACGGTGAATAATGTAAACAATTATTTTTCTTATCAGTGTCACCAATAATTATTGGTATCTTACAGCGACGTCCACCGATGGTCGCCTACCTTCGGGCAGAACACCACATCGTAATCATCATTGAGATAGGCCATTTAAAATTACGTTGTAACTTTCGGATTTGGGGGAGGCAAATTATTTAGAGCACAGGGGGCGAACAATATATAAATACGGGCCTGATCGTCCCAAGTGTTCGACTGTGGTGACACTATGTCTATGGATAATGCAGTACAAGAACTCAAATCTGTGTGATTTTTTTCTTTGAATTTTGAAGAGTACATAACTGAATATAAGTGTTTTCATACAATTTTAAAGTATGAAGAGAAGAACATGAAGTTGAGTGATATCTTACGTAAACTACAAGTGGATGATATTGGAGACGGTTTTCCTACACTACGACATCTAGCCGCCATATTAAATTTGTGTCCTATAGATACCTGCAAAGTTGAAAGACCATTATCAATATGGCAAGAATTTGTACTAAATTAAGACAACTTCCACCACATCACTTAAGTTCACATGGTTAATATCCATGGAAGGTCTTTGTGAATTGGAACTTTTCCATATAAGAAATATTATAAAAAGTTGGTATAATGCTCTCCAAGAAGGATTCCACTGCCTTCTTTTAAAACTTAAAATGTAAAATATGTTGGTTTGTTAAAAATGTGTATTTAAATATTTAGTTCATGTAAAGGTAAGAACCTTTTATATGTCTTAATATTTTAATAATTGAATAATTATGAATCTTTATCTGATCAAAATATTATTAGTAATAATTTTTGTATATGGAGAAGTTTTGTATTTCAATAATTAAAAATTAATGTGTAGCACTGAAGAACAAATATACACTTCTCTGAAAGTATATAGACAGTTTCTTTGCAGACAGTAAATAAAGGTATGGGTTGCATAAAGCACATGGTTACTTTCCACATTTTAATGGGCTTCTCCCCCTAGAACTTCAGATTCCCTCCCAAAACTGAGGGGACTGGATAAAACACTGCTATGAACTCCCACCCTATTACTATGAACCACTTCATAAAGCTAGTTTGCAAAACAATTATCCAAATTTGTATTGTATGTAACTTGAATAAAGTATTAATTGAACTTAAAACGTATTAACTTATTATTTGGGGAAATAAAAGTAAATAAGACTGCCTTGAGTGGGAATTAAACTTAGCACCTCTGACTCTGCAGTCAAGTACGCTAACCACATGGCCACAAAGCACAGGACTGATAATTCGCACTTTCATAATGTTTTGGATCCCCTCCTTTTGTGTGTGTGTATATCAAACGCCATCAGTGAATACACTCTTTGATATCTGAGTCAAATCTGGCGTTGTTTCAAAGGCGCATGTCTCCGGAATTAACGAAGATATCGGAGTCATTCGGAAACAGGTAGATAACACATATAATAGGCATTAGATACGTATCACATCCGTTACACTCACAGATCTCAGTCCGGACAAAATCTCGGAGTTCATATACAAAATCTGCCCATTGAATTGAAACAATTAAAAGTTTGTTTTTACAATGCAAGCGAGCGGGAAAAGTACAGAGGTGTTTTCACTAATTTGTTGGGCTTCTTTCTTTCACTCTTGGCTAGGTCATGTGTATGTGTATGTGTGTGTTTATGTCCGGATATAACAAACGGTTCTGCGAACTGAAAATATTTTAACGGCTGAATAGCATCACTGGCCACAGAGGCATATCCATGACGGCTTCCTAGGAAAGAACTTGGAATGGTGAAAGATTCTGTTTTGACTCTCACTGGGCTTTTGTACAGTGTGACCACCCAGCAAAATTGTTTCGTACTGACCAGTTGAGTTGATTTTGAGTTTAACGTCCCGTTCAGCAGCGAGGCAATATGAGACGTGGACCTACTGATTAACGTGGAATCCGAACATATGAGCTCTCGCCGGGAATCGAACCCGGGTCTCCCACGCCAAAGGCGTCGTACTGACCAGTGGCGTGGCAATAGGGTAAGCATTGCATATAGGCACAGGGCGTTTCAGTATATTAGTGGGTGCCTCAGGTTTTTAATAAAGAAGCAAATTATATAAATGGAGCCCCAAGTTTTCGTGGTCTTCATTTCCGAACATGACAAGAATAAAAATTCCTGTTTACTTCACTCGCAGTTTATTACATCTGCGTTTGGCATTATTGTAAATTCGTCGAGGTTATAGCACTGTATGATTAAGAAATTAATCCTGTATTAATACGATATCAGTCTTATATTATATGTACTGGAGCTTACTAACTTTAAATAAAATTTCCCTGCGCAACAGGCTTTTAACAATAATGACAAATTCTATGACAGATAAGATCTGTATTAAAATTAGTTAAAAAGTGTTGCCATGATTATAAAGTACAGCACAATTGGTACAGGTAAGTACAGCAAGGTACACGTACCGCGGCTACACAGAACCAAGCACAAGCACCAAGGGTCGGGCAAACCGGGCAACTGTCCAGGGCGCCCATACCAGCACCCCTAGGTAAATTTTCGAACGTATTTTCTAATATCACTGTACAGTGGCGTATTTACGATTTTGTTTCGGGAGGGGCTTTGCTAACTTTCGGGGGGGGGTTGCCTGAAAATGTGAAAATTCTGCAAGATATTTCATATACTTTACTATAGTAATTAAGATTTCGGGGGGGCTTAAGCCCGGAAGCCACCCCCCTAAATACGCCACTGTCACTGTAATAAAATGTAAAATATAGGCTAGGACTAGTTAGGGGCTGGGGTGAAAATACATTTTAACTGGGTGAAAACTTTGCTCATGGATTTGACATCTCTGATCTGATAAAAGAATTTGTCGAGGCAAAAGTGAGAAAGAAAACTTCTGATTTTGTATAGAATTTGTCAATTAAAAACAACTGAAAATAAAAAAAAATGCTTATAAGCGCTATAACAAGGTTTGTTATTTATTTTATAATTGTAAAAAATCGCAATATATTTTATAAATAAATTCAATTGAAATCGTTTTAGTAATAATGGTTGATACATTACTGTTTATTTACACTACAATTGCAAAACTGTCCGAATTTTACATGAGTATATTTTTAATGAATAGGACACTGTCCAGTTTACTTTTAAAAGAGACACCACAACGATACAAAAAGCAAAACGGTCAATGCCCTCCCACTGATAATGTTCAGTTTATAACCGTTTCTGCCCGTACGCATAAGTTATAGATGGTCATACATGAGGCCTATTCGATGGGTGAGAAGCGATAAAGGCCATTCTTACGTCACTGGTACTAACCTAGCAGAAAAAAGTACTAAAATTTTATCTGCTCCCGTTTCACCCTATTTATGACATTTTGCTGTTAGTATCTTATTAGATTTCCGGTAGCTCCCTCTCCTCTGTGGACGGGGGAGTGAACCCCCACATTCTTGAAAGAACCTCCAACTTTATTTTTTTTTTTAAAAGTCAAAATTCGATACAAACCATCCAAAACACTTACACCCTCCCAATTTTTACTTTACACTTCCAAACTAAAAATTCTGGTGAAATCCCTGCTTAATTGTCGTATTAGAACTCACTGTAAAACCACTAAAGCAACACAAGTATGACAAATATAGAGGATGTCAGGAGAAAACAAGAAATATCATAAAATGAGCTTATTGAGAAAATCGAGTTTTAATTCCTTAATAGCGTACTGTTTAAACGGATCATCACATATGTAATATTGTTTGCTGTGGTCGTTTATTAGTTGGACGAGGCGACCGGACGGCACCTATGTTCCACTTCCGCTATTGTAAATACCACTGTTGAAAAAAGAAGAAGAAGAAGAAGAAAGTTTATCAGGAACAGTGGAATTTTCATACATTACCAAATTTTCATGAGATTCCTTTTTCCCTCCCAAATGCATTTACAAGAAAAGAAGGGGAAGAACTAGAACACTAAAATATAAAATGTACTAGTCTGTTTCAGGCAACTTGATAGGAAACTCCCTTAACTCCCACCACTCTCCACTATAGAAGGGGAAAGCAAGTAGTTGACCTTCACAGGGAGGGAAGCTTTTCTAATAAACAGAATCGTGTAAACTGTAAATTCGTACATTAATTCGCTCGCACCTATGTTGAGAAAGCACTCCTGTTCCTTTTAGCCAGTGATTTATTTGTGGATTTTGTAGAAGAGGGGAATATTAATGCAAGATTGTGTTCTGTATAACAGAACATCTTTAAAGTGGGATTGGGGCAACGTTATTTTTAATCCTACCTACTTTGAAATAATGGTACTAGTTTGATAGGAGACCCCCCAAGTTCACCATTTTTAAAACTTTTTAAAAACCAATTTTAAGATGAATTCGAATAGGTACGTTAGATAAGATTTGGTTAGGTAGATTAGATTGCATGCATTAGTTACCTTACTACTTGCTGTCCTGCTGCTGGAGACAAGTGTAGAGCACCCAGTAAAAGCCCTATAGTTGCATTGCAGTCTGCACACATTGTCATAACAAGTGTCACACTCCTACGTAAAACGATTTTGCTATGACAAGTAATTCTTTAGTCTGTTCTAATTTGGTCCTTAAAGACCAAATTCCCCGCCCGAACAATAAATACAAAAACAGATAAGAGTTTACTTTGGGCAGAAAAGTGATAGGTGCACATATAGTTGAGCCTAATTTTATTAAATAGAAGGGGAAAGACGCTACTAAATGCCATTCCTCATTATCATAAATAAGTTTTAGTACCATTTTGCTCCTTGTACTAAATAAAATTAGATTCAGGGGTGTGTGCACCTATCAATGTTCTGCTGAAAGTAAACTTTTGGCCAACAAAACATACTGGCATTAAAATGAATCCAGAATTGAACAAAGACAGGGTTAAGCTGAAGTATGATTTGCGGCATGTTATCTAACACTGCCTTTAGAAATTAACAATACTTTCACACAGTGTGCGAATTAGATAATCTATATTGGGGGGGATAAAATTAGGCCAAAGGACATAGTCTGAAGGTTCAAATTTCAAAATGAGACAATAAATGCCTTACCCCCCATATATATACCCCCCCTTACCCCCCAGATGTCACACACACACACACACACATATATATATATATATATATATATATATATATATATATATATATATATATATATGTGTGTGTGTGTGTGTGTGTGTGTGACATCTGTAATAAATAAGAGATTTATTAATTTAAAAAAATGAAATGAAATCTTTGAGTTTTACGTCCCACGGTTATGCCGGTTAGGCTAAAGGAGACGGTGATTATGAGAGATGAGTGAAATGGTGGAATGAAGAAAGTGGGAGGAAACGGGAGAACCCCGAGAAAACCCACGAGCACGGTGTTTGTCCACCACAAAGTTCACTTGGCGGAGGCTGGGATCGAACCCGGGACCCCAAGCACCAGAGGTGAACGCTCTACCACTGAGCCACCGCGCCCCCTTATTAATTTAATAAATCTACCGACAATAACTATGCACACACATACACACCCCACTGACATACACACACCCCACTAAACCTTTTTGAACGTGTTTTAATGTTGTACTCACTATTGTCCCCGTAGCTCTCTAAGGTTTATTTAGTTAATAATTCGGCTCGAGCGATAGCCATGATCACAAGCATATCAAGGCCATCAAGGTCAAATCGAAGGCCAAATATTTAAAATCTCTCAATTCAAATTTCGAGCTTGTGCTTCTACTTCCCACTAAAGCTGTGCTCATCACGACTTTTTTTCTCCAAATATCGATTCCGCGATGGGCACAGAAAGTCAACACTTAAAAATTACTTTACTGTTAGGTTGAAGATGAGTTGATTCACTATGGGCTACGTTATTCAAATAAAGTAAAACATTACACTGAAGTTTTTCAGACATTAATTGCGTGGACAGCAAACTGTACAGCGAAAAGATGGAAAAATCAAGGGTTAATTTTTAAAAAACCCGCTCCAGTTGAAATGCTTATACAGACACGGAGAACCAGTCGTATTAACAAATGCTGAAACAAATCTTGAATTATTCGCTTATTCACCTAAAAATCATCTTCATTAACATGTCTGCTCACTAGGAGCGTATCCCCCAGCGTGTACGTTAACATATACTTACGAGAGAATACCTATATCTCAGATTTTGAGTACAGTTTCAAAAGTTCATTTCCGTAAACTGTAAAAGCAGTGATTACTATGATAATTATCACAAATTAAATGCAACTTTTGATTTGCATACACACAACCTACTAGGGAATGAAGACCATGTGCTAACAAAGAGTACACTGGAAAATGAAATAACAAAAATTAAAATAAGATGATAATCGGTACAAATATAGAGGATGAATATGACATATCCGAACTTCGCCAAGAATGGTAGAAGAAGCTATTTGCTTACTTCTTCTTGGCCAACCGCTAAGAACATTTATAAATCTATATGTGGCTTCGTTATACGCAATTAGTACATTCAAATTCACAAACGATGACGAACTGAAGGGTACGAAGGTACAGTTGCAAGTAACAACCGTAGTCATAATAATATAGTTCTACTAAACAACGTTGAAAATAGTGGGTAATTAGGTGGTAAGTAGAAATGATCAAAACTGAACAGTTTACATCGATCATTTCGAAATACAGCTAGAAGATTAAATTTACAAGAAATAACAAAAATCAGTGAAATTTTGAGTTATACTAAGCATAGTTTGAGGGGGAAAGCGAGCATCCCCGGTGGGGATACTTCAGCTGACTTCTTTGGGGGGGAACAAAATGTGATTGAGGGGGAAAATCCCCTCATCCCCCCCGGTAATTCGCACCCTGCTTTCACACCATACCTCACTTTAGAATAGTGTAGCAATACGAGTTTGTTTT
The DNA here is from genome assembly GCF_964235325.1 of Thermobia domestica. Lineage (NCBI taxonomy): Eukaryota > Metazoa > Arthropoda > Insecta > Zygentoma > Lepismatidae > Thermobia > Thermobia domestica. Next base: position 284,758,781 of record NC_137461.1, on the reverse strand, counting down.
ACATCGGATACCGTTTTTTTTTTCAGTTGATTTGTTAGTAGTAGCATGATGTCCATTTTTTATCCAGCTGATGGCATACTTTTCTGCATTGAGCGAGGTAATATCTGGTTTATTAACGTTTATGAAAAGAATAAATTCGAGGGTTTTTACACATTCGAGGGTTTCTAGTATCAGTATGCTGTAAGTTTAAGCTGAAAAAGCCTCTCTCACACTCTGCAGAAGAAACTGGAAGGACACTGATTTCCATGTTAAGATTTTGTGAAATTGGGCCAATATTAGGTTTAATCTTATGCTCTCGAAATTCCTGCAGAATTTTGGTTGAATCTCAGAGGAAAATTTTAATTCTTATTTTATTTTATTTTATTTTCGAAATTTGCATTACTTCTTTGTCGCCGTTTAACTTTCTTGCAGATAATTCTTCTCGCCAATTGGAGTGTAGCAAAACCTCGGCCCCACTGAATGTTTCGAGCGTATGTTATCTCCTAGACCCTTGGAATCTTATTTTCTGGTACTTCACAAGAGAATTGTCTAAGGATTTTGCTAGTGAGACTCCACAAAACTGACCAGTTTCTTCAAACTGACGTAATTGTTCCATGGATATGCCGCTTTTTTTCTTTCAACGCTTCCAGAACATTTACAGTTTTTCGATTTTGCTTATTACCTGTACAAGGGATGCAGACTTTTCTTGTAGAAACAGGCTAAGGATATGTAGCGGTTCCAGCGCATCTCGGATCATGGACATTTCATAAACAAAATTTCACTTTGAGTTTTACGTACAGATCTGAAAATATTGCGCGCTGCTGAAAGCTTCTCTGCAAATTTGTAGAAGCTTCTCGAAAGTGTTCCACTAGCGCAGGGTAGGACTTCCGCAATGCTTCTACTGAACGGTATGAAGAGCCTAACCACCGTACATCAAAAACTTTAGTAATATTATAGAACCGAATACCTAGTTCTTCTGATATTAATTCGATTTCTTGTCTGTTGTTCGGGGACATTGAGTAAACACTGTGCAATCGCTCTACAAGGCTTTGAAAATGAACAATATCTGAAATCGTATTTAGAACGTTGTGAACAGCCAGTTCCAGCTTATGACTCATGCAGTGAAACACGAATAAATTGGTGTCTAATTCTCGCTGGAGTAAAGAAACAGCACCATTTATTTCGCCTTGCATGTTATTTGCGCCATCAATACAAACTGCTATGTCTTTCCCCTAAATTCATTTTGGAAAGATTCATACTTTCACATATTTTAACTATGGAATCACAAACCTCTCTGCCTATTGTTGCCTATAACTCAAATAAACCTAAAAATATATTGCTACACACCTGATTAACTACAGTAGGGATATACACAATAAGAACAGATTTATGAGACATAGTGGAGAATTCGTCCATCATTAGTGCGAAGTGTTAATCGGAATTCGCAAGATACTTGGTCATTTTTCGTTCATTTCTGTAGCTACAAAGTCAATAATATTTGAACACGTAACATTAGAGTAGAGAACTTGTTCGAGGTTCATTCCATCTATTTCTTACTATTTAATAAGATGCACGGTAAACTACAGCGGATTTTGGGCAATAACATAGGGAGTTCTAAATATCACAGTTGTCTTTTTAACACGAATTTCATTCACAATTAACACGAAAGTCTCTTACTTTGTGTACCGGAATTACTTGCCTTTTAATCGTCAGGAGCTTTATTAAAATATAGTCTAATATCCATTTTTTTAATGTTCTTTTCAAGATGCTTGTCAACAAAGAAACTACCAATTCACAACTGCAGTGACTACTCACTGATAACTGAAAATGTTTTATTATTATTATTACTGTGTTACTTAGATGAAGTATGATAATCAGTGGAATCAGCTGCAAGATTTTTCTTCGGGAAACAATTCTATAAACAAGACTAGCATAGCTCGCGACAAAAAACATACTAAAAAAAAAGTAAAGAATTGTTACTAAAATATGGAGTTGAATTATTGTATTTTAGAACAGATTGTATATCCTAAGAAAGGTGTAAAATATCTTCCCAGGCTGCGAAGATCGAATGAAACCTAGAGGCAGGGAAACCAAAACTTAGAAGGGGGGAAATTCCCAGGCTTCCCCGGCTAGAAATAAATCCCTGTTTTTAGCTACCAACCCCGAGTAAAAAACAATTACTGTTTTAAAATTTTCTCTTTAAGAACAGTATTGCTTATTATTTATGTACGAAAGTTTGCCCTATTGTAAAACATTTTATTGTCTTAACAAATATCGAAGACATTAAAATAAATAACTCAATTCGTCCATTATTTCGTATGAATGTAGAATATCCCTAACACGAATACAAGAACGGGAACTGAGGGGTTTCGAAAATAAAATGTTGATAAAACTATTTGGAGCGAAAGAGGCAAACATTCAGGTGAATTAAAACAAGCTTTTATTTTACAACAACTACAGGTCACCGAGGGTTATAGAAATAGTAACGTTAATACGTATAAGATAAGAGTGGCACGTTGCTTGTATGGGAAATACACACTGTCACCAAGTCCTATTGAAAAAGCCTAGGAGAAAGAGATTGTTAGGGAACAAAGGAGAAGACTTCCGGACAATGTAAAGCAGGATGTTTGAAGGATGGTTGATAATAAACATGGTACATTGACTTTTCACAGGTTAAAATCTAATGGAAAACTTTGTTTCTGTTGCGATGAACCTTTGAGTTCTTTAAGCCAAATCGTTTGTTATTTTTGTACCTAGTTATATCATAAATACTGCCACAAAGTTTGGAGTGGCGCTGTAGGCATCCGGAGTGGCACAGTGTTGCCATCTGTGTATAAAGTGGAAGATGCATGTAGTGTGTGTTTGACTGTTCATGACATACGTTGATATTGTACTGAGTTCTGATGGAGTGCGGCGATTACGAAAATCGTGTAGTAGTAATTGCACTACACAAGGTCGGGAAGACAGCAGGTGAGATTTTCAAGCTCCTGAAACTCCTACAAATCAGCGAGAGTTTCGTGTATCGCGCCATACACCGATACTGGAACGGCAGCTGACCGCGCAAGGAGTGCCAGACCACGAACGGTACGAACCCCGCAGGTCTAGAAAGCAGTCGCAGCGAGAATTCGAAGAAATCCTGTTCGAACACAAAGTGTGATGGCTGCTGAGATGAACATCAGCAGAAATTCCATGTCTCGTGTGCTCAGGAGTGACCTACATCTACGGGCGTATAAGAGGCGGACTGGTCACTTTCTGACCCAAACATTAATGTCGCAGAGGGTCCTTAAATCACAGAGACTGCTGCGGCCTTACGCCAACAATCTGCACAGAAAGATTATCTTCACTGACGAAAAGGTGTTCACAATGGAGCAGGCCTAGAACGCCCAAAATGACCGTGTGTATGCCATGTCATCTACTGCAGCTGCTGAGGCAGCTCCAAGAGTTCAAAAAGCATATCACCCTGCCTCAGTGATGGTTTGGTGGGGAGTGAGATACTCAGGCACAACCCAGCTGCATTTTTGCGAACAATGTGTTAAAACATCTGCCACGGTGTACCAGGACACAGTGCTAACACCTATAGTGAAACCACTGTCTGCTACCATGTTCCATGGAGAAAGGTGGACCTTCCAGCAGGATTCCGCTCCAGGCCAAAAAGCGAAAACAATCCAGGAGTGGCTGGCACGGAACGTCCCCGACTTCATTTCTACCGCTGATTGGCCTTCTAGCAGCCCGGACCGTAACCCGTTGGACTACAAATTTTGAGCAGTCCTTCAGGCAAAGGTCTGCCATAAACGGCAATCCATCTGTCGACAGTCTGAAACAATCCTTTACCCGAGCAGTGAACAATTTTCCCACGGACGTGGTGCGTAATGCCATTGACCAGTGGCCGGACAGACTTCGTGCCTGCATCAAGGCCAAGAGGGGACATTTCGAAAAATGATTCGTGCGTCAGGTGTACAACATATCAATGTAAAACATGACTAAAGTAAATTGCCTTGGTGTTAATACTCTGTGTTATTCACATTCAAACTTGTGACAGCATTTATGATATAACTAGGTATAATTGAACGAACTCGATACTCTTTCTTATCGTTACCCTTTATTTCTTATACTCTAATCAACTCTTGAGCTCTTTTGTGGCTCAGCGGTTAGCGTACGCACCTTTGGCATGGGAGACCCAGGTTCAATTCCCGGTGGGAGATCATGTGATTCGGATTCCACGTTAATCAGTAGATTCCGTCTTATATAGCCTCACTGCTGAAAGGGACGTTAAACTCAAAATCAACTCAACTAATTAACTCTTGTTACATTAGATTACCCTACAGGCCATAACCACTTTTCTCTTGTGTGTTAATGTGGTGCTTTTGTGATGTGTAATTTTTCTATTGTATATTTTCCATATTAGTTTGTTGAAGTGTACGAAATTTAATCGAGCAGAACATCCGTGTTATGCTGTTTTAAGAGTGTAAAAAAGAGAAAAAAAACTTCACATTACTTTTGCCACTAGATAATGGTGGTACTCTTTGTTCATCTTATAGTCCAGTACATTTTATGAAGATAGACCACTTCCAAAAGGTTCAGATGGTGCGTTTACATCGAATTCTAAATATAATAAAACTTTCAAAGCATGAACTGTGAATCTCTAGCACGAGAAAGTACGAGAAGCAAAGCAAAGTACGAGATGTACTCTTAAGTAACTAACTCTATGGCCTATGGAACCCGGAGGTTCAATGCCGCGTTCACAGAAGCTCTCCACTGACTTCTATCCTTAGCCAATTGGATCCAGTTTCTATTTTGTATCCCTATCTCTGCAAGATCCATCTTAATATTGTCCTCCCATCTGCGCCTAGGTCTACCTAATGGTCATTTTCCGATTGGTTTTCCAGTCAAGACTTTGAAAGCGTTTCTACTTTCTTCCATTCTAGCTACATGACCTGCCCACCTAAGCTTCCTAGACTTGACGACCCTAACAATGTTGGGTAAACCATATAAACTATGTAGTTCCTCGTTATGAAGTTTCCGCCATTCCCCAATCCCGTTCCTCTTGGGTCCGAATATTCGTCTCAGGATCTTGTTCTCAAATACTTTCAGTCTATGTTCTTCCCTCAGAGTAAGCGACCATGTTTCGCATGGCGCGTCCTCCTGTCACCACGGCATGGCGCGTCCTCAAGTTGCGGATCGAGAAGGCCTTTAGATATAGAGTCTAGCTGCGAATATACTGAATAAGCAGTCGCGGACAGACGACTAGGAGTGGTCCTCCAGCTTGGGGGTTTGGGTAAGGCTAACAACCTCATCCTGTAAAAAAAGAGGCACTTGTTCAGAAACATTCACAAAAGCCTCGGACGAGATGCACTCTACTAAAAAAGAAAAAAGCGAAAATTTCTTCAAAATGGGTTCACAAAACGATGAATTTTACTCACAAGGCTCGGTGGGTAGCAATGTGTCAATATGTGTTAACACGTGATGACGCCATGATGGTACCTTATTTTCGCCAATTATCACAATTGATGTGAGACGGATACCGAAACGAAACTGCGGTTGTCGCAATGGAACCACACATTTTCTGATTCCAAAGAAATTTCGAGTTACATCCAGTGTTCAAAAAGTGATGGTGGCTATGCTTTGGGGCAGCAAAACTAATCCTCACTCATTGTGTTCCACAGGGCACTACTGTGATAACTGCAACTTACATCTTTTGAAGTTGATGCTCATTCTATAATTGCAGCAAAACGATCCACGAAGGTTACTCAGGTAATTTTTCATGAAGACAATGGTCCTGGTCTTCGAGCATTTGGTACTAAGGATTTTCTACGTAACAACTTTGAAGTAATGCCTCTTGATTTACACTCATCAGACCTCGCGTCTATTTTCAAAAATGAAATTCACTGTCCGTGGAAGATCATTTTTTAGTCGGGCCGCTCTGCCATCAGCAATTTTCCAATGCTCGAAACACATTCCTAAAGAAGCCCTCTGGGCCGCCTGGAATTATGGTGACGACTTCACGAAAGATGTATACGTCCAAAAAGAAACTACAAAATCCGTTGAATAATGATCTAAGCCCTCCTCATGTGGAAAATATTTAGCGTTATTTCCCATGTTGCGTCACAAAATATTGAGCAGATACCAGCGCAATGCCGAGATAAATACAAAGAAGTTGAAGCAATGATAACAGAGTGAAGGATCTCAAAAGGGAACAATAAACACTTCTCCCAATTTTATAGAAAGATTGGTTGCACTTTTTAACTGCTTCCTGGTGGATTTTTCTTTAAGTTTAAAACCCAGTGCGAAAGTTTTTTTTCTTTCTTTCTTTTTCCTAATATTCGTGCTGAGTCCTAACTGCGTCCCGACCAAGCCGTGCCATTCAATGCAAAAACATATAGTAATAAAATAGTGAACTGTGTCATCCAATCGCCAGAGATACTACCAGAGTCTTAGATTTTCAAAACAAAACAACGGATCAGTGGTTTTATATAAGTATATGCATTTCTCTAAAAATAAAACTATATAGTATTTTTCCTTTCTGAGTTGAAGAAAATATGGAACTAACATTTCGAAGATCTTTGAGCTTCACTGTTTAAACAGCCATATATACGAGGACCACCATTTATATTTTGAGCCTTGGCAACACTGATTGTAGTTAGGTGCCATTTTTTGTTTGCATAGAAACATTTGACAGTGTTGACCATACCGTACTTCAAATGTTTTGTCAGTAGCTTTATTTGTGTTGTTTGCTTGACTTGAAGATTGTGTGACAACAGGAAAATGGAATTAACCCGTGAAAATTTTCGTGCGATGATTTATTACGATTTTCGACGTGGATTATCAAGACAAGAGTGCATCAATCAACTTACTTCCACATTTGGCGATGATGCCCCATCCTTTGCCACTGTGAAACGCTAGTATAACGATTTTAATCGTGGTCGTCACTCGCTCGGTGACGAAATTCGCGAAGATCGTCCAAAATGAGTTGTTTTTCAAGAAAACATTGATGCTGTGCAAAACCTAATATTGCAAGATCGTCATGTGACATACTGTGAGATTGAGGCAACCCTAGGCATTAGTTCCACCAGCATATATAAAATATTACATGATCATTTAGCTGTGAGAAAGGTTTGTTCTCGTTGGATCCCACATAATTTGACAAAAACTCAAAAAGAAGCTCGCGTCGATTGGTGCACACAAATGCTCAATAAATACAATGACTGTGCTTTAAAATACGTATGTACGATTGTAACAGGTGACGGATCATGGATATATGCATATGAGCCGAAACAAACAGCAGTCGACTGTATGGGTGTTTCAAGATGAACCAAATCCAACAAAAGTGGTTCGCGCTCGAAGCACATCGAAACAAATGGTCGCCTGTTTTTTTTTCGGGAAAACTCATGTGGCAACTGTGCCTTTAGAGGAACATAGAACGGTCAACTCGGAATGGTACACAACAATTTGTTTGCAGGAAGTCTTCGGTCAAATACGGAAAACAAAAGCGCCGTCGGATCATTCTTCATCAAGACAATGCGAGCTCTCACACATCATCTCTAATAACCGACTATTTGAACACTCAAGAAACCGAATTGATGGGTCATCCGCCGTACAGTCCTGATTTGGCACCCAATGACTTCTGATTCCCAAATGTCAAGAATAAATTGCGTGGACAACTATTTTCGTCGGCGGAAGAAGCCGTTGATGCGTTCAAAAACCGTATTATGGAAGTGTCTCAAGAAGATTGGAAAATATGCTTTGACAAATGGTTCGAATGAATGCAAAAGTGTATTGATCATAAAAGAGAATGTTTCGAAAAACAATAAATCAATTTTCAGTGACAAATTACTATTTTTTTCATTATTAGGATCAAAATATAAATAGTGGCACTCGTATGGCAACAGCACGTTCAGCCAATTATAGTGGCTAATTTTCTCGCTTTGCAATGGTAAACATTCCACCCTTTATGCACATTGCCAATTTGAATATAAACAAATGCATATTGTTTTAGTCGAATGTCAACTTGAGTAGCGGACCTGGTTATTGAGAGCTTTCTTTTTAGTACTCTTTTGTATCATCTAATTTTATAACACTGAGATTTACTTGCAGGGAATAATTTCGTGTTTCGTGTATACGGTACTTTAGTGTTTAGTGCATTATTTATTTCTGACTCTTTCTCTTAATTTGTGTGCGCGTGTTGTGTCCTCTAAAATGGATGAAATGGTAGAAAATGTAAATCCTGTTCGTCGAAGACGGGAGCGACGAAGAATCCATTCGCCTGTAAAGAAATATTCAAAAATTGGACAGGGTATCGCTTTACGAGGAGATGGTGTGTTCACTATGCGAATACTTTGAGTGGGAAAAGAAAATTGTGGTCCTTTTTATCGATGTGAATCAAGTTACAGAAAGGACAATGATTGCCGTTTAAAAAGTGATGCGAATTGGGAAAGAAAACATAAGAGGAGAACTTTGAGAAGAAGGGAGAACACGGAAAAGACGAGCCTGGACCATCGCAAGTATTACTAGACACTCCAGGAAAACGCAGCTACTATGAAAAGGTCACACACCTCGATTCATGCCAGCGGGATGGCCTTCGTTGCTACATTTAGGCGCAAGGAGCAACCTACATTAAGTAAGCTCCAAGCCAGCCTTAAAAAAGTGAACTTGTTCCACGGAAGTAAGTTCTCACTTAGAAGCTGTCTCATAGACCTGGGGTTCGAATTTAATAAATTTTCCAAACGCACAGTGCTGATGGAAAGAAGTGACATCGTAGCTTGGCGTTGTCGGTACCTCAGAGCTATGAAGAAATGTGATTTGGCTAAACGAGACATTGATCAGCGCAGGCCACACATTAGAAAAAGGCTGGACCAAACATACTGCGCATAGTACAATGAACGCACCAACAGGGAAGGGGGAAGAATAATTTTCTTCATGCTAGCATATCTCGTGGTTGTGTCCCAAACTGCCTCCTCATTTCCAGAAGGAAAAAAAATCAGGAGAAAATGAACTCCGATACATTTACGAAATGGTTTCACGAAACTCTTTTGGAAAATATATCCCCTAAATCCATCATTGTTGTGGATAATGCCTCATACCGTTCCGTTATGCTCGACAAGCCTCCAAAACTCGGTCTCGGAAGTCTGAGGTCTTGGACTGGTTAAAGTGCAATATCACTATGCAGTTAGAGCCTGATATGAAGAAGGGGCATAACTTCTAGAACTGGTAACCTTATACAAGTCCAAAATCCCTTTGTACAGAATTGACGAATTAGCAAGGGAAACGGGTCACCAGATCATAAGACTTTTCCCTTACTAAGCTCACTTAAACCCTACAGAAAATATTTGGGCGCAAGAGGATATATTGCGAGGGAAAACAAAAAGTTCACAGTGCCAGAAATGGAAAGAGTTACAAGAGCAGCAATTGATAGTGTCACTGCGGAAAACTGGGCTGCTGATGTTTAACATCCGGAGAAGCTCCTAGACGAGCAATGGGATGAACAGTGTGTGGAGAAGTGGTTCTTCCAGTTACCTTTTTTCGTTTGTTTCTGTATATGACTATCCTTTGTAATATTACATAATAGTAAAATTAGTTGAACCAAGTTATTTATATACTCATGTGCAGATTAAGTCGTGTTTAGTTTAATTTCATCACTAACAACGATGACGAACTATCGACAGAAGTATGTTAACGTTGATTTTTTTTTTTTTTTAAATATGCAGATAGTCAACAATGTTTTTCTTCTTAATATTCCAATGCAGTGACCAGATATTAAAATCTGGTTCATGCCTAAGGGATCAGCGTCCATGTAACAGTGTAGCAATTTAGTAACTCCTCACATTTATATTTAATAATTTACACTTGAAAATTAACTAACGTTGCAGTTTCGTCAGTAAACAATGTTTACTCATGCAGAACAGCGTGTTTTCATTGTTTCAGATGCCACGAGGCCGCAACACACGAAGGATTACGTGCAAGTGTGGTAACAGTGTTGTGCCCCATTGGACAGTTACGAGATGGGCTGCGGCATTCGAGGCGGGGCGCCAGGCCGTATTCGAACTGCCACGGATCAACATCATGTGGAAGCACTGAAAATGACATGGTCGGCAATGAACATGCAGTGAATCGGGTAATGAACATGTAGTGAATCAGTGTACCACATACTAATACATACTAATACTAATATGGGTAAGACTGCAATCAGATGGGTACCGCATGTCCTGACGGGGTTGCAAAAGTGGCACCGATGAGAATGTATACCTTGAACATGACGCGCACTAAGTTTATTTTTTGCTTTGCATTATTGCGACTGACGAAACTTGAGGGAGATTCTACGAACCAGAACTGAAATGCGTCCAGTAGATGGCACCATTCTGCGTCCCCACGGCTAAAAAAGGTAGTCAAACAAGAGCGAGGAAATGTTTCGGTTATGATGACAATCCTATTACCACGAAGGCATTATTCTTAACATCAAGTTCCTATAATGGTTACCGTAAGTGCTGCATACTATGCTTTGTACTCGAGTCGCCATTTACGGCCAGCATTGCGACGCAAACGGTCGCACATCCTGCAGTCAAGACTAACTCTGTGCTGTACATATACACTTATGACGATAAGGCTGGAAGATACTACAGGGTGTCTACTATAATTCCAAAATGAAATTTCGTGACTTTTTCGTTACCTTCTCTTTCTCAAACAATAAAATTTCACAACATTTTCAAGAGAAAATTTAGGTGCGAAGTAGACTATTTTCATTCATGCGATAGAAGCGTGCTTTGCTTGCGATTTCGTACCGTTTAAAGCTGACTATACATATTTTTGGTGGTGAATCTTGACGTTTTATAGAACAAAATTTTCTAGTCTATACTTATATTTGTACAGATAAGAAAAAATCGTGACCCAAAAGCTAAATTTCGTGACCGATAGACACCCTGTACTACAGTACCCGCCATACTTCTCGGATTTTGGTTTGTTTTCGAAAATGAAAGAACTACTTCGGAGATACCTTTTCCGTAAAATTTCCTGCATGCTCTTGCCTTAAGGCACTCTCTGGAAACCCCCACACAAACGTTAACTCTCAACTTTAACCAACGTCTGCCAGATATCTGACCTCTGGAAATTAGTTCAATAGGTAGGCGGGGATGATATCGAAGGAATGAACCATATTCATTTAAGTAACACATTTCGTTTTCCAGATATGTTGCCACTTCAATCTAAATGACCCTCATTTATATACACAACTGCCAAAATATTAGTGTACAGCTTCCAGCTAAAGAATAAATCCATACAGCACGATTTGTTGTCAATAATTCCAGAAAAGGAGAACCAATGCAAGTTGTTCTCAGGTATCTTAAAGAAAATCGTACTTCAATCAGCTCCAAACTTACAGTCATTAATAAATAGCTGGAAGCTGTAAATAATTCAACCGAACTGCATACTACCGTAATTACTTATCTAAGTTCAAAATAAAGAGTTCTTTTTAATTAAACGATTAGTAATATTTATGGATTACGCAGAACAAAGCATGTCCATAGCAAAATTCCTTAAGTGAAATATTGTCCAACAGAAGCTTACTGTTTATCATAAGAGGGACGAGTAATGCCTCTTCAATATGAAGGAATTCGGGGTTTCTGCTATATATATACACACACTTGTAAAACGTACCCAAAAAAAAAAAAAAAAAAAAAAAAAAAAAAAAAAAAAAAAAAAAAAAAAAAAAAACTTCCTACTAACAGTCAATATTAGCTTACATACTTAGTCTTTCAGTTCATTTGAACTAGCAATGCACTAATATTGATAGTGCTCAGGACCTGCCTGCAAATTATAGGATGTTGTTAATTAAGGATTCCAAGAGGGTATTGATGTAGCAACACAAATCTTTTTAAGAAAACTGTATTATAGCATCACAGCTTAACATAAATGCTCAATGGATGTAGTGTAAGACATCTACTCACACACTGACGATGGAGTCACATGCAGGTACAGCAAAAACTAATGCTTGTGCTTTCTCCAGTGAAGGACACTTACCAACTTGTCTTTTTTTTCTTTCTTTTTTTTTATACTTCCTGGTATATATATGTATTAAAAAAAAAAACAAGATCATTAGTTCCTGTTGTAAAGCGTAACTCCTTACAAATTTGACCTAAAAAAGCACAACTCTCCATTTTTTTTTCTTTTTTCTCCTCTATTTCTCAAGGTTTTGTTAAATAAAAAGCACAACAGGTGAACATCGGAGAAATTAAGTTGATATTAAGAATCCCATAAACTTTTTTTTTTGTTTGTTTGTTAGAAATAATGTTCCGAATTCAAACAACATGGTATAGTGTTCTTTCACAGCAACAAGATAATAATAATAAAAATTGGATTAAATTAAACACTCAAAAATATTAACAATATGACATTCATATCGCATTTTGTTTCTTTTTTTCCCATTGTTTTACATACTACAGTGTATGCTTTCAACAGTCTTGATACCTACAAATCATGCTGTTCCGAATTACACATACCGTGATGTTTCATAAAAGCACACAGAACATTTAAATAAATTCATCTCCTGCGTACAAATGAACTTCTTATATATAAAAAGTCATCGACTGTACTTAGCTCTCAGACAGACAAGGCCTGTCGCAGAAGTTTATGTTCTTCATTATTCTCTTAAATACATTTAGAAATTTCATTTTTTTTAAGCCATTTCTTTTTAAGGACAGTTTTTGTGTTATCCTCACAAAGGACATAAGTCTGACATTTAATTATTATATTCTCTTTTTTAAACTTTTGTTCCCAATAGAACAGTCAACTTACATCATTTACTTGCAAACTTGGATTCATCTAGTCAAAGGTATAATCACATTATCTTTTTGATGCAAATACATTTTTCTTATTTATTTCTTTTTTTCTGGATATTGTCAAGGGAAAAAGCAAAATCTGTACACCAACAAGTATTTGGTAGACAATTTGTATTACAAAACTTACACTTCAAGCACTATACAAGCAAATGTAATTGATATCTGCCAACATGAGTACTTTTATAATTTAAATCTGTTACAGTGGGCAACTGTGATTATATATATCTTATGTAGGCAAGTATGTGTTTATATATATATAGAACTTATATAGGTGTTCTCTCCTCCTTTCATACATTTCAAATAGTAACAAATACATTGGTATTAGCCAACCTTTAATTTTAATAAGTCCTCTTAATAAAGGATGCATATCCTAAACCTCACGTAAAGAAATAATAGTCATTATGCTTGTGGAAACAGTTCTCTTCGGTTCTACTTGTTTATGCGCAGAGTTCATTAAAAAAAAAAAAAATCTCGTATTAACCCCCGAGATGTATATATATGTATTTATTTATTTCTTTTCAAATGTGTGTACGAGTGTTTGCTTGTGAGTGTACTATATATATTACTTTTAAATATGAAACAACCCTGCAGAATTGACAAGACACACGAGGTTTAATAGATACATACTATTCTCGCACAACAGTTAAATGTACAAATCTCTAAGTTTTCTCTCTCGCAAGTGTCTTTACAATGAGGGTCGGTAAAAAGTTTTCCTTTTTAAATACATTCAGGAGTAAATTTTTCCAGGCTGAAAGAAAAAAAAAAAGCCGCGTAAAACCGCAGATCTACGATAAAAATTGTAAAGCATGTGATACTTGATATCTGTATACAAGCATACAATTGTAAAAAGGCGAAGTTAGGAGTTCCGACGCACTCAGAAATATATATACATATATATACATATAGGAAACAAATCAGCTCTGCATCACATAGACCGGAATGCAAATCAATAAATGTTTCCATTCTTTATATTTCCTCATCCTTCGAACTCGGCAAAACAGTGAGTCTCTGAATACACACTGGAAAAAAAATAGCAGCACAAGTAAATTTATAAATCCAATCGTTACGAGTTTCTTTCAAAGAAAAAAAAAATTGCTTTCAATAAACTTAATACTTCTGAAAATTTTTTTTGTCTTTACACAATGAAAAAAGACACTGAATAATATCCTATTATAAAACATCACAAAAGCATTGGATTTCCCCGCAGTATAACCACAAGGTTAACTCCTTTGACTTAAATCTTCGAGAAACAAGCCGTAAGTTTTTTTTTTTTTTTGTTTTTCTTTTACTTTCTTTTCTTATAATGCTTAAAATGGTATTTTGTTTAGTTGAAAGACAACTCTGAAGCTAACAGAGCTTCAGAATCACTTCACATGTTCACATATTAAAGTTGGTCTGCATAGCCGCTCATCTTCGTAACAAACAATACCAATTCAAGATTCTATTCTTGAACGGAAAGAAATTCGAATAACTAAGCACAACGGAGTTTCAACACTTCTACGGATCAACAACATCAGAATGAGTCACGTCATTTACTTCTTCCTCACTCGTCCCCGGTTGCCCAGGGACTACGCCTTGAGTACTACCATGCGGTGGACCCATGTAACTGAAACAGAAATATACATATATGAAGATTTTGATATCAAAATTGTACGTAATCTTAGAAATAAATTATTTATTAATATATTCTTTAGTGCAATGGAACAATAATTGCTAACAGAACAATAGAGAAATATAATAATTTGAATAAAATTGTAACAATTGCATTAAATAAATTTACGAAACAATTAAGAAAAAATAATTAAGTCAACAGGAAATATATTTCGATAGTTGAACCAAAGGGAGGCGTAGAAAACCACCTATCAACGGCATCATATCTAGTGTTACTGTCTGCTTTTCTACGCCATCCAATGATATTACACTTTATTTGTATAGTTATGTCGTCCAGTTGTATAAATAAATTTTATATATATATATATATATATATATATATATATATATATATATATATATATATATATATATATATATATATATATATATATATATATATATATATATATATATATATATATATTAGGGTGGTCCAAAACAAAAACAAAAAACAACTTGTTCAAAATAATCCTCCACAAGGCTTATTTTTTTTTTCCTAGAGTCAAAAGCTTCTTACCAGGCAAATTTTCAGCCCTATTGCTCAATATTTACAGGTCGCTCCATTTTAAACCTTTCTGTTCTTGTAATATTAATGATGATCTAATGCTAGAATTTTTGGGAGGTATACGCTGAACTGTTTTGAAAATTTAGCGTATGCCTACCTCCGTATATACTCATTCATTCGTAAATTTAAGGTAAATATATGCTGTACCATAAAAATATTAGGTAGGTAATGGGTATACTCCCCATTACACTGCTGTATACTACATTATAGGTCTCAAGACTGCAATGTAATTTAACATAGTAGCTGTGCTAATAACTGGATAGATATAAGTTCGTAGCTTTCATTATGATCACTAGATGGGGAGATAGTCCCTTTTTTCCCCAAGAAGTTTGTAAACTATTAAGATAAATCGCTGTGATGATGATGTAGCTGAAAGAGGTATAAGTCTCATCCAAAAGTATAATGAAGCCTTGACAAAACACCAGAAACAGAAGCATTTTAGTCTTCGATTGGTTGAAATTCATCGTAAAAATGTTCGCGTTCCACTGAAGAAAGCGTTTTTATATCTTGAGAATACAAATACTGACATTTTGTTCTGAAAGGTTTGACAACAACTAACAAAAAATGGCAAAGTGGAGCGACCTGTAAATATGACTTAATTGTACTGAAATTTCGTTAGTTATTTCTATACATCAGAAGGAATAAAATAAGCCTTGTGGACACCGACCATTGTTAGTTTTGTTTTGTGGACCACCCCAAAATACACACTACAGAATGGCCAAATGTATTCATACTAAAATTTATAAACTCCTCAAGTACGTACAATGACCAGTCAAAACATTATGACCTGCCGCTACTTTTTGAACGAAGTCGCTGGATTGATGACGTAAGAGGTAAGGGCACAGTGGAACTACTTGAGCCAGACTCACAGGGATCTCACGCGATCAATCTGTGTGACGCTTGTGCGTAGGATGTAGAAAGCCGTCAATATATCAGTGATAGGGGTCAGATTGTGATTACCAAGCTGCTGGGAACAAGTACCAATCAAGATGTCGTATGCTGTATACTGTCAAGGTACGTAAATAGGTTATAGCACAAACTGTAGCACAATTAACAGGTGACTTTAATAGTGGATAAAGCACGAGTTTATCTGGGCAAGCTGTTCACAATACACTGTTAGACATGGACTTCCGCAGCCGAGGTTAACCACACAGCATCATTGATGATAACTGAAATGAGCACCTACCCATTGTCATTGGACCATCGAATAATGGCACAACGTTGCATGGTTCGATGAATCACGATACTACATTCTTCACATGATGGCCGGGTCAGAATTCATCATCTTCCAGAAAAATAGTTGCTCAAGCCGGGCACAATAGAAAGACGACAGGCCGGTGGTGGCTCCATAATGATTTTGGGAAGCCTCAGTATCATCCATCGACTCGGTAGTAAGTGTGGAGGATTTACTTACCGACCGGTCATTATTGATCACGTACACCCATTCATGTCACTCTTATTTTCAGCTCGAAATTGTATCTTTCAGCACGACAATGCTTCTTGTACAGTGGTTCGAGGATGACAGTGTAGAATACAATTTCTGCAATGGTCTCCTAACCCAATCGAACATTTGAGATGTCATGGAACGTCAGATCTCAGCCCATCGCCTCCCTCCGCAAAATTCAAAGAAATTAAGTGAAGATGAAGCAGTGTGTGAAGAAGTGCGCCATGCCTCCAGTTACCAACCGAAGTCTCATTCCTTTCATACCAAACAGCACTGCTGCTGTCATGTGGCAAAAGGTGGACATACCAGATATTAAGGTACATGGTACTAATGTTCTAGCTGGACAGTATATATGCAATGCAAGGACAATAATTGCATTGTTCATTTAATTCCAGAGATTTTCAGTCTGATTTCAGTGAAACTTCCTTCAATGTGTTCACTGAAACTTAAGGATATATATTACAGGGACTTGCTCTCACAAAGATTGTATAAGGTGTGTAAATATTCAAGAGGAACTCCTTTATTTTTTATATATGTAATTGAAAAATTTGGCCGGCTAATTGGTAAGGACTCAATTTTCTGTTATTTTCAAATCCCTTGAGACAAGCCAGCTATTTGAATTATGTAACAAACAAAACTAAGATTGAGGTTTCAAGTAAACAAGGTTATACGAATACATTATTATTATTATTATTATTATTATTATTTTCGTTTCAAATCTTTCATTTAAGCCTCTTGGTTATCTAAAACGATTTCCTTGAAATAAAGCGAGTCTACAGTTTCCGAACACGAGGAAACTATTCCACTATGTAATACAGATTAATGCGTTCAAACACTTTGAGGATGATCTGTTTATTTCTTGCAGACAGGTTTTTCTGTGTTTTTCCAAAATTTGTAGAAAAGACTCAAGTAATGTCTGAAAACTACAAAGCTTGCTATAAAAATATAATGAAAAAGGGAAGGCTATGCTTGTTCTTCGTCTTCTGGGCGTTGGTTCCACAAGAGACAGAGCCTGCCGCCGTCCAGAAAGGGTTTACCAACCGATTAAGTGCAAAAATAATTGTTGCTTATACTTTTCATTTTGACCAAAATTGTATTAAAGAAATATGAGATTTAAACTGTTTTTTTCTTTCTTTTTTTTAGTTTCATTTTATTTTACTTTTAGGGTGTCAAATTCCTGTACAAATTTCAATTTGCATAGCAATTTGAAAGTTCTGTATCGCACTGTCGGCAGTTAATGAAATTATTATGTATTTTACTATTTTATATGGGTATGGAATAAATAACTTTTGTATCATAAACAAGCATGCTAATGAAAAGTGAAGTAGGAAAAATTAGTCATGTCAGTTGTAGTTTTTTAAAAAGAAAATTCTACCTTCATTTTATAGATCCTCTAAGGTATAGGTGGTTTTAAATATGACCATATAGAGCTATCTATTAATGTTAACACTTAAAGACCCGGAGGGGATTTAAATGTAGAAACGCTTGGATTCCGGCCATTTTAAATGTATTTTTAAAATTTTGTTACTCAGAAACTACCCTTTTAAAGTGAATGAAACTTTAAGATTCAATCGAATAAAAATGTACTAATATAACAGAAAAGCAGTAATGCACTTAGCATTGTTACCGTTGAATACACAGTGTTGCAAACTTTAAGGAATATTTTTTCTATGTTGGAAATCCAATCGAAAGATACATTGTCCGATAATTTCGTGTAAATTGCAAACGACCATACAACTAAATATAAATAAGTATAAATATACACTACATATCACAATATATCACTCCGCCCCCTCCTCTCCCTTTTGGTGACATGTTAGGTGCGAGGATGTTTAGAAGCGCGACGTGATGGTTGAGAACTAGTGCTAAGAACAGCATCGAGTGTTGTTTTTGTGTCACTGTCGGAAGATTCTAGTTGTTCTAATATTGTAGCAATGTCTAAACATTAGATTCATCGTCCGTTTCAAAAGCATCGAAGTCGCTATCATCTATTATTTCTGTAATTTCTCCGGGCGAAAATACGCCACTATCATAAAAACAACGACTTGTTGCGGTGGTATTCATGGCCAGAAGCTAAACTAAAAAGAGGAAGTGAAGCCTAAGCAAATTACAAGAAGGATGTTGAAACAACCACACACACTTCCACTGGCTTATAAAACAGGAGAAAAAAATTACATGATTTTTTCCTTCTGAGTACTGATATCTTTTTAGGGAATATACATTTGATACAGCATGTCATATAAATCTACGCAGTACGTGACCTGTAGGCATGAAGGTGATAAATATTAGTGAAAAGTAAACAGAAGGGACTAGCTGTATGAAGCTGTTGGCTTCTTTCGTCAACTGCGTGCTGAAGTGCGGGAGCTGACCTTGATGGGTGCACGGCAACTAAAGTTGTCTCCGGGACTGAACGCCTCGTAACAAGAGGGCAACTATAGTTGTCCATGGGTCTTTAAGTGTAGTGTTGAATCCCTAATGCCGTTAATGTATGGAGAATTGTGTACACGAACTAAAACTTCATTTTTATGACAAAAACACTAACTTGACACAAATGTTAATTTCCTAACTTACTGACAAAAGAAAAAAATGAAGTCTCGTGTTTTTCCTACTGCTCTAGTATCTGCAAAGAAGCTGGGATTTTGCATCTCGAAATCCTACTAAGGAGTTATTTTTAATGCAATATAATGTCAAAATGCACAAGGTATCTTTGGTGTCAATTCTATGAGCAGTCTCCAGTAATGCGGTGTATGGTTCGATTTGATAGTTCTGCATTATTGAGAAACTAAAAGACATTTAATGACGGGTTTTCTTAAAGGGATAATGATAGAAAAGACAATGATTTACTGTTTCTTATTACAAAACAGGGCAGGTTTTTATTGAAAAAAAAAAAAAACTTTTTTTTTTGATTAAATAATTTGCTCTATGTATTTATATCACATATGGACAGAAATAGCTTTGTTTCGCCTTGGTGTTATGCAACAACCAGGTTATGCTGGAAGGGGTCACAGAAGCTTAAAGTGAAATGCAAACGGCTTTTCGGCTTACATCCGAGGGAAATTGTGCTCCATTTGAACTCGAAACAGACTAATTGGGCATAAATGCGATACGTCTGGCGACTCACTCACGAAGGACTCCTGCTAAAAATACGGTGTACTGATTTTTACATACTTGTTAATATAATTATCAAGAGTCATTTCAGAAGAACAAAAAGATATACAGTTGCAGAAATGAAACCATTATACAGAATTACATAAGGACAATTTCAAAATACTGCGGAGTACAGAACTAAGTCCAAGTTACAGTCCAAGTTAGTTCACTACGACTTTTATTAGTCCAAGTTAAAGAAATACGACGACTTAATTTGCATGTCAGTAAAAAAAGTGAATATAGAGACGAATTATTTGAGTCCACTTTGGCTCTGATCAATTTATACATAAATAGATACCAAAAAGATACTTCTGATTTCAAATAAATGCCTCTCGTGAGGTTTGTATGACCCCCTTCTCCCAAAAAAGTACGGCATTTCGATGTATTTTATCATTAGTAAACATTATTAAAATGAAACAATATTTCGAATTTTCTTTGATTGCAATTGCATAACAGTAATAATAAACTATAAAAAAAATCACAAAAGAAACATTCATAAACTTATAAGAAAAAAGAAAAAAAGTTGCTTTTGTAATTTAATCTTTGAGTAATGAATAGGGAATTTAGGTCTGAGTATAATACCATAATATACGGGAGTGAAACGTGATAGCCCACAAATGTGTATTCATCAAGATTTTACGAACACTCACCCTTTTACGAACATTTTTCGTTTTTTGGTTTAAACCAGTTTTTTTTATTAAAAAAAAAACACCTGGTTTAAACCAGCCAATTCTGTTACAAAATAAACTCACTTTGATGTAATACAGCTTAAAAAATTAAAAAAAAAAAAAAAAAAAAAAAAAAAAAAAAAGTTTCAAGTTAGATGCAAACCACACTAAGTGCTGAAAACATTTCACGAACTACAAAAATCGTTTTATGAGCAACATTGTACTATTTATCAATGTACATCACACATCAGTCGGTATGGCTACGAGGATCTGAATACTGGTTATAGCTTTGGAATTAAATAGAACTTGAATAAAAATGTAGTATAACCAAAGCAAACACCTATATTGTAATAATCCATGTTACAGTTTCGGCAATATATATAACTGCCTTCATCAGACATTCTCAATCTAAACGGTGGCCCAATATTATGTACATTATGCTTTGAAGACTGCGGTAAAGAAACTAGCGATACAACTTGAACATAAACACACTATCCTTCTTTACGAGAATTTTAATGTGTTCTCCATGGCATGGTCCATCATCAAAATCGATACATGGAGTAACGTTGTCATAACCAGCTTAACAGACGCGTATTGGTATCTTGTGGAATTCTTCTGTGATAGCTTTACGTAGTTCGGCCAAATTACGTATCTGATGTTGATATACTTTGTCCTTGAGCCCTTTTGTGACCTAATGGTCACAGTGACACACACACACGGGGTTGTCACTTAATCTTCTGCTGTGTGAACGCTAATTAAGATATTGGGATGATTTTTCTATGCCAAATATGGTTGGTCCATAGTTTATCCTGATGTTAATATTTTTTTCTAAGTGTCTAATTTTCTTCTCAAATTCGAGCCCAAAGTGAGAAAATAACGAATTTTCTTTTATAGTATTTTCAGTATAACTTCCTTCGTTTTAGAGAGATCTACTTAGGACTTATCATGTAGATACCTCATATGGATACTTTTTTTTTTGACTAATCTGACCAACTCGGAATCAGAGTTGTCAACTAGGGAAATTAAAACTTTCCTATTTTTCGGTCAAAAGATCGACATTTTCAAAATTTATGATCCGTACCTATACGTACGAACGTCAAGTCAGCTTACGCCAGTCGAACATCAGTCCTTACTGAACAAAAGCAAGTACAGATAGTTATAATTGGGTAATTAGGGAACGCATGAAAAATTCGAATTTCTGTTTACCATAACTTTTTTTTTTTTTTTTTTTTTTTTTAATTACAAGCTTCGTTTCTTAGATATCGACTTTATACTTCTATGATACATTAGTGGGGTACCGAAGTTTATTTTAAGATAGTTCGCGTCTGTCTGCTAGCAGTGTTTCCAGACAGAAAATTTTAATTCCTTATTTTACGGAGAAAATTCGGAAAATATTCCATTTTTCCCTCTTGTTGGCTACATTGGAACAAATGTACCAGTATCTGAAAGTCTCTTCTTTGGCCTACACAACGCACCATGGAAAGTTTCACTTGGATAATTAGGGGAAGTACAGTGGACCTTTCTCGAAATGGAAAGATTTATATTACAGGGCTCATAGTGGTCTGTTCTTTTGTAAATAGTTGAGAAGTGACCAAAAGCACATGAAAAAGTGACCAAAATCTCATCATGCCCCTTTTTTCCTTTGTCAATTTCTCCATCACCTCTCTCTGTTTGTTGTTTTGCTTCATATTTTCTTCTTTACTTCTTTTTGAGCTTCCTCCTTTCTTAGGTTTTCTAAGTATGCATTGTAGTTACGGTAAGCAGACTTAGCAGATGTAAGAAGCTTCTGAGTAAGTGGAACCAGTTCTGGCCTATTTCCGAATTTCTTCATTCCAGACATTATATTTAAGTAGCACTGAGAGGTCTCAAAGCCATAAAATATTCAAATTCATCACCTACTCTTAAGAACATACAAGAAGCATAACACAAGACGAACATGATGAACCACACAAACACACATACACAACGTTAAGCGGAGTGTTAACTATTACGAGAGAAAACTAAAAGACTATTATGATAGAAGAAAGAATAGACACAGAATGGTTCTCAATCCCAACTTGAGAGCTTCAGCATCCACCAACCATCCACTGTGCTTTAGAAAGAATAAAAGCTGAAGTGAGAAATGAAATGAAATCTTTCAATTTTACGTCCCACGGTTATGCCGGTTAGGTTAAAGGAGACGGTGATTATGAGAAATGAATGAAATGGTGGAATGAAGAAAGTGGGAGGAAACGGGAGAACCCTGAGAAAACCCACGAGCACGGTGATTGTCCACCACAAGCTCCACACGGTGCGAGCTGGGATCGAACCAGGGACCCCAAGAACCGGAGGTGAACGCTCTACCACTGAGCCACCGCGCCCCCAAAAGCTGAAGTGAGAATAAAGCTGATTGTTTCACATGCGGCAGCAAGTATTGAAGCTTTGAGAAGAGTAATGAGTAATAAGTTTCTGTCTTTTTCCATTTATTTTTATATTTTTCTTAGAAAACTGCCAATGCAAAACATAGATCACACGAAAAAGTCACTTTACCTTCCAAAAGAGTAACTTTTAGTGACAAATTTGAAAAAACTTTTAATTAAAAAAGTGACTCGCTAGGAGCCCTGATATTATATAAGGTATATATATACGGTAAAATAAGATATATATTTTTTAAAATCATATGCTCAGTTTATTAGACATCGTCATGATATTTCTGCGATATATCAGTTGGATACCAAGGTTTATTTTAAGATAGTTTCTGTCTGTCGAATAGCAACGTTTTCAGTCATGGAAAATTTTAATTCCCAATTTTAGGTGAAAAATTCGGAAACTATCTCTCTCTTGTTGGCACTTTTCCCTCTTGTTGGCTACATTGGAACAAATGTAGCAGTATCTGAAAGCATCATCTTTGCCCTACCCAACACACCACTGAAAGCTCCAATAGAATAATTAGGGAAGCTGCAGCACCTGTGTAGCTATTGATTTTTGCTTCTGAGGTGGAAAAAGTGTCAAACTTTCGCGTGTACGATGAGAAAATTATCTTGTTCTGTTTTTGTATGGCAGCCAACGATTTTACGTTTGTAGTATGAGTTGTCGACACACCAAAGAATTTTTTGGGGTGACTTAGATCCACGTGGCGAGTGATGCTAGTTATATAAATAAATAAAATCAAAATTTACTTAGGGATTTTTTTTTTTTTTTTTGGTAAATTTTTACCCCTACATTTCTCTCTAGTTAGCAACACTACAATCAAACTCACGCCATAAAACTGCCACATCCTTCTTCTAAAAAACAAGGTCTTAACCATATCGATCGGGCAAATAGTCTCTAAGTTATAATTCATTAACTGAATGTCTAATTAAAAAGCCAAAATGACTAGGTCCCGAAAGAGTTAGAACATCCCAAAATAAAAAGTCAGATGGTTTCAAATCAGGAGATCAAGCTGGCCACTCCACGGACCCACGTCTACCGATTCTAGCGGTTAGGGAATATTTCCTATCTGCCCCGCCATCCTATTTGGCATACACTAACGGTCCCAAGTCCAGTGACCGTTATCCCCACTTTCAAGCTACACAGTATTGCCATATCGAAATATTTTGTCCAGAATTACAAGTACTACAATCAGTCAAATATCTCACACATAATTATAAGCTACCCTGTATAAGAATGTCTGTGATGATACCAATAATATATTGTCGGAACCGAAACATCGCTTATTATAATATAGAGTCAGAGTTCATTTATTTATGTTAAAGACTATAAACTAAAAGGAACATATATAAGTTGTTCTAGTAGTCAGTGTGTAAAACAAAAGCTTTTTCCTGATCATGTACTCCGAACGGTTACAATAATCGTCCGTGTATTTTCTAAGGGAAAGAGACCGGGATTACACTGCAGACACGAGAACATATAGCAGTTTCGTGTTACTACTCGAGGACCACAAATGTAACGTGACTTTCGTTGAGGTCGTTCTTATTACCCGGAAAATCTAATATGAACCAGGATTAAAGAACATATTACAGATACTAAGGATCACGAATCAGTGGTTTCTGGCTCATCTAAAGAACATTAAGAATGTCTAAGATATTAAAAATAATTCCAACTTTACATCTTTATAATTGACATCTCGACAAGCACTAAAATGCTGTTATAAAGATTTACTTAGGAATACAGGTCTCAATTTCGATAAATAACTCAACTTTCCGGACACGTTTCGAGGGTTTTGGTCTATAGAATAGAACTTTGGCATCCTTACGTAATGACAATGCGGCCGAAACATTTCCACTAACATGAAATGTCTCTGCACATCCAATTTCCTGCCTTAATACACGCTGAAAGAGGGAATATTCTGGCGGATATATGAAACAACCAACCACGCTAATCAAGTTGCGAAATCAGGTTTTTCACAAGAATCGAAATACAAGAGAAGGCAACTAGATACCACACTATTTAGACGATAGAACAGTTTAAGCTACTTTAGCTGATATGTTTTTTTTTTTTTTTTTTTTTTTACTTTGATTGCGCTCTTTAGTATCAAGGAGACAGATGGCTAATGAAAGTGAATGTTCGTGAAATAAAGTTTTTTTCTGTTCTCTCATCAAGAATCGAACCCGGGACTATTTGGACCAAAACATTCTCTTATTTTGCAAGAAAAAAATTTCAGTATGTCATAGTCTAGATACAAATGCAACCAACGGTTTCATTGTTACGTATTGCTTACCTTTGACTTGTCATCTGTGAAATTACTACTCTCTGTCCCGAAGGATGGGGATGCGGATGTGTCATGTACGCAGGCATTTTTTGATGATCCTCTGGCTGTGGGCTATCCCCTTCTTCTGACATTTCTTCTACTTCAGGTTCCTATACACAGAATAAGGTTGGTTAAGAGCTACGTTTTTAACAACATTTAAGAGATGAAAGTACTTTGAATTCTTAGAAAAAAAAGATTGAACAATATATAATGTAGATAATGTAGTTCGACAAAATTTTCAACCCCTTCTATTCCGCTTAGGATACGGCCTTCGGGTTCGAAATTAAACCTCCAATGGTCGCCCAAAGAATCTCACTCCATAATGAACAATGAATGTAATTTACTATCACGCAAATCAATCTTCACAACTCTAGTTTTTCATAACTTACAACAAATGGCTTCTGCTTATCAGAGTAGAGTTGCACTTCGAAACGTGCACTACTGATTGAAATATTGATCTTTACAATGCATTTTTTTTTTTCTTTTTTGGTTATGTTTTAGAACATACAGCACCTGTTTGTGTGTGGAGTGTCAGTTCGCAGCGATTATTTATGAAAAATAACTGAGTGCAACTGCAGCAGAGTTTTATTATCTATCTATCTATCTATCTATCTATATAAATCGTGGAACTTGCGAATAATCAGGACTTTACTGTATTTCCTTTTCCTGTATCTATCGCACATCTACTATCAATCCCGAGAATCTGAATGATGTTTAGCCGACTACTAGAATTGTTAGGTTGTTTGTCACTTTTAACACAGCAAAGCAGGACTGGAGAAGACTTGTTTTACACTTTGTCATATGTATCTTTTCAACAAACATATTGTATGTCATAATCTCTATCAAATATACAAAGACAAAGGTAAGATTTTAAAACGGACACGTTCTCCTTTTTATGGAACTTTTGATTCACGATAGAAATCAATATATTAATTTATATATAAACTTGGTGGAAGTCAAATACGAGGGCATCCAATACGTTATCTACCCAGACAGGAAGAAATACAGAGAGGCTTACCTGATCACTGTTTTTCGATCTAGTCTCCATGGAGGTTATGCACTGTCGCCACTTTGTGGGCAGCGAAAAAATAGTCTTTGCCAAACCACTGGGAAACAGCCCGTGGGAGCTCGTTGTCCAACGAAAAAAACGTTGTCCCCGCAGGTGTTTCCACTGCATTGACTCCTACTTGCTCTCAGGATCCCAATGGTGGATCCAGGTTTCGTCCCGTCACCAGTTGAGATAGCAATTTCTCCATTATTTGCAGCGTCACACAAACATTCGCCATGCGGCCTTGCTCACGGCTACAGCGTTGCTCCAACTGACCTCAAATTGAGCAGTGGGGTTCCTCACAGTGGCTTTGGCGTGCATATTAAGCGTCATTATGCTCCGCCCCCTCCCTTCTTGTCTAGGAAAATAACTTATTGGACGCCCCTCGTAATATTAAGAACTATTAAAATCTTCGTAAGACACAATTAACTTATCAAAAGCATTAAGGAAGAAAAATTAAAATATAGTAACTTTCACACTTCGTTCCTCTGTTGTTTGGGAGAAGTGATTGCTGAAAGTGAAATGGAGGATTTGTGAGATTTCGTACTGTACTTGTTTAAAGTAATACTTTCATAAAAGAATCGTAAACAAAACCTTATTATTATATTCAGATTTATCCCTTAAATTTTTACCACCTCATTATTATATTCAGATTTATCCCTTAAATTTTTACCAGAGTACCAACAACTATGGGGTGAAATGTTATTCCATTAAATGTAATAATTGTGGACTGCTTTCTCTATGTATCATATTGTGAAATATCTTAAGCAACAAAAGTATACTAAACATATCTTACCTCTTCTGGACAAAGTTCACAGGCTCTTTCCAGTGTTTTTCTAGCACTGTTTGATCGTTCTAGAAAATATCCATTAGTAGATTCATTCG
The DNA here is from genome assembly GCF_964235325.1 of Thermobia domestica. Lineage (NCBI taxonomy): Eukaryota > Metazoa > Arthropoda > Insecta > Zygentoma > Lepismatidae > Thermobia > Thermobia domestica. The sequence continues at coordinate 284,731,839 of NC_137461.1, read as the reverse complement.
ACTGGGCAGGTGGTGACCAATTACTATAACTATACTGTGTATTTGGAGCATACGGCCTCTGGAAATTTAGAATTACTCTTCAATTATGCTGAACAAATTCAATCAATACTGCTTTTGTACAATGAACATTTCCAATATGTAAAGAAAAACTTAATAACATTTAGCATCTTATAACTAAAAGCTATCAAACAGATCTTACTTTTCCCCCACACGTATATCAGTCCCTCAGTTGTTGTGCAGCAGAATGAAGTTGTTATAGTGGGCAAAAAGTTGCCAAAAGCAATCTCTTCTCGAAAGGGTACGTACGCCCTTTTCCAATGCAAACTTTAGCATTTCCTACATACAGGCCTTCCAGTAGGACAATGGAAAAATATAGGACAGTTTGGTTTATACAATAGAATATTATGCTCTGAAGCACGGAAAAAAATATTGTAAGAAAAGGCCACCCTTCACCCCAAAGGATAACTGGAAACAAGATTTAGATTAATACAGAATAAGAGTATATATAACCTTTTACTTTTAAAACTTACAGGTACTAGACCTGCTGTATTGTTTTGGGAAAAAAAGAAATTGATTGAAATAAATCACTTGATTTACTGATTAGAAGAAAAAATCTTGAGGTCCGAGTTGCCCATTCCTTACCCTCGATCCACCTCTTCTATACTTATACATTTTTAGTTTTACATTTTAAAGGTTCAATAATGAACTATAAAACACTAGTACGTGTTACTTTTGCGACAACTTTGTTGTGGCAGTTTCAAGTCTTTTGGTTCCAGCCTTATGCAGCTGACACGTCATTTATGAGCCGATGCATTATTGCTTTCTGAAGCCGAATATTTCCCTTTGAAATTAATTTTTCAGCTTCACGAAATTCAATACACATGTTTTCCTCACTCTCTTTTTGGCACTCACTTTTGTCTTTTCTGCTGTAATCTTATTCTCATTTTCTTGCTGTTGTTTGTTTATATCTTCGCGATACTTATGTGCTTCTTTGTAGTACACTAACATTGCTTTAGTGATTTACCTTCATTTACATTTTTATCCATTGCATCTTTAATCAATGGTTTCTTCATTCAGTCCTTGTCTTTCGGATAGTATCATGTTTTTATTAGTCGAGAAACCACGTTTAATAGATACATGTCCATGTGAAAGTGTCAACACTGCTTTTACAAGTTTAGAATAAGCACATAGGAAACAAAGAAGAAAGAAAGAGTGAAGATGGGAGGACAAGAAAAAGCAAATTTTAAAAAAATAATAGTGAAGATTAGTGACTAGCCCCTCAGAAAAACAAAAATGGTAAGACACATTTATGTAGCATCTAAGCTACATTGCTAATATGTAGCAATTTAAATTATCACTGGAACTGCCCTAGGCTTGTACTTTTAATAATTCAATCACTGAAAAATATAGGAAATAAAGGACAAGATTAAAATATAGGACAAATATACACAAATTTCCAAAATATAAGAAAAAGTAGGAAAATAGGACAGCTGGGAGCCCTGTACATAGCACAAGAATATTGGAACAATAACTTTGTAGTAGGATACGCTACTGTTAGTGTTACAACTCAATGCTACGTATAATGGTCTCATTCACAACCCATATCACCAATAAAACGCAACCAAACAAAATGCCAGTAGAACTCTGAAGACCTGTATTAGAGATAATACCAGATATGATAGCCTGTAATAAGAATCCATGCCTCACCGTGTTATGTTGAAACGATTACATGTAGGAGTGCAATTCATCACATATTGGGGCTGCACTACGAGAAAGATTCAAATTAGTTTATACAGTTCACGGAGGAACTGTTCTTCATAGACCGAGAGAGTTGATACTGAACAAACAGAGAAAAGATCAGTTTGAAACAAAATCCAGTTTGTGAACTACATTCATGCGTATCCTTGTGTGCATTTGTAACGCTCAACGCTCTCACTCTTTATCAGGAGTTTTACGAGGGCTGAGTTAAACAAGAAGAACTTTTGTTGGCCACAAGAATGGCAACTCGACCCTTAGTGCACTTTCAAACTCAAGCGAAACGTGGAGGAGTGAATAAAGAAAATATGGAAGAGGATGAAAAAGAAGCTTAGCAGCCTGAATGAGAAGGTTTTGGAAGGCTCCCTACAAAATAAATTAAGAAAAAAAAAAAAAAAGCCTGCAACATTTCCCCTACACTTAAGTGCAGGATAGACATTTCCATGCTAACTTACTTGCTATTTAGGATTAAGAAGCTTTTCGAAAATAGATATTAATGAACATTAGAAAAACTGGAACTGGTAGCTATGCTATTCCGTTCGAGGACATTCCCGTTAAGAACCCAGGTACCAATCCTATGGATTACTGTGCTGTTAGATTTCTCAAACGGCGACTGTCGTCACGTTGACTTCGCACGGTAAATGGCCCCTGAGAAGCCTGAACGCAGGGTGGAACAATATACTCCTGATATAGCTGAAACGAAGATTGCTGCAACTGCGATGTCGTACAATAGTCAAAACCAATGGTCATCTATCAAGCATGATCGATGGTGGTGGGGTGGTATGTCTTAGGTATGCAACAATTTCAATTTGTTCGGATGGAGACGGATCAGCTTTTATAATCGAAGCTGATCTTGAAAGCATGTCAAGTTGTCTTGTGCTTTCTGCTTTTCAATAAGTTGAAAATTTAAATTATTTGTCACGGAATCTATTGTTTACAAGTAATAAAAGAATCATCCCACCACACACATACGATAGCCATCCTCACTGAAGTTATTTTTAGTTCCAGGCAAATACCAGGATGGTACCTTTAACATGTGCCCTGAACGTCTAATTTCCACTTCCTTTCAAATAGTTTTTGTTACTGCTGTTTGACTTATTCCTTCTCAGCTTTTTCCTTCACTGACGATTTGCTTCACGGCAACAATAAAAGTATGACAAGGATCCTGTATTAGCCGCCTAGGCGGTTTGTCTTACATGGGATGTGTACATAGATCAATTTCGTCCATTACGAATTTCCAGGTGTATTCCACATCATCATTCCGTAGGATCGGGATTAGTTTCCAGGGAAATTACTAATTTACTTATTTTTCTTTACTTTGTATTTCACATTTGCAACTGTTCGTTTGTTTCGTGCTGGTTTCTTTCCACTAAGCGATGAAATGGGAGATCATAACCAGAAAAAGCGACATCCCTCATCACGAGCGATGAAGTGGACCAAACCACGCCCCATTTTTCGAGAAACGATAAGATGGGAAGTCATGTAGCGGGAGAACACCACATTACATGAATTACGAAATATCTTTTCAATTTACTTCAATGAATATATAAATTAAATAGGAATTACGGAAAAATAATGATTTTCTAGCATATGAATATCTGTACATTTGCACAATTTAGTTAACATGACTATTAACATATGATCATTTATTTGCTAAAATAACCCACTCACTCTATGGCTTATGGAACACAAAAGTTCAATACCACATCCATAAAAGCTCTCCATTGACTTGTTCTTAGCCAACTGGAACCAGTTTCGACTTCGCTGCGAGATGTATCTTGATCTTGTCCTTCCATTTGTACCTAGGACTTTCTAATGATGTTTTTCCCGATTGCGTTTCCACTCGGAGGCGTTCCTACTTTCTATCATTCTAGCTACGTGATTTGCCCACGTTAGCCTCTTATGCCTGATGCTTAACAATGTTAGGTAAACGGTATGAATTATATAGTATCTCGTTATGAAGTTTCCTTCCTTCCACATTCTCGTCGCACTTGGATCCGAATATTCCCCTCACGATTTTATTTTTAAATACTTTTAGTCTGCGTTCTTCCCTCAAAAGAGACCACATTTCACAACCGTATAACACAACAAACATAATTATCGTTTTATGTATTTTGAGCTTAAATTTCTCCAACAGAATTCGCGTGGACTGAACAAAAACTTCCTGCTTTCAGTCAACATTTAATTGCTTCCTGGATATGGTTTTGGTTTGTTAATGTTGATCCTAGATATTTATAAGAGCCAATTTTGTCGAAATATTGCTTAGTATTTTTTAATATATCCATAGTTTGCAGTATTACGGTCACAGTAAATTTCCATTTGGTCTTCTTCGTATTTACTTCCATTATCTACATCCTTGTAGGCATTTAGTAGAACCTCTGCATTTCTTTCCATTGTCCTTATATCATCTCCTATTTTACTGATATCACCACTAGTCAAAACCCGGTGAGTGCCAGTCAGCTCTATGCCCTGATTGCAATCTTCCTTTCCTTATACTGTATTTCAGAACAAATCGATTAATAATAGTGACAACACATCTCCTTGTTTCAGATCATTCAGATGTGAAAGCTCCTGGACACACATTTTCCTACTCGTACCTTACTTTGTGGACTTGGGCTTTACTTAAACACATCTTTATTAATCCAACTAGTCGTTTTGGTGTATCAAATTCGGTAAGAACGTTGTACAATGTTTGCCTCCTAACCGAGTTGTAGGCCTTCTGAAATCAAAACACGCCAACTATTTCCCATTAGACTGAAACCAATTTGTGCCGCTAAATGTTACCAAGAACTTCAATTGTAAAAGTTAATACTGCATATTTTCATCACAAAATTACAGAAAGTAGCACTTATAAAGTATACAATATTATATACAAGTCTAGCACAATATAATTACTAATCGGCAACACAACTTACAAAGACCACAGTGGATAGTACTCAAATAAAAGCCTTTCTACCTCTAGCTTACTTTCCACCTACCCTCTCAAGTTCTTCCTGAAGCCATTCCACACCACTACTCCATTTCTGTTTAAGATCTTCATTAATATAAAGAATGTGATACGCTGATTTACATTTACAAAATAAATTAACCAAGAATTTTATACACTGATAGGCACGTCTTTGGTAATGACTTTTACTTCGATGAATTATGTCAAAAAGCCCATCCTGTTCATCTGCAACACCTGAAATGAAGAATAAGCCAATAGTCACCTACCCTTTCGAGTTCGTCCTGCAGCCACTCCACAGCCAGAGTCCATTTGCGTTTAAGTTCTCCATTGGAGTGGAGCATGTGGTGCGCTGCTCGGCACTTAGAAAAGAGGGCTACCATACACTTAATGCACTGATATGCACGTTTCTGGTAATGATTCTTACTGCGCTGAATGGTATCGAAAAGGCCCTCCCGTTCCTCTGGTACACCTAAAATACATAAGGGGGATGCATGGTTTTATGAAACAAATATTGCTTTCTGTCCTCTCTTCTATTTTTCACCTGCAAGATCATGAAACTATTAAGTAACTCCACATTTGAATTTCCAAAACACACCTACTCTGTCGATTTGAGAGAGTGAGAGATTAACTTAGTTTAGTCCTTCAACACTACCACATGCTTTTAAGTTAGTTTTCCGTGACACTCATGTATTCGTAAAAAATCTAAACTTATGAATATTTCAGATAAGCTCACACTTTCTTTATCAACAATATTTTCTTCAACCGAAACGTTTATTTCTTCACTCTAAAACTCATGACCACACTATTCTGGTAAAGAAACTAAACACGCTTTTACAGACACAAATTGATACCTAAAGTTAATAAGAACTAGAAATAGGAGCAACCTGGAGGGAGTCATGGAGTACGTTATTGTTCACTGAGCTACCATGATCCTTACAATACGAATATTTTAGCAATTATTTCAGGGATTTAGATTTCTGGGCTTTCGGCATCTATGGCCATTTAGCCCATCTTGTATGAGGAATGACGTCTTTCGGAGAGCACTATCCGGGGAAAGGGACGGAAAGAAGCGGCCTGGGACCTATAAGTTAAGTACTACCCCGACATTTGCCTGGTGTGAATGAGGAAAACCTCATTCAGGATGGCTGGCCTGAAAAAGCTTTTTACCCCCAGAGAATGGAACCCGGGACCGCTCGAGCAAGTACTTCATCTAAAACCTTTTAATTGAAGCATATTCCATTTCCGTAACAGATTTTTTGATTATCTGGCTTCAAAATGAAGATAAAATTACAAAGATTCTTTCATTTTCTTCTTTCAGTGGTACCTGTATAGTTGTGTGACGGAAAGACACTTTTTTTGTAGTTCTACAAAAATTTGAAATTTAGTGAAAAAGAAAAAAAAATATGGCTATCAGAGATGATACTAAGTATTCTGTAAATACTGGCAGCTCACTTGCCACAAACCGCGAAGCTTCCACGCACCACATGAATTTTCTGTTTTAATATCATCCTTCTACTGTAGAATCTTTCATTCCTATCTCTTTTTCTTGTTATTATACCTTCCAGCACATCCCTCATGACACAGTTCTTTCAGTTCCTCTCAGTCAATGTCCCAACCAATTTCTCTTCTTCATTTTTAATTTTATCCTTCGCCCGCTTCCCTAGTATTTCTAACACTTCCTGATTCGTTTGCAATGATACTTCACAGCTGCCACTATATTACAAAACTAAACTAAACTTCGTAGAATTACAGCCAACGATAGGCTATCCCAGACTACTTTACTTGGCAGATGTGTGGTAAGAACACGTGTCTTAGCTTCTGGCTTTCGAAAAATGAAATGAAATCTATAAGTTTTACGTCCCACGGCTATACCGGTTAGGCTAAAGGAGACTATGATTATGAGAAATCAATGAAATGGTGGAATGAAGAAAGTGGGACGAAACGGGAGAATCCCGAGCACGGTGTTTGTTCACCACAAAGTCCACACGGCGCGAGATCGAACCTTCTGGCTTTCGAGACTTGAGTTTAATATAAACGTATCAATAATTACTCCAAAATGCTGCTGAGTGAATATCGAATATTGTATCTCCACTGGGACCTTACATGTCGAAGAACGCGTGTCTTTACTGTTTACAGCTACAATGCACGGTGGCTCACTTATCTCGAGTGCGTGGGATCCCTGGTTCGGTCTCCGACCAAGTAAGTTTGTGGTGGACAATATCGCATCCGTGAGTTTTCTCGGGATACTCTTACATTTTCATTCCACCAATTCTTCCAGCATCATTCACGTGCCTTAATCAGCCTCCTCCTTTTGCCTAAAAGGCATAAACGAGGGACGTTAAACTGGAAGACTTTTCTTACTGTTTAGTTGCCACTTGCCTCTAGAAAAAAAGGGAAACAAGCCGGTCATTTTGACGCTTGGGAAACAGAATTTGTATACTTCCAACAAGTCGAAAATTTCAATATATACATTTTCCTTTGTTTACTGAAGGTTTAATCCAGTGCTTCCTAATTTCCTTTGGACTGACAACACACTAGTAAATGCTTACATCATCACGACACACAGGTTTGATTTATTGATATAAATTAAAGAAGATGAAGTTTCTACACAGAGTTGAACGTTCTTGCTGACTAGTACAATATTGATTTTAACTCGTTACAAAATGCCTTGATTATAAAACCTGCCTTAAGTAAGTTTATAGGAATTCTAAATGCCATGAAAATTAGGTTTACAAACTAAAATTTTGCGGCACACCCGCTAGAAAATACTGGTTTAACATTTATTTTCTGAAGATGTGGGATAATAAATTAAAAGTTTGGTTATTTAAAATGGGAGAAGAAAGGAGAGCTGAAAAACATTAGAACTTAGAACTTACACGTACAGTGAAACTTTCCTTAACGGACTTTTTTCTCGACAAAACTACATGTATTATGACGGGACAAAGCCCTCTATTTTATGGACAGTCTTTTCTGCAACAGTTTAGTCATCTGTTCATAACTGACAGGAATTATTCTTAGTTCGTATGTATTTTCCACAGAAAATACAAGGGTTGGATTTTTAGTAATGGCAACAACGATATATCTTGAGAAGTAGAGTACTTACAAGGTTCGAAGTTTTACAGACCCTCGATGTAATCACCAGCATTGTGAATCACGCGTTCCCAGTGATGTGGAAGCCGCTGGATACCGTTGGCAGTGACGAATCTCTGAAGAGTGCGGATGGAGCGATCAGTTGCGCAGAGATCATCAGTTGTACGGAAGCGTGTCCCACGAATTGGTTCCTTTATCATCGGGAAGAGGTCGTAGTAGCAGGGACTTAAATCTGGAGAATACGGGTGGGTGACACAGCACTTACCAACAAATGAGTGACCGCACCTGCTCAATGTGTCCTTGCATTGTCGTGCAGAATAATGGGTGGGTTCGTCAGGAAGTGGCGTAGTTTTCATCTCAAAGCTGCTCGCAAATTGTTTTGCAAAAAATTACAGTCGTAGTCAGCACTAACGGTGTGTCCTTGGGGGACGGTATGGTTTATGATTACACCATCCCAGTCTACGCAATGATGAGCACAGCTTTCACATTGGCTGGAGTATTCCGAACTGTTTTGTTTTTCTCGATGACCCAGGATGACGCCACTCGTTTGATTGCCGTTTCACCTGTGGTTCATACGCTCTGACCCAGGCCTCATCAACAGCAATGATCCGCCATAAGAAGGCCTTACCTTCACGTTGATATCGCTCCAAGTGTGTTCGAGTGGCATCATATCGCAGCCACTTGTGTTGTTCAGTCAGCTGGCGATTTTACGCAATCCCAGGTTCTTCAGAATTTTCAGCAGTCGAATGCGGTAGTCCTATTATCGTTAGCCAAGTGACAAATCGTGGCGTTCCGATCCGCTAGCACTAGCGCGTTCACGTTCTGCAAATCATCTACACTTACAGGAGGATGGCTGGAGCGAGGCATGTCTGACATTTTGTCGCCCGTCATTGAAGGCTTTGACTCGCCTTGCTACTGTACGGTATGGTAATGCACTTGCACCGCAAACATCCTGCATCCGCATACTTCCTAGCACTGTTCTGCATTCCTACCTCTAGCGCATTCAATTTTCAACCAGCTCCTCTGATCTTGCTTTGTAAACAAGACTGTATTCCGCGAGCACTCACTCAGAATTGTCTCCTAACTGCTGGCGTTGAGCGCACACGGAGGGAAGGGCAGGCGAGCTCATGTGCTCTGAGGGAGAGTCGATATCTAACCTACCGCTGGTATGAATTATAATGGATTGCTTTGTTCCCGAATATATGTATAGCAGGGTTGTCATTACTAAAAATCCAACACTTGTACTTCTCACCATTTGAAAATAAGTGAAAATAAATGTGTCTGTCGTAACTCAATGACTTCGTGAACCACCACTAGCTCCCTCATGGCTAAATGGTTAGCGTACGCGCCTTTGGCGTGGGAGAGACGGGTTCGATATCAGGTGGAAGCTCATGAGGTTCGGATCTAATGTTAAACTGAAGATCAATGTCTCATATAGCCTTCTTGCTCAATGGGACGCTAAACTCAAAATCGAATGAAAATCAAATCGTGAACGACAAAACAGAACTATTCAAAGGCGAGCTTGGAGTTATTCTTTTCTATGTCCATAGAAAATTTTCGGTATTTAATAAAAATAAATTGAATGTTTTTATTTTGTTATTATTACTATTAGTTCAATCCGTATGCGAATTCAGAAATTTCTATAGGGGGTGAACCTTAAGTGAGAAGAAAATTACCACAAAAGCATCACATTTAGCTAGCCATATAAACACCACCCACAGCGATACTTCTATTTGTTTACCTTCTTTACCTTCCCAACAGTTCGAGCACAAAGTGCAATACTGTAGAACACCTACTTTATGGTAACTTTACCTACTTTCAAAGTAATCATTTCCAAATGAACTGAAGCTTTGGCGATCGTGACAGGATGTAGAAACTCCCACAGTGAGGCACGTAACGTTATCTACTTAACATATGTTCAGAAATACTAATGACAACAAATTCATATTGAAATACTTCATTAACTATGTATAAGAGCTGTCATCCAATTAGCAGTTTTAGATAAGGTGGTTATTTAGCATGAGACGTTTGATCCGAGGCTTTATTTACAAATGCATATTCATAATTTATGCTATCCTCAAAATCTCGAACTTATTTTCTCCACATCTGACTATCAGTCAACACTTTTAAAATCAAAAGTTTGTTTATATATTTCGATTCGAAAACTTTCCTTCTTACTCTTGAAATCTTTAGATACAGACCAAAACACTTGCACCTACTTCAATTAAATTTTGAAAACTTTCCAAATTTATGTTCAGTATGATGTAAATTACATCAGTACTAGAGAATTAATTAAATAATCAACATAATAAAAGGGATATCACGAGATGTACTGTGATATAGATACAGAATAGCCGCGCATTACAATATTTGAATATTAATCTATACTTACTTTTATAGACTAACTATTATTACTTACTGTATATGGGATAAAATTTCTGCATGAATTGTGAGGAATATGATCTGTATACCCATTCAGTAATGGACACTTCTTTACGGGCAATTAATCATATCTCAATGACGTGATATTTAGAAGTTTCATTTTATTTGGACAGTCCTTCAAGAAATAATAGAAGGAAAACTTACCCTTGAGTGCGTTGTGAATTCGATGAGTCTGCCAAGAATCTTCTAGAAGAAGCATGCTTAGCAAGAGGTCCATATGATGACGCAACTCATGACAATATGCAAAAGCTATCTGCCACAAAAGTTCACTTAGAACAGTCCTAGAGAAATGGGGATTCTCCCAACAACAGAACTGCAACAGTTTTACTGTGTCTTCCGATAAATTGGCGTCCTCAATTATCTTCTTCACGTAACTGAAAAGAATATTATGTATTTTCATCAGTGACAAGTTATTTATAATATGCATACAAAATTTTTACTTGTACCAAAAACATAACTGTTAATTTTGTTTTCTCATAGGTTTTGTTACTTCAACCTCATACCTTAAGTTATGGTTCCTATCATCTCGATCTATCTAAAGATATTTTCCCCAAAGCTTCTCTAACCAACACACTTTACACTTTGGGCACTCATTTCAGATTATTCATTTCATTATTAGCTCTCGGCGTAAATATACGGGAGTTTACAGTTTCACTCTAGGTATACATTTTTCTTGGTAAATTTATTTCTGGGTAACTACTAGCTGGATCTGAACCAAATGTGATGGGCAAATAGCTCATAGTCTAAGAAATAGAAATTGCTATACTTGATAGCTGGGCTCGGCTCGCCTTGTATGGGTACTTTACTTCTGGTAAACGAAATTCGATATAGAACTGGCACAATCTTAAAAACCTTAGTGGGTAGTAATCGGAACTGTCCGAACAATCATATCCTCTTACTAGTGACATTGTAACTTAACTAATGCTCAACGACGTTGCCATAGCTTTGGTCCCGATTACACTGTGATTAATGGCTTACACATGTGGGTTCTTTCTTTCTATATGGAGAAGGGGGAAATAAACAAACACTGACCAACTTGCCTGCATATATAGATCATTCCTTCTCAATGGAAAAAGAAATATTCTGTTGAAAGCAGGTTGAAAGTGTCAAATAACAAGTCGACATCAAGCACTCGGAGTTTCCAGACTTTTTTCTTCGCCAAAACATTTAAGACATTCCATTCCTTATTCATGTGACGGAGAAGATCAGCTTTTGCTCATCCCCTATTTTCGCCGAGAGCTGCCGTCCAGTTCGAATTTTGTTCCTCTCCAAAGGAAGAAAGATTTTTCCACTCAGAGTGTCAAATAACAAAACAACACAAACCATTCGGAGTTTCTACGCTACTTTTTTTTTCTTTTTCGCCAAAACCTTTCTCAAGTGACAGAGAGGAATACGCACTCCTCCGGTCGAGAATTGACAGCTAGCTAGAATTTCTTGGCAAAAAACGGATTTCAAAGAAAATATCTGTTTCACTACCATGTAGTAGGAGAAGGAGGTTAATAGGTCAATTTTTCATACCTCCCCCCAAGGTTTTTAAGATGTTTCAAAAAGTCTAGCAAGTAGTTCGTCGTCCATACAATAAAGATTCCTACATGTAATAGTCGGAGTTGGCTAGGGTTAGGCACATCTAGACCTAAATCAAATTTGGTGGGCAAATAGAAGCAGTCAACGGTCTAACGAATAAAGTTTTCTATACTTGATGGCCGACCTCGGCCAGCGACATGTTCAGCTCGCCTTGTATGTAGTACTTAATTTCTCGGTAACTACTGGCCGAATCTGAACAAAATTTGACGTGCAAGTAGCCCATTGTCTAAGAAAATAAAGCTCACTACATTTGATGGTCTCGTGTATGTAGTCGCTAACACTCTCGTCTTTGGTGCGAGCAGTCCCAAGTTCGATTCCCGGTAGGGACACTCGGTCGAAAAAGTGTAAAATCTTTTGTCAGGTCAGCCTTCCTGAGTGAAGTTTTACTTATTCATAACAGACAAATGCCAGAATGTTCTTATATAATGGTACCCGGTCGCTTCTTTCTTTCTCCATTCTTTACTTCCTCCCAAATTCCCCGGCCAGTGTGAACACCGAGGGATGTCATCCCTCGTATGTGGCAGGTTAACATGACCATGGATGCCGAAAGCGCTGACATCTAATCCTAATTTGATTGGGACAGGCTCGGTTCACCTCGGCTTGTGTTTACTGCATTCGGTACCACAGCATGAACAAATGAAGCACAACATTCAATAGGCTTACGATAGTCAAGACTTTAAATTTATTTATTGAAGTGTATTGTCCCTTTTCATTATTGAGGCCATGTGAGACATGGACCTAAAGTTTAAGGTGGAAACCGAACCACCGTAATTTGTTCAATGCTTTCCCGCTGGGAATCGAGCCTGGCACTTAGTGCACCATAGGTGCGAAGCTAGACACTAAACCAGTGGGGAGGACGAACTTTCATTTTGTATTCTCTATATCAGTCATAATTGTTTATTATTAATTTACAATTTTTACTAATTTACACAATGATTAGAAACGCATTTACTAATTCCGAATATGAATTCAAGGATCTGGCTAAGGTTAGTACACAAGAAGTTACGTGCTACTGAGGCAACATGGCGCCCTGGAAATCCACAGCATGTTATACAAGGAGTTTAAAAATTTACGTCTCTCAATAGCATTTCTAACTACCATACAAAAAAAAGCTGTTCGGGCAAGTAGCCGATCGCACATATGCTGAATGTCTTGTACGAAGTACGGTACCCAAGGTTCGCTCTACATCTTTGTATAGCTGGAGGATAGTGATTGCCGGTTTCCGGATACTCAGTAAGCGTATACCGAATACAGCACGCTGGGTCTTCCTGGCAATGTGAGGACACGCGTTATCCTCCCTCCCACTATGTACACATGTGATAAACTTTTTGCGCATTCATTTTTGGTGTACCAAGTTTCAGACAGTTTCATCATTTTTATTTTAAAAAGGATGCTATTTCGTTGTGAATAGCGTAACTATATGTTGTACATTCTCGTAACGCTTATATCAGCAGTAATGCAGACGACGGAAGTCGACGGATTTGGCTGTCGCTAGCACCTAGCAGCCAAATCACAGTCCTACCTGTAGTTACGTCATCATGGTGAGACTCACGTAAGCAGCAGAGAGGCAAAGGGTGTGTGTCTGATGCAGTAGTTACTTTGGCACCGGATATGTATTTGATACAAGCTACGTATACTTTGCTGCTCGGAACAATTCAAAGTTTATTTCCTTAGCATGGATATATACTAATAGTTTTTACACGAGTGTGTCATTCATACAATATACTATTACAATTTTGTTCTACTTTACTCTAAGGAATTGTAAGTATAATATTAAAGGGAAAATACAATATTCTTTTCATGAATATCGCTTGTACGCTATTTTTCGCCAGGTATCGTTGCCTCGTGTAGCTTCATTGTGTGATGCATAGTGCATTACATTGATAGAGTGCATTACATTGACAGATATTTTATTTTATGTCCTTGCATTCTTTTTCAGTTCAAATGATGCTGAGAATCTACTTAATCTGCGATTTTAAGGTGGTTATTTGAATTTTTGCCTATGTGTTGTTGATGGTGAAAGGAATTATTACGAGAGTGATAACTAGTTTCTTCGTTAACGCTCGGGCGAAATATACAAGCAACGACTATCTAAAGTAATGCTTACTCTATCTGGATTCTTATCCTATGGAGTAACACTTCACACATTATCGATAGATTACTGACATGTCACGGTCCATGCGAACTGCAATTCCACAGAACGAGCACCCGTCCACAAGTCTCTCCCTATACGGCTCTTGAGCCACTTAATTGCACAATAGACGTTTGTTGGTGTCGTCCTAGCATTACAGGTTATCAACCACATATACACAATTACACTTGTCGTATTGTCCGACGATCTTCAAACTACTCTTAGTACGCTAACACCATACATACATTAAGATCAGCGTGTCTTCCACATACATGCAACAGAATATCAAATGGATCTTGCAATCCCAGAAGGAGACGAACTGCAAACCTACTTGGACATGTGTATTATACTGGAGTGTGGGAAATGTAAGGGGATCAGCATAACTGACTACTTGCCAGAGGTCAAACTATCACCAGTAAATATTACTCTCATCTCTTAGCACGGTTACGAGAGGAACTGACGACCAAGCGTCGAGAAATGCTCAGCAAAAGGCACTGTGCCAGCTCACTCAGCACAGGGGCGGATCCAGGACAGACTTCTGGTGGGGGCGGTGGGCGTAATATTGCTACTTAGAGCTATTTTTAAAAACTCCAAACTCTGGGATGGGTTTTATTTATACATAAAATAAGAAAATTTCTCTTCTGCGGGGGGGGGGGGGGACAGGCGTTCGCACCCCCTGGATCCGCCCTTGATTCAGGAATCCATAGCGAAAATACTGAAGTTAGGATATGAAATCTTGCCCCACCTTCATATTCACAGAGCTTAGTACCAAAGGATTTATTTCTTTTACCAGAAACAAAGTGCCCACTCAAAAGACGATATTTTGACAGCAATGTTGACGTCATTTCAGAAGTATAAATCTGGTTTTAAGCACAGTCTACGCAATATGACGATCGCTGCCAACTACGTCAAGGAGGATTAATGCCATCAAGGTCTCAAAGGTATGAACTACTATTTCCCTCCAAGTGATTGTACGACTTTTGTTATCCCTCTTACATTGTTAAGCGAATTTCGTTCGAATCACATGATGTATACATGATATTTCTAAATACATTTCCTAAGTGCATTTTATCAATTTACTCTTATTTTTAATTTCTATCTTGCATATATACATATATTCATTCATCACCCGCCGGTATAGTGGCTAGCACATGCTTTTGCACCACGAGGTTTCCAGGTTCAATTCAGGATGGGAGGGTCTCGAACGAAACACAGTAGTTTAGTTTCCTTTTGAACTGTCGGTCTCGTCGTAGAGTAGATTTGACACCAAGAAAGGATCTATGCAAGTTAATGAATTGATTATTCCTTCCTCCTGAACCATTAACGACCAACATTCTCTCTTCAACGAGTTTTCTTCAGTTTCTTATCGTCAACAACTTTACATTCCAATGTGACAGACGGCCAGCTATATGCTTCACAAGTATTTTTCGGTTTTTATCCTTTCTTAATAATCTATCACTTTCCTCTTTGATTAAGAGTTTAGCGCCAGAGCTTATAGTATAGGGTCCGGCAGAGACATCTGACGATGTTCAAACTGAAACTACGACTGAACTGATTTATTTTACTATGATCTTTTATTTCCTACATCATGGCCGGTGACCATCGGTTACTATTTGGTACCAAAATGTCCATCATCCTCTTAGTTATTGATCAACATCAACTCTATGATTTACAGTTCCCGAGCTCCTTAAATCTCTTAAAATCAGAAAATTTTGGCCAATATCTCGGGAACAGTAAGCGTGACGCGAAAGCAAGCAAGCAAACAAGAAAGAAAAGAAAGGTGGGTTGTAGCGCAGTATTTAAGTGGCGCCAACGGTTTACGGAGGAGAGAAACAATTTCGAGGATTATGAACCAGTAGGTCGGCCAACAATAGTCCGAACAAAACGCAAGATTGAAGAGATTGCAATGGTTGTGTGCACTAACCGTTCCTAGTCGGCAGATGACATAACAGCAGCAGTACGGATCAGCCATGATACTGTCACAACATTCTGACGAATTACTAACATGTCGAGTGTCATCCATCACCGTGTACCACGCATTCTGACACAAGACCAGCTATGAGACGTTCCTGCACCGGATAATAGGAGATGAAACAATTGTGTCGTCTCTACGATCCACAACTTACGAGACAACCACCTGAAAATCGCGATCATCTCCAAAACGCAAAAACCCGAGACAAGACAGATCAAAAGAGAAAATGATGCTTGAACTATTTTGAAGGTCAGTGTGATCTGCGTAATTGTCTGTGTGTGTGTGTGTGTGTGGACTTCACATGGAGCACAGCAACCATGGATTCTAGACTGTACTAGTATATAATTCAGTAACGACTTCTTTAAGTTCCTTGATAATCAGTCTGGTCACAATTAAATTTAAAAAAACGTTTTTATTCCGGACCCTTTACTAAAACTCCTGGCGCGCAATAGACCTTAGGAGGCCAGATTCTACCAGCCAGCTTGTAGCACTCATGCCTTTCAGGTGACATGTCATCAGCGCATCGGCAGCCCTCGCCGCTGATGTTAGCTTTCGAGACTAAAGGCTCACGACGAAAGGTGGACACCGCAATGCCAACACATCTGACGAGTACAACCTGTCACCCTTCTTTCTTCTAACCAGACAAATAAAGTTCACTGAAATCATGAAATAAGTACATAGTGTAGAACGGCTCCATAAATTGATATGAAATTAAAAGTATTAAAAAGAGGTTTTTACAATGACTTGGTGGAGAATACTAAAGTAAGAACCAGAGTAGTAAGAGAAATGTCATTCCTAAGAATACGATATTCTACAAAACTATGCCGAACACTCAGAGGTCCTACTCCACGCTGTAAGTACGACTGTCAGACCCGATACTATTTGACTAGCTGATTTCATGAGATGTGGTAAGAGCATTAGCGTTCTACACATTATACACTAAACGAGTTACTTAAAGTATTTCATACAGAGCATAAAACAGAGTATTACATATCTTACCTCGATCTTCCAAAGAGAATTTCAGCTGCTGCAGGCTGTATAGGCATGATAGATTCTGGACAAGCAGGATCCCCATATGGATTCGGTAAAGGCGGCATTCCCTACACAACATGAAAGTTATAACCAGAATGTATTTTCTAAAGCAATTAAATTAATTAATTTATTCAGTATAAAGAAAACTGACACCAATATAACAGTATATAGTATGAATACACACTTCCTTAAACATTCAACCATCTACTGAAGGACGTTCAACTATTAAAATGCATGAAACTAAATAATTTCACAAAATAACATTTACACCTGTGACCACTTGTAAAACTAAAAAAAAAATCAATCAATAAAGATCACCAAATATAACACAAGCAAAATGATGCAGGAAGTTATATGTACAGAATACGTCATCAATTTTATATTTACTATCCATGTAATATCGTGAGCATATCACCAGAAACGGGGTCAGCTACCTATTAGTGCATAAGTTTGTAATTCTTATGAACGATTTCTATGACATTAACAGCGTCAAGTTTTTAATATGCACATGTACAGAATATTTTAATAAAAATGAATGATATTACCTGCTGAGAGGACTGAGTCTTCGAACTAACATCACAACACCTAATCAACTGGGATACTACTTGATGTAGTTTTGATAGTTCTGGATACTGATATTTAATAGGAGGTCCTGGACCTTCATCCAATGCAACTAACATGAATGTTGCAGGCACGTTCAACTGAAAGACAAATAAAGTTCACTGAAATCATGAAATAAGTACATAGTGTAGAACGGCTCCATAAATTGATATGAAATTAAAAGTATTAAAAAGAGGTTTTTACAATGACTTGGTGGAGAATACTAAAGTAAGAACCAGAGTAGTAAGAGAAATGTCATTCCTAAGAATACGATATTCTACAAAACTATGCCGAACACTCAGAGGTCCTACTCCACGCTGTAAGTACGACTGTCAGATGAAAACGGCCGTAAGTACTAAAAGCTATACCTGCCATAGCAGCTCGCTTAGCTGTTGTGTCTGTTTCCCTGGATGTCAATATGGTCGTGCACCCAGCAAACAACAATACAACCCTGTTGCCGTAAACATTTACATCTCACACGGATGTTTCGTGTAAGGGCATGCTTCCCGAAAACATTCTGCTTAATCAGAAGGACGATTTGAGAGTCGATGCACAAAAGTGCATGGCGCAGTGAAAGATCAAAGTGCATACTCTATAAAAGTTCAATGGCCACTAAACTCGGCTAACTCGACAATTGTAATGACAAACCCATAGCTAACGAACAGCCTATAGTCCTTCGAGCTGTCTGTATAACACACATTAAAATTGGGGTGCTCAGGTAGCAAAGATCGGAACTCATGTTCATATACATGAGGACTTGTGTAATGTTTGACATGTAATTACAACCGAAGAATCAGACAGTCAAATAAGCCATGATGAAATAGCCAATCAAATCTGCCCGAATAGAAACTGTCGTTAAGCCGATAAGGTCATGCAAATTTTAAACGACAAACTCCTCTACACTGCGGCGGGCAACTGTTAGGATAATAAACAGTACACTGCATATGAGCAAAATACTTCAAGGGTTTCTCATCACAGTACGACAAAGTAGTTCATTCGCTTCTACGCATAGGCTAACAGGACTAGCACGGGAAGCACTAGTAGATAGCCTGTGTCTATTTCTTCACGAGGGACGGGATGCGTCAGCCATCCAACTATGATTTCGATCGGATTAAACCACGCTATAATCATAAGAAATAAAATCACTACGTATGGTGAAAGATCATTCAGTAATACAGCGATACCTACATTTACAGGGAACCTGTCACGTAAACCTTTCGTGAACCCCTTAATTACCTAGGTTAAACGAAATTCTATGTACAAAGAGAAAATACAAAAAACAGCATTGCATGATCGACAATATTAGCAAGATTTCTTAACTGTAAATACTATGTATTACGTAGGGCAAGAGCAATGAAATACAACTACTTCATTTTAACAATACTTATAATGTTTATTTTTAAGCTTACTATGTAACTTTAACGTGAAGTCGTGTTAATGGCGTTTTTGCTGACTGGCAGCAGTAGTTAAAGAGAGAATGAAGAGTAATTCAATCAGCGGCACTCTATCGAGCGCCAATCCTCGTGATGTCATCGCCAAGTTGGTAGTGTGATTCAAGAGACTGATTCTGTAATGGACAGACAATCTTAACAGCTACGAGCCATACATCAAATCGTTCCTAACACATTAACAAAAGTCAGTGCATCAAATTGCGACATGCGTTTGAAAAGTAAGTAGCTCCATTAACTAAAATATGATTCTTCGGGTGAAATGTGAGTTTCGACGCCCCATCGATTTTCCGATTAAGTCAAACAAAGCTATATCTCAATTTGAAATAAGCAAGTAGCTAGCTCTTTTTCTAGAAAAGAAATACTAACCTTATGAATGGTGGGCGTGAAAGATGTTAACGCTTTGTGTCTTAACTAGGACACTCTGGATTCAATTCTAAACATTCTGGCGAATTTCTACTTTTTTTTTTATCCCATCCAATGAGTAGTCTTTAGCCCTCCCTGTTGGTCTAGTGGCTAGTGCGTGCCTGTCTTTGGTGCACGGGGTGGCGGGTTCGATTCCCATTGAAAGAGGCTTGAAATTTGAACGCATTACGGTATTTCAGATTCCACCTGAAACTACAGATGCGAGTCTCCTACAGCCTCGGTGTTGAAAAAGGATGCTAAACATCAAGCAACTGAATTTTTAAGTGTGTATACTCAAGCCAACTACCTTGTAATAAACTCATTTGTGCATTATTTTTGGTGAGCCCAGCTCAGACAATTTAATCCTTTATTTCAAAAAGGCTGCTACCTTAAAACAAATAGTGTAACTAATCGTTGCATGTTCTCGCAACGAATATATCAGCAACGAGGCAGATGAAGCATCCGACGGCCTTGACCATCGACAGCAGCCAATCACAGCCCTAACTGTGCTTACGTCACTTTGGTAGGTAGGACTCACGTGAGCAGCGGGGGCAAAGAGGAAGCAGCGTGACGTAGCTGGCATTCGGCGCCAAGACTCTTAAAAACGAGAAGCACGCTACAATAGCTGCTAGAAACAATTCATTAAAAAAAAAAAAAAAAAAAAAAAAAAAAAAAAAAAAAGCAAACATGTGAATCCAGTGTAAATTTTATGTATCTTGTGCATCTAGACCTCTCAATAATTTCAATGTAGTTTCCTTGTCACTAAAGGTAATGTACGAGTAAGTATAAAATTATTCAAAATAGAGTATTTATTCTATTCGTAGTACGGTGTCAGATTGATTGTTTATTCCAACCTCATGTTATTTCATGGTGATGCACATGATGCAGAATATATTGATGCCAGCGAATTATTATTATTATTATTATTATTATTATTATTATTTTCACTTCAAATGATGCTGAAATTTTATTCTATTCATAAGTTTAAGGTTATTGTTTGAATTTTTGCCTACGTGTGGTTAGCGGTGAAAGAAGCTATTACTCCAGTGATAACTTATTTCGTCGTTAACGCTCGGGCGAAATATTCGATCAATGACTACCTAATGTAATGCTCACTTTACTTGGATCATCATCCTATAGGGTAAACATCACAGCCTTTCCTATTTATATGTTGCTTTTAGTGTATCATGACCTTCGCACTATTGGGAAATATATTAAAATGAAAATTTTCGCAACTAATACAGAATCCACATAATGAGTAACTCAAATATGATAAGTTTCCCTGACGAAACGTCTGTTATGCTGTTTGTATGCTAGTTCATGAGGTGTCGACACTACTGGTTGCTTGGTGTAAACGAGTAGCATTCTTGTGTATATAAAAAATAGAAGTAAAATTTCCACATTGTGAGTTTCATACCATTGAAATATACGTTAATTTAGAAATTATAGGCGAAAACACTGTATTTATTATATAACAATATACAACAATTACACTAGTGTACAATGAAGTAAAATATATTGTTATATCGTTTCCAATTAACATCATCATACAAAGAAGGCGCATTACTGGCAAATCTATACTTCTATGAAAGAGCGATGGCCCCTTGAGTGAATACTGACTTAGTTCGTTGTTTTGGAGCAACCTAAGGTAATTTGACCAATTCAGGACTGTGGTGTCTTAATTTTGAGAGTAGTTCCGATGCAAGATGTATTTTAAGCAAAGTTAAGAGACGCAATATATTCGTCTATCAGGGAAAGAATTAATAAGAGTACATCCAAAATGTCATTCAACTTAAAACTGGCCATCATGTTCATAGCTGAATGGCGGGCAAAGGAAAATAACAGAGGTTAAGTGATGTCTTCTCTTTCAGACAAGAAGTTGCGTTTATTTGTATCTGAGGTGGGTATCAGAACTGATTTAATTATTCGTTTTATTAGATATTAGATAACGTTTAGCATATACTATTTGGGTCTGTCTCTAAATTTTTGATGCTTTTCATTGCCTCCTATATTACTCCTAATATTGTTAATCAAAAACGCTTTCAAAGGCGTTTAATTGGTGCTGGCTTTCTGCAAGTCAAAGGATATTAATTCCAAATACTGAAAAAACCTAACGATTTAGAAAAAAGTGAGTTATTTTGATGTACATAATCTAAATTTATCTTTAAAAAAAGTTGTGCTTAGTTCAAAAAATAGACCATTTAGCTAAGTAATTGTATTTCGTTTCCACCCTTAATGCTATGAAAAATCTAAAATTTAGTTTAGGATTAGGAATTAGATTCCCGGGCTGTCGGTATCTAAGGCCATTTAGTCTGGCACGTATATGAGGGATAACGTCCCTCGGCGAACACACTATTCGATGAAAGGGAAGGAAACGACATGGGACCATTATATTAGGTACCATCCCGGCATTTGCCTGGTGTGAATGAGGGAAGCCCAGGAGAAACTTTATTCAAGATGGCTGACTTTTTCGGCCGAGTGTCTCCATCGGGTATCGAACCCTAAACCCCTCAGACCAAAGGCGAGAGCGTTAGCGAATACGCCACGCGGAGAGACTACAATTTAATTTATTCAGTAGTTTATTTCTGGTGTGAGTTTTTTTCCGACGATTGTTTTAAAGACTACTAAAGCAATTTATTTCAACTACCAATTATATTTATACAGATAAATTAAAAGTATCATCTGCAAATTATACATTTTTTTTAAGTCAACAGGATAATTATGTAAAGAATAAACCTCTTAAAAGCTCGAATTCTCAGCCACTTTTTTAAAACTAAAATTTAAAAGTCCCTGAATATAGCGCAACCTTAAAAAAAATTATAAAACTCTATTTTATAAGTTTGGTCATCTGGTACAACTAGTTACGATCATAGCCGAAGATGCCATACAATTCTACTTCATTAAAGTCTTAGTAAGATTTTTTTTTTTTAAATTACAATCGGGAATAACATTCTATTGACAATGATTTTTAGCGACTAACAGTGAATGGAATGAAGATGAAGAAAAGGAATAATGAAACATAGCCTACCTTGAGAAGCTGCGTTCTCTCGGCTAACCCCAATGATGCATACATATGGAAAAGTGAGAAATAATGTGGCAGATGTCTTCCATGGTCTGAAACTTCTTTATGTAGTAACATGAGTACAGCATGAAGTAGATGATCACTCAAAGTGGCATTGGTATCCAGCAGAACTGCTGTGAAAACACATTATCTTACCACAGACATAGAATATAGGTTTTACAATAAATTTTCTATTCTCTTAACATTACTCACCAAAATCCGATATTATATTTCCAGCTAATTTCATATGAAACAGCGTTATAAAATTTGTTTTAAGTATTTTAAACCATTCTTCCAATCACTCAATTAACGACTTATTTAAATCATTCGTCTTAAAAAGCGTCTTCGCAGAGAATACAGCCAAGAATAAACTTTTTACATGAAGCCATATTCATATACGAAAGACTACAAATGCATGACCGGGCGGGCCGAGAATCGAACAGGGACTCCAGCTTACCCATGCTTTACCCAGTCTGCTCCCTGAATAGTCATAGAATATATATCACTTGATGTCACTTCTTAACCACTTACATCAGACGGAATGTACATTCATGTCCAAGATTAATTGTCGCATATCTATAACTGTCTTCTTGTAAGAATATAATTTGATTATGATTTTGCAGAGTACTTTTAATGCTGGTACTATGTGTATAATCGGGAAATGTATATTTGTGCTAAATTTCATAGGAAAAGAATTATAAATACGAAAATCAGAATGAGTAAAACAAAATGTTGCTAAATGGACAAGAAAGTTTTATTTTAGTTTTATTGTTCTTATTTACTGCTCTTTTAGTCAATCATTGTTCCAATTCACAAGAAAGGCGACAAAACTGACTGTAATAATTATCGAGACATTTCTCTTCTGTCAACATTCTATAAAATCCTTTCAAATATTCTGTTAGCAAGACTGACCCCATACGCTGATGAAATTATTGGAGATTATCAATGCGGATTTAGACGGAATCGATCAACTATCGACCAAATATTTACCATTCGCCAAATACTCGAAAAGAAGTGGGAATACAATACCCCGGTACATCAACTATTTATTGATTTTAGAAAGGCTTACGACTCGGTTAGGAGAGAAACATTATACAACGTTCTTACAGAACTTGGAATACCGAGAAAGCTAATTAGATTAATTAAGATATGTTTAAGTGAATCCCAAAGTAAAGTCCGGGTAGGAAAATTTTTGTCCCCGAGCTTCCACGTCGAAAATGACCTGAAACAAGGAGATGCGTTGTCGTCATTATTATTTAACTTTGTGCTGGAATACGCCATAAGGAAAATCAAAGATAGCAACCAGGGCCTAGAGTTGAACGTCATTCACCAGGTTATGGCATATGCTGATGATGTAAATTTAATAGGGGATGATAGGAGAACAGTAGAAATAAATGCAGAGATCTTAATAAACGCTTGCAGGGACATGGGTTTAGAAGTAAATGCAGAGAAAACTAAATACATGGAAGTGCGTCGGGACCGTAATACGGCAAATTGTGGAGGCGTTAAAATATTAAATAATACTTTTGATAAAGTGGATACTTTAAAATATTTAGGATCAATATTAACAGACGAAAATCATATTCACGAAGAAATTAAATGTCGACTAAAAGCAGGGAATTCGTGTTACTACTCGGTTCAAAATCTCTTGTCGTCGCGAATTCTGTCGAGGAATTTGAAGCTTAAAATATATAAAACGATAATCATGCCTGTTGTTCTGTATGGTTGCGAAACATGGTCGCTTACTCTGAGGGAAGAACATAGACTGAAAGTATTTGAGAACAGGATCCTGAGAAGAATATTCGGACCCAAGAGGAACGAGAATGGGGAATGGCGGAAGCTTCATAACGAGGAACTACATAGTTTATACGGTTTACCCAACATTGTTAGGGTCGTCAAGTCTAGGAGGCTTAGGTGGGCAGGTCATGTAGCTAGAATGGAAGAAAGTAGAAACGCTTTCAAAGTCTTGACTGGTAGACCCATAGGAAAACGACCATTAGGAAGACCTAGGCGCAGATGGGAGGATAATATTAAGATGGATCTCGCAGAGATAGGAATACAAAGTAGAAATTGGATGCAATTAGCTAAGGATAGAAGTCAGTGGAGAGCTTTTGTGAACGCGGCACTGAACCTCCGGGTTCCATAGGCCATAGAATTAGTTAGTTAGTTATTTACTGCTCTTTTGACATGAAATTTGTCATATACTTGTCTTTGCCGATTATACACATACTAACATTATAAGAGATACCGGGCGAATTCGTTATCAAATTATATTCCTACAACAATATATTTATAGACATGCGACAATAATTTTGGACATGAGTGTACATCCCCTGTTGTGCTTGAACAGTTCAGTGTATCTTCACAACACTTATGAAAATTGAATAATACATGGAAGAAATAACTGATTTTATATCACACTAATACCTCTACTGATCCGAATTAAATGATATCAAAAAGATGAAGAAGTGCACTAAAGGAGTGGATAAATAGAAAGAAAAAGAGTGGATCAAGTAGCTCAGTAGTTATTGCATAGGTACGGTAAACCGGACACTGATTCGAGTTTAGGTTCAGTCGTGCATTTTCTCACTCATTTCACATCACTGAGTCCGCATCTACAGTTATGAAGGTATGGTGTGATATCAAACCGGTTATTTCCTCCGCTTCGTGTTTTTACTGGTAACAACGAAACACAGTATTTGCTCAAAAATCCTAAAACAAGACAAGTACTTAAATGTATCTAATAGATAACCATCTAATTAATCTATTATTTTACATCGTTTTCTTCAAATTTTGCTACAGTGATCCTGAAATCCTATAAGAATTTACTCTAAGGATTTCAAACGTTTGAAATATGCTTCTACAGATTATATAATAATCTGATACGTACTTTGGATACTTCTATATTGTAACATTTTAAGAGAAAATGTTTATCACTTTCAATAAAAACTAGTTTTGCTTCACGTTCAAAATTAGCTCTTTTGTGCTGAAATTCTCACTTAAGTAGTGTTACCTCTTTAGCTTCAACGAATATCTCTAACCTAATGTCCAATGAACAACATGTAATAATACAGATCGAATTTCAATACTATCCAATTATACTCTACTCAATTTATTTTAACCCACAGCATTATTCTCATCCTTGTGGCTCATTATTATTATTTTTACTAACAATAATAATTATCATTCACCTCCTCTTCCCTGTTTTCAATTCCACCACACTTTCTATAATAACCCTCCATGCAAAATTCATTCCTAAACAACATCCCATCCATCTTTCGAATGAATCTCGTTATTTTCCATCGATTTTGCATAGTCTGTTCCTATTTTGTACAGTATAATAATCCATACGAAACATTACCCATTTTCCTTTAGAAACTCCATTAACATTTCCCAGTTCACATAATCAAACCTCTTTCTAGACCAATAAATATTACATATACATCCTTGCATCTTGTTACAGATCTTTCACTGATTACTCGTACGCTATCATAATTTGTGCCCTTGTAGACAACATAGTGCCTGTAGGTTTTCTTAGTTTTCCCAGTTTCCCCCAACATTATCATTCCATCATTTTTTATCATTCACCTTCATTAGTCATCCGTCTCCTCTATCTTAAACATAATCGTAGAACGTAAATCTAAATGTCACTTCATTCGTGCTCTTACCCCCTCCTTAATCCACTGTTACGCCCGACTTCCTAATCTATTATTTCATATACTCTTCTGTTCAATATCTGAAGCATAATTTTTACTGTGTGCGATATGAAAATAATGGTTGTGTAGTCTCTCTCGTTTGGAAAAATAAAACCTAAGTTTTACGTTTCATAGTTATGCCGACCAGGCTAAAGGAGACTGTGATGATGAGAAATAAATTAAATGGTAGAATGAAGAAAGTGGGAAGAAACGGGAGAAAACCCACGTACCCTCTCCCTCTTTTGGACTTAATTTCTCACTCATTAGTATTATTTATTGTCTTTGAGAAATCTCTCGTCTCACATATTTCATCAGAGTTGATAAAAATATTTTATTTCTCTTCACATCCGAATTCTTAATACTCAACTAGTACATTAACCACCTCAGTTGGCTTTCCATTCATTTCTTATATCTTACACTACTGTAGTTCCAACGTATTATTTGATACATTTTATTTTTCCCTAAGTTAATATGACAGAAATATTACTTACAAGATGTTGATACAGGCGGAGGGCATGGTCCATCTTGCAACGAAAAGTGAGCTAGAAACACGATGATTTTCATAAACGCTGACCTAACTTCTGTGCTTGGACAACTTAACAAATATTCACAGAACCTGCAAATAAGAATGTGCATTAATAATTTGCTTTGATCTACAACAGCAAAAATTAGAAGAAATAGCAATGAGCGGTAACTTGATCAATTAAGCGTTCTAAGTACCATCTTCTGTCTTAGCAGTCTATTCAAACCGGAAGTGGCAGAAATCAACCACTACCGGTTTTCACGTTGATAGCTATACAATAAAAACTGCAATTTATAGCGAAAAGTGGTTTTCTACAATCAATTAAGTGTCCCAAGAATACATTCCATGTGTATTTTAATGTTTCTACCAAAACTCAAAAAAGTTGTACAAATCTACCACCACTTCCGGTTTCAATATTAACTGACAAAATATCACCCAATACACATCAGACTCCTTCATTTTATGTACAAGTGACACTGCTACTTGTCTTAGATTTGAGCAACCAATTATGATTTTATATGTCATTTCCATTTTTGCTATTGCTACAGCCCTTCTATTTCAAGTGTGCCCTCGGAAAATATGTGAAACATACTTCGGCCCAACCCTTGCCCCCATCTTACGGAGGAAATCTTTCTTTCCTTTGAAGAAAGAAGTGAATAACCTCGGCTATGTTGCCAATTTGTCATTTAGTCCTTTGGTCTTGGGGAGTGAAGATCGTAGTCTACCTAGAAGAATGGCTAACAAGATAATACACAGCGGAGCCTGTGAAATAATTAGTAATGTTTCAATGTAGCAACCCTGTTTGCATACAACTATTGAAAGATCTGGAACACACTAACTTGTCCCTCTTCTTTGGAGGGAGGTACGGGAAAACATATTTCGACACTTGAAACAGAAAGACTAGTATAATTTTATAATCTTACTAGCTGAACCTGCGCTCTCTACACAACCCATCATTCGCATATGAGCATGAATCTTCTTGACATTCCTTACAACCTCTGTACATGTCCATGTCCCTTTACAGACAAAAGTTAAAGGTGTCGTGATAAAAATCGGGAAATCATACTATAAAGGGGACATTTTTTCGATTATTTTTTCAATATCTCGGACCGTTTGTAAGATCTGAGCCTACTTCCGGTTGAAGCTTCTAATTCATGTATGACAAGTGTGTTCTTTCTTCTTGCATGCAGTATGTAATAAGCAAATACATTACATACACAATTATAATGTCACTTATATATGGTGTTCATTGGGCAAAACACTCCAAAAATAAGGATAAAATAAAGATTCATCTTAGACTGGAGAAACGGTTATCCTTCCCTTTTCGGTATTATTTGGCTATGAAACAAACGCCTGAAACACATACAACCCCAATATACAACTATATGGTGTTGGAATGTATAATGCGTAGGATATGATGCTTTAGGTTTTTGTTTTTAATTTCAACACTTCCAGTATACCCGTAAAAATGTAATAAAGAAATAATGGCCATGTTTTTTAAATATTCATTTAGAACTGGACAATCTACGCAAAATTTGCAATCGATCAGTGAAAACGTCATCTTTCTACATCCTGTAGTTTCCGAGATCTCATTGTCGAAAGGATTGGCCACAAACATATAGTCTAAAAGAACTCCAAAGATGGCAGCACGATTCATTTGCATTGATTTTGGAGAAGGCTTTGAACAATATTTTTAAATCATTAACTTTATGAAAAAGATTTATTTAAATAACTTCGATAGTAAGACTATTCATGGCTTTGGATTAATTGTTTTAACAAAAGAGACACTGACCAAAGCTTAAAATTTTAAGCTTTGGTCAGTGTCTCTTTTGTTAAATAACTTATTTAAAGTATACACATTTAAAATGTTTGTCTCTGTTAAACGTGAAATCACATATAACCGTAAATGAAAGATTTTAAAGTCAAATTTATAGGTTGGAGCTGAGGCGTTGCTAACTGCTATTGTAGCTCACACTTAATACAGGGATTTTCTTTTATTTACTAAAATAGGAAGCATTCGGTATTAAAAGTAAGCATCAGAAGTTTGATAAGATCTTTTATTAGAGTAAGGAAACATTAAACTAAAGATTGAATTTAAATTATTAAAATAGAAATTTCCCCATATTGTTAAACTTACCTATGAGGATGAGAAAATAGTACATTGTGAGCAAACCAGCTGCGCACAGCCTGTGAACATCTTAAGTGATGACAAAGCACATCGTACCACTCAGTGGCAGTTCCACGAAGCGTCTTCTTCGTATGGAAACCAGTATGGAAAAGGAACCGAGATGCAAGCTGAACACTTAGCATAGACAACTCCTCCGCTTCCGGGCTCTGAAGCGAAACAAGAATTTCGAATAACTAAAATAACTAAAATACAAATAATCATACAGTATCGATAATTCTCTTTCTTCAAATCTCCATTACCACATTAGTTTAATACGAAATGGAAATCCTGACTAATTGTCAGTACTAACTTCTTTCATTAGGTTAGAGATACAGTATACACAATACAAAATATAAGATTTAACTACTCAAAAGAAAATACAACAATTACCATTCCCTATCTTTTTATGGTAAATATACATTTTCAATAAAGCTTCCTGTATTTGACAACATGCCTTTGCATTTTTCCAACATAAAGCAAATAATGTTTACCTTTTACAAACTAGGCGAAACCTGCTAAATGATACAACGCTTAATAATAATAATAAAAAAAAAATGTAACGTGCAGCGGTTATGTCCTTTAGGCTAAACGATACGGATGATCAACGAAAGGGAAAGAATGGCGATGTTGGAGGAAATGAGAACGAGAAAAAAAAATGGATACGATGCTAGCAACCAAAAACTCTCATGGCATGGAATCGAACCAGAATTGAACACTACCACTAAGTTATCGTGTCCCCCTGATAGAGCACTTAATGTCAATCAAACGACGAAGGATCATAAGGTTCGATATGTTAGGTAATGTAATTTGTGGTGAACATAATCGTATTCCTAAATACTGAGTTGACGCGTTTCCTCTTCATTCCTGCAACTATTTAATCATCATTTATTAGCACTCATCATTTGTCTCCTTTAGCCATCCCTACGATTTCTTTACTTTCCATTTACTTTATATGATTTGTCATTGGACTGACATATGGGATAACTATTTACATAAAAAAAAAAATATCGGAAAGAAAAAACGAACAAAATACAATGTGCTCTCAAGGTCTCATGATTTGGAATAAAACTTGCAGTTATTCTCATCAAAACCGAACCGCTCAGGCTCACTAACAATGAACATAACAATAAGAGCGTTAAAAATGTAATTAGAATATTTTTTTGCAGGTTATTAAATTTGTATTGCACCAACTGACTAAAGGCAGTTGTTAATTATCAAATTTCTGCTTTACATTTTTTGTGTTCTCTGCCAAGAATCTCTTTTTAAACACTACTAGGAGTCAGAGTGACTTTCTGCCAAAGGAATATTAATTGATATGTGCACGAATATTTCCGGTCTTTGTCCTTGACTAATTCTCAATCTATTCCTTCACACCAGCCCCATAACTTTAATTTTTCCACACATCCTTTAAAAATCACCAGAAGCAGATTTTATCCTTTCCTGTCCTATCCTGCTAATTTAATGGCCCCTCCCTAGTTACGTTAAAATACAAGGGTGATTCAAAAAGTAACGCCTCCAAGCCCACTACTTGGCCAATAACACTGCACACATTCTGAACAGTTTATCATTAATGCACTGATGTTTAAGTTATAGAATGTCACTTGTTTCACCTTCCTCTCTCTTCTCGTTTTAGAGTAATGGAGCAACAAGGGCATCCTATGGTGACGTGCGGTTGAAACAGTAGGCTGACATTGAATTTCTGACTGCGGAAGATTGTGCGCCCAGGAATATTAATCGCCGACGACGAGTCGTGAATACACCATTACGATCTGGAAACGAAGTGTCAGTCCATGAAGTACCGCCACACGTCCTCTCCTCCGCCAAAAAATTCAAAGTTGTCCCCCATCTGCTGCGAAAGTGTTCGCTGACATTCTTCTTCATCCTCCTTATAGTCCGGATCTTGCGCCCTGCGACTTTTGGCTCTTCCCCAAACTTATGGATCACCTTAAGGGCCAACGCTCCAGTTGTAACGACGTGTGCATTACATCGCACAATTCTTCGCCGACAGCATGAAAAGCCTTGCCTGTAATGGGGGCCGTTGAAAAAATGATGCCACTGTTTGTAACTGACAATGTAAGCTTTTGCACTGATACCTGTATCGGTGCTATCTGTCAAACACAAAGGTATCACCTTGGAGGCATTACTTTCCGAAATCAATCTTGTACGTAAGATAGAACCTGACTTCGAGCATAACACTCAAACAGGAAAGCGTATCTGTTCTTTTTCTCGGAATTTTTATATTTCCAATTACGAACGCTGAAGTAAAAGTCGAATCGCACGCTGAAGTAGAAGTATCTTTCTATATTGTAATCAAACTTAGTTAAAATATAAAAACTACAATACTAAACCAATATTAGTAAATTTCTGGCTATAATTTTATCATGTAACTGGATTTGTACTTACCAACTTCTCTTGAGCATGTTGTCGGCTTAAAGGTGGACTATTACAAGATACCAACTTCCTAATAAATTGAAAATACTCTGCAGAAAATTGATTCCTATTATGCATGAATTTTATATTTTGCTTTTTGACGCTCCTCTCAATCGCTGGAGGCATCTTCATTATGCCCAATTTTGTATCTGCTGGAAACAAGAAAATGTGTAATACGTAAAATAATAAACATGAATGAAATGATCAATTTTAATTACCCCGATATACTAATTCAACACAAAATACTTTGCAATAAACCAAGTTTTACCATTAGTAGTATGGTTTAAAGCTACAGTTTTGAAGTCTTCGCATTTTGGAATCACCGTTAGTCAATTCACTCCATTATTGTTAATAAACCAGATTTTTTTAAAAAGTTTAACGTCCCATGATTATGTACAGAGGTTAAGAGACACTGATGACGAGCTGGATAATAATGATGAAATGGGAAAACCCTGAGAAAACCTACGCACAATGTTTACCCACTACAAAGCCCATTTGATGTCAGCTGGGATCGAATCAGGGATCCCATGCGTAAGAGGTGAGCGCTCTACCACTGAGCATCCGAATGATGTAGTAGATAAGAAATCGTTCTACCAATCAGACAATCCGGAGTCTGATTAATGTTCCGAGATTAATCCCTTGCGTTCCAGGTGCCATTTTTCTATGTGCGTGCTGCAATACCAGGTTTTCATTACCTGTTAAGACTGTCTAGAGGCATATTTATTGTGTAGGCGCGAGAATAACATTCATATTATACTTGCATTGTGGAACATTTGGCCTGAAAAAGGGAAGGTTTGATGTTCTGAGAGGATTTTATGCTGCTTCAGGTTGGCAACACTGACCGGAGATCAAAGACAAAGTTTTTCTTTCTTTTTCCTCGAAATACAATATCCAAGTTCCCAATTGTTTATCGTCAAAACAAACACATGTGTGTTGTCGTAATTTAACACATGTGTTGCCAACTGTTTATCGTCAAAACAAATACATGGCTCCCTTAAGCCTGCCATCTACCGAGACAAAACTTTTTTTTTCTTTTCCGTTAGTAAGGTGCTGTCATCTAAGGAGAAACAGTAGAACTTGTGCCTTGCATCCACTAAAAAATTTCATCATCTCCAGGATTAAGACGACCCTTAATGTAAAGGATACGTTTTCATGACATCCCCACGCATGTCACTAGTATTTTGCAATGGAGTATTTTACGGCATCCCCATGGAAGTCACTGGAACGCATAGGATTAAGGGAGACTGAAGATTATGATGAAATGGTGGAATGAATAACGTGAGATGAAACGGAAGAATCCCGAGAAAATTCACCAACAAAATGTTTATTTACCACAAAGCTCACTTACTACGAGCCGGGATCGAACCAGGGTCTCCACATACAGTAGAGCGTCGATTATCCGAATGTCGGTCAACCGAACGACCGCTTAACCGAACTGTGTACTCGCTCGCACCTGTTACTCTCCCACCCTACCGTCCATCATCCCCCTCACTCCCAAACCAAGTTTCCCACATTAGTCGCCGCACTGAGCCACCGCTGGCGGAACATTGCTTCTAATGGGACCTTCATAAGCCGCTGACCGGCCAAGCCGCCAGTCGCTGTGTTTCAACAATCAGCACACTTCTGTCGGTTTGGCACTGGCTGTAGAAGTACAGTACAGTACAGTTCGATTATCCGAACAAACCAGTTTTCCGAACACCCATGTCCCCCAATTACTTCGGATAATCGACGCTCTACTGTACCAGAGATCAACGTTCTATCTGTGAACTACCGTGGCACCCTATGACCTTAAGCTTTAACACTGATCTGTATAGAGTAAAGATGTTAATAGATAGCGAGAAACTGTTTTCTGCAACCAACTATGCGTTCCAAGAATACATTCCACGTCCACTCAGATCTCTCTACTAAAACTGGAAGTAGTATAAATTTACAGCAACTTCTGGTTTTAATCAGAAAATTTCATGTCATACAAATCAGAACTCCACGTGATATACACTGTAAAAAATGGGGTGTTGAAACAACACAAAATGACTACCACTTTAGCTTGTTATTTGTGTGTTAATTCAGCACCAAGCACATCGCCTTCTGAGGATATCAAAACTCGTTAGTACCTGAGAGAATTTGCATTAGCATTTATCGTTTAATATGAGCAAAGCTTTGCGAAATATATTTGGCACTTGTGCTAAGTAACAAATAATGTTCTATGTTTCCTGTTATCGATTACAGTAATATTGTTGTAAACATGTGAATCGTCTGACAACAGTTACATAAGCAACTGTTCTGTCATCTTCTGTTCATACGTGCTAAGACACAAGAATAACAAAGAAAGTAGATGGAAGCACTGCTATCTGTATAACTTGTCAGATGATTCACACGTTTACAACAATATTATTGTGACAGATTACAGAAAACATAGAATGTTATTAGTCACTTACCATAAATGCGAAATGTATTTCGCAAAGCTTTACTCATACCAAACAGTAAAACACGATACAAATACTCACAGCCAGTAACGAGGCATTTTTCATACGCTCTGAAGGCGATGTCTTGGTGTTGAATTAACACACAAGTAACACGCTAAAGTGGTAGTCATTTTGTGTTGTTTCAACACCTCAGTTTTTGCTGTGTACACATGACTAGTCACGGTCGTAGTTAGTACTTATTATTTACAAGGGTTATATTTTCATTGTTAACAAAAAGTTACATTTGCTTCTTTTCATTGTTATCGAAATTTAATGATTATTAAGTTTTGTGCTTGCATTTGTCTAATCAGTTTCCATGGATATGACCTGTACAATGATATTTCTGTTTTGAAATTTGTCATATTGATATTTTATAGGACAGATAGCAAGGATTTCTAAATTATGGAGTGCCTTTTTCGAGAAAGTAGAGGTATCAAAATGTTAAAAAAATAATGCACTATAGAGAAATTTCGCTATAACGGTCAGTAATGCACACGTCGAATGAGTATTTAGTGTTATAAAAGCTTTACGGCCCAATGACAGGAACGGAATGCCAACAGAACTTGCGCTGACCGAAATTTGTGTTACTTGAAAATAATCTATCAGAATTTCCATAAAACAGTTCTGGACAACAGGATTCTTCTTGATGCACTGAGGAGCACTAATGACTAGAAAAATAAGGCAGGCGTTTATAATTCTGTTTTAATTTAATTCGGAATATAATTAATACTAACAGCAGCGGGAGATGGTGATCCTATTCTATATCAACATTTATTCTGATTCTTCGAACACCTATCTTCTGAATATCTACAGTTACGACTTGTTCAGACTTCATACATAATCCTATAACATAGCATAATTTACTTTACCGGAACTTTTAGGCAGAATACTTTATAAGTTAGAATAAGTTTTCCTTTATTTATTCATTTATTTACTTTTTCGAACAAAGCAATAGCTTCTTTTCACATAACACAAAGGCATGGCAGGATTTTAAAACATGCTTATCTTATTTTCTATCTGTACGTATGATCACGCATTTTAATTTGCTTACTCTTCTAGGACTTCTAGCTTGTTATTGCAGAATCCTATAACCAATGGAGCGAAAAAATTCACTACCTAAGAAAGAAGGCTTACACTGTAAAGTGAAGAAATTTAAGGAGATCTAGTGGAATCCAGAAGTTCACTGTTTTCTTCACAGGATTTACGTAAGCAGACAACGATGGTATTGTAAGAGTTGCAGCTTGCAAAAAATAGTAAATGGTTGCGAACATGACTCCAGAGCAAATCGAAATATCAATACGAACTAAAAGAGCATCAGAGGGGCAAAGGTAAACTCTGTCATTTTATCAAGTAAACTTAATAAAGAACTAATATAACATTACGTTTCAAAAATACAGTATTAAGAACATCTTTGCAAAGAACAAATTGTACGAGTAAAAATAAGTACACTATATATATATACTGCATATATATAATTATACTATACATATTTATAAAATAAATAGAAGATAATAAAGTATACTCACTTATGTGTTCTACAACAAACCTGGCTTTAAAGCTGATAACGAAGGAATAATGGTTTGATTTCAGTTTAGAGTCCCGTTCAGCAGCGAGGCTATATGACATGGACCTACAGCTTAACGCATAATCCGAACCACATGAGCTCCCACCGGGAATCGAACCAGGGTCTCCCAGTCAAAGGCGCGTGCGCCAACCGCTTAGCCACGAGGGAGCTCGAAGGAATAATGATATTGAATTTTACCCATCAAGTTTTGGCTACAGTTTATGTATGACTACTATATGAAAACGCAATTACATCCTATTGGCAGTACACAAAATCATTCATTTTCCGTTTTTGTGCGTACTACCTGTAAGACGCTATGTCCTTCTGGTACGACTCCGGGACATTCTTTCATTAATGGAAATAAAATGTTTAAATGATACCACTGCTTTAAAAAATTGAAGTACAAATAGTTTCTACAGGGTGTCTACTATAATTCCAAAATGAAAATTCGTGCCCCTTTTCTTTACCAAACAATAAAATTTCACAACATTTTCATGAGAAATTTTGGGTGCGATAGAAGCGTGCTTTGCTTGCGATTTGGTAGCGTCTAAAGCCGACCATACACATTTTTGGTAAAGAATTTTGACGATTTAAAGAACAAAATTTTCCAGTTTATACTTATATTTGTAGATTTAAAAAAAAGCTAAATTTCGTGACTTTTTCTGGACTGTTTTCTGATTTCTTGAATTTTCATGACTCGTGACTGATAAGACACACTGTTCTAGGAACGAACATACATTTCGGCGTTATAAAAGCTAAGCTGTTGAAAAAGTTATTTATTTAGTTAAATTATAACGAGAACTCTACATATGCTACGAAATCATATATTTAAATAAATAGATCTAAAGGAAATCTCTGTTTATACTTAGAAAGTACTTACATATCGATAGTTCGTTTAAACTTTTAATAAGAGAATTCTCTTCTACATCCAGACGAGTGTAGAACAGCATATACGCATTCCACCACCTTTTTTGACGACGGTAACTCATTCGTTTTAACATGTGGTCAAACACCTGTGAGGAAATACATTAATATTAGTATAGAACATGCAGTATTCGCTGCAGTCCACAAATTAGATACTTAAAACTAGATACAAATAAAATAATGCTTAAAAAAATTCTAGTACTATCAACGAAAAATTTCATTTCCATATACAGGGTGTGCACGTTATGTATTGAATTCCAAAGCTAACTACTGACATCAAATAGCATCACACATAATAAAATAGGATGTTAGTTTAACGTGCAGTTATGCGTTTTAGACGAAAGAAAATAGGTGATAAATGGAAATAAAAGGTTAGGACCAGGAATTGTATCTCTGGACATTACTGGCATCTGTGGTCTATCTATATCCGTCACTGATGAGGGATGAAGTCCCTTGGCGATCCCCTGAATTCGGGATTTGACGAAGAAAGCAGGCTGGGACCATTATGTTACGTACCATCTCGACATTTGACTGGTGTGAGAGAAAAACCCAGGAAAAACTTCCCTCAGGATGACAGGCCTTAAGGAAGCTTTTACACCTTTTGGATCAAATGTCCCCACCGGGAATCGAACTGCAAATGGAACTGACAAATTGGGAAGTACAGTAGTGCCAGTGGCATAGCCAAAGGCAGTTTCCATGTTGGAAAAGCAACTTCACTAACATGAAACAAGTTAGTATTGCGTTTGTTTCTTGCGGTCGGCATCGGTTGATAATCTAATAAAGCTAAAATGCAATATACAAATATGTTGAAAAATCGCATTTGTTTCTTGAATGAACATTTTCTATAAATTCGCCGATAAAACATAATAAAGGAGACAATAAATAAAAGAAAGTGACAGATAATAGAAACTGTGGCAGAATGAAGGACGTAAAAAGAAACAGTACCAAAAAAGGACGGGGTCAGCCCTTCCCCTGCCTACATCACTGAGAGGGACAGAAACTAAAATGGAATCAAAAAATGAATACGATGTTGTACCAGGCTAAAGAATTACTAGTACTGTGTTCCACGTTAAGTTCAACTGAGCCAAGACAGATACAAGTTTTAAAGATTGAGATGTTACGAGTAGTAGGGGCGAAACTTGTAATTTGCATGCTCGAAAATTACTATGAGGTGTTGCATTAGCCAGATGTCATGCCTACATGTACCGATAGTTATCAGAAAAATAGAAAGTTCTGAAAATAGTGTAACTTAGCAGATTAACATGACGCTGGACCACATCCTTCTCCCAGAACATCTGATATGAGGCGTGGAATGGAGCTACAGAAGTCGTGAGTGGCTGCAAGTGGAATATTACACTATTCCGTGTGAAGTACATCACTAAGTTTCGTGAGACAGGCTGGAGGCGACAACGCACCGTATTTGTGTTTTCAATACAGACCATAGGTCCGTTCAGATTCGGGATTGGGTGGGCCAAGGGAGATGTTAAAACTTTATCCTTATGTTCCTTAACCCATGCTGCAACAGCTTCAACTGTGTGAACGGGTCCATCATCCCCCTGAAATATGGTGTCATTGCCTCGAAATATCATCTGGATCATAGGATACACATGGTCTCTTAAAATGGCGACATAATCCGGGGAGTGACGCGACCGGTAATCGTCTGCATAGAACCCAGTCAAAACTAGGATATTCGGCTTACAGAAATCACAGACTCGTCGTTATGTTCCACGGCTGTGAGGAGACAGTGCAGATCATGCACGTCAGCTACACAAGCATGGCCCGTAGTTTGAAATAAGCTGAACGATGACTCATGCGTTCACACCTTTTCAGTCATCAGCGGTTCAAATTCCACGTTTGTGTCAGTATCGGCGTCGTGCTAAAGCATTATGGTTGCTTATCAGCAAATTAGCCCGTACAACCTGACCGTATATCCATGTAATCGTAACTTGCAGATGACTGTAATTGTCAACAAAGGCAATGGGAAATGTTCAAATGTTCCTTGACTTTATCCGTCACCTGCGCTGCACACACCGCTTCTGAGTGACAATCCACTTTAGTGCTTGATGGGATCTGTCACTCAGTTTTTCTCCGACTACTGTTTCTTCTTGCCAACAGTCGCCATGCTCACTTTTGTTTTAGTGCTCCTTACATAGTACAGAGTTTGCCCTGGACCACCACCAGCACCACGAACTCGGCGCTGTGGCGGCCCTGTCTGACCATTGCCAACCCACACATTGACGTGTTTTCAACTCTAGTTTTTTCTATTATTCTGATAACCATCTCTATAGTTGTGCACGACGTTCCTCTTTCCTTTAGGACGAGGAAAGACGTTTTAAAATAAATGGACGATTTTGATCGATCAGAATGCATTTTTAGAAAAGAAGGCTTTGGTGAGTTCGTCGTACCTACTTGGAACCTCTTATTTTTTACTGTTCTTTTTACGTTTCGCCATCAGAAAACAGCCTTCCTAGAAGTTTCTTCTTTCACTGCCCTGCCAAAACGTTATGAGAAATGCTTGTTTATCTCAGTGAGAAGTACGAACGAGAGATGTACGTGGAATATTGTACAAAAAATTGTGTTGTATGGAACAAGAATGACTTAATAAAAGAAAAAAGAAGCCTATAATGGTATTGTTTTAAAAAGATATTAAATCGCATCACCAGCCCAATTTATCAGAAAGGGAATATCCGATTTGCCATAAGGACCAGACTATCACGTGACCAGGTCAAAAATCACATCACGTGCTAATTCGAGTCTGGGGATTCCAAATCCACATGTGAGATATTTCAGGCACGTAATCTCCGCGTGGTGCGCCCAGGGTAATTCGCAGAAGATGCATATACTTTATCATTATTATTGATTTTATTCAAACAACTTTACTTTTTTGACAATGTTCTATCCATATTTACCTTACGTAATATCCATCGTTTTTAAGCTCTTCACTGTCTTTGCAATAAGCTTTCTCCTTATTATACTTTTGAGATATGTGGACGACTCCCGCCCCCCTCTCCCATTGATTTTTCATAGACTTTAATATTCATGTTTCGTGGTTTTTTTTACTATGTTTCATCTATTTTAGGTCAGTTTCTTTTTTGAACGTACAATCTACATAGTCTCTTCTACGTTTAAGTTGAATTTCAACCACCTCCCCTTTCAGTTTTTGAGATAAGTGGAGGAATTGTTTGTTTTTCCATTGACATTAACGTTAATGTTTCGTGCTTTTTTATTATTATTATTATTATTATTAAATATTTTTCATCCATTTTAGGACAATTTGCTTTTGGAATATAGAATCTACATAGTCTCTTCTACATTTAAGCTGAATTTCAGCCTACTCCCCCAAAGTTTGTTCACACTATTGTAACCAGGTAGGCCCTTTCTGCAAATTAGCATTAGAAGAGGTTTCTTGGTTGCAAGGACTGGATGTTCTTTCAGGTACATCCAAGTTTCTGCAAATTACTATAGCCAAAACGGATTCTCTCTGAATGTAAGATGATTTATTACAAATCTGCATAACTTCAAATAATAAGTTTAAACAATAATTCCTCCATCATTCTTTAGAATAATTAATCATAGATTTTGTTTAAAAAAATACCGCCTCTTCATAAAAGGGATATTTTGTCCTACTCCAAATACTAGAAAACAAACGTACTTACTACTTCTGAAACACCCTGAATAGCAAGAGAAATCTGAGTAACAAATTTGTATATTTGAATTGAATTTGAATAATAAACTAACTTGAATAACAAACAAGTACATGACTAACGAGATCGTAGTGACTAAGCCATATCTTTCTCTCTCTCTCTCTTTTTTTTTTTTTTTTTTTTTTTAACTTATATGTTGAAATTAAGCTTTGTGTTTTTGAATCCCTTACTCCTATTTTGAACCAGAAAAAAGCTGGTGGGAAACTGAATGCACGCTCTATTATGAGTTAGAAAATTAAACTGGTACGTGTGAACTGAAATGTATTCTGTTAACCACAAGAAATCTGACCATGTACATTGTTAATATCCCGCACATGGTTCTATTTACAAACATCAACATGTGCTTTTATTTGTAAACACCACCACATGCGTTTTATTACAAGCCACTTCACGCTTCTGCTTCGTGAATTATCGTCACAACTGCTCATGTGACAGAACACTACCAGCGCCACCGCTACCCAGGAGGTATAAAATTCTAAGAATCACCACAACTGTCATCAGTCTCGGCTGGACACCTTTCTCTGGGGTTCAGAGTATCCTAACCTAAACCAAGCCTCTTAGCTTGCTGTGGTGTTCACGCCTCCTGCCAACTTAGCTTGCTGTGGAGCTCTGAGAGATTCTTAATCACATACCACAGAGCTTGCTGTAGAGTTTTGCGAGACTCCAATCCCTCTTTGCCTGCCGTGGAGCAATGAGAATCCTAGCTCACCTTACTCAACTCACTGGGGATCCTTTCCTTGGCTGTCTGGGCCTTGGGACATCTACTTACCCTAATTACTTAAAGGATTTTGTATTTATCTTAGTGAAACTGTATTATACTGTTCTATAACAAAATTCTATAACGAAACTGGTTGTGGGAAAAAACTGATTTCCGTGTCATTACGACTATATCAACCTGCTTTTAGCAAAATTTTAAAATATGGTTGGGCAATATTAAGCTCTTAAATACTTCTTAGAGACTTGATTCAATGTTACACTTACCTCTCCCATATATTCTCCTCCAAAACACTGAGTTTTCATTTCCTCATCATCATCCATTTTACATTCACTCACTTCACCATCATCAAATTTGTACCACCTCGAAACACCGTCATTTTGCCTAAAAACAGAACTTCAATTAATTATTGATGTTAAACGTAAAGATAATTAATGATACATTGCTATCACATCCAATGTAATACAGGGTGTCTATTAAAATTTCAAAATGAAATTTCGTGACCTTTTCTTTACCAAATTATGAACTTTCATAACATTCTCAAGTATGAATTTCGGTGCGAATTAAGCCGAATTTTCATACATGCCATAGAAACATACTTTGGTTGCGATTTGGTAGCGTCTAAAGCCGATCACAGACATTTTTGGTAGTGAATTTTGACGTTATATAGAACAAAATTTTTCTGTCTGCACTTATATTTGTACAGATTTAAAAAAAAATCGTGACCCGAAAGCTAAATTTTGACTTTCATAACAGTTTTCTGATTTCGCGACTTTCGTGATCAACAGACACCCTGTAATACTATGTATTCGTCTGGACATATCCTTTAGATGACCTGTCTTGTTGATATTAGTGTTGATTTTACGCTATCCATTTGATAAATACAAAACAGCTCGTAATCGGAACTTAAACGAGCATCCCTTCAAATTTTCTTGAAATTAGTCGAAAGTCCAATTCCGTACAGAATTCTTAGTACTCAGTATGCAACTATACATGCGGTTATAACTAAAAAAAAAAAAAAAAAAAAAAAAGATCACACTGCCTTTATGCACAATTTCAACTTAAATGAATCTCTCGCTCTTATCTTTGTAACTCCAAACTTCTTCAAAATAGAGGACAACTGTTTGCTATCTACAGATATAAGAGAACTTCATGAAAACCAAAACGTAGAACGATCTTTCAATTCTAAGTAGAGATCAGTTCAAACTGTTGGTCAATTTGTTCCTTCAACCAATATAGTACGGTTTCCACAATTTGCCGATAGGATATTCGTTGTCAGGGTGTCTACTGGAGTTATTCCCAGTGCTCTGCAAGAAAAATTTCCAGTATACTACGGTGAACTAAGTATGTATATGTATATATATATGTGACTTCCACATACGACTATGCTGTGATATTTAATAGCCTACAAAATACATAGTGTGGTAATTTGAAATAGAGACTGATTTTGTTTCTTAACATGTGACGCAGCGGTACAAGTAAGCTCTAGTACAAACGAAAGAAAAATGTTTCATGAGTAACACCAAGTCCTTGATCTTGAATGTTATGTGTACGAGTGTGGTGAGTGTAGACAAGTCTTGCTAAGCTGCGTTGTGAGTTCAATATTGAACAAGGAGCGAAGATGAAGTTTTGTGTGCGTCTTGGTGAGACTGATACAGAAACTTATCGAATGTTGCAACAAGTGTATGGAGCCACTTGTTTATCCCCTTGCGCGTATTTTATTTCCATGGCACAGGCTTTTCAGAGAGGGACGGGAGTCAATTGAATATCATGAATTCGGGTAGAGCAAGGACTATGGGAACACAGAAATTGATGGAGAAAGTGAGGACATTGATCATAGAAGACTGAAATGCGACACCGCAAATCCTTGATACAAGGTGAACGTGAATAAAGAAACTGTGCAGCAAATAACTCAAGATCTCAACAAGAGGAAGGTCCATGCCAGCTTCGTGTTTCATTCCTTAACAAATGACCAACAAAGGGACAGGGTTGATCACTGCAACGAACTGACTGCTACCGTCAATAGGGATCCTACCTTCCTCCTGAATATCGTTACTGAGGATGAGACATAGGTTTTTCAATATGATCGTCGATAAAACGTCAGAGTGCAGAGTGGAACTCTCCAAAAGCCAAAAATCTGCGACAGTCAAAATTAAAAATGAAGCTTTTGCTTTTTTTTTAACGACAAGAGCACTGTGTATAAGGAATTTATGCCTACAGGACAGACAGTTAATGCCTCATTTTACCTTTAAGTACTGAAGCGGTTACACAATGTATCATAATTGTAAGGTTCGAATATCAGAGCTATGTTGAAGGTGTCTTCCTTCATGACAATGCTCCAAGTCACAAGGCACTGATTGTGCAAGACCTTTTCGTCTCCAGAAGGGGATCTGTGTGTTGTCCCACCCTTCCTATTCACCAGATCTGGCCGTACGATTATTTTCCAAATTCAAGTCTGCGCTCGAATGTTCGTACTTTGATGACGTAACGACCATGAAGAGGGCTACGACAAGGGTTTTCAACAGTACTCCACAAAAGGACTTCCAGTAATCCTCTACGCACTCGTTTTCTACACCTCCAGTCTCGATTTCAAATTGCCGGGTAGTGTATGTTGAAAAAAACGCTCAGAGAACATTTTGTACTGGATATCTAACAACAGTGGAAAGGATTTGCAAAGGTATCGGCCAGGGCCTGTTTAGTAGGTACCATCCCAGCATTTGCCTGGTAGGGCTGAGAAAAACCCTCGTAAACCTGTCTGAACGGTCGGCAGCGGAAATCGAACCAACGACTTCTCGAAAGCGAAGCCAACTCTCTACCACTTGAGCTACTTCGCTGATAGAAAGAACGCACAGAAACTAGTGGTATAAAATCGAAAACAATAAGAGTGTCTTGTAGAAGTTATTTCTCCCAGACTGCCCGTTGTAATCCACACTCGTGTGTTTATGTTGGCCCTAATAGATTAAGGTCTCATAAACGCCATCAATTTTCTTTCTTGAACTAGCAAATTTTTTAATAGTAGGCCAGCTAGCCCTATCACTAATATGCCCAGATAAAGCAGCTCAAAGGGGATTTTTACATTTCTAATGTACTACATAATAATTTCCAGTATCGGTACAAATTTACAGTACACTTCCAGTATTTCACGTGTCAAGTATCAGTAGATACCCTGTCTATCTTTTTCCTCTTATATTATTTTACGCAGCGTCTGCTAATTACAGTTTCCTGTTAATAACCTTTTATCTTAAAGAAAAAGTAAGAAAATACTTAAATCTTTTAGATTGTACCAAGGTTTTCTGTTTCAAAATTTTACGGCTAATACTTTCTACGTTCAATGAGAAGTGTTGAAAATGATTCTCTTCCTATATATATTTGGTCTAGGAATTAATTCGTGTGGGTGGACAAGAGATGGCGCAACGAACGGAGCGTCCCACAGTTCCGTGTATCCACACATGTGTTGCAAACCCCTGTCATCGCGTATCGTTCGTAGTATAGGGCAGT
Source organism: Thermobia domestica (assembly GCF_964235325.1). Classification (NCBI taxonomy): domain Eukaryota; kingdom Metazoa; phylum Arthropoda; class Insecta; order Zygentoma; family Lepismatidae; genus Thermobia; species Thermobia domestica. The sequence continues at coordinate 284,687,690 of NC_137461.1, read as the reverse complement.
GGATTAAAGCGTCAACAACACCAGTTTGTAGTTAAGTGAACATGGCGCAATTTGTGCCTGATAAAGTGTTTTTGCGGGGTGTCCTGCTGCATTACTTTAACATGCAGAAAAGTGCGACTGAAAGTCATCGTATTTTGGTGGAAGTGTATGGTGACCATGCTCTAGCTGAGCGAACGTGTCAGAAGTGGTTTGCACGGTTTAGAAGTGGTGATTTCGGCTTGGCAGACCAAGAGCGAGCTGGACAGCCAAAAAAATTTCAAGACGAAGAATTGACAGCATTGCTCGAGCAGGATTCGTGTCAAACGCAGGAACAACTTGCAGCAGCATTAGGCGTTGATCAAACAACAGTCTCCAAACGCTTGAAAGCCATGGGAATGATTCAAAAGATGTCACATTGGGTTCCACATGAATTGAAAGACAGAGACGTTGAAAGACGAAAAACCATTTGCGAATTGCTGCTTCAACGACAGAGCAGAAAGGGGTTTCTGCATCGAATTATTACGGGTAATGAGAAGTGGATCCATTACGAGAACCCTAAACGAAAAAAGGCCTGGGTGAAACCAGGTGAACCAGGTCCATCACAACCAAAACGAGATATTCACTGTGCAAAGGTTATGCTGTGCATATGGTGGGATATGAAAGGTGTGGTGTACTATGAGCTGCTGCAACCGGGTGAAACTATCAATGGAGAACGTTATCGACGACAATTAATGCGTTTGAAGCAAGCTCTGGCCAGAACACGACCAGAATGGGAGAACAGACATGATAAACTTATTGTTCAACATGATAACGCTCGCCCACATGTCGCAAAACCGGTCAAAGCCTATTTAGAAAATGTCGGATGGGAAGTTTTACCCCACCCGCCGTATTCACCAGACGTTGCTCCTTCGGACTACTACTTGTTCGATTGCATGAACAACGATTTGATTGGACAGCGATTTACTTCTTCAGAAGATATCGAAACATGAGTCTCTGACTGGATCGCTTCCAAGGATGAGGACTTCTTTCGCCACGGAATCCGTACATTGCCTGACAGATGGGCGAAAGTGGTGGCTAGCGATGGACAATATTTTTCTTAAGGTATTTATGTATTTTGTGTTTGTACTACAGCTTCAATGTGTGCGTACCAACCGCACAAATTAATTCCTAGACCAAATATATAGGAAGAGAATCACTTAAGACTAGACAAAAGTCATTCAAAAAAGTACCCGACAGACTTGTACGATTCAGGAAATTTTGGTACTTACATCCACAGTACCAAAATCGTGGGAGAGTTGAAAAGAAAAAAATTCGCACAGCGAAAAGGTACATGATTTTTCAAATTATCTTAAATTATCTTGCTTATAAGAAAGAAAAAAAAAAACTGTCTGCACTAGTCAAGACACTTGGGACAAACTACAATAAAGTGTAACACCAAATAACAATTACAGGCCTCCCAGCAGGACAATGAAAAAAAAAAGGACAGTTTGGTTTACACAATAAGATATTATGCTCTGAAACACAGAAAAAATATAAATGTATCGTAAGAAAACGCCACCCTTTATTCCAATGGGCAACTGGAAACAAGATTTAGATCAATACAAAATAAGAAAAAACAAACTCTTATTTATAGGATTAGCATGGCATTTAACGTTTTTTACATATCGTTAATCATACATAATTTTCCATACGTAAATTCAATTAATGCACGCAAAAATATTAACTATTTCTTTGCCTCTCTATTATCCTTCTAGTTCTTTTATTTACAGATGAACTTTATTTTGACATTTTTCATTACTTCATATCTTTCTAATGAAAAAAGAAGACTGATAACTTATTTCTCTGTAATGAAATATTTAAATCTATACCCTGGCGGCGAACGATGATTTCTGACAGCTCAGCTCGCGAGGACGACTGAGGAGTGCGGTGTTGCCATGTGATTCTTGCGCAGGGGGAGAATAGTCTGCTTCCTCGTTGAGGGTAGGAGGGTGTGTGTGAAAGTTTGGCAGTGTGCGGTGGTTACCATGGAGACGCGACAGGTTCCTAGCCTAAGGTTGGTTGGTCTGTTGTCTTCTGCTCGCTCGCCGTGGCCTTGTGCAAACCTGTCACAAATCATCGTTAACCGGCCAGGGTATAATTGAACACTGAACTATTTGATCAACGCATTTCCCTCTGAAATAAATAATGTAACAGCATTTCATTCATCATAACTAACTAACTAACTAACTCTATGGCCTATGGAGCCCGGAGATTCAATGCTGCGTTCACAAAAGCTCTCCACTGACTTCTATCCTTAGCCAACTGGATCCAGTTTCTACTTTGTATTCCTATCTCTGCGAGATCCGTCTTAATATTGTCCTCCCATCTGCGCCTAGGTCTTCCTAATGGTCGTTTTCCGATTGGTCTTCCAGTCAAGACTTTGAAAGCGTTTCTAGTTTCTTCCATCCTAGCTACATGCCCTGCCCACCTAAGCCTCCTAGACTTGATGACCCTAACAATGTTTGGTAAACCGTATAAATTATGTAGTTCCTCGTTATGAAGTTTCCACCATTCCCCATTCCCGTTCCTCTTGGGTCCGAATATTCGTCTCTTTCATTCATCATAGCTCTGCAAATTATATATCCACTTCTAACAACTGCTATACAACGTAAATTTCAGGACATTTCCAGTTCATAAATAATTTCCACAACATTTCCAGGATTTTCACCCTTTTCTTCTTTCCATGATTTTCCAGGGCGTTTCCACGGCAATTTTATTTCCAGGTTTTCCAGAACGCGTGGGAACCCTGCATGTTATGTACAACAATACTGGAAGGCGTTTGGATAAGTTGGTGAATACCAACACACCTCAATAGCTAATACTGCTGCACACACTGCTGAAAGAAAATGCTAACAGCCTGCGTTATAAGAAACTGGAGCATGGCAAGGTTTCTCGGCTAAGCTTCACTGGGGAAGAATAAACACATAGGAAACAAAGAAAGAAAGAAAAAAAAAGAGTCGACACGAGAAGATAGAAAAAAGTAAATAGAAAAAAGTAAATTAAAAAAATAATACTGAAGATTAGTGACTAGTTCCTCAGAAAAAATGCTAAGACACATTTAGTATATTGCTAATATGTAGCAATTTTTAATAATTCAATAACTGAAAAATATAGGAAATAAAGGACAAGATTAAAATACAGGACATATATAGACAAATATCCATATAGGAAAAAATACAAAAATAGGACAGCTGGGAGCTCTGCAATTATTAAAATGCAATAAATATATAAAAAGACATACCTATGCAAAATATATGAATAGTAATGACCTCCACTTGCTTGCCCACTGTGAACAACGATCCCCGTCAACTGATATTTTGTACAAATATCCTTGGAAATTTCATCGAAATCACAGTCTATTACTTCACCTTCCAATTTTGCTAAACCAGAAACTAAAAGAATGAAAAACATCCGTTTAATATTCAATAATAATTAGCAAATTAAACATAAATAAAAATTATCGAATGAAATTTTCAAATGAGTTAATTCCTATTTTATCACTTTAATCCAGGATTTAAGAGGATTTTTTTAAAAGTACTAGTTAAATTATGAAAAGTCATATATAAAGAACGTATTAGTCTTATTTCTCTAGGCTCTTATTCTTTGTCTATAGAGTAAGAGAGTAGTTTACATCAAAATCGGATTCTTGAAACAATAATATTTGTCTTTGTCAGTAAAGATACTAACAGTAAGGGTTTTACAATATACAGGATCTAACATTGAGATACTTTGGATGTGATTGCGCCATCCTTTTCACTTGTGTTATCACTGCTGTAGAAGCTCCCAAAGTTTTGTTGTTTTCCGCTGTTTGTGATACTGTAGCGTTCTTAGCTTATGGCACTGAATTGTAAGTTTTTGGTTAACATGTAGATATAAAACCTGTAATAACCTGACCCGTGTCATTTGAAGAAAGAAAAAAAAAACTTGAGTTGGCAACGCTATTAATCTGCTGATATTGCAGAAGTGTCAAAGAATGTTCCCTCATCGACATTTGCGAAATTTCAGTTTTTTACGAGGAGTGATCAGAAAGTAAGGTTACAAAGCCTGCAGTGAAATGTGTATACATTATTTCATACAACCAATACAGCCAATAAAAAGTATATACAAATTAGGTTATTTTTAAACATTCTCCATATCGGTTGACGCACTTATCGCGTTGTGGGATGAGTTTGAAGATTCCCTCCTGGTAAAATTCCTGTCCTTGCGTGTTCAGTCACGTGGTCACTAAGTGTTTCACCACCTCATCGGAAGCGAAGCGACGGCCTCCTAGGTGTTCCTTCACGTGCTGAAACAGGTGAAAATTGCTTGGGAGCGAGGTCGGGGCTGTAGGGAGGGTGGTTGATGATGTCCCAGAGAAACTACTTCAACAGTGTGGTGGTCTTCTGAGTTGTATGCAGGCGCGCGTTAAAGTAGATAATGCCCTCAGTGGGAAGTTCTGACAGTTTTCTCCTGATTGCTTCACAACACAACACGAGTGATTTAGCTGCAGTTATATGTTTCGTTCACAGAAATCAAATAACTGAGCGGATTTCTTCACGAGACCAGTTTTCCAAACGAGTCGCCATTTGTGTTTACCTACAACTAGCACCGTAGGTGGTGGATGACAAACTCTACATAGTTGCCAACTCCATCTATTAAAATTACCGCACACTACTCATTTCTCTATAACAGACGAAACTCCAGAAATATCGGCCTCGTAACCTTAGTTTCTGATCCTTTCTCGTATCTATTAGTTCAAAAGCTACAAAAGTGTTTCAAGATACATGAATCATCCTGTATACTTATTAAATCTTTAGTTCCAACGTCCCACGATTATGTCTTGTAGCGTAGGAAAGATGGATGCTAGATACAATGATAATGAAAAATTGGTCAAATGAAAACATGGCAACGGGAAGATCCCAGAGGAAAACCAAGAATCCCGATGCTGTCCACCTCAAACTCAAGCAGCCTGGGTTAAACGAGGGAACCTACATACCAGACTTGAGCACTGTACTGTTGAGTCATTGTGTCCCTATATGCAATACCAGAAGCAACGCTACTAAGAAAAAGCGTTAAACGTACACTATAGTAAATACTGCTTGTTCGATATAACGAACGAAGTGCAATCCGTACTGAGAGAAATTTTTGCCTTAAATTCAGCTCTATCCACAGCCCTAAATAAAATTTATTAGAAGAACTACATGATGAAAACAGTATTAAGAAAATATTCTAAAAAGCAAGACTACCATAAAAATCTAATATATTCAACAAAACATTCCAATGCGCAACATCGGTTCATCAATAATAAGCAAACAAGCTTAGTTTAAAATTTTATGTTACATGTAAGAAACGACAACGCAACCTGCATTACTAACCTGTATATGGGTCCATATCTAAATCCCGAGGAAATTCGAAGTAATCGTTGAATTTAATGGCACACACTCTTTCGAAGTCATATTCAAATCTCTTTAATTGAATGGCTAGTATAGGCGGTAATTTCTTTACACATAGTCTCTTCACTGTGACAACCTAAAAAAGATATTTTAACAAATAAATTAACACTAAGAATAAGGATTAAGTAAAAAAAGAGAAGTACAATATTTACTAAGTGTATGGAGTAAGCAACGCCAATAAATCTTAACTTGATGCGAAAACCACTTCAGTCGAGACTGATACTAATTCCTGAAAGCTGTAATTCATGTTATCTTTCATTCAAAATTCTCTTACTCAGATAGAACTCTAGTTTTTCATACGAGCTACGAATTCCGATCTAACAATTTGACGTATATAATGAGAGGTTTTGTGTTATGGAATTTTATCCATTCAGCGTTTGCTCGCATCTCCAGGCTCCACATTTTAAATTAACTTTGCTCTCCTTGTTCCTTGTAACAGACAAATAATTGGTATCAACAATATCTATATGAGAATGGCAAAACATGGTATGTCAAGTTTTGACCATTTTTCTGGTTTTTCATTCCGGTTGTTAGTTACACTGAGATTTGTACGCTGGAAAAAAAATTGATGAAAATGAAATATTTGAGTTTAACGTCCCACGATTATGTCCTTTAGGCTAAGGGAGGCTACGATTAGAGCAAATGAACGATGGAAGAACTGGTGGAATGAGGAAGTGCGAGGAAACTGGAGTAGCCCGAGAAAACCCATAAGCACGATGTTGTCCACCATAAACTTACTTGGCCTGGATCGAACCAGGGACCTCACGCATCAGAGGTACGTGCTCTACCACTGAGCAACTGTGCTGCCAGATGGGTTTCACATGATCTGAGTGAAGAGCAGAAAGTATGTCGCAAAAGAATCGCAGAAGAATTGTTTCAACGTTACTGAACAGAAGGAGATCAGTTTCTACGAAGGACTGTTGCAATTGATGAAACCTGGATACGAAATACGAGAGTAGAAAACTTTTCGATACAACTGACGTAGCTTCCAGTGAGGTGACCCGAGTGATCAGACAGACCAACAATGAAGGTGCCCTATCCGGAATACAGAATTTACCAAAACGTTGGGAAGCTGTCATAAGCAAGAATAGAGATTATACTGAATGCCTGTAAAGGTATTTTGTACAATAAATTATTTACTTCCATAATATCTTTCAGTGTGCGGAAATTTTGAAATGACCCGGTTAGGGGTTATCATGCCAAAAAAGGGGGGGAAAAATCATCCTGGGGTTAAATAATTATAAAATAGAAAGGATGAACCTAAATAACAAAGTAGTAGAAGAAGGATGAGGAAGAGAAGGAAAAGAAGTAAAAACCTTCAGCACAAACTATCCCAAAGTCACAAAGTCTGGAAAATGGTAAACCAATAAACCACAAATTATACTTAGGGGCACGAGTTTTTCGCACTAAAAATTTGAAAATTTCGCGTTCCGTTTTTCATATTTCGCGTTTTGTCGCATTTTTAAAATAAAGTTTCGCATATTGTAGCTTTTGTGGAAATGAATTCCCTGACACTTTTACAATTTTTCCTTTTATTCATAGATCATTATAAAAATAAACCATTAATTACCTAAAAACAAAATATACTGAATATTTCACTTGACAATGTCAATTTCATTTATAGAAAATTATACTTTTTCAAATCAAACAGGAATATCAGTAACTAAACTTACTATGGGTAGGAAAGTTTTGCTGTCTTCTGAAAACACATAGGCACAAGTTACATTAAAGTATTAAACATAAGCATGCTACATGTTTCCACATTTTCCTTCTTCATTGTTGTATGTTTGTCACTTATTATCAGTCCATTGTTTAAAAAAATCTCTCACAATTGGCATTGCTTGTTGGAAGCCACACATATGTAAGTGCATTTACAACAAACTTCAAACAATCATCATTTCGAAACTTACCATCTAGCTGCGATGGTGATAGCTAACGGGCAACATGTTCCCTATAATCGTGTCCTAATCTCCCAATATGCACACTTCATGCCACGTTCTACCGTTTTGTCAGCGGAAAACTAGCGTTTTTAAAGTAATGAAAACTTATTTTCAAAAATTTCGCTTTATATCGCGTATTTTTTAAAATTTCGCGTTTTATCGCGCAACAGAAACCAATGAAAACACACATAGAATATCATAAAACGTCAAGAAACTGAAAATTACTTAATTCTGAAGCATTTCGTTTTATCGCGCATTGCGAAAAATTCGTGCCTCTAATACTTTTCGATCATACAAAAACAAACATTTAAGTTCACTATGTACAATTTTATACGGTGTAAAAAAACAAATATTTGTGCACATACCTTTTTGTTACACTTTTCACAATGATATGCATCTGCCCCTTCCAACAATTCCCCTTTAACATACTGTTCGAGAGAGTCCAGCAAATTACTATGATTCCTAATATCTACACTAATTACACTGAATGGCTCTTCTTTGGAGTACCTAAAAGGAAAATAGAAAACTACGTTAAAAAATGTATAATACTTTTATTTCTAATATAGTTTAACATGAGAGGAAAGATATCTCAAATGCAGAATTACAACCTTATCATTAGAACTTACAGTTTCGTAGTCGTGTTCTGGAGTGGAAGTTTTCTGCACACATCGCCCAGCCATTTCGGTAATCACTCCACCTAATCTCCTAATCCGTTCATTCATTCGTTTGGTATTTGTACCTTTAACTCGGCACTAAACCATAAAATGAAGAATTTGGGACTTGAACTCATTAATGTGACCTACGGCTGTAAAAATTCAAAACAGTCAAGGAAGGGGGAGGGAGGGATAGAGACCTGTTAAGCTTGGATACCGTAAATGGGGGGAATAAAGACCCTGTTAAGCTTGGATGCCGTTCTTGTATCACAATTGGGAAGTTACGGATTTCAATCTTGCAATCGTCCGTTCTGATTAGAATTTCCAAGAGATGTTTTAGTTCCGCCAAACGAATATCAGACAATATCTTCAATGAACAGGACATGACACACATCCTCCCAGAACTCCCTTCATACCATCCGCTGTTAATATATCTTTTCTGCCATGTTTAGAAAATAGTTAATTCACGAAAGAAAAGGCTCATAGCTCATCCTGCAGAAAAAGAAGTTCGCTCTTGTACTCTAAGTCTGTACTAATCCAATCTAATCAAAACAAGTTATTCCAATGTTATTCTCATTCTTAATTTCTTAATGACTACTGGGTATAATCTCTCAGGAAGTAATATAAAGCACTGTTCATAGAATAAAATATTAACCCACTCTCTAATCGGTTTACGTTCGTTTGCAAACAACTTTATTTACTCTCTGGCTAACAATAAAAGGAGTCCACTCGGAATCAAATTACATGGCGCAGCCCACTTCTGGCTATGTAGGTGAACAATATTTTAACACTGAAGTTTGCAGTAAATCTTTTTAAGGGATAAAATTTTCGCTTTTGTCTGATGATCTCTCATATGTATAAGAATATGGAGCATTCTGAATGAAATGGTATCAGTACAGTAACCATACATCAAATTATCAACTTTTAATATAAAACTAAAATCACAATTACATATTATTCATAGTACATATCTCCTGAATTGGAAAAGTACAAGTAAAATGATAAACTAATTGTATGAACAATGTAGTAAAAACGAAACACACATTATGCTGCAAAATTGACATTTGCGAGGAGTCAATGAAATGATTCTTCTTAATCGAAAGTGGATTCATGGCCTGACAGAATACTCGATCTTAGCAATTTAATTTCCAAAAATATACAGAAAAGTGGGTGGGAGGGGCGAGGTTGCAGTAAGAGTAACCTTACACTCTCCTTTCATAATTGCAAACTAGATTATAGCGAACGAAAATATCGTTTGATTCATGCAATCACTACTTACAATATATGGAAAAAAGAAATATTTTAGAATTTCAAACCGCATTAACCAGGGTGGATTGATTTAAATCAGTCTGATTTAAATCACTTGATTTTTTTAAAATAAAAATCGTTGATTTAAATCAAATTCCGAAATAAATTAATTTAAAGTGAAAAATAGTAAAATCCAGCCTCTGTTGTGTTTTTTCAATTATGGAAGATAATCATAATACAATAAGATGCAAATATATGTACAGCACAGTATGAAAACGAGTGTTTCATGCAGAGGATGATTAGGGAAAATCCCATTTTGAACGGGTAACGGAGGAATTCTGCTTTCTTATCTTCGTAACAAAGTTTTTAAATCGTTAACTATTCCAACGAGAAAATCACCATGGACATATGCGTCTGTTTGTTCCCAGATAATCCCTGGACGATCTCACAGTTGAATAAACTGGTTAGATGCGTAGGTGGTTTCGGACATGCGATGCGATTTGCATCGTCACTGCTCAATGATGCCAGCCGAACGACAATCTCAAGAGCGAATTTGGGTGCGAATCAGGCCGAATTTTCATTCATGCGATAGAAGTGTGCTTTGCTTGTGATTCGGTAGCGTCTAAAGCCGACCATAGACATTACTGGCGATGAATTTTGACGTTTTATAGAACAAAATTTTCCAGTCTATACTTATATTTGTATAGAGAAAAAATAATGACCCAAAAGCTAAATTTCTTGACTTTCATGACAGTTTTCTGATTTAGTGACTTTTTCGTGACCTGTAAGACATTCTGCTTACAGTCCTATTGCATGGTGCTTCATTTCCGAAAGTCAAATGGAGTCGTTTGATGCTTTGTTTCGGTGAAACTACATCTGAAATCTTAAAAAATCGCTTCTCTAAACTGTTCACGAAAAATTTTCATTTCTCACAAAAACGTACTCCTTCAACCTTCTGTAAAATAAACTAATCGTCTTAAACAAACAATCAAGGATAATTTAAAATACAGAAAGGCCTATTCCTTCCGAATTTTATATTAGTGGAATACTAGCCTCATTGTTAGTAGTAATTTACCGAAACTTTTTCAGCAACTTTCGTGTTACGTAAGAAAATTAGTTTCCCTGTAAAAATTCAATTAGAAAGAAATACAAACCTGTGAGGACACCCTTTGCAGATTTTCTGGTCAGAATATGAACCCCCGAGGATTTTGCCCATGATTTGCTCTTGACCCAACGCCTTCAGAGCTTCGTCTATACTCTCAACTAGGCTCATGAAGAACTCTACAGCATCTTGCTGTTCTCGCAGATTTACAGGCTCTCCTTGCAATCTGAAAAAACAAGACAAACCGTTGTAAGGGACAACAATAATAGCGGCACACAGAATTCCGAAATTTGTGATTACTAGCGAAGCGAAATACACCAGTTTAAGTAATATGTTTTATAAAGTTCTGCATAATACTTGTACTATTCTCTAAGTGAAACTAATACATATTTCCACTAACTACAAATTTCCTGTATGTTAAGGTACTATTTAACCTTCTATAGTAAAAAGTACATAAACTCGAAAAACATTAACAGAACAGGGCTCACATAAAATTTAGTATTGACTTTCCTGAATTTTCATGACTAAATAAATTTTCCCTGACACACTACTATTATTTATGGTTAGGTTAGAAAAAACTATCGGTTAATCAGGCTTCTTCAGCTCCATAACCATCCAACACTGTTGTTTATTTCTTAAATACTGTATAAGCTTACTTTCTTACTGTAAATACTTATGAGTCAAATTCCCTGCACTAAAGATATTTTTAACACCTTGCCGTTCTAAATACAATCATAAAACAAGTAACCACATAATATTATTTGGCCTATTTCCTTGGTTATCTAGAACAAACAAAGAAACAAGCAAACAAACAAACAAAAAAACCTTTTCTTTACATCTGCAATATCTGAATTCTTGAATTACAGTAGACTACCGAGTATCTGGCCTAATGTGGCTGAAGGGCAAGCCGGATATCAAAAAAAGCCAGATAGGCCAGAGCTTACTGTAGTACACTTTAAAAAACATTAAGCATACCCCAAAAACAATTTACGAATCCAGTACTGTACAGTTATAATCAGGAACATTGGCAAGCGTACTGTATCGAGGTCCGTTACACACTGACGAAACAATGAACAAGAAGCAGGACGCTGCTCTTTTCCTGTCACAACTTGTATTTTGCACACGGCACGTAGGAGGATCGTAGCAGACGCCCGCTTCCAATGCCTTGGCACTGCTGCCAATGTTAACACTTTGTCTTCTTCATTTAATTGCGATAAGAGAAAACTAGGCTGGATAGTCGCGAGCCGAATACTCGGGTTTCAAAAACAGTTCTAAAACCTTCCAGGCACTCCTTAGCTTTCTTTATTTCTACAGATAACGTTTTTCAGCCTTTTTCTTATCATCATTTTGAACATGTCTTTATTCTTAGAAGGGATCTTCAAACTTTCTGTGGCCATGACTCTTCCATGAAGTACACCACATTTCCCTGACTTTCGATATACTTTAGAATATTTCCCTGACTCATTGTAATTTTCCTGATTTTCTCCCATTTTTAAGGTAAGTGTGAACCTGCAGAAATATATTTAAAATACAGATGAATTACTGACTAGGTTATTGTATTTCATTAACTATAGTGTGTGCTGTCCTCTTGCTGGTGTCATAACGAAAGAATTGATGGGGGTACGCCTTAATACTAATTTCACTTTAATAGCTTATCTGTTACTAAGTCTGTTATCAAAATGTACGACTAATGATAAACACTAGGTCAACCTCAGTGCAAACTATGTTTAGAAATTCATTTTAAACGGTTCAACGGTTTTTGGCGCACATGTCAAATTATTTTCAATAAGGACTTTAATATACCGAGTTCCATCTTCCTTCAATTATCAACGTACCTGTTCAATTCCCATCCTCCCATAGGATACACATTTTAATGAAAATGACAAAAACCCAGTTCGAGTCAGCTGCTTCATTCAAAAATTAATTTCAAACACTTTAGCTGTTTACCTGTGTCGATGAGATTGGCATACGTCCGTGTTTAACATAACATATATGTTAAACACATTTAACACACACACACATATTATATATGTAACAAATGTTCATAGCAGCTACACATTATTAATACTGACGACTCATGTTCTTGAATCAGTTGTAAAGTGAACTCGAACTCGCTAGTTTAGATTCTAACAATAGTTCAAAATAATGTATTGATAGTTTCATTTTCCACATAATTAATACTAAAGAAATTTCAGAATATTTCCACGAAGCCTAAGATCTTCATTGAAATTTATGAAAGACTCAAGTTAACACCGCTGATATTACCAAATGTCATTAACATTTATTCTCTGTCATTCATGCATAAACAGCTTCAGAAGCAATTTAACTTACTTGAAATGTTTCCACAGACCACGAGGTACGTAGTATTGAAGCCTACTGTACGCTAAATGACCAAAAATAGCTTGAACTTGTTTCAAAATCCCAATATTGTATTCCTTTCGAGATTCTTCGACAGCAGACTTCTCATCATTGCATTCATTTTCATTTGATTCCAAATTACCCTGAAATAAAAAACGAAATATTTTTTACCAGTTCAATAGATCATATTCAAAGAGATTGACTGATTATCCCGTGCAGAGTAGAAGGTTAGTTTCGATATGTTCGTTGACAACTACTCATAATGTTGTGGATCTAAATACAATAAGTAAAGGAAGAAAAATGCGTCGGAATACACCGGTTTCAAATTTTAAAGAAACTGCATGTCTTAGAGAAAGAGCACGTTAATAGCGAGAAGCGCAATCAGTAACTGAAGCTGACTGTCTTTAATAGTAAACATCCCATGCTTAACTTTGAGACAGATTGGCTACAACTTAAGAGTTCTTACAGGGTGTCCCAGAAGTACCGACTCACTTCTTGTTAGATAGGTTAGGCTGTATGATTGATGATCATGTTTGTTTCTTCTTTTGTTTGTATTGTGGTGTATTGGTGTTTTTACCTTTTTCTTTCAGTTGGCAACACTGCAAGAGGGCGGCTCGCCTGACGCTTGTTAAACGTGTCCAATGCGTTCGCCTGTTTTCTAAAACACACAACGTTACGAAGTCCGGCGACGAATGAAGGAGCTGTATGGTGATCCTGCGCCTCAGCGGAAGACGATAACAAGGGTAAAAAAAAGCTTTTGATACCACTGGTAGTGTAATTGACGCCAAGAGGCCGGGATAGGCCTAGGTCCGTCAACAATTCTGCGAATGCGGCTCGGATACAGGGGGATTTTGCAAGGTCACCGCACAAGTCGAAATAGATTCGACGATTGTCCCGCACCTTAAATATCCCGAAGTCATCTGTTGCCAGGGTTCTCAAGGATCTGAAACTGTGCCCGTATCATCCCTATCTGCTTCACGCACTCGATGAGGACGATCCCGATCGCCGTATCGAGTTTGCTGAGTAGTACCTACGGACGGTGGAGAAAAATCCCGACTTCAAGAACCACGTAGTCTGGACGGACGAGGCAAAGTTCCATGTGTCAGGATCAGTGAACCGTCACAACTGTGTGTACTGGTGTCCTGATAATCCAAATGTGCGGAATTGACGGCGGGAATCACCGAGGAATTCAACAACATTCCCGTTCAGATGTGCCGAGATGCGTGCAGAAATGTGTGTCTCCGAATGCAGGCATGCATCGATGTTAATGGCCACCAGGTGGACCTCCAAATGGAGAATAGTAGTTAGGCACTTGATTTTCACATCATTCCTCTGTACCTACAATTTTGTTTCATGTCATTCTTGTTTATAATAAAAATGTACTGAGCACTCAAAAGATGAGTCACTACTTCTGGTACACCCTGTACCAATAACTATAGCAGTGCTTTCAATCAAGGTAAATATACAAGTTCAATATTTGAACTTGAACTATGAACTAACTTACCTCCCCTTCTAATCGTTCTTCCCCACTGAAATCTTCATTCAAGTCTGTGGCAGCTCCCTCTGCTGCAAGTATCCCAACGCGTATGCTTTCAACCATATATAGCTGCTGGAGAACTGAATTCATGTAACAAGTAGCACCAGCGTTCTTCAAACCCACAAACCCTTTACTCGGTCGAGGCCCAACAGGAGGTAGGTAATCCCATTCCACCAACGGTTCATCCCTCTCTGGAAAAAGGACGGAATTCCTAATTTTCCAACACAAGTATTCTAAAAGTATAACACATACAGCATTTGAATCTAGAAATCGAAATGCACAGCTTATAATATTAGTGAGAGATTCAGTAAATAAACATCTGAAGGGTTTGTATTTATTAACTAGAATAAACTTCCGTTATTTCGGATACATACTCGAGTATCCTTTGACTAGGATACATTTGGTATCTTGTATCTTGCATCTCCACATCGTTATTACTTTAATTTTTGCATTGGCTCAGATACCTTTTCCAATTTCTAGGTGGTTTTACTTATTTTTACATTGTGATTTAATACAATTTTACGTAGTGACAACTAGGGAAAACCAGTAAGGAAACCCACTTTCCCAATTATTTATGTTTTTTTTTTTTTTTTCATTATTGAAATTCTCTACAATATTGAACGCTCTTAGCTGTCACCCTCCCATGGTATGCCTATTATAACTATTAATAATACCTAAGTCAATGATGTGCTATTTCTTCATATAGATCCTCTGGTGACGTTACCTATCTGTATATTCTAACGAACATATTAATCCGAATGTTTTTTTCCGAGAAAATCGGGACATCCATAGAAAGTTAAAGCAAGCATTTGGATCAATATGTTCATTATAGCATCAGATTGATAATCTTACCAGATGATCTAAATGAAGAAATGGAACACATCATTAATTTACCAATTGTATTAACAAAAATTAAATTGTATACACTCTTGTGCATAAATTTCTTTATTCTCCGAGTTTTCCTACTTTCTACATAACTGTATATTATATATATATATATATATATATATATATATATATAGAGAGAGAGAGAGAGAGAGAGAGAGAGCTTTCTGTGCGAGCATATGTTATCTATGTAACATGTACTATTGTTTACAAACATCAGTACAACAGACGATACACACAAAACCAGGACGACGGGACCCTAGGAGGAACGAGCCACCCAGAAATCAGCTATAAAAATGAACCCGATGAGGAAAGAAGTGTCAGTTGGCCACTGATCGCTTAACCTACACCTGCTCCTGAGATTGTTCTGAACGAAGGTGTACTACCTTGCCTACATCCCAGTAGGCTGCCATAACCTAAGGGGATTCCGTAGGTTATGGAATCTAAATTTTGCGTAATTGTCCAGTTCTAATTGAATATTAAAAAAAAAAAAGAACATGGCCATTATTTCTTTATTACATTTTTTTAGGGTACACTTGAAGAGTTAATTTACAAAAAACTAAAGCATCATATCCTATGCGTTATACATTCCAACACCACATTGTTGATATTGGGGTTGTATATGTCTCAGGCGTTTGTTTCATGGCCAAATAATAATGAAAAAGAAAGGATAACCATTTCTCGAGTCTAAGATCAATCTTTATTTTTTGAGTGTTTTGCCCAATGAATACCATATATAACTGACATTATAATTAATTGTATATGTAATGTATTTGCTTACTACATACTGCATGCAAGAAGTAAGAAAACACTGGTCATACATGAATTAGAAACTCCAACCGGAAGTAGGGTCAAATCTTGCAAACTGTGCGATATTGAGAAAAAAAATAATCGAAAAAATCTCCCCTTTATGATACCATTTGCCGATTTTTTTTTTTTTTGATCAAGACGTCTTTCACTTGGGACATGTACATATGTTGTGAAGAATGAGAAGGAGATTTATGCTCATGTGCGAATGATGCGCTGTGTAGAGCGCAGGTTCAGCTAGTTTTTATAAAACATTACGAAACAGTCTTTGTATCTACAAAGAGAATATATCAAAATCTTCTTTATATATATAAACCTCCAGAAAGCCAATCTTAATGTTTTGTGTAACTCCATGATCAGATTACTACTAGTTTGGAAGCAAAAGATGGCAACAATAGAATGCAATCGGAATCCAAATTGACGAAGTTAAACCAAGATTAGTGATGGATGCAATACTTCTACACAGGCTTCAAAAATAAAAATAACAGCTGCAGTACGTTAAGTAAGTGGGAGTGTACTCTACACAAAACATCCATTTAGGGAGGGGTTAAGTGGCTGGATTGGATTATACTGTACATAAAAATACGATACAAGGTATACAATTTTCAAAATGTCCACTGATACACAAGCAATAAGCATGTGAAAAACTCAAGATACAAAAGTATTAAGTCTTACTTATCCTGGTCAAAGGATACTAGAGCCTGTATCCGAAATACCGGAATTTATTCTGCATTAATACAAATATGTGAATACTTGCACATTGGAGCATGTATTAAAATACGTTCTATCAGTCAGTCTGAAGGACTATAAAAGGTTAGTAAAAACAGGTTCATCGATAAAAATGACAAGTTCATCGAATACATTACAACTTCAAAACTGAATGTAACTTGTACACTTAAGTCAGTTCCACTACTTCTTAAAACCTGTAACTTCTAACACTGAACTGCGACTAATCATTCTGCTTAAAACATGATTTTCAATACACATACCTATATGTTTTTACGAAGCACGAAAAGGAGACTGAATTTTATAAACAAATGTTTTATTACTACTCAACAATAAAAAAAAAAAAAAACAAGTATACAATACTGACCTGGATTGTTCCTATATTATTATTATTATTATTATTATTATTATTATTATATTTCAATTTCAATTTCTCATCAATATTCAGGCAAAATTCTAACTGCCTTTCATTGGGAAGTATTAAGCTTAAATCGTGATAGTTATTCTAATCACATGTTACATAGTTGTACTTCAATGGCAACACATCAAATTTTAGAATATATATTTCCATACTCAAGCTGATAACGAAATTCTCTATGGTAAAATGCCTTTCATATATTTTTCAGTATCAACTAATTTATAAAGACTTGAAACTGTACTATTTAAGTTAAAATTAATTATAAAATATGAGATTGTACATTGCTCCTGTATCTCATAGTGTCTGATGAAGCCAGAAAGCCAGAGTTAGTTGGCGAAACTGTCACAAGTATTTAGGTTTTGATGTAAAAATATATTGTTTTGCTCAGCAAATAACAGCTTTGTATTTAATTATATACATCCAAGAAAAACTAACCCTTAAGAGTAAACTGTCTCTTCTGGATTTTCCCATTCTATACTATAGGGTTCTTAATGAAATATTTCTTAGGAAAATAAACAAAATAGAGCAGTTTTCGAGGGGAAAAAAGTTTATTTTCACCCTTCAGTAACTATATTTCTGGAGGTAGGAAGAAAATTTACAAACTATGTATAATTTCATATATACATATATATATATATAAACTCAAGTTTAAAATTTGGTGCAGTAAGTTGAACGTTATGGTCTCTACTCGAGTGCATATCAGGACAAACGGACATCGAAAAATCATTTTTTCGGTATGTAGGGGTCATGAAACGTGTCAATCTATTGTTATCTCAATTTTTTTTTTTTTTTTTTTAACCATCACCATACTTTGTTTTAGTGGTTCTCAACAAGTACGTCGCGACAGATTGATGTGTCACGCAGTCTCATAAGACGTCGCAGAATTTTAAAATGATACACATTAATTAATTAGTTAAAATCAATTTTGAGATTGACTGTAGCAGTCAGCGCCTCTAGTGACAGCAACAATGCTTAGTAATACATAAGAGTCACTACTTTATAGAAATATATAGTCTTACACTACTATAATTTATGTTGTTATTAATAAGAAATCAAGTAAGCGTGCCGCAGTCTCATGGGTGTTCAGTAAAGTGTATCGTCAGTCAAAAAAGGTTGAGAACCACTGCTTTGTTGTATTGTCGCCCGAAAGTAAAAACTATATGCAGTTAAATACAGTAATTTTCTTGGCGAAACACTGTTGGCATATTAATGTTAATGAGAAACTGAAAAACAAGTAGTAAACATGTCTTAGGAACATATCCAGGTCAGTATTATTGTGCAAGAGTTTCATTACTTATTTTAGGTTCAGAAATAATTCTAACCACATTTTAATTACCTGAATAAAACATATCTGTGAGCATATGGACGACTAGTTTCAAATTAGCAACACAGCCTGCACACAACCCTACAAGGAGATCAAATGCTGCATTCACAGTCAGCGGAGTAATACATACAGGGATCGCCTGCTCAGCAGGCAATTCTCCAGTGCGCTGCAAATGCAACATCATTTTAGATGCTGGGAAAATGAAATCCTCCACCAATTCCTGCAATGAAAAATAAATAAATAAAATTTGTAGATTTGTCGCTATAGTAGCTTTAAAAAGCGCACAAGGTCTGCAATAGTGAAGTATTCAAAAGAAGAGTTAACAAGAGTTTAAACTTTACTTCTCAACTGAGCACACGAAAAAAGTGTAGAATGACATTCTTAAAATTGAAACAAATGAGTTTTGTCTCACAGTGTGAAACTAGGGTAGACTTCTGAACTATGCGAATTTAGTATTTAAACTTAAAAGTAGTATCTTTATAACTGCTGGTTGCAATAGATTAATAAGATCAAAGATAGAACCTGTTAGTTAGACGCCGAATCCATATCGAAAAGCCATTACTCACTATCACTTACTGTTTTCATTCTATGCCGATCAAGATAAAAAACAAAAAATGGTTAATCTGAACCATTTCCGGGTTGAATAGAGGGTTAGGAAAAAAACAAAAAAAAAAAAGAGAGAGAGAAAACTTCCATTTCGGGAAGCTGAAACGGTTGCAACAAAACTGCATCTCCATAGTTTACAGATTTTGCTCTACGGAATCTATACTGAAACTGGAAATACTGAATTTCAACTAATTCCGGTTTGGTAGAGGGTTGTAAGTCTTAATGGTACGTTCTCTTGACATCCTGAAACGATAGCAGAAAACAGCTTATCGCTATCTATTAGCATTTTTTGTTCTATGGCAATAAATGTTGAAATCCGAAATTGCTAATTTGAACCACTTTCGGTACAGGATGAGATAGAACCTAGTCTTGGGACGCTGAATCGATTACAAAAACGAAACTGCATTTTGATGTCTCCTACCGACTTTGCTATACGGAAATCAGTATTGAAACCGGAAGTAGTACTGCATTTCAACCTTCCGGTTTTGGTAGAATATTGTGGATTGTGATCATATATTCTCTTGACACCTTGAATCGATTACAGAAAATCGTCTGTTGCTATCTATCATCAATTTGTCCTAAATGTTGAAAGCGTAAATGGTTACATTGAACAACTTTCGGTTGGAATAGAGGATTAACGAAGAAGACGGAACCTATTCTTGGGTAGCTGAATCGATTGCAAAAAAAAAATCACATCTCGATATTACTTACCATTTTCGTACTACGAAAAGCAGTATTCAAGCGGAAGTAGTAAATTTCAACTACTTCCGGGCTGGGTAGTGTTACAGGTTGTAATTATATGTTCTCTTGAGACTCTGAACAGCTTGCAGAAAACCGCTTGTAGCTAACACCATTTTTGTTTTACGGCGATAAATGTTGAAACTGGAAATGACTAATTTGAACTCCTTTCGGTCTAAATAGAGGGTTAACAAATAAAACGGAAACTATTCTTGGAACGCTGAATAGACTGCATAAAACCGCCTCCTTATACCTCTTACCGTTTTTGCTCTGACACTATCGTGGCTCTTTCTGGTGTAAGTAGTTGCGGGCTATGTTCACATAGTGTCATGCGGTTTGCAGGAGACAAGTAGCCGCAAAAGTTCCTAGTGAGATGCTTATTAAATACTATACTGCAATTGATACTACTTTCCTTTCTGACAGCTCGCTGCGCGCAAGTAGTGCCCAATGCTGTGCTGCCAGCTTTTGCGTCAGGTATTGAAACACGAAATTATTCACTGCAAGTAAATCTCAGTTTTATAAAATTAAATAACTCAAAAAGACAACTAAAAAGAATACTCTCAATAATCAGCAGTCCACTACTCAAGTTGTCATTCGACTAAAACAATATGCATTTGTTCATATTCAAAATTCGCAACGTGCGGAAAGGGTGGAATGTTTACCACTGCAGAGCGAGAGAAATGAGCCACTATAATTGGTTGAACGTGCTGTTGCCATAGAAACAGTTCTTCTTGCCTGATTGTTATGACCACGTGCAGAAAGGAAAAAAAAAAAACAGAAGAAAGCAATTGTCAAAAAGGACAAGTTGCATCAAATGGACTTAAACAACACGAATAATTCCCTACAGGAAACACGTACAGAAACGATACATGTATTCACTGGATACATGAGCTAACTGAAATCAGTAACTCAAACTTTTGTTCTGGTTATATGGCAATACATACGTGACGTCACATAAGATGGCGACCTCGTGCATGTAGAGCAGTGTGTTTTTATCGTGAACAAATATGCGAAAAAAAAGTTACCCATAATCGAAATATATATCTTATCTAATATAAATAAAATAAAGAGTTTGTGTGTTTGTCTGTCTGTCTGTGTGCGACCTGGGGACCAGACGAGTGGACCGACGAGAGTTACCAAGTTTTGGTCAGGGGTACCTTGGCCCAGGCCCCAGATCAAGACGAAGCCCCTTTTTCAAATTTCGAACCAGGGTATATCTGAAGGGGGGGAAGCCGTTTACAGGAACCGGCTTGGGAACCAGACAAATTGACCGAGAGTTACCAAATTTTAGTCACGAATACCTTGGTCCAGGCTCCAGACCAGAGTTAAAAGTTTTTGACAAAATTCGAACCAGGGGGTCTCAGGGAAGCGTTTACCGGAACATGTAAAAGTAGTAGAAAATGACCGATATTAGTGTCAAATCCATAGTTTTCGTGGTCGCTGAAATCAATGATGACACTTCCATTAGCGATGACTTGCAAATTTAGTTACAATCGAAAATGAAATGAAATCTTTAAATTTTACGTCCCACAGTTATGCCGGTTAGGCTAAAGGAGACGGTGATGATGATAGATGAATGAAATGGTGGAATGAAGAAAGTGGGAGGAAACGGGAGAACCCCGAGAAAACCCACGAGCTCGATGTTTGTCCACCACAAAGTCCACACGGCGAGAGCTGGGATCGAACCAGGAACCCCAAGCACCGGAGGTGAACGCTCTACCACTGAGCCACCGCGCCCCCAATTAGTTACAATCGGATGCGGGCCGGGAGTCGGAGGAATACCGAGCCATGTAAAAAATAGCCCAAAATGACCGATATTAATATCAAATCCATAGTTTTCGCAGTCGCTGAGATCGATGATGATACTCTCACAGGCGTTGACTTCCAAATACAGCCCCCGTGCGAAACATGGATATATTAACGTCTTCCTGGAATTTCTGTTAATTTATATATAATATAGTTATAATTCTCTACTTTTATATCTAAAACTAAAAATTTCTACTAAACAGCTTTTGAAGAATTAATCTGACTTCATACCTTTATTAAATTAATGCCCTTTTTCTCCTCTGACCCTATTTCGTATTTCTTCTCAGAGCTCATAAAAGAAAGCAATTCCCTTGCTATTCCTAGATGTCCTTCGAGTACAGCTTCGTCAACCTGACTATCACCGGTTTCTTTCACATTTTCCTGCAAGAATCCAATCAAATGTTTTAGTTAAACACAACCACAGAACTAATTTTAAACTACTACTTTACACAACGTTCAACATAACAGACAGAATAAATGAATAGATTTAAGGACTACAGAAGACAACATGAAGAAAAAAATAAATTAGAGGGTACTTACCCGAACTTTCTTTAACCAAGAAATTTCGTTATTCAACAGGTTCTCGGCTGTAGGCAAAGGACATCCAGATACTACAGCATAATTTAGTAATCTGCAAAGCAGCTGAAAGTGAAAATAATAAAAAGTATTAGTACATATAACGAAAATAAAAAAAAGTAATAATTCTTTTCAAAATTTCAATTTAAGGTTGGTGTAAACGGACAAGTTTTGCCGATAGATATCGCTACAGTCTCCGTATCTCTCACGTATTTTTTACGTCTCACGAAAATTTACAATTTCTCTTACAAATTTCAACATATTCCCGATTTTTTATTTAGAATTTTTCATTGTTGAAATAGTTCCATTGTTAAAGGTTCCGATATCCATTTCAACAACGAAGAAAATTCGGCACGGATTGTTGCCTTCGATTGGTTATGAAGTTCCTTCTCTAAAGATTTGAAGTCTCTAGATTGAAATTTGTAGGAGAAATCGTGAATTTTCCTGAAAGGTAAAAAATACATGAGAGATATAACGAAAACTGTAGTGACATCTATCGGCAAAACTTGGCCTTTTAATCCAACCTTAAACGCAAAAACAAACTGTTTGTCACATGTATCTTTTGCCATCGTAACATTAAGAACATTTATTCTTTTCTTGAGGAAAATTATTCCGAAGTAAAGAAAATTCTTCAGGGAAAGAAAAAGAGAAAAAACAAACGAATTAAGTTGTATTTCATACAGGAAATGGAAGTATAAACCAATTTCGTCTTAATTCAATAAAATTAATATCACGCTAATATTGAAAAAGTATTGAGCCTTTTACGCATGAGATGGCGTTAGTGTTCCAAATCTCAGGGCAACGTCTAAGGTTATATGACTGCTGAAGTTGGTAATGTGCAAAAAAGTATTGGGACTTCTATAATTAAACGTCGTCGTAAAGATGAGAGAACTTTCCGCGAAGCTGCTCTACATTTTACGAATCTTTTATTTCGATAAAAGCACAAATGCTGAGCAGGCTGTGAAAAACTTTGTGCTGTATGAAAAGTTTTGTTTAGTTCAAAATGCTTGTGATACGGTTGGTGTTGAAGTTATATCATTCACTGTAGAAATCTAAACTGACTAGAACTACGAAGATCTTAAAGCGTTGTCAAATTACAAGGATTTTTCTTTTTAAAACCTTCCCACGCGAGAAGGGGAGGTTCTGCTGTTGTAGTGGTTACTTGATGACTAACGTTCAATTTAGTTCATTTATTAGTGTAATTTGCATTGTATATTCAACATTAAGTTCTGTCCTTAGCTAATGATCTGAAATAATATACATTGAATTGGTGAAGCTTGATGCTAAACAAAGACAGATCGTGGGTGTTGCTTGTACTCTTTTTAAGAGAAACACCTCGAGGTCTATCAAGTAGGCCAAAGATCTTCTAAACTAATTTAAATTGAAATCAATCGAGATCCTTTTTTCCTTTCTTTATTATTTTTTTTTTTCTTATGATTATTGTTTAATTAGCGTTATTAGTATTCTGCTGCGTGGTTTAAGACTAATTTCTAGAGCTGGATAGCCTAGTGTGCCTTCTGTATCCAAAAGTGTATCGAACTCAGGTTTGAACTTTTTCCTTTTTTCTTCCCATAAGATAGCATAAAATGACTTAAGTCATACAAAATCCCACCAAATGCGAAGTGAGGTCTGTGACCCGATTTCTGAACGCAAAAGGACAGAATGCAGCTAACATCACACTAGATCTATATTACGAAACACTGTCTAATCTGCAACGTAGCATTCAAAACCGATCAAAAGGAATCTTACGAACCGGAATGCTTCTGATTCATGATAACGCCCGCCCACGCACAGCTGCTTGTGATGTTGACACGATTCAAATAGATGGAACTCTAATCACCCCTTATTTAGTCCCAACTTTGGCCCTAACGATTCTTTTTGTTTCTTTTGTTCTTTCACGTGAAAAGGCGGCTTACCTCCCAATGTTTTAATAGCAATTCTCAGAACATCAGTTGTCGACTAGCTGAAGTCTAAGGCGGCCGATTTTTACACAGTAGGTCTATGAAAGCTTGTGTCACTCTACCAAAAATGTTTTAAGCTTCATAGTAACTACATAGAAAAAGAGCTAAGGTATGTACTTGTGTAAAATCAACAATTTCAAAAGGATTATATTTTATTCATTAAAGTAACATTTTTTTAACGGAGGGAGGGGGAGATTTCCTTATCGAAAAACCCGAGTTGCTCAGTTGGTAAGATACCTTATTGGTACTACACCACAACCGTAGACACGATTTAACGTTACATCCGAACCACCTACGATCCCGAACCAAGATATCCCGCACCAAAGGCAATAGCGTTAAACGTTGAGCACAAGAGAGGACCAAGCCCCTACACGATTTTTTTTTTTTTTTAAGTTGATCCTTAACAATAATTGCTTTCTCTACCCTAAAATGGTAGCTTTCCCTCATCTCATGATCACAATCGTTATAATTCATCGAAAGAATATTTTCCTTAACTAAATTTCTCTTTTTGCACCGGAAAACAGTACATTGATCCCATTTCATGCAAAGCTGTTACAGTAGTTCCAGTTCTTTGTGATGAATTACTTTCATCTAACATTATAAGAAAGAAGGGAAAAATTCTTAGTTTCAAATGAAAATTAGGATATGATCGGTTTACCAACCATGCATCTTCTATAAACATGTTCTGACAAACTACTTCTTCCAACAGAAAAACTGTTTAATTTTTCTTTCCGTATTTTTGAGATGCAGAAACCACGAGCACAAAAACAGCAGAAATTCAAGGTGTTTAACTCAAAGGATTGTTACTTCCATTAAAATGTATTAGGGTGTCTACTGAAATTCTTCGTGATCTTTTCTTTACTTTACCAAACCATAACATTTCTTAACATTCTCAAGAGCGAATTTGGGTACGAATTAGGCCGAATTTTCATGCATGCAATACAAGCGTGCTTTGTTTGCAATTTGGTAGCGTCTAAAGCCGACCAGACATTTTTGGTGGTGAATTTTGACGTTTCTTAGAACAAAATTTTCCAGTCTATACTTAAAAAAAAAAAACGAAAGCTAAATTTCGTGACTTTCATGACCGATAGACACCTTGTATATGCTTAATGAAAACAATAGGATGCCATACCTGAAAGTACTCGTGAGAATTTCTGGCATTCTCGATCACAGTAGTATTAAGATAAGTAAACAACAGTGTTATACAGAACTGTAGAGGTTGTTGACTTCCACTACACCACGTTGAAATTAGAAGAAATTGTTCTGCTGCAGCCACACGTATCGACCTATTATAAAAAGATACAAATGATTGTTAGTACATTTTATATTGGTTCTCATAACAAAATATACAATTTGTACAATAATAATTTGAGTATTATTTATTTATTTATTTATTTATTAATGGCTTACGCGGCAAAGTTAAGGCTTTTCCGTAAGATCACCGCACTTTGTTTTTAATTTAATAAATAACTTAAGGATACTGAAAAATAATAATAAAAAAATGTATAAAGTAAGCCAGATAGTATCTAACTCCCTCACTATGCCCGGAGGTTATATTTTTGTCGGAGATATGACACTTTCAATGGATATACGACATTTTTTGCAATAAGCTCCATTTTCAGTGTATTTTATATCAAAAGTATCTAATCTACTACTTGATCTTCCCCAACTTACCTGTTCTTACATAGTAAGAGAAGGTCAATGATAAATGTATGCCATATTTTATCCTTTGTGAGGTTTTCTAACGTCTTTGGATTTAGAACAAGTGCAACTGTCAACACTTCCAGAGCTTCTTTACAGACTGAAAAATAAACAAATGATCGTTAATATCTCGATCACTCGCAACAACAGATTGACAGCCAAGTGCGTCTAGAATAATACAGAGTATAATAAAATGCGTTACATTCTAAATATAAAATAAACAACTTATACCTAAAATAATAATAAAAAAAAAAACATGCTAAATACATCAGTGATAAAAGATAAACATGTAGTATCTGTAATAGTAAAAAAAAAAACAAATGCATGAACATAGGAAATAAACTGTGTATATATAAAAGGACAGACACTAATATAGATGAAAATAATATATACGCATATTTAAGACACCCACTCAAACGAAACTAACAACTATTAACAAGTTTAAAAAACTGATGACGAATGGTAGAAAACAGATCGGAATAGATCTAAAGTAGAATGGAATTTATTAGTTGTCTCAATACAGCTATAAACAGAAAATTTAGAAAGTGGCCCAAAGCACATACGAGGACTCAATACACGTAAATTTTCTGGTTCTACAATAAGGAAACCTCCATGTAATAGATTATGTAAGAATTTAAAATGGAAAAGACTGCGTCTATCACCGAGGGTTAATAAGCTTAAATCTTCTAGTATATCACTTAAGCAATAGCAATAATAATAATAATAGCAATAATAATAATAATAATAATAATAATAATAATAATAATAATAATAATAATAATAATAATACGCAAAGTTAATTCTATGGCGCTAAAAACTTATACTGGTAAAAACCCTATGACTAATTTTACTTTGTAAATATATATTCAAACCCATCGCAATTAATCCTGAGTTAGGACATCAAATCAGTTATCTTCATTCAAGTTATCTTCAATCCTCCCATCTAAATATGATTATTCGTCACATAATAGTCTACACTAAAATGGTTATCTTTGGAAAATCGTTCCATAAATGTTTCCAGCTAATTTACATAAAAGACCCTTCAGAACAGTTGCTCAATTCCGAACAGGTATGTCTTCTTCCTTGGAAAGGTCGATAACTAAAGAAACACAGTGAGCCACCGATACCAAACAATAACTCTAATGTAATCTTAGGCCCGACACACACGTTCCGGTATACCAGTGAGGTTTACCTGTTCAGGTACCCGGAGCGTGTGTGCCAGCCACTGCAGGCCAATTAGCACAGGCGTAGCGACCTGTTCAGGCGACCGAAGAAGAATCGAAATTCAATTTTTACTACCTGCGAAGGCGTATAGACATTAGCGTGTGTGTAAGTTACTCCGGTAGACTTGTACAGTGTTCAGGTGAATTGTGGCTAGTTCCTTGAATAGGGAGTGTCGGTCGTCGTCTTGTTTGCTCGCCATCTCTCGACTTGAGTTAGAATCTTCAGGTTTACCGTTGCGTGTGTGTGCTATACCCTGCACACGTGTATCTTTTCGGTATACCGGTGAGGTTTACCTAATAGGTATATCGTAACGTGTGTGCCGGGCCTTAGTCAAAAGTTTTGGCCCTGAACGAAATCGTAGGGCCCTGGTGATCCCCTTAATTATCACAGAGTCATGACTGATAAGTTTATAGAATACAGATTCCTACGAAGTAACATATGTGCAATACCCGCCCTATTCGTAGAAGAAACAAAAGTTCCTAAAAAATATGAAAAAATAGAATTTGGGGACCCTGGCAACTTCTGCAGTCACTTTGTTAGTTGCTCTCTTCTCACAAAAAATTATTATGAGTGTTTATATGCCAAAGAAAATGTAATTTTTGTGTTTTACTAAAAAGAAAAACGTAATGAATTCGTTTTATGTACGAAATATTCAAAACAATGTTATGTGTCGAAGAAAAATTCATTGAATTTCACATTGCCTCTCCCACCACCACCATTGTGCCACGTTGTATGTACATTCATATACAAAATTATTGTCGCATATCTATAACTGTCTTCTTGTAAGAATATAATTTGACAATTATTTTGCAGGGTAATCTTAATACTGATACTGTGTGTATAATCGGGAAATGTATATTTGTGGTGAATTTCATAGGAAAATAATTATACATACGAAAATTAGAATGAGTAAAATAAAATGTTGCCTAATGGACGAGAAAATTCTATTTTCGTTTTATTGTTCTTATTTACTGCTCTTTTGACATGAAATTTGCCAGATACATGTCTTTGCCGATTATACACATACTAACGTTATAAGAAATACCGGGCGAATTCGTTATCAAATTATATTCATACACCAACATATTTATAGACATGCGACAATAATTTTGGACATGAGTGTACATCATTTTTGCTGCACACATTGTGTGCAGCAACAAGAATTATGCTTCTAGACCAATTCAGTGAAATGATATCTGATCTTACATGGAATCGTCCTGAAAATAAATGTAATTTATGTATTAAACTAAAAAAAAACTTTGCTCCCCCCCCCCACATAAGCAACAAGTACATATACAGGGTATTGAAGTTGTAAACTACTTCATTGCTTTACATACCAATTTTTATGAGTACCCCCACGGGAGGAATGCCCCCTAAAATATCTGATGAAAAAAAAAAAAAAAAACTTTACTCCCCACCTGCGCGCGCACGCACACACACACACACACACACACACACACACACACACACACACAAAATGCATACAGGCGAGAAGTTTCATCCTTCAGGAACACATTGATACAAAAATTATTTTCCTAGCTTAATTAGGAACTACGTCTTGGCGCAGCAGTTGCGTCAATGGGTATTTGAAAGTTATTCAGGTAATTCGGTAAATTGAGATTCGGTTAAACGGCACTGTAGCGTAATTTATATTAAGAACTTTATTATTACTATTTTATAATTGTGATTTGGGGACTCGTAATAGAAGCTTACCTAGAACATCTTCTCCATCAGGGAGTTTGGTAGCTGATTTATCATGCATACGATGCAACTCCTCTGGTGAAGCATTAAGTAATTGTAAGTTACCGCTACTTGCAGCCCAAGCTAAACGAATAATAGCTTTAATCGTAGCAGCGTCAGGTAACTCCCATGATAACGCCTGAATAAACATAGGCCGTGCGCGATCACCTTCGTTTGTCGTCAGCACCATCTAAAAACAAGAAAGTAAGACTCAAAAATGAGTAATTCACAAACTATACAAATATTTTGATCCAGCACTCAAAGAAAAAGCCTCCTCTTATCAATTACTTAACGATTATTACTTTCATCAGCTTTGTTATTTCTTTGTTCATTAAGAAGATGATTACACCAAACCACAAAATGCACGCTGTTGTGTGTTTAACCCCTTAAGGTCAATAAAAATTCTTAAGTTTTTTTTTCTTTTTTTTATTCTTATAAAAGCTATTTAGGATGAATCTGATACGATTCCAAAAATCGTTATCGCAAATTTATCACTTCACCGTTGAGTTGAGCTGATTTTGAATTTAACGTTCCTTTCAGCAGCGAGGCTATATGAGACGTGGACCTTCTGATTAATGTAGAATCCCAACCACATGAGATCCTGCCGGGAATCGAATTTCACTTCAATGGTTACCCTAGTTATGGCCTGTGACAAATATCGTCGCTGCGCCTCGAAGAACCGCTACGTGGCATTTT
Source organism: Thermobia domestica (assembly GCF_964235325.1). Lineage (NCBI taxonomy): Eukaryota > Metazoa > Arthropoda > Insecta > Zygentoma > Lepismatidae > Thermobia > Thermobia domestica. Next base: position 284,658,194 of record NC_137461.1, on the reverse strand, counting down.
TGTCGAAAATGAGTTATGCCGTGCAAATAAAGCTGAAACCTGTGAAGCAGCGTCCCTTATGATGTGATAAGTGAATATTCGTTTGTTTAGCCACAACAATGAAAAAATAATAGATTAAAATTAAAGGCATTAAGTTCTCACCACGTACGTATTGATTAATGTATACAAATCCTCTATGTGCTTATAAAGGCGCAAAAGATAAACCGACATGTGCTACGTAAACACAAAAATAGTAATGTAATACTGTTGAAGCAAGCTACAACAATGTCCAGTGCATAATATACGCAGAACCAATTATATTATATTTTTCAAGTGCTTCCTTATATCTGACAAAACTTTAAGAGTTTGGAATGTTTTTTGCTTCTCCTGAAAAGTTGTTGTGTTAACACATAGCGGTTCTTCCAGAAGCAGCGACAATATATTCCTGTGGGGTCAGTAGAGAACGTTTTTAAAAACAAATAAGTAATTTTATCTATGTTAGGTTCTTCAATCTTTTTCTTCTGGATAGTGATAATATTAATGTTTCCTATATACTTCATAAATGCTTGAGTACCTGGTAAAAATTATAGAAGAATTGAGAGTGATTTTCAAACTGTTTTATATGAAAATGAAATACCACAGTTTAACGTCCCACGATTATCCCTCCTTTAGGTTAAGGGAAATTATAATTAAAACAAGTGAATGATGGAAGAATTGGTAGAATGAGAATGTGGGGGGAAAAGAGTAACCGAGAAAACCCACGGACACGATGTTGTCCACCACAGACTTACCTGGTCTGGAATCAAACGACGGACTCCCGCACCAGAGGTCAGCGCTCTACCACTGAGCCACCGTGTCCCTTCTGCTCGAAGTGTTATAGAGCAATTTGTATTTATACTTATTTAAATTCAATCTCATTTTGATAATCCACGAAGATTTAACATCCAACGAAAATTGAAAAATTTTCAACGATCCAGTACAAATGTGGCACAGTTGGTACGAAAATATGCTATTATTACCTAATTGCGACTGACGTATTGAGTGTTATGCTAATACAGAAACACAAATACTGGGTACGTGCGTAAGTTATCCCGTTTCTGGAGTACAAATAGAAGTACGAATAACAAACTGTAATTGACTCCTAGGATTATACATAACCGACATTGCCATCTATACGACCTCTTGCCATCTTGCTGAATGTGGGAGGTGAATCCCACGCCACAAAAGAAGTCCTAAGATCTGCAGTCAAAAAACAGCTGTGGTGCAGTTCTTACAGCCTCCACATCTCTGCAACCGGGAAATCAAGGAAACAGGTTGCACCCACCTGACATGCAATGCAACCGAATGATCGAATTTTGCGGTGAGACGCAGCGCTTTAAGTAAGCTTTCGAACTTACTCCTGTTCGGTTTGCATGTATTTCTTTGGCCGTCTCCGCTCCTGAACTTTCGGAACTAGCGACGAAATGCTCTATTGTTAACTGCGTCAGACCATACTGCAATCCGCTGAAGTTGTAGTACTGATCTTAATGAACTCAAAAGTAAACAGTATCTGTGTTTCTTATTAGTCTCACACAGTACACCCTTACCTACACGTTACTGTGTTGTCTGACAGCTGTTCACACTCAATGTCCATTGATGCTCTCAGGTTACCCCGACTAACGATACAGTGCTATCTGAGGTCTGTACTTCACTAAAAACGGGTGGAATTTTTGCACGTACCCAATATTTGCATTTCAAATATTTAGTCCAAACTTGAAGATTTAGCTCATCAGCATTTCAAGATAATACAAGAAAGCTCATCTATACATTTCCGGCAATAATCCTTTGCCTAACAGAAAATTGAGTGTATTGTCTTAGAAATCTGAAGCAAAAATCTGCGAAAAAGATAACCTCGTGAGAGATCGAAATTGATGAATAAATGATTCTTAGCTTCCGTGCTCTGACTATCCACAGCATACTTATGATTAATTTGCACTCACGTTTGACTCCTTTATCTTAAAATGAAACTTTGAACGATACACTCCTCTGTATTAGTTAATTCTTAGATGTTCACAAGAACATTTATGGTAATGCCGATTAAATATAGTGATCATCCGATGGAAAATAATAGTCGTTATATTCGATGAGAAATAATCTTTTAAGTTTTTTTTTAAATATTATATTATTTAAATATTATTTTTTTAAAATATAGATAGATAGATTAATTACCTGTTCCGCAAGATTTTGTGCAAGCTTCACAGCAACATTCCGTAGAACATACTCCGTACTTTGATTTGGAATGCTATGTAATGCCTGACGAAGAACAGTTGAAGGAGTTCGGACATTTGCTGTTCCTCCGTTGCCATCCGGTGCTCCACATTCTGTCTGGTGAGTGTCATCCACTACACGTGCCATTACATGACCAATTACAGTTAATAGAAGTTTGCACATCTTCAAAACAGTGAAATATGCTGACCTAAAAATACAGACACAATAATTTCATAGTTTAAATACAACATTGCTTAGTGATAATATAGGAAGCATATTGAAATGTAAAGGAAGACTCGTTTTAAACTTCAGTTTAATTAAAATTTACATTTTCATAAGTTAATTGATTTTATCATTTTGTTTACAACTGCCACTTCGGCATATGTAGGTTTTTCACTCAATGTCATTTGCTCAAGTGATTAATTTGTGTTCAAATTTGGTTAAGATTCAAGCATTATTATTATTATTATTATTATTATTATTATTATTATTATTATTATTATTATTATTATTTTAATACAGTCATGCATTGTTCAACACGGTATATTCAGTTCAGTTGCTCTTTTGTGAAGCAGTTTACTCAAAAAGATCGCAACTGACCAAGCAACGGCAGCACATATTTCCACGTATGTCTTACGATGACCACCCTGCCAGTCATTTGACACTTCCTGAAGCAAACGGGACGTTTCTCGAAATCAAGTAGGGTTGCTTTACGAGGTGAGTCCTTACAAAAGCCATCTCTCAACGCGGTCATTCCCTGTTTGTGGTCGTTCGTCCACTCATATTCATACTACTAACTGTTTCTGAACTATGTATTTGCAACCTTTCACATCAGTCATGGCTTAGCAACTGAAATATTCCACGTGAGCTTGAACGCAGGAATACTAGACACTAATGCCTGTGATCATGAAGACAGTGTTATCAATGCCACAACTAAAATTACACGGACATTGTTCTGATACTCAAACCTAAGGATATGGAGACTTCTTTGACATCTTGTAACATTACACAGAAAGTAACTTAATTGATTAGATTCGAAACGTTCCCTTGCAACACCGAAGCCATATGAGACATGGATGAACAGCCTACATAAGAATATTCCAACTACATTCGAGCCACCCACTTTATTACTCGAGAGCACAAAATAATATGTTCAAATACATACCTTTTCGTAGCAACGTCTGCATTGGGCAGGAAATTGTTCTTTGTCAGCATATCGAGAATAACAGGAGCGTCACCACTTTTAATGAAATTCAACTGGAACTCGAATGCTTTTTCTGATAAAGGATCCAACGCTGGCATTAGAAGAGCATACATCACCTGAAAAATAATGAGTTTCAAATACTAATTAGAGCAACAAAACAGTACGCACATTAATATATATATTTTTATGACGTAAGGATATACTCGAACAAACTTCTGGTCTTTTCCTAATTTTCATTACAATTAAGTGGGGGGGGGGGACTTCTCTTGCTCAGATTTGCCATTTATACTTCAGGAATACGAGACACGAAGATACATATCTTAAATTATTAAAATCAAAACTCCAAAAAAATGTTTAAAACAATGAAGTTCGATTCGAGAGCTGCTCTAAAATTTATTCCACCAGACTGAAAATTGGTATAATTAAGGAATAACTAACGGTGAATATTCACATTATATAACATTTATTCTATAGAGACAAATAGTAATCAATTGCTCAAACGCACGTTCCACTTTCGTCCCATCAATAGGTATTATAATGGTTAGCTAAGCTAAAATTGGTGTACAATTAATGTTAGAAAAAATATTTATTTTATAAAATCTCCCTGACTTTTCCTAATTTCCAGTCTTTTCCCCTGAATTTCCCTGACTTCCCTGAAAGTAGGAACCCTATTCTTACATTGTTAGTGTCTACAGGATTCTCATATTGTTAGTAAATACAAGGCCGAGCATAAAAAGTGGCCGAAACCTTTCAGAAAAATTGTTACAAATGAAATCAACGGAATCTGCGTTTTGACTTATAATAATTTGATTAAAAATTACTATTTCTGTTTAAGTAAATATACATACCTCAAGATGGTACAGAACTTGAGACGGTGAACTTGCAAAGAACACACTTTCCACAGAAGGAGCAGTACTCTGTTCACCTAAATGCGCGTGGGTCAGGAACATATTCTGCAACTTTTCCATTGTGTACGTGTCCGGTGGAATGAGCTTCAGAAGGGTTCTTGCACCATCTCGCAACGGAGAATGCTGTAACGTGCTGCCCAAGTCGGCCAATTGAAATAAGAACTGTGTATACTGTGGTTTCTGAGCCATTAGCTGTAAAGAAAATTAATATTTACCAAGCACCCTTCTTGTACTTTAACATAAAATGGAAAAGGAATGTTCCGATAAGTATTTCGAAAGAAAACGAACACTTAATGATCTGAGATAGAAAGAACATGAAACAAAAAGTCAAATGATGTCAAATCCTGTAGTCAAATGTAATACTTTTCTTACCAAAATTTGATCAACGAAGTTTCAACTACAACCTATGAAAAATAAGAATGACTAAGCACTATAAGAACGTTACCCAGGGTTGGCAAAAACCATGGTTTTTATTTAAAAAAACAAAAAAAAACGTTTTTTTTGGGTTTAAACCAGGTTTTTTTTTTTTTTTGTTTAAACCAGGTTTTTATGGTTTAAATGATTTGCTCCATATATTCATATCATATATGGACAGAAATAAGTCTGGAGCTCTCTCGTGGCTAAGCGGTTAGCATACGCGCATTTGGCGTGGGAGACCCGGGTTCGATTCCCGGCGGGAGCTCATGTGGTTCGGATTCCACGTTAATCAGTAGGTCCACGTCTCATATAGCCTTGCTGCTGAAAGGGACGCTAAACTAAAATCAATCAATCAATCAAGAAATAAGTTTGTTTCGCCTTAATGTTATTATGCAACAACCGGGTTATGCTGGAAGGGATCACATAAGCTTAAAGCGGAATAAAAACTGCTTCTCGAGTTACATCGGAGAGAAAATGTCCTCCATTTGAACTCAGAACCAGGACTAATTGGCCACAAATGCGATACGTCTGCCGACTCACTCACGAAGGAAATCTGATAAAAAATATGTTCTACTGATCTTTACATGCTTCTTAATATAACTGTCAAGAATCATTTCAGAAGGACAAAAAGATAAACAGTTGCACAAGTGAAACCATTACACAGAATTACATATGAACAATTTCAAAGTACTACGGAGTACAGAAGAACTAATTTAGTTCAAGTTAGTTAACAACGACTTTTATTGGTCCAAATTAAAGAAATACACCGACTTAATCTGCATATCAATAAGAAAAGTGAATAAAGATACGAATTATTTGAGTCCACTTTGGCTCAAACTCATTTATACATAAATAGATACCAAAGATACTTATTTCACTAAATGACTCTCGTGGGGTCTGTATGACCCCCCCCCCCCACAAACACACAAAAAGTACGGCATTTTCGATGTATTTTATCAATAGTAAACATTGAAACGAAACAATATTTAAAATTTTTCTTCGATTGCAATTACATAACAATAATAACAACTACAAAAAAATCACAAAATAAACATTTATAAACTTGTAAAAAAAAAAAAAAAAAAAAAAAAAAATTGCTTTTGTAGTATAATCTTTTTGAGTAATGATTGGGGAATTTAGGTCTGAATATAATACGAATAATATAGGGAGTGAAACGTGATAACCCACAAATGTGTGTTCATCAAGATTTTACAAACACTTACACTTTTACGAACATTTTTTTGTTTTTTGGTTTAAACCAGCCAACCCTGACGTTACCTGTAAGAAGATACGTATAATGTAATCAAAATTTATTGTGCTAAATTCAAATTCGCAATGTATCACTTACAAATTTTAGAAAATAAAGAAAAGTAGTCTATGAACTTACCACACCAGGTAAACTGTTTTCTGCTTCAACGTTAGGCCCGTCATACGGATGCTGAGGGGAACTCGTAGAACTGTCTGAACTACTGTCCGGTGAACTTGGCATATTCGAACTAGCCTGAGAAAGCTTTGCAGAGAGAAGCTGAAAAAATAGAAAGTCACCGATTTTTCAATGTCAAATCTTCAAATATTGTGTCAATACTAAGTTCAAAATGTTTACTAGCTACTAACCATCTTTCGTGACTAAGTTTTAGAAGTACTATGAACTTGGGTAAATATGTAGGATAAAAGAAGTGGGAACACTATTCTCACGCCTGAGGGGTGTGTCTCAGCGCAACAAGAGCTCCGTAGCTGATAAGGGAATGAGACGAGAAAGCGTAGCGGGCGGTAAGGGCTGCATGTTATCAGATCAAAAGCAGCAGTGCCGTTAAGTATAAAAGAGAGGAAGCGGCACAGAAATAATTTTCGGAAAGACGAACAATATGCGGGGATCACAACTGAAGTAGCACGTGGGCGTAGTGCACAACTATGTTCCCAGAAACTTTGTGAAGTATGTGTTGATGCAGCGTTACCATACCGTTAGGTGGTGCGATAAGTAAAGTGTATAGTGAAGGCAGGGATGCTGTTCAAAACCGACCCCCAGTGGACAACAAATCAATTCCTTGCCTCCATGCTGCATACAAATCGTCGATGGATTTGAGCGTGACTCAGCAGCGGAGATAGGCGTGTGCTACGAAACAATGCTACATATTATCCACGACATTCTTGGATTCCGAAAAATTGTAGAGCGTTGGATACCGCATCAATTCATCAAGGTGATACACGGTGGTGGTGTAGAAATGATGTCCCTTGTGGCTTACGATATCCATGGGTTACCCTGCGGCATAATGTACCTCACGGACAGACGATCAATGCACCCAGCTACTGCAATTTCTTACAGCATCTTCGTCCTGCACTCTGGAGAAAGCGACTACACATTCAACACGGCCTCTTACCATCCTTCATGATAATGCATGGTGTTACACCGCTAACACTGTGACGGAACTCCTGCATCAGTGTCAGTAGGAGATACTTGAACATCTGCCACATTTACCTGATACGAGCCCGTGCGATTATGATGTGTTCGGCAAAATGAAGGTACCAGTTTGAGGAAGCATTACGAGAGGGAAGGAGCGTGTTCCCTGCACGACACTGACAAAGATATATGCGCTGACTGTGGAAAACCGCTTCCACACGTGTGACAGATGATAACGGTTATGGTATGCGATTAACTGGAAGAATGCACCAGTTCTGTGCATAAAGCCAGATACGAATTATAATGTTACCATTTATGTTGAACCAACCCTCGCAATAAATATATATGAAAGAATGACTAATATAACTTTAGAAGTAAAATATTGAATGAATCAAGTTATACAGCAAGCATAGGGGGCAGTATCACCAAAGTATGTCTACTTACACTAAAGTATTCACACACACAGATGCACATGAACTGAAACAATATTATATATATATATATATATATATATATATATATATATATATATATATATATATATATATATATATATATATAATCTTAAGCCACCGCGGCCCCTGGGAAGAAACTGGAATACCACGAGCACCATGTTGTCCACCACAAACTTACTTGGCCGGAGATCAAACCAGGGTTCCCAAGCACCAGAGGTAAACGCTCTACCACTGAGCCACCGTGACTCTCCATATGAAAATTTAAGTTCGCTTAAAAAATCAATATGAATCCAACCCTACAAGTACAGGAGGAACAAAAACAGCTATCAAAAGACTACAATTACACACTTAACGGAAGAAATCATTTATTTACCATTTTATCCCTAAGAGGAATTTGTGATAGCAGTTTCCTATCGTCCGCAGGTTCCAGAGATTCTCCATTGATAAATAATTCTATTTTGACATTAGCACCACTGGCCTTGATTCTTCTTAAGATTTGACGTCGTAGTGAAGCTAGCGTATCGTTAGTGTGCGTGAACACGTCCACATCATCCAGCTGGCGACCAGTATTTGGGAATCTCACAAGAAGCGCCAAATGCTTTCCGCGACACGCCCTGAAAAATATACAAAATATAATTAACACATGGAAGTAATCAACTAACTAAACTCCTTGCATGATACTGGAGAGTAAAATTCATTCAACTTTACGACTTAAATAATAATAATAACTAAAAATATAGCTATTATTACTAGGTCACCTAAGCCTTCGGCTCACTGTACACTAGGTTAAAAAAAATCGTGCTTAACCTCTTAACATAAACGTCCGACAATGCTCGTTAACTTCTGTTTACCCGTACATATTTTAAAAGTACAATTATATTCGTTTTCCTATGTTACTGTGTTTCTGCCAGATAGTGCTGCTGAAATTGTTGCTTGTGTCTTCCCGGTAGATGTCACTATAATCTCCTCCATTGAGCATCCCAGTTTGTTTTCAACTGGAGTAGTGGTCGTGATAAAGCCAATTCTGGTGCCTTTGTTTTCTTCCGTGATTCTTCATTGTATTTCCCTTGTTCCGTGATAATGGAGAGCGACGAAGAACTTTACATTGAGTTTAACTTATTTTCACAAGTTGCGTAGGTAATTTCCACTGCGAGCACGAGTCTACTCGGGAGTTTATTTTAAGAGCTTTTCAAACGCATGTATCTCATTGTTGTATTGTGAACAACCACCATTATCACCATTTATAATGTTCTTAAGTGATTATTTCAATTGAGTACCAGAAAAAATACATTAACATCGAATTACCTTTCTGTTCAAAATCTATGTTAAGAAGTTAATGAAAAGCTCTGTTTACATTTACTTATTTTCTTTGCCCAACCAACTTGTGATTACACAAATACGAGGGATGACCGAAAAAAAGAAGTTACAAAGCATAAATCTTTTATGTCGTTCACTGCAACTTAACGAAAACTTATTTGTAGATTAATAACATGTCTGTCTTGGTGCAGGTTTGAAGCCTTAGGATTCTCATCATGTATACCCGAGAAGCGGACATTAAAAATGATTACTTGTCTGGAAAATTGGTCAGAAGTAGAAGATCAGTGGTGCGATTTATGTGGGCCAAAAACACTTCACCTGCTGACATACATTCGCAGATTGAAGAGGTGTATGGCGAAGGCTAAATTTCAAAGCAACATGTAGGGAAGAAGTGCCGTGCCTTCAAAGAAAGAAGGTCCAATATTGTTAATAACAACCTTGGACCCAGTACTTCAACCACTGACGTTGCGCTTAAAACAACTAGAGCACCACTTCTACAGCCCTGACCTAGCCCCAGTGACTTTCACTTTTTCCCTATTCTAAGCAAATAACGGCTGGCCACCATTACCTGGCATGTAATTATTCAAAACCACTGTCTTACGGTGGCTACGAGAACTTGACACGGATTTGTCTGCAAATGGTATAAAAAAACAATCTGCCGTTGTGATAAGCGGTTGAACAAAAACCAATTACATCGAGGTCTATTGCTGAGTGATCTCTATCATCAGGTGTGTTGTTCCAGCCGTCTCACACATACGCCAAAATAAGCTTTTGTAACTTTCTTTTTCGATCTTCCCTCGTATTAATGCTCAAATCTAAATATATCGAGCTCCTCGTGGCTAAGTGGTTAGCGTACGCGACTTTGGCGTGGGAGACCCGGGTTCGATTCCCGGCGGGAGCTCATGTGGTTCAGATTCCACGTTAATCAGTAGGTCCACGTCTCATATAGCCTCACTGCTGAAAGGGACGCTAAACTAAAATGAACTGAACTGAATCAAATCTAAATATGGTTACGTTTAGTATGCTTGTATGTTAGTATGTTTTATGTGGGTTGAAGATAATTCTTGTTAAATATTGCACTGTCCTCAAGGTAAATGGTAACAACTGTGGTTTATATGCAGTATTAATGTAGCTTACGTTACTGGAAAGTATGTACTGTATCACTGCATTATATTAAACACATTTGTATATCAACTTTGTATTTGTATATTTGTATGTATGTGGATATATATCAACTTTATTACAGAGAAAATACAAGGTACGGGCTATCACTCTGAACTTTCTCAATTGCTTTGTTAAATTGAACCATCTCATATTGTAATTACTACGGAAACCAATACTTACCAAATATTTACGGAATAGGAATTTTCGGAAAACCTTGTCCGAAAAAAAAAAAAAAAAAAAAAAAAAAAACTCTCCAACAAACTCTCTTTGCTGGGGATTTTTTTCATGATAAAATTACTTACATCATATTGTAGGAATGTTAGTGAAACAATTATGAAATATAAACAAAATTGCCTGAATAGTTTTCTCTGGAAACAGCGTCCAGAAATCCCAAGACAAAACTATCCTGAATTTTTCTCAAAAAATTAATGACTACAGAAAAATCGTTAGGGCACTTTTTCAGAAAACTGCGATTTTTGGTTTTCAGCATTCAATAAGCTATCCTTATTCTTGGGATAGGAAGGGAATTCGAAAAACTTTCACGGGAAATCTTAGAAAACCTAAAATTTGATTAGAATACGGCTTTAGGAGAGCCTTACATGCAGTGGGACGAAAAAGACATCCCAAAATTAACTTTCTACGTAAGGCTATGAAACATGGAAATTAAGCTGAAATCTGGAATCCGATTTTATCACGATTAACATATTTTCTTCTCTCCTACCGTCGAACGAAAGTAGAAAAAAGAAATAATCTTTTGACATGTTACAATATGACCCTTGATATTCAATAAAACAGACGCCCTGTAATATCTTAATGAACTTCGTATTGAAACTCTTTGCGTACTATTGTCAGTGTATGGTTAAAAAGTAGTTAGTTGCCTTATTTTCGAAATAATCGCTTAAGATATTTTAAAGATTAGTACAGTCAGCGACAAAAGTTCTTTCCGTTTGATGAAATTAGTTTCGTAAATAACTTCAGAATGGAAGGACAATTTGAGTACAGTTTTCAGTAAATTAAAAAGAATAGAATTTTCTACACGTTCCAGCTATACTAGCGCTATACAGTTAGCGACTCAAGTTCTTTCCGTTTGATGAAATTAGTTTCCCAAAATAAATTGCACCAAACCGAAAGAACTTTTGTTGCTGACTGTACAACAATACGAAATTTGTTTATTACAGAACCTCTTAAATAGAATTAGATATTTCTGAAGTCGAATATTTTAGTTTCATACCACGAACACTTGTTTTCCCCTCTCATGATTATTATATCTAGTACTAACAAAAATTTCCTGAAAAAACAAAGTAATTCAAATATATTTTTATTTTACAAACTTAACAAATACAGGTAATTTATGAAAGATTACTAGTTTCTGCGACTAAATTATACTGTAATTGCAAATAATTGCACAAGAGTCTTAACCTCATTATTATTTAAGTGGGCACACGCAACAAGTGTCAGATGGCATTCTGAGTAAAGACAAAAAGTTACATGAGCTACCTTAAGCTAAGAATCAAGGCGACAACATTTGACGAAAGGGTGTGGTATCATTCAGACACAGTAAGAAATTATTTGGGGCCAAATTTTCTACAAATACACGTCAAAGTATTGTAAATTATACAATTACACATCAAAATGAAATGTAATCTTTAAGTTTTACGTCCTATGGTTATGCCGGTTAGGCTAAAGGAGACTGTGATGATGAGTGAAATAGTAGAATGAAGAAAGTGGAAGGAAACGGGAGAACCCCGAGAAAACCCACGAGCACGATTTGCCCACCACAAAGTCCACACGGCGCGAGCTGGGATCGAACCAGGGACCCCAAGCACCGGAGGTGAACGCTCTACTACTGAGCCACCGCGCCCCTTAATTACACATCAAAATTAGATCTTTATGGAAACATTACAAATGCCGCGCTTACATGACTTGTAAATTAAATATTGAAAAAGCATACCACTTTTAATGTATTTAATATTTTTGAATGAATATATTTAAGATTTTTATGCTCTCTGTCCAATGACGATATTGAAATTTAAAAGATGCCAAGAGTTGAGGATCGAACTCAGGTTTCCAGCTACTATATCTAGCTGTTGTGAATTAATCACTAAATAATTCTGTCTTTCCCAGATTAGTCACACATTCTCTCTTACGGTAAACGTTCAGCAAACTTAATAGTACTTCACTGATAGTTATTCGGAGAACTGGGCTGGATTCCGAACTAATTTAACACATTTTTACCCTTAAATTTCATCTATCTTTATCTACAAAAAATTAGGTCAAGAGTCAGGAAGGTGATAAAAAAAAAGTATCATCCCATGTACTAGCAATATTATATATATAAATAGAACTTAACTGAATTTATATTCTTTTTCTTTTTCTTTTTCTATTGGTAAGTACTTCTGGTTGATAAACATGTACGAGCCTGTCCTAGTAAGTCCTTAGTCCCTCTTGCTTCTCGTACAATAAGATTAATTTTAACAACAGAATCTTAAAAAGCGTTCTTTTTCAGGTGCACAATCACAAATTTTCATTAAGATTAACACCCTTTTCGTTCCTCTTCATGCCAGGAACACGTCAAATCACTAGATGATGTAAAATTTTCCAATGCTAAACTGACGGTAATGATGAAGTATCACTTCATACGAAGAAAACCTCACAGGAAACTCATGGGACTATGGTGCAAACATTAGGGGACAAGGTCCCTTCCTATCTATTACATAATTTTAGAAATGATCCAAAAAAAATGGATCAAGAGATTGCAATCTTGGCCAATAATTAATTTTGGGATCAGGGGCCACAAAAATTTTGAACGGCCCCTAAATCGAGTTTTCGTATTTTCTACGGAATAACCACATCATACTGAGTTAAGTGATATCTTGGGTTTGGCTACACTGTACGTAATTCTCCAGATACAAGGCGTACAAGAATTTTTTTTTTTGATTGAACTATATTGGATCTTTTAATCCAAAAATTAAAAGGACCCTTTGTGATTGCATTACGGGAAAACAGCTGAACCGCTTAAAATGAATTTTCGGATAGTTATCATCTACCTTGAAGTGGGCTCTTGTCATGCCACTTTAATTAAAATGCGTATCATAAGGGAGGGAGCAGGTGGTCAAAATTTGAGAAAAATTGATCCTGTCAAGTTAGGAAGATGAAAACTGGTATATAAGCTCTTCATTTAAAGTAAGCAAACGCGTATCCCAGAGTTTATCATTTCCGTTTAAACGGAGGCATTTTCTGATTTCTTTCTTCACACTGATAGCAATGCTGCATGTTGTTTGTGATCGCATCAAAGGGAAATGGTTGAATAGTTTGAAATGAATTTTGGAACATAATACTTACTTGAGCTAAGTTTTCATCATTACTTTCATTAGAGGGCGTATCCTACTAAGGAGAGCAAAGGGGTTCACAACTTGTGTAAAAAAAATAATGGGGAAGGCGTTGTACCTTTGAACACCTGTGCTTTTCTCGAATTCAGAGCTATCTATGTGCAGTGATTAAAAAGTGAAAGATTAAATGAAAGAAAGCACTACAAACGCGTTTGGCTGTTGTTTACTGAGTGTTGTGTCGAGTAATGTTCCTTTTAATTTTTTCACCCCCAAAACGAAGATTTTTTGTAGTTACCATTTGAGGTTTGTGCTCTTCGGTTTTTGCAACTTGTGATATTTATTTGTCCAAACTTGGGGTAGAATCATTGGGGAATACAGTAATATTTTTAGTTTTAACTTCTGTTCAATATTTAAGCTAGTGGAGAACTTTTTTTCGTAATGGTGACTCTCTTGTACCGATGAACATTAATGCATCATGTACCTTTGAACGATAAATAATACTGTTTAAAGCTACACAATGTAAGTAGTTAAAACAATTGATATATTTTATATAGGTTAGATTAGGATATAAAGTTATTAATTATAATTTTAAGTAGTTTCTATATATTCGCTTATTATATAACATAATGTTAAGAGTTGTATATGCTCAACTTTATTGTTCACAAGTTTTTGTTAGAACTTCTCTTCAATTTTTAATTTAATTGATAAAATTTTAATTCTGGGGAGTTTTTTATAGCTAAACCTTTTATTGCAATTTATAACTGTTAATATTTGTGGCTTCTTTTTATATTATTGCTGCAGAAACATTGTAATTATCACTGTTCAAAGGTACGACCATAATGTACGTATGAACAAAACGGATTTGTTCTTATTTTATCTTATAAAAGCTATTGTAATTACGTAACAAGTTTAAAAACCATCCTATCTGATAACAAAGAGATGACACTTCAAATGTACGACAAAAATTGGAGAAAAAGTGCTGAATATTAGCACCAAAATTTCGAAGACTCAAAGTGTTCACAGGTACAACGCCTTCCCCTAATATTTAACGAGCCCATCAAGGTACGAAAATAAATGTAACTCAGTACATTGCGCTATCGCGCACATGGCTCTGTTTACAAATAAACAACACAAGCTTGTATTCATAAATAACAACGTGAATTGAAATCTTTAAGTTTTACGTCACACGGTTATGCCGGTTAGGCTAAAGGAGACGGTGATTATGAGAAATGAAGGAAATGGTGGAATGAAGAAAGTGGGAGGAAACGGAAGAACCCCGAGAAAATCCACGAGCACGATGTTTGTCCACTACAAAGTCCACACGGCGCGAGCTGGGATCGAACCAGGGACCCCAAACACCGGAGGTGAACGCTCTACCACTGAGCCACCGCGCCTACAAATAACACAACGTGTGTCCTATTACATCTGGTATCAGTCTTTGACAGGTCAAACTCCACTCTCTCAGCTTGCCTGGAGCTTTGAGGTAACTAACCCAAGCCTTTTAGCTTGCCTGGAGCTTTGGGAGGCATCTAACCCAAGCCTTTTAGCTTGCCTGGAGCTTTGAGAGATACCTAACCCAAGCCTTCTAGTTTGCTTGGAGCTTTGAGAGGCATCTAACCCAAGCCTTTTAGCTTGCCCGGAGCTTTGAGAGATACCTAACCCAAGCCTTTTAGCTTGCCTGGAGCTTTGAGAGATACCTAACCCAAGCCTTCTAGTTTGCTTGGAGCTTTGAGAGATACCTAACCCAAGCCTTCTAGCTTGCTTGGAGCTTTGAGAATACCTAACCCAAGCCTTCTAGCTTGCTTGGACCTTTGGGAGGCACCTAACCCAATCCTTTTAGCTTGCCTGGACTCTTAAGGCCTCCTCTCCACCCCACACTGGTTACCTGGAGCAATGTGAGATTCCTAACCTCAGCCACCCAGCTTGCGTGGACCTTCGTGGTTTTCTAATCTCTCTCTGTTTGGGTTAGAAGTATCTGCCCTCCTTCCAAGAGTAACTTTAGCAATCAGTCCATCAATGGATCGATCGTTCAACATATATTTATATAGGCTATAATATATATATATCCCCAAAGTGGCACCCACCTGGACGCTTCACAGCTTTTCCTTGTTCTTCACTTATCTCCTACTTCCCTTCCCATGTGAGGGAAGCATTATAGCGAAAGCACTTATAGTGTGTGACTAAATTTTCACTATTTTCTACTACACAATGCGACAACAAGAAAACGAGAATAAATAAATTAAGAACAAATGCAATAAAGTTATCTCGGTTTATTCAAAGTAAGTACCTCCTCCGTCCACACACAGCTCAGAACGATAAATACGTCACGGAATCATTTCTGGAAGTCGTGCACTCTGTGTCAAGGTCTTCGTCATTGGTTTCTGGATGGTGAAAACATTGCTCCCTTCCCTCCGCCACAAAAAAGAAATAATTCAGTGGTACTTTTAATTTAGGCGAAAGCAATCACAGTGACAGATCACGAGGCAAATATGAGGTGTGTAGTGACACAAAAAAAAACACTTTTTGAGCCAAAATCTTGCTAATCATCAATGCGTTATGTGATGGGACAATGATTGAACTCTCCAGTTTCTCTTCTTCAGTTACCAAATGAGGCACGAAATGTGCACAAGAGCTTTAGTTTTCTAAAATACTTTGTCATTATTTGGTGATCTGTTTCCTTATTCACCTCTACGAGGTCTAATATTATTCTAAGGCTTGGATTTCACTAATTTAAAATGACATCCCCAATTTCAGCTGTTTTGACAGATCTTTGGACCTGGGCTCAAAACTCCCTACCAGCCCCCAAAGCAGAGCAACAGGTGACGATGCGACAATGTCGCAGAAAGAAGATACAGGCTGCAGAAAGACTGATTAAACTCTACACGAAAATTACTCCCTCAGAAAGACTGTCTACTATGTAAATAAAAATTACGGTTTCAGATAGATTTTCTCCTCCGTAAATAAAAGACGATTCAGAATAATTGAACGTTTGATATGATAATATACCGATAAACTTGAGAGGCACAAAAGCAAAGAGTAAGCGATACGTAAGTGCATGCAGCCGAGTCGAGACCCTAGTAGACTGTACGTCCGGTGGCGGGATGATTGCTGAGCCATTGCGCATTGCTTGGTAGCGCTGCCGTTGTGGTTATAATGTTATTGTGATACTTAGAAAATGGCTACCTCAGGACGATTTGTGAAAGCTGGGGATCTTATGACTAATTGCCCTGCAGCCAGTGATTTTTCGTTCAAAGAGATTGCCACAATTGATATGCTGGCTTATATCCAGATAAATGGACCACGTGCTCGTTACATAGGTAACAGAAAACTTTTGAAAATGGCTTATGTCAGAAATATGGTAATCAATACCACAATAATTTCAAGCCTATTTCTGAATACAAATTAACGTCTAAAGAGGTGACATTCAAAGTAGTAAGAATGATTCAAGGAGAGACAAATGATTCATTGCTGTGTTTTAAGATTAAAAAAAAAATAATAATAATCAAGTAAGTACCTGTAATTCTTTTGGAGTAAATATGTATGGGGATTTCTTGATTGGTTACCTATTCAATTATTATACAACTCAATAACCTCCCTGTGTATTTCTCCATAAATAAAAAGCCTATAAGTAAAAAAGTTTAGAAAAATAGAGTTTGTAAAAACTTTTTTGCGCTTGAAAATTGTTATAATTTTACTACGCTATTACTAAAATGCTTGCAGAAAGTTTTTGGATTTTTCGTAAGTCGTGGTAGAAGGTTGAAAAACGTTCTGCTTTGAGGCTGCCAGCACTCAACCTCTTAATGCCATTTATAAACACAGCAGCAAGAAAGGCCACTGACCCCTAAACTTTTATCAATGTCTCAAATGAGTTTTCTCCAAGTGCGGACAGAACTTGATACTCTTTGTTTAATTCTTGCAATGGTGAGTAGGCATTACAACACCAGTCCATAATTAGCCGCGTCACGTGCCACACTTGAGACTGACCGAGCTGGAAATCTCTGATCGTGTTCCCAAGGTCACAAGCAAGGTTCACTACTATGGAAATATCCTGGGCTAAAACTAATTTCGCACCATTAAATCAGTCTCTTTTCCTAATTGCCACACTGTGTATGTTCTAATAATTCTCTTACCAGAAAATAGTGAGTACATCATCATACATTATTAGTATTAATAGTAATAATTAAAGTGTACAATGAGCTCTCATTTAATCGCCTCAGCGTATAACGAGAATTAAAAAAAAAAAAAAAAGTTGTGGAACTGCAGATGGATGTGTTAAAGTCACGTAGGAAGTCACGATATTGTTACGATGTAGGAAGCAGACTGACTTAGTGAATAGAGAGAAAAGTAATGGGACAGATATATCGGTACATGCGCAGAGCAAAACAATAACAGACGGGAAAAAATATAAACTTCCAAACGTGCACGGCATTTTTCGTAAGAGGCAAATATTTCCAGAAGATTGCTGTTCGCATGTATTCTTACCTGTGCAAGGGCAAAATTTTCCTTTCCCCTGTGAAGTCACCATCACATTCACTAATATACTCTTGCAACACTTTTAATACACGACACATCTTTATTGCTTCCTGTTTTAATTTATTCACTGAATCTTTGTCATTAGTCAATACTGACACTGTATCGTAATGTGCACGTAACCTGTCCATACACTCCGAAACGTAAGTCTCGTGAAACTGAACTAAACTGGCTTGTAATCTTGGACCCAAGTTCGTATTAACTTCTTTTAACAGTTCAATGGCACGGTTCGCTATTTCATCACCACTGCATGTCACAACCTGAAATAAAATACAAAGAAACCAAAGTTATTACAAGAAATAAAATACAGAAAGTGTCTCTGATGACGCATAGCAAGACTGGAAAAACAACCGTAACGAAATCTATTCATATAATACACGATGTAAAAAAGGATTCTTGATCACACAGACATAGAAAATAGGACGTCATCTATACTAATATAATGAAACTACACAGTGATTACAGTTAAATCTTGATCAGTTAAATGAAATGGTTAATGAAGCAACATATCACACATCAATTCTCACGAGCTGATCATCGGCGTAGGGAGGAGGAATGAGTATGGAAGTCGAATAACTATTATAAGAAGTGTAAAAACGCAATCGAGAAATAATATAAATGACAACTGCTGCACCGAGCAATTCTCTTCCATTCAACAAGAACAAATTACTTAAAAACTTTCACCACGTTATTTGCTTTCTATCATGAAGAAAAGTTATTTTTTTGACAAAAATATTATGGAAGGACAGAATGAATGAATAATTATTTTGTTTCCTCTTGAGTTTTTCCTGTTCTTGCCAAGTGCGTCTCTCAGTGTAAATATAAAAAATAACTTATTTTGCTCTGAATACAAAGGGATTACTTAGGTACGGTAATTCACGTTAATACGAAGTCACTACGATAATTTTGAGAGAGCGTCAACAGGAAAATTGCAGGGAGAAAATGTTATTGGTGTAAGAGAAGTCCCATTCTTAGTAAACAAATACGCCCACAAACTATCACACCACATGATGTGTGCAGCGATGTTGCCACTGGAATCAGTTATGCTTATGTCACGGAGCTGAAGAGATTTTCGCGCAATGACTGTACGGCTACAAAAGTTGTTTACATGAATCACTGTCACTGGAACGATTGTCCTCTTGACTCTGGGGATACTACACCTTCGTATACAATAGTGTTCTGCCGCTATGTGGACTTTAAGCACAGCCGATCCTCGCTAGATGATTTGAAGGGGGTGATGGAAGAATCATGCGGAACAAAAATCATTGGTCAAAATACGTATAAACACTGAAATTTTCAAAAATGAATCTATATACTTAATCATATTCTTCACATAAGAAATATCAAAGTGAAAAATAGGAACTGATTTTTTTAAAATTTTATTTTCCCGCCTGGAAAAGTAACACTGGAAATACTTCTGAACATTACTTATTGCTTTTTACAAGTAAATAAGAACACTAAATAAAATTCATTAAATAAAAAGGCTAGCTCATTCACTTGAACACACTGATCTCCACTAGACTACGCACAATATTACTTTAGCTTCATAGTCTTACGCTTACTTAGATGTACAAAACTATGGCATTTCAATAAAAATCAGAAACAAATTATTATTATTATTGATAACTATTACAAAGTAGGGACCTTATATTCCTGGCCTTCCTTCACGCAGAGTGACACACTTCCTACGAAATGAGAAACAGTAATTCACTTACCCTCCAAATATAGCTTGTTCCTATTAAATCGACATCATCCATAAGAAATGTCCTCCTTTTGGCTTTCAACTTGCCTTCTTTGGAATTCACAGCCTTAAAAAATCTTTCAAAGCACCTGTGAAGCAAGAAAGTAGTAAGTAAAACAGAATACATTACTCAAAACTTAGTTTAAAACTTATGCAACCTTTTCGTATTTCGTATTTATAATTCTTTTCCTATGAAATTTACCACAAATATACATTTCCGATTGTACACATAGTAACAATATTAAAAGCACCTTGCAAAATCATTATCAAATTTTATTCCCACAAGACAGTTATTGATATGTGATAATCATTTTGGACATAACTGTACATTAGCTGTAAGTTTTAAGGAAAACTAGATGTAAAGTAAATATCCTATAAATAGGTTTAGCTCCCGGTAGTTTTCTAGCTGTATTTGCAAGACGTTTAATTGTACTAGTAACTAGTATAACTAGTATTTATACTTACCTATAGTTTTAAATTGCAATTGGTTCATAGAACAGTTAGCCATGTTTATTTCATTTTTCTCACATTTATACTTTCTTAGATTTATTTATTTTGCTATATTTATTATGCATCTTTATAATAACTTTTAGCATAGAACATTTCATTCGTTGCAATATTTTAATGTTATTATATTTAGTTTCATTTTATTCGTCATAATTAATTATTAGAAACACCAACTGTAAACCAAAAAGTCAAATACTTGAGTATTAGCAAGTCAATCTATCCCAAGCAAAATAAGTGAGTATATATCCTTATGACGTAATCCCAACCAGACAAGTAACCTCTGAAATAATGTTGCAATCTATTGTGTAAACCATTCTGTGGCAAATCCTACCATGATGAAATCCTTCTACCATTATTAGAACTGATAACCTTTGAATAGCTAATGCACAAATAACATGGTATAAGTTAACAGGGAATTTTTGACAAGGCTACAATTAATTTAGACCATTGCTACGTATATCGGAAGAAACATTAATTTTGAGAACCCAGAGACGGTTCAAAGAATTCACTTCATAATGCTTGAACATGTAACTTTAAGGCAACACATACAAAAAGGCTTAACGATGTCAAATTGTTTATAACCTATTACTACGAATAATTGCTTTTCCTCTCTAATCATGATTAATTCGATATTTTATCGTCAATGCACTAATCAAAGTTCAAATATTTTATTTTAGGACTAACATTTCTTAAAAGATAGAATTTTAAAATTTTCAATGACATTTTTTCATTCCATGGTCGAAATCTATATATTTAATTTATATATTTTTCTTCTTCTTCACACAATATTAGCTTTTCTGGCGCAGAATTTTAAGTCTTTATTTGCCACCAAATTAACAAATCATTTTATAATTATGAATGGAACTAAAATATAATTATAAAGATGTTATAACAAATCAATGACTATTTGCAAATTGAGAAAACAAAGAAATTATGAATTTGTAATGCCATCACGTAAGATGATGGGGCATTACATAGGTTTAAGACTACTTTCTATTACTATTTCTTAAGCACATACACAAACTAACAACAGGACCAAGTCTATTTGTACTTTTCACATTGTATTTTCTATACCATAAACATTAAAAACCTACTGAACTTGTAAGCCTCAGACGTACCAAACTGAGCACTTAATCTAACATAGTACTTAATTCTACTATCAACACAAATAGTGTTCTTACAAAACATCTCGCGCGTTCATATTTCGTATATTACTCTCAAAAAGCCGCAACTCCCACCGACTAACAAGAACCTAATTTTCATATGTATGTACTTTTACTCGAAACAGAAATATTATTTCTATTTACGATTCTTTCGTATCTATATCAAAGGTTCAGAATTACTAAGTTACTTTTAGGGCTTTTCCATATTTAGTGTGTTAAAAACATTTCATTTCAATGAATTTCGAATTCGCAGTATAACGAGTGACAATTGTCTTTTTGCCTGTTCTTTAAAAAAAAAAAAAAAAAAAAAAAAAAAAAAAAAAAAAAAAAAAAAAAAAACCAAACAACTGAGCGTATCCAGTTTTAGGAGGGGCGTCCAATAAGTTATCTATCTAGACAGGAAGAAATGCAGATAGGCTCGCCTGGTCATCACTGTTTGTCGATGTAATCCCCGTAGAGGTCTATGCACCGTCGCCACTTCGTGGACAGCGAAGAAATCTCAGGGAAAAAATAGTCTTTGTAATGGCCTGCAAACCACTGGGAAACAGCTTGTTAGACCTCGTTGTCCCCGCAAGTCTGTTCTTCAATTCTTCTCAGGATCGAAATGGTGGATCAAGGTTTCGTTCCGTCACCAGTGGAGCCAGGAATTTGTCATGCTCGAACTTTTGCAAATTCATTTTTGGACGCCCCTTGTATGATTTAGATATGGTTGACATTTTTCATACACATACGCCACATTGAAATTAACCAATAAACGTTACAATTTCATGTCTTCCCCGCCTTATTATTTCGACTATTCACGTCGCATAAAATAAAACCATAGAACACACTGTTGATGTAAAAATTTGGTAAGGTCAAATATTACATTTTTTTTTTCTCCAATTCCTGTACATCATAAAGAAGTTTAATATTGTAAGGATCCCCACCTCAGGACAAGAGCACATGTCAACACAACACGTGCTATTGATTATAAACAGAAGAGCAGAAGAAAAGCCGACACAAAAGGCACCGAGTATCGCCGAAAGAAGACGGACCTCACGGAAAGACCCAGCATCAGTCGTCAAACTACACCGCCCTGAGGTCGCACTGGACTAGGGTCCTTTCTACAACCAAGCCTCGCGAAGCTGCCTTGAGCTGAGGGCGCTATCCTTCAAGACTCACCACAAACCGGCAGATGCCTTGGAGACTGCCTTGAGAGAAGGGGCACCGTGCAAACACCTATTTCCTCTCATCTAGATATAACAAGACACTATTTTACTCTTTGTAATCAAAGACGTTTTGTATTTAACAAATTTTATAATAAATTGGTGAAGGGGATAAATCTCGGTCCATTATTGACTCTACCAAAGTCATTACAATATTTATTAGAAGGGAGAAAAACTACAATCTCCTTTTCTTTTCATGTAATAATTAAGCCTTTTTTCCCTATAAATTTATGTTGAAATAATGTAGATTCTGCAATGGATGTTACAAATGTGCGAGTACTTGAGAACTGACTTATTTCATTATAACAAAATTTCACTGTAACAAATTAATTTTCGAGGCTCTCAAATTAAACTGATATTTTACCGTATATACCGTAGTTCTCTAATTACACAAAGTCTTGATGTTGCCGAGTGTATGTGAATAATTTCATGTTGCCGAGTGTATATGAATGATTTCAAGTTATACGTTATTCTTCGGTAACCCAGATGTATCGGAATTCGAATCTTGTGATCAATCATTTTTGCCGAATCGTTCAGTCTCATCTCAGACATATCCAGATCTCTTTCAACATACAGTAGCTGACAGAATTCATTTCGGTAAGTTCTTCCTATTTTTCCACTGTTTACGTTCCCAGTGTAGAAGGCTCTTGACTGGACTTCTAAACTTCGTTAATGAACAGGTTTAGTTGATATATATAACTGTTATAGGCCAAATGAGCTGTTCAGACACTTGATATTTCTAAATAACGAGAGCCGTCCAGAAAGTAAAGAACGAGTGCGCATCACCCACGGCGCCGATCCCGCACCACTGCGATCACGTGCGCGGCAGTTAGCTCCTTCTTTTAACTCAGTGTGAGCCAAACCTCAATGCTGTGCGGTCAAGCTACTTGTTTTCGATTCAAAATGGCGGCGCCAATCGAAAATCCCGCCAAATGTGAAGTACGAAGTGTCATTCGTTTTCTGAATGCGCAAAAAGTTAAGCCTATTGACATTTATAGGCAAATAAAAAATGTTTATATGGTGATAGTGCAATAAACAAGTCATCGTCATCAGTGAGGAAATGGTGCATTATGTTTAATCAAGGAAGGACAAGCGTACATGATGAAGATCGGAGTGGGAGGCCATCACTTGTTACGGAAGAACTGAAAGAAGGAAGGAAGATATTCAGGAAAACCGACGTTTTACTTTAAGCACGTTACACGAACTTTTAGGTGAAAAACAGTTCGCAAACGACGAGGAACTCAAGGAAGCAGTGACAGCCTGGCTCAAATCGTTGACGGCAGATGAGTATAACATCGCCATTAAAAAACTGGTTCCACGTTATAACAAGTGTCTTGACAACTATGGCGATTATACATGAAAGTAAAGTTCTCTGGCTCTGTAAATAAGATTTTGTGCTGATGTCTTATGTTTTTAATTAACCATATCGGAACGTTTTTTGCTTTCTGGATGACCCTCGTATATCTGAAATTATCTTTGTTTTACGTCCCACGATTATGCCGGTTAGGCTAAAAGAGATTGTGATGAGAAATTAATGAAACAGTGGAATGAAGAAAATGAGAGAAAACGGGAGGACCCCGAGAAAACCCACAAGCACGGCCTCGTATATCTGAAACTGGGGTACTTAACCACTAGCAGCTGTACGATAACCATACTATTTTTAGACAATTTAACTTTTAACTAAGTGTACCCGTTAATTGAATCCTACAAACTGTTAACATACACAACCTATTTACATAGAGGACAGCACTACAAAACCCCATCATATACTAAAGAGGGTAACTTGTTTACAAGCACTTCTCCCGCAACTATTTAACATATGACAAACACTAGAATATTGTACGTAAGTTAAAAGAACTTATTCGATTATTTTACAACCTCTAACAAAATATCAATACTTACTTCATTCCACTTTCTGTGAGCAATTTGGGATCTAACTGAAGAATGTTATTCTCGAAGAAATCTTTATTGATAGCTGGATCCAAATCCGGTTCTTCGCCCATTAACTTTGAAAACCATTTAAAACACGCTTCTCTATCGGAGACAAACACAGCTTCTTCAGCAAGACACTGCCATATTTGCTTCGCTTGGTCAGCACATAGCCACAGCTGACCCTCCTGTAAGAAGAAACTTTGTTGAACTCAAGAGTAACTTATAAAGGACCAACTTAATAAATTCGTCACTATCAAACCATTAGTTTGACCAATGGACCATTTGTCGTTGGTTCTTTTTAAATTGGCCGTCATAATCATTATTATTTTTTACTGTAATGATAGTTAAGCGTCTATCGTAATTAGGAAAAGTACTAATGATCAGAAAGGGATTCCAGATTTCCACAGTCACAATTCAATTATTTTTGAGTAGAAGTCGTAGTAGAAGTATATTCGTGAGCATTATTCTAATGCGTGCATGTGTATGAACATGCGTATTTAACTATGAATTTTCAGTCACAGTCGAAGTACCTAACCTAACGCTTACATATTAAGGTGTCGAATGTTTGTATTTATAAAACAGGTTTTTCTTAAGTATGTATTTCTTAGCTGAACAACAGATTTCTTAATTTTTATTGCCAGGACTGGAGTTAACACAGGGTGTCTACTCAAATTCCAAAATGAAATTTCGTGACCTTTTCTTTCCCAAACCATAAAATTTACTAACATTTTGAAGAGCGAATTTGGGTGCGAATTGGGCCAGATTTTCATGCATGCAATAGAAACGTGCTTTGCTTGCGGTTAATAGGGTCTAAAGCCGAAAATAGACATTCTTGGTGGTGAATTTTGACGTTTTATAGATCAAAATTTTCCAGTTTATACCATATTTCTCCAGATAAAAAAAATCGTGACCTAAAAGCTAAATTTCGTGACTTTTTCTTGACTTTCATGACAGTTTTCTGATTTCATGACTTTTGTGACCGATAGACACCGTGTAACACCATCTGGAGAAGATACGAGACTGACAGATCTGATTCATACGTGTTTCTGGTTATCAAATGGGTCTCCGAACCAGAAGCAAAAAAGTAACCACATGGCAAAAGGTTCTCATAGTATAAACTTTTGCGCTGATCATAAAATCGGTGAAAAACATACTTTATTATTAAATTTATCCTGTAAAATATTTTTAAGCGGAAGATCTACTATCAGATTTCTGAAATCACAATTAGAAAATCAAGGTGATTTATCTTCAAACGAGCATACGTGGCCCTTCTAATAACATAAAATATTCCGAATGCTCAAAAGTAAAACCAAATCACTTGGTATAACGCCCCATTTGTGAGTCTAAAGCTTGCTCCACAGCGCCATCTGTTAGCGACCGGCTGAACTACGTCTAGCGTAGCGGCGAGCACATGATCACCCTGCCCCTAACAGACGCATCAGGTGTTTTCTAAACTTAGTGGCCGTCACGTCTTGTTTTCAAGTGGCTCCCCAGTGTGCCTCACGACGCTAGATGGACGCCAAAACTTGGGAAGCAGCGGTCGGGAATCGAGCCCGGGACCACGCACACATGAGGCCAACGCTCTAACCACTAGGCTACGGTGTTCCCGGAATGAATACTGAACGTTTCGAGTAAGAAATTTCCGCTTCAATTAAGAGTTCATAAGGATTATGATTACATTTCTCTGCGCTAAATACAGATACATAAAAGACTTTGTGAAAACGATGTGGTAGATAGCTGATAACTGTCAATGGAAATAATTGCAATACGTAGTATTAAGAAATACAACAAAGCTTCCAATTAATTTGACTAATAGTATGGTCCCTATTAAAAGTACGAAATTACATGGCATTATAATTGAAGTTCTTCCATCATTTCGAAGTTGTTGACAAGTAATTGTGGTTGGTGTTTTGGAATTTTACATCCTTTGTCAACACAGAGGCGATGCAAGATGTGAATCTGATGTTTAACGTAGGTTTTGAATCACGTGAACTCCCACAGGAGATTGAGTCCGGGTTTCTGGCAGCGAAGGCGGTTATGCTGACCACAATGGAGCCCTATAAGTAATTTACTTCAAAAGTCTGAATGTTGTTAGTGTACTGATTGATCAATACATGAAAACATCGCCTTTAAACTGACACAGGGTGTCTACTAAAATTCCAAAATGAAACTTCGTGACCTTTTCTTTATCAAACCATAAAATTCCGTAACATTCTCAAGAGCGAATTTGGGTGCGAATCAGGCCGAATTTTCATGCGTGCAATAGAAGTGTGCCTTGCTTGAGATTTGGTATCGTCTAAAGCCGACCATAAACATTTTTTGGTGGTGACTTTTGACGTTTCATAGAACAAAATTTTCCAGTTTGTACTCCTTTGTACAGATAAAAAAAATCGTGACCCAAAAGCTAAATTTCTTGACTTTCATGACCGTTTTCTGATTTCGTGACTTTTTCGTAACTTTCGTGACCGATAGACACATTGTGAAATGGTAGGATGAGGTTTTTCGAATACGACTGTACATCTCGTTAGCTTTACATGGTTCTATACTATTTATTCCTATGATCCATAATCAAAATTACGTAACATACAGCAAATATATGACTTTCTCTACCTCTTGGGCGCGGAGTTCCTTGTTCGATACCTAGTCATGTCTGTAGTGGACAATATCGTGTCCATGAGTTTTCTCGAGGTACTCGTTTTCTTCCACTTCCTGATTCCACCAATTTTCCCACCATCATTCACTTGCTTTAATCATCGTCTCCCTTAACTTAAACAGCATAATCGTGGCACGTTAAACTAAAGATCATTTCATTTTTACATGTCTTTCTTCTGCTAAAGACAGAAGATTTACATAAATATTCAATATATTGAAGTATCTGCAGATTATAACTGACAGTTTATATATTGCTAATAAACTTCAGCAACATCGTGTTCGTTGCAACCTCACTCATTGGACACGCTTTTCTGCTAGCAGCTCCAGTGAAGACATATTTACGGTCTCTGCCAAATGGAAGCATAATATCTATTGCTAGGCACATTGGACAACCATTACTAGCAAAACAACTTACACTGCTAGCAAATCGATCCCTAATAACTTTTAATAACGCTAAAATATTCCAAGATTTTTTTACACTGCTTCAACTTTAAGTCGAGATTTTGAAGAAATCCTACGGTGTTCTAACTACATGAGAAAGTAAAACATTCAAAATTACCTTACCTTATCTTCCCTTACCTTTAACAGGAACCTAAGGAAATTTAATCTTTCCTGCACCTGCTGAATATGATTATACCTTCGGTCAGGGAAAAAGGTATTGGGATCTAGATCAGGGTTTTCTGCAAAGAGAATAAAGCAATATTAATAACTTTAAGAAACCACTAAAAAGATTCCGAAAGATGGACGTAAACATATATTATTCACTATTATTCAAAAGTACATGCCTAAAGGCCATAATAGCGTGAGGGGGAGGGGGCTATAAAATGACTTTGCACGGATTTGGTTATTTTCCTTCCTTGAGTGATCTACTCCTTAAAATGAGTGACATTTCCAAGGAGTCCGTTATACAAATTTAGGTTATTCAAATTTTATGTGATAGTTATATGCAATATATGGTAACTATATTAGCTACAAATATACATACTGTACTCCGTGTTCAAATTACCAGGTAAATGAGGGGAGGGGGAATACTCCTATGTACACGAACAAATGTACAGCTGGAAACAAGAGTTTACGTGGCATGTACTGCAAAATATCCTGTATATATGTTTATGTTCTTTTTAAGTATATGTTATGCCCTGTAAAAATAAGAATTTCAAGTTCAGGTTCAGTTTTCAACTACCAACCACCTGTGAGTTGCTAAGTCGTTGATTTATGACATATTCCCAAACTTCACTCAAAAACTATTTTCGTATTTCCTCTCACCCTTAACTCCACTTAAAATATTTTTGTATTACCTCACCCTCCAAATCCCACTCGAAACTTATTTTTGTATTACTGCTGACCCTCCAAATCCCACTTGAAACTTATTTTTGTATTTTCCCCTCACCCTCCAAATCAAATCAAAACTATTTTTGTATTTCCCCTCATTCTCCAAATCCACTCAAAAACTATTTTTGTATTTCTCCTCATCCTACAAATCCACTCAAAAACTACTTTAGTGTTTCTCTCCCTTCAGTCTCCAACCACTACTCAAAAACTATTTTGTGAGACCCAGGTTAGATTCCCGGCGGGAGCTCATGTGGTTCGAATTCCACGTTAATCAGTAGGTCCCGTCTCATATAGCCCCGATGCTGAAAGGGACGATAAACTCAAAATCAATTAAACTCAACTCAAAAATTATTTTTGCATTTTCCCTAACTCTCCAACTTTATTCAAAAACTATTTTTGTATTTTCCCTAACTTTCCAAACTTCATTCAAAAATTTTAGTAAAATGAATGGATATTTGACAATAGAAAATCTTTAAGTCTTGAGATTTTTAAAGTATAAAGTCATTCAGTTTAAATTTTGCGTTTTATTCTACGGACTGAATAGTGTATTGCATCCTAAGCATTAGACAACCCACTCCTCTCAACAACACTGCGGGTACTCTTATCAAACAAGGATTATATTCATAATTACTCCCACAGGAACACACGAGGAATCGATTTTTGATCCTCTCTCTATTGGTATCAACTGGAAGGATCAGATCTATCGGCGAACTCTGCTCCTAACTTTTGACCCTTTTATATCCTAGACAAAAATTGAGTTGAGTTTATTTTGAGTTTAACGTCCCGTTCAGCAGCGAGGCTATATGAGACATGGACCTACTGATTAACGTAGAATCCGAATCACATGAGCTCCCGCCGGGAATTGAACCCGGGTCTCCCACGCCAAAGGCACGTACGCTAACCGCTTAGCCACGAAGGAGCTTGTAGCCAAAAATTGACAGCAATCCATCAAGCACTTCTTCGAGATTTTGTCTCTCGGACAGACAGAGGAAATATATAAAGAAGTTTTTGGTAAACTGAATTCCTTTAGAAAAAAAAGAAAGAAAAAACAAGAATGTTTTCATGTCTGTGTTCAATACAGTATTGTATGCAAGTCAGGGGAAACATGGGGGACTCCAGAAAATATATGTGGCGTCCCCACGCTTTCTAAAAAATTACAATCAGCAAAGATAGGCACTGGGGACGGCTTGACGTCGTGCGTTCTCCTACCTTTTCAAATCTACTTTTATCCCTGATGCGAGTACGAATTTAGACGACCCTGAAAACTGTGGTTAGGCAATGTAGTCGTTGATGGTAAACTGAGATGAATAGCAATTTTGCACGTAAACGAGGCAATGCCAGTTTGAAAAACTAAGACAATCCCTGATCGAACCTAAGACCCACTTATGTTGCAAAAGCACTAATTGTAGAACCTAGTAAAAAAAATCAAAACTGGTAGTTAAATAAGGAAGCTGTAAACTAAACATTCGAAAAAAATTCAGCTAAAACAAAATTATGATGTAAAACTCTTTCGTTATTATTATTATTATTTTATTATTTAATTTCAACTAGGCCAATTCTTTTGTTTACAGAAGACTAACTTGTATATATTTAAAATTAATCACATTATTCTTGTTTAAGTAATTTTCGACCATCGTCTAATTTTTACTGTGTACTAACCAAAGAAAGAAAACTTATTTTGCATTACACAGCAGAATTCTTTGTCACTTTTGTGAAATTTGACAAAAAGTGAGTTCTGATTTTTTCTTTCTTGGATATTGCAATCACTTCTGTACATTTCTAATATTTACACTAGCAATAAGTGATGATAATTATAAATAATACTACACAAGAAGACGTACCTTTGTACAATTGCCTAACTTTCTGCATATACGCTGTTAAACTATTAGTAACTAATATTACAAGGCTATGTTGGTTCTGCAGTCGCTCTATAATTTCTTGTCTGGAAAGAAAGAACAAAAATATGAAATACAGTACGTCAACAGTTTTTATTTTGCTATCCACCAATAACAAATACAATATCATATTTATTCGCTTATAAGCCAACAGCGATTGTAAGACAAACTCCTGAAAATCAAAAACTAAAATAGAAAAAAATATATATACACTTGAACTTTATTAGTGCAACAATTTTGCTGCTAAATGCTGATGTATTTATTTGCTAAATTAATATGCTTTTAACGTACAGATTTTTTTTTTCTTTCTTGCTGTGGATACTGAAAATATTTACCAAATCCAAACATGAATGTAAAATTTGCATTTCTTCCTTCAAAAAATCTTAAAGAGTCTTCATCCCGGCTAAATTAAAATACCGTTAATTTTACAGTAATTATGTGATATCTTCAAATAGATAAAAGATAATCGACATGTGGAACAAGAGCACCCTAGACATTATTATTTTACATGAGAAACCGTTATCACGACTCACTTATCTGCGTTCAATTTCGAGCCATTTTGAAAATCGGCATTTATTTTCGCGTTTCTAAACAGCTGGAAACGGAAAGCCACTAGGTGATTTGTAATAACGGTACTTCACGCAGAATAATATTGTCTAGGGCGCTCTTGTTCCATATTTCAATTATCTTTTATCTATTTGAAGATATCACATAATTACTGTAAAATTAACGGTATTTTAATTTCGCCGGGATGAAGACTCTTAACTTTATTACAATTACTAGAGAATCTACTGACTTGGCAATATTGTGTCTAATCGATAACAAATTTACTTGTGGCTGCTTCTGACTTTCTTTCTTCTACTTCCTGTTTCATCGGCAGTATGTCTTCTTTACCAAGCGTGTTAACAATAACGATTCTACGTCAAGAGGCAATTTCTAAACCACGAAAAAAGGTCGGCTTATAATCGGTTAAATACGGTATTCTTTCACGATCATATTCTTTATTACAAGGAAGGTACTATCTTCAAGTTTCAGTTTCGTGCCTTCTGTTACTTTTCATTGTCACGTCATCCCCTCAGTTGCTAAACCTTCCTACACAGGTTAATTATGATGAATTAAGACCTCGCCCTTACAAGTACTGTAGTCAGTAAAAGAACTTGACTGCAAACCTGTGACTGAGTAGAAATGCAACCCGAATCTCTAGGATTTCTATGCGTTCACAACTACGATTATCCTGATAATACACTATACTCCAATTCTTGAGGAAAGATATTTTGAAGTTGTAGGGTACAGTATCACACATCTTTATATCTCGAAGACAGTGGCGTTTTTAGGATTTTTTTTTTTCGAGGGAGCTATGCACATCACGGAGAAGCGGGGGGGGGGGGGCAATTGTTCACTTGAGTTTGAGAATTAAATATATTTTAATTTATGCATAAATTGAAATTTAAATGGCAAGAATTAAAGATTGGTGAATCTTATGTCATATGATACAAATATTTGGCAGTGGATCTAACCTTCTATTTTATTCATAGAAGAAAAAGGAAACATCCTTTTGGTCTACCTAATTTCCCAGGCTACTTAACCCCCTCCCCCTCTTGATTTTCTTTAATTTAAACATTTACCTTTCTTTATAAATAAACGATGTAAAATTTCTTTGCTATAATAACTAAAGTTCCGTTATGTTGATATCCGTGCAAGTTGGTGTAAAACACCAGTTTCGCTTATAAGCTCTTCTTAGTTTTGGTGTTACTGACGACGGCCGACTAACAACGGTCGAAAGTATGATACGAGAAACTAAAGAAAGAAAAAAAAGAACGCGGTCTTAACATGGAATGGAATTTGATAAATATAGTAGTATTTCTGAACAAAAGCATAAGAAAATGGGAAGTGAATGGAATTCTCAGAAATGGTAAGAATTATTATTGTACGTGGAATGCGAAAAACTAACAAATTTATTTCGGGGCAGGGGGGACTTAAACCCGATATTCCCCCCAAATACACCACTGCTCGAGTTGTGATCTTGGTTACCATCACGTCTACATACGTCACGGGATAACTTTATCACCTCCACGTCAGTGTATGTTCAATTATTTTGACATTATGCCACACATATAGTTCAAGATACTAAACCTTCACTGTTCAGTTAATTTTATTTATAAACGTCTTTCATGCTTAAATAGCATACACTTTTTCCCACTTCACTACCATTGCTGTGTGTACGGCATGTGGTGTAGAACTGGCAGTGGTAGTTAAATGAGAAGAAGGGTCTAATATTGTAATGTACCACGTGCTTGTGTTTATACACATTACACGTGCTCCTGTTTCTAAACAACATGTGAGTACTAGTCCTCACATTGGATTACTACAAGCAGACGACGAACCACCAGCAACACCTAGAAGTCATATGACAAGGGGGCAGCACCTATATAACAAAGAGGATTCAACGGAGTTACCAGTCTGCGATTGTTGGTCACCCCTCCCGTAGCTTGCCTGGAACTCTAGAAAAAACCCAACCTCAAAGCCTCTAGTCTGCTGCGGAACTCTAAGCTACCCTTCC
Source organism: Thermobia domestica (assembly GCF_964235325.1). Taxonomy (NCBI): domain Eukaryota; kingdom Metazoa; phylum Arthropoda; class Insecta; order Zygentoma; family Lepismatidae; genus Thermobia; species Thermobia domestica. The sequence continues at coordinate 284,625,259 of NC_137461.1, read as the reverse complement.
TCCCGCCTTAACTTGCACGGAGCCCTGTTGGAATCCCAACCTCAGTAGCTTAGCCTGCTTCGTGGCTCTGTGACTTCACCCCCTCACTACTTGCAGTGGAGCATTGGGATTTCCTACACCACTCTACTTACCTTGCCCGAAGCTCTGTACAAATCCTGTTTTAAGGCTGTAAGGTCTTGGGCTATACCTTTTCTCTACCTCGTTATATCGTAGTATTTTGTAAATACTATTGTATTTTATTAGAAGATTTTTTATAATAAACCGATAGTGGGAATAGATTCCGGCTTTTCTCAACGTATCTCTACCTACCCCTTCAAAGGAAAGAACTTTACAATATTATATAAGCATGAAAAATGTTCATACATAAAATTAAGTTAACAATGAAGGCTCAACATCTTAAGAGATATATGGGTGGCATAATGTCTAAATAATTAAACATTCATATAAACCGACGTGAAAGTGATAAGTTATCTGGTGACACATACATACGTGATGGCAACCAAGATCACAGCGCTGATCAAATTATCCATTAAAAACAGGATATCTCCGAGCTACACCGGTAGAGCTACTGTTCTGGAGGAACGACTCGGAGTACGGACGAGAATGAAGCATCGGAGAATTATGTTTAATATGTAACTCAATCGGATATTTCAAAAAATTTCATCTTTATGAATTAAATGTTCAATCATAGCTTTTTTCTCTCTTCTCTTAAAAAAAAAAATAAATAAATAAATAAATAAAATACACGTGCAAGGAGTAATTTTCTTCACGTGTTGCATTAAAACTATTCAAATTAGTAAATGTATTCCGAAATTATTAAATGAATACCTAAGCGTAAGACTAATTAGCTTAAACATAAACAACTTTTCCAGCTGAAGGACGGTCATGTTAATAACTGAGGTGGTGACTAGAAGGACACATAGTACAAATCCTGTATTGAGATACATAAGTTTTCTTTATTAACCAGATTAATAAAGAATCTACTCCTGTATATTGCTTTCCTGTCTTAGTATGAGCATTTTGCAGAAGATAGAGAGATCAAAGAACAAGATACTGAGATTTATATATACTGAAGGGCGGAAAAAAGGGCATATCGACTGTGTGCCCGTATTCATGGCAGCCCTTTAATTACAGGGTGATTTTAGGACTTAATTTCTGGTCTTTCGGCATCTATGGCCATTTAGCCCGTCACGTATGAGGCATGACATCCCTTGGCGAGCACACTATCCGGGAAAAGGGAAGGAAGAAATGATTGTAGAAGGAAGGAATCTGCCGGGATTTATAAGTTTGGTACCTCCCTGGTATTTGCCTCATGTGAATGAGGAAAACGCAGGAAAACCTCATTCAGAATGGCTTTTTACCTGAAAAAGCTTCTTCCACTTCTTCGAGTGAGTGCTCTACCAGGAGTCGAACCCGGAACCACTCGCACCAGCCTTAATTACAGTTTGACTCTTTTTCTATTCAGTTTCTTTGAAAATAAACGAAAAAGTAATAAGCTATACATAGTGAAAAGTGTCGCTGAGCTGACGATGAAATGTAGTAAGAAATAAATATTTCCTAAAATATTTGCTTCATTAACTTATAACAGTTAAGCATATTACATTTTATCCTATATTTGCTTCTTGCAGAAAATCTAATTATCTATGGAGATTTCCCCACATGCAAAAACTAATCTATGCTGCGAGGCGCATGCAGAAAGTCACTTTCCCAAAGGCATGAACAGAAACAAAACACAACTGAATGGAAAATTTATTGTACCAGATACAGGATGTGTTTTGCTATCTTTGAATATATTCACCACCAAAATTCAGACATTTGTCATACCTTGAGACCAATTTGTCTATACCTGTATTACAGAACTCGGACGCCTGAGACTGGAACCACTGTTTGACACAACCTCCTCCGCCTCTCCGTCATTCCGAAAATGCTGATGCTGACCTGACAGGAATCTCTTTAGGTGTAAAAACAGATGGTAATCACTCGCAGTCAGTTGCTTCGGCACCCATATGGCACACAACTTTCTGAACAACAGGCGCTCAGTGACAATGGTACGCAATAAGGAGCAGGAAATCTGCGAGAAATGACCTCACAGTTCCCTTATTGTAAAGCGACGATTCTGCATGATGCGTTCCCGAACAAAGTCCACAAGGTCGTCTGTGATGACGGTTGGCCTCCCACTGCGCTCCTCATCATTCACATTTCGGGGTCCTGTTGCAAACTGTCTACACCAGCAACGCACCATCTGCTTATTCATGTTAGACCATAGACCTGGCACAGTTGATGATGGGTTTCAACCGGCGCTATGCCCTGTGCATTCAAAAACCATCGCTGCTCGCACATCATACGTGGTGGGAGCAGGAATAGGAACGACCATCTTGAACCACTGCCACAACACTACTGAGAACACTCGGAAGTTCCGCTGGCACATGCGCCATGACCACGACCTTAGTCTCTCGCGTGCACGCAGTCGCTTCGTGCAACATACGGTTCCCTAGCTATGGGACATGTAGGAACATTACTTTCTGGATGCACCTCGTATTCTTTGTTGCATTAAAAATATTCAACTTACAAAATTTCAACAACTCAGTGACCCTTTCTACAAATCAGTCTACATTACGATGGTTAGAGATGGTACATTTTACAGGTTTTACTGCATAGTCTCCATCACTTACGCTACTAACTAAAGCAACATTAACTACTAACTAAAATATCCCTTAATATATTACTGATACCTATAATACATATGATGACTTCGTTGACTATGATTCATATTAGGTGAAGGTTCATAAAGGCAACATATTTCACGAATTTGCTTCAAGGCAGGCAAAACCCAATTATCACTCTTTAGTTCGTCTACGCACTTGTCCAGCCATACAGTCTTTTGGGCGTCTCGTTCCTGAAACAAAAATATATATTTGGTTAGGTCTTCAAGGAGATGTAAGTATCATAATTGAGTTTCTTATAAACAATGAACTCAAAGGATGCTCATTTTGTTCATCCATATTTTCCTATAGTTAAGTTCAAGCAAATATATTGTAAGGATTTCCACCTTTCAGTGCGTATTACTTCTTTAGGCACATGTTGTAATTGTAAAACATCTGCTATAATTTATAAAGCAGACGATACGGAAGAAAACAGGAAGACATGAAGCCGACGCGATGGAATCCGAAGCTGGACGAATTACCCAAAAGTCATCTATAAAAGAAGACCAAATTATCAGTTGACTACTGATCACTTAACCTACGACACCAACATCACAAGGCCGTTGTAACAGACCTGAAATTTCACTTACATTTTTGCCCTAATACAAAATTTGATGTTGAGCCACAGCTTCAGATTTCTGTTATTAATTTTTAAACAGCAACGCCACGCACACACGTCTTGTTTTCTCCAATTACTCACGGAGCAAAGACTGAATCAATTAATCTGCCCAACCCAATAGAGGTCATGTTCGAATATCAGGACACGTATGGTCCTGTAAGTCAGATCCTTACTGCTACATCGCGCGCATTCCAAGAATTCAATTGTCACAACCTGCGTTACGTATTTTGTAAGATATAGGATAAAATTTATTACTACAGGGAGTTTCAAAAAGAATTACCTGATTTTAAAAGCTCATATATATTGATAAAACATACTACAACAATGGGATAAATTGCAAAATACTCACAAAATCTTCAAGTTTTAGCTATGCTATTACGAATGCTCCATGTATCCACAATCAGCAGCACGAACAATATCTAGACGATAGCTAAATTCCAACATTTCATCAGAAATAGAAGGTCAATCTAGACTCTTACCTTTGACAAGCATCCTGTCTCTTCAAATTGGCGATACTAACGACGAATATTTTTCGGTACAGGTGGATCAATGCCAAAACGCCGACGAAAAGTACGCTGGACCGAAATCATTGTCTCAGTCTTTGCAAACTTCAACACACAAACCGACTTCTGTTGAGCGGACAGCTTACTTCTGACTGAAAACTGCAAACTGAAAAGACGCATTGTCTGACATCTAACGGCGATTTTTTGAAAGTTTAGGCCACGTCCATTCAAACATCTCATTTCCTTGCCGGCATGTTCCATGTTACGTAACTATTGCTGTCCAAAATCAGGTCATTGTTTTTGAAACACGGTGTATTTAAAAAAAAAAAAAACTCAACTCGTAGTACTGTAGTGAACGCAATTACTTTTTACTTTTATATATAAATTAACTACACTGGACTCCCTGGAGCTACAGTTCTGTAACGCCTATAGTTTACCAAATACACATGTTAAGCTCATTCTATTCCAACACAGCGTCCACTTAGATGTTTCCTTTCTACTACTAGTACTACTTTATTTCTAATCATCTTCTCTTCTTAATATACGTGTGGCTTGTTTTCTTTATTTTATAGCAGATAGAATTGGTAAAAAAAAAAAAAAAAAAAAGGCTAAGAAGGAACTGTATCATGAGGGACATTCTAGAGGGTATGGTGGCAAGAAAGAAAGGAAGGGGGGCGAAAGAGGTTACAATTAATGGACAAAATCAAGGCAGAAAATCATACGTGAAGACAAAGAGATTGCTGAAAAACGTGGAGCATGCAAGCTTCTTAGTTAAGGCAAGTGACCTGCCAAAAGTGGCAGAACACCTATGATGATGATGATGATGATCAAAAGTACATTAGTTTTTAATATCTATTATAGAAATTGCTATGGAGTTCTTTACCTGGGAACAGCTGTAATCAAGAATTTTCACATGAGCATTAAGTGCCTGGTCCATGATTTCCGTAGGCACATCGTCCGAATGGGCCAAATTCCAGAAAAGTGTAAGAACCTATAGTCAAAAAGGAACACATTTCAGGTATGTTATACATGAATATAAATGACCACCAAACCAAACCAATATTCACATAAATACAATCTATATGCATTCACTTATTTTCTACAGCTACTATTTTTTAACAGGTCTAACAATTTCTATTTCACAAACGAAAAACCAAATGTAGTAACCACCTAATTGAATACAGAAGCTGAGAAACTATCCAATATTTCAGATACCTAAGTGAGTATTCTTTGTCGAGAATCTCAGACTTAATACAAGTTATGCAAAAACTTCTTCATATCCTTCTAAATTCAATATCGTAGACATTTTAAATTTCTATATAGGGCGTTACAAAAATGTGTCAGTATTTTGGGACAGATTCCTCATATTATATATATATATATATATATATATATATATATATATATAAAGTTCGTATGGACGTGTGCTCAAAAGTGGATAGTTTCGGAGTTTATAGGGTGTTGAAAACGTAAAACGAGTGAACTTTGAAAGCTCATACCTCCACTACTATAGGACCGATCGTAGTCGGGTCAAGACATCAATGAGGAAGTGTGAACTATCCAAATATCTATGTTTAAGAATGTTCCAGTACTTTCACACAAATTTTAGGTAGATAGGTGGAGAGTGATCAAGTACTCTCAAACAGTCTCTCTAAAAATCATTGTGCTGTGCAAGTACTGGAGGTTCGGAAAAATTGATATTTGAATAGTTCACATACTAGTTTCTCAGTGATGTCTTGACCTCACTGCGATCGGTCCTAAAGTAGGGGAGATATAAACTTTAAAAGTTCAGTTATTTCACGTTTTCGGCACCCCATAATTCCCAAACTATCCACTTTTGATCACAGGTCCATATGAACTATTTTCTTATTTTGATGTTAAGAATCTGTTCCCAAAATATCGTGACGTATTTATGTAACACCCTGTATATCTTTCTTACTTTTTTTTTTTTTTTTAAATTGAAACTAGCCTTTATATAGAAGTTTAATAAAGCAATTCATTCTCCTTAAAAATGTGATGTGTAAAGTGCGCTTACTCAACTGTTACTTATTCCAAATTATTTATTATTATTTTTCACATGTATGCGAGTATTACTTTTTTTTTATACTATACATATTTGCGGACTATATAAACTTAGTAAAATTTTCAGTTCAGTTATTCATTTATTTTAACTTCCAAAATTACTATAAATTTATTTGTACTCTACCTTATGTGCCATTACGCCATCTTTATCGTCTTCTGCTAACCGCCTGATCAGCTCCAATAACTTTTCTCTCTGCTTTTTGGTAGCATTTGTCCAACTTGCCTGAAAGTTTTAAAAGACATAATAGATAAAATGATTTTTTTCTTTAATTTAACGTACAATTATAATTATTAATAAACTCGACCCTTCCACCAATTATTTGTTCTTATTTATTATAATATAGCAGTGTTCTTTAGATTTCGAGGAACGATTAACTTGTATTATTCTCAACACTTGAAACACTACATGGAAATCTTTATCACATACATACTCATTTATTTTTAAACCTTTTCTACCTAGTTGCTACTAATAGTTTTATTGGTTTAAATTCAATTGTTTCAAGTGTATATCCATATCAATTGTGAACAGAGGAGCAATGTTGATCGAAACTAACACTACTGTAGCTTGACAAGTGACAATATTGTGATGACTTCGGACAATAAAAAGTTTTCATATTGAGGGCTATTAGATAGTTTCCTTAAATTTTCAAAAATCTTAATTTTTTACATTTTTATTACTATTTTATGATATTCGGTACATTTACAGGGTGTCTACTAAAACTGCAAAATGGAATTTCGTGAATTTTTCTTTCCTAAACCATAAAACTTAGTAACATTCTCAAGAGCGAATTTGGGTGCGAACTGGGCTGAATTTCCATGCATGCGATAGAAATGTACTTGGTTGCGATTTGTTAGCATCTAAAGCCGACCATAGACATTTTTGGTGGTAAATTTTGACGTTTTATAGAAATTTTCCAGACTATACCTATATTTGTACAGATAAAGAAAAAAAATGATAACCCCAAAGCTAAATTTCTTGACTTTCATGACCGTTTTCTAATTTCGTGACTTTCGTGACCGACAGACACCCTGATTTAACATAGAACATCCGCCCCATTTCTATTATCAATCTTGTTTCGTTTCTATTAACTACAATAATCTTTATTTAGATATTACTGTTGTTGAAGTTAAAAACTGGGCCATAAAATTAAATTCAACTGAATATTTAACACTCGACAATTATGTCCGACAGTTTGAAAGAGATGGATTAAAACTCCAAGTGAATGGTTAATGAATTAGTGTCATGAATATAGTACGGCGAATTTGATTTAAAGAAAGGAACAGAAAATAAAAGGTTGTTACTCGTACACGAATTACTTTAGACTCATAGTTCGTATGTCACTCTTTGGAATGAATCAGGCTTTTCAATGACATAATACATGTCACGATCCATATTTAGAGGAAATTTCCCAGAGGTTTTCGATTTTTTTTTTTTTTTAACTTGGGCGCCCTGATGGGGCTCTGGGTTTAGATATATGGGACGGTACCTTGAAAAATACAGTTAGTAAGAAAGAAAAAAAAAAAAGCTTTTCGAACCAAGGACAACTACTTTTGCACCTAATACGAATTGGAGGGACAGGTAGAAAAGAGTATTTTTGATATGGTAGCACGTGATCTTATGAGTAAAACGACGAGCCGACAAAGCATTTACAACTGAACTACGTGCATGTAAATGACAGTACTTGACCATGTATCACCCACTGATACAAGAGTCTTAAAATTAAGAGTTATTGATTGAGGTTATTGATTGAGTTACTGATTAAAAGTTATTAATTGAGGTGTCCACTTTTTATTAGAAGCCATGCTACTTTCACCAAAATGAGAGAATGTTTGGCTTTTCTCCTCCTCGTAATGAGACTGAAAAGCAGGCATGGGACGCGAGAAAACTATCCTCTGAATTTAGTAGTTCATGCAGTAGTTGTTTGATGATCAAGAGCTATCTGAAAACGACTACATCTCATTTTTAAATGGTTTGTGACATGCCTGAATCGTTTGTTAGGCTACTCTTGTAACTTAGTCTTCCTGTAAACTGTTTACCACCATTAAATACTTTTATGCGTAACTTCCCTTCAACAATTAAATATTTTTACCTGGAAGCATTCAAACAAATGATCCAGTTGCTCTGGCGAGAAGTCCCAAGCCAACTTTGCAAGAAGATCATGAACATTTTTTACAATGGCTTCATGTTTGCCAGCCTGGGCAGCCCATATATTGTCTAAATCTTCTAATGTAAGTGCACGTTCCTTAATTATGAAACGCAGAATCTTCTCCAATTTTTCTACATACTGGGGCTGGTGAAGAGAGTCACGAAGAACAATCTGAAGCACCTTGTTTTCTTTTATCCATTTCTGAAAGAAAAAAAAAAAATCAAGAAACTAGTCATACATAAGGCATCTACAATGAAGTTTTAAAAAGATTACAGTATGATTAGATATAAAATGAGTGAAGACAGGTTTGATTCTCACTTCAGTCGCAAAATGTTTATTGATCTGACAACTATAAAAGATATAGTGTAACAAAAGTTGGCTGAATTTCTCATATCGTCTAAATAACAAGACTGGCAACCTTGACAAGAAGCAGGGGTTGTGTTATCAATGGTTCCATCGACATCGATTCCACCTAGCATGCATTTATGCTTAAAGGCGCTCTAAAGGAGTAACTTTCTAGTGAAGTGTGGGAATTGGCAAGACTGCAACAATTAATTTTGAGTGTGGTTTACGTATATTCTCTAAGTGTTCTGTAAATATGATATACTCTTTTAGTTTGTATTTCTAAAATCTGTATGTGAATGTGAGGAATAGAATCAGGTTCGCCTGGCTAACTATTATTTATTTTTAACTCGTGTTATAATGCAGTCTGAACAAAGGACAAGTAAGAATTTGAGTTTATAGACATCTACGTTCTATCATTGATGATCGAAAAAGTGAGCAGGAATGGATATTCTCTACCTTGTTAAACATTATGGCGTATTACAAATTAGTTATTGCCCTATAGTTAAGAAAATTGGGCCAGGCTGCTTTCGTGTTTTTCCTCCTACATTTCTTCGTTCGGTATGCTAAATACACAAATATGTTTTAATGATCTGAGAAACGTTAATTTAATATTTAGCATAGTACGACTATACTGACCGGAAAGAAAGAAAGGAATGAATGAATGAAAGTATATGTGAGAGAGAGAGATATATATAGGATGTCTCAAAAGACCTCTGACATGGGTAACTTGTTATTATCAGAGTTACAACAAAATGTAAGAGGAAAAACCATCCCCAAATATGATGTTTTTAATCTAAAGTGAAGGAATTTCTTAAATCGGACGAGCAGTTTGGGCTGTCCACTCTTTATGCGCCCAATGTTAAACGAAAATGCGACGTTGCCATTTACCTGGACCCACAACATTAAGTGAATGAAGTTAGTTTGAAATGGAGGCTGGCCATCGATATGTTAGCGTAAAAGACAGCAACTTCATTCATTTATGTTGAGGGTCCAGGTAAATGGCAACGTTACATTTTCATTTAACACTGGGCGCATGAAGAGTGTATAGTCAAAACGGCTCGTCTGATTTAAGGAATTTCTTTAGTTTAGATTAAACATCATATTTGGAGTTTTTTTTTTTCTTACATTTTGTTGTAACTCTGATAATAAGTTATCCTATGTCAGGGGACTTTTGAGACATCCTGTGTGTATATCTATCTATCTATCTATAAACAAGTCCTGAGTTTTCAGCACAACGTGGTTGCTGGTTTGGAGCTAGTGGTTGTGAAATACTTATATTTGCGGGTAAAAAGTTCCGAAATTGAAACGACTCCGTAATTAATTTTTTTAAAGGTTATCAAAGGAAAGAAACCAAAGGACATTTAAGAAACGATGGCATACTTCTTTATGTCAATGTGCCTAGACACAAGTCGCAAGTGCAGTCAAGGAAACCAGAATGCAAGCGCTAAATTACCCATCTTACAACTCACATCTTAACCTAATGACTACTCTACCCTTTAAAAACCAAAAAGGAATTCTGTCGCGAAGACATAATGGTAGCAGTAACGAGCTAAATTGTCAAAATGACCCCTTCAATCTTACGATGTTCCTAACCTTGAAAAAAAAAAAATAATAAATAAATAAACAAATTAATAATAATAATAATAATAATAATAATAATAATAATAATAATAATAATAATAATAATAATAATAATAATAATAATAATAATAATAATAATACTTATACTTAGGTTGGCAGAAGTTATTGCTCATCAGGCCTACGTTTCATATTCTGTAGATAATCTATCGAACTCTATTTGTTATTTGCATCACATACTTACCATGCTCCTCTTTCTTCATTATTAAGAATTCGAAGCTAACGCACTAATTTCCATTAAATATCAGAACTAATGTTACCTGAAATGTGTTGGTTGATTGACTTGGATCTGCCTCCTTTATCAGCAGCTAGGTCATATAGAACGCAACCTCCAGTTATAAAAAGAATCTGAATCACTATGGTACGATAGATGCACTCCCACCGGAATCGAACTCGAGACCGTGCACCAAACGCGTTAACCACCAGACAAGAGATGAGGTCTCATTTTCATGTTTCAGAAACTGCGGTCAGTAAGCATTGATAATAGTTTAAAGCAATAGTAGTACTGACTAGGGTCACTATTGTAAGTCACACCAACAGCTAAAGTGCTATTTATGCCTAATAAGCATCAAAAGGGAAACTACGATAGACTTAATTACTGTACTTCTAAATAAAAATAAAAATAATAAAAAAAAAAAAATCGGATACGTGAACTAGTATCCTAGGATTCTGGTTCGTACCTCATTCTCTTCAGAATAAAACAACGTTCCAAGTGGTACCGCTCGCATGTCCGTATCATATACGTGAGGGGAATTTGAGGAATATTTTTTTCAAAAGTTTAGGCCCCTATGGACCGGCCCTGTGTTAACGTACAATCTTAAAATAATTTCAAAAAATTGTAGGGAGGGAGGGAGGGGAGAGAAGAAGCCATAATACGTGTACTCTGTCTTGGATACCATAAAACCTTTTACACACCATTTGCGAGAACAAAATAAGCCTTTTGCGTTGTACTCTTGAAAGCCAAACAGTTGATGTCTAACCCCCACCAACTTGACGAGTTCCCTCTCAAAACACACATGACCTGTTTCCCAATGCATATACGACTAAACAATAACAAAATCCAGCAGTAATAGATGTTACCTGAGTATTTTAAAACAACACACACGTATGGTATATCATAAATCCCGAGAGTTAATATTGAAATCGGAAGTGGTAGATTACGATCACCTCCGGTTTTAGCAGAGTATGAGGGGTGGGGGGAGGTGGAAGGGAATCTATTCTTGTGATGCTGAATCGAATCTAGAAAACCGCCCTCGCTATCTTTTTTACTTTGATACCTGTTGACACACACATATGAATTCTGCAAGACTCCAAAACTTATGACAGCAAGGTTTGGAAGTCAAAAAGCACGCCAATTTTGGTGTTGAGAAAGAACAGTACGGGTGGAATTTCAAATCCACTGACTAGAGGACATTCCTTTGGAAAGAAAAAGTAAAATCGTTGATCGAGACAATTATACACCTACGTGTGAACTATTGTAATTTATTTACCTACTTTAAGTTATTAGAATTATTGATTTCAATATTTTCGTTTCATACAACTAATATATTTAAAAGCTTTGCCTATTAACCTATATTAAAATATGATACCCCATCAACCAACTATTTATGCCTGCTTCGTCCATGATCTACTAATTTTCCACAGAAACCAAGTCTACTTACCGCCATTCGTTCTGCGGTCAACCATTCCTCCTCTTCTAAGCCACTATGTCGGTGAGGGTAATACGATACACTAGCTATAACTTTATTTACTTCATTTAACGCGTTCATCTTGCCATTAAAAGATGAGATCTGCAGTAACCTGAAAGCAATGACAGAAGTATACATCAGAACATGAATATATACAAAAAACTTGCTTACTTTACAGCAACGGTTCCTAATCTAGGAAATATGACACTGGTGCTGATAGGCTGAATGTTTATTTAATGCATCTCTACCTGAAATCAACTCCGTTACATGAACAGTCAGCGACCGACTCGTAAAATTGATTTTGGGAATAACGGTGATATTGCTTGAACATACAACGATGATATGGCTTAAACGCACAGAAAATTATATTCTTTTTAATTTACTGAAAACTGTACTCAAATTGTCCTTGCATTCTAAAGTTACTTACAAAACTAATTTCATCAAACGGAAAGATATTTTGTCGCTGACTGTACAATAAATCCACTCATTTATACAACACTAATCTTTGTTAAGTTTCTTTAAAAAATATTTCGGTTTATTTCCCACTGTTATGCTCTGCAGGCTAGAGAAGGATGATAAACGGAAGTAAACGAGTACGAAAGAATTGCTGGAATTAAATATGGGAGAACTCCGGAAAATCAAGAGACTATGTCACAAATTCACATGGTAAGGATATAATCAGGGACTCTTTGCATCAGATGTAACCGCTCTATTAGTAAGCTACCTTGTTCCCCTTTTCTTGATTTGATTAGATATAAATAATCAACTAGATTAAATTTTCAAAATTGTAGAAAAGAGTAGATAAGCCACGGAAATTTTGGAAAAAATTCACGAAAAGGTGTTCGACATATATCATTCATCAACAAATAAAGCCTCATTAAAATCCAAAAGTAACTGATTATTCTTTCTACTGTGTCCAAAACTGCCTTCTGATTTGCAGGAAGTCGTATAAATATATTAGTTTCACATTAGCTGCAAACTAGCAATAAAAATTGAAAATAGTTTCACGGATTACAAAACTTTTGTGAATACCACCGTAGATGATGGTATATATATCAAGCTATTTGTCAATACGATGGCTCATACTAGATACGAAGAAAAAGTAGCACACGGACTAGATGAAGGAAGCGATGCTAAGGGTCAAGACTCGGTAATTTAAGGCTTATCCAAACACACAAGTACTATAAAGACGTATATTTTTCTTTATGGCCAGACCTGAACATTTAATTTGTGAAGTTTTGTGACCAGACATGTATTAAGGTTTTTTCTAGATTGCTGATATAATCGTATAAAAGCCATTAATAGAGGATGTATTATTAATTATAAAGAAGGTATTTTGTGAAAAATAAAAAGATCAATGCAAAAAATCTTCGGAAAATACACAAGTTTAAATATATTTAATCTTGAGTGTTATTATTGAACTTTTAGTGAGTAAATTACGTTTTAATTAGTTTCAGAAATTATAATATAACAAACTTAGGGTTAATGTATAGATGTTATATATTAAATGGTGCCGGAATCTGGGAACTTTTGAGATTATCTGAAAGTATACCAGTCTCATATTTATAATAAACGTATATGTTACTTCGAAATAAAAAGGTATGTAAGCCTGTCATAACTAGTGTACCAAACAATAGTGATAATTCTTGTGATCAAATTGAAGAAATTAACACGTAATCAACAGAGACAATGGCTGAAATGATTCGTCAATTAGGGCAATCGAGGACCCAAAAATTAGAACAAAATGATGTCCGGATCGAACAAATAACTCGGTGACTAACAGAACGAGTAACTCAGCAAATAACGGAATACGAAATTAGAGCGAACTAATACTAAAATAGAATTGATACTTCAAAGATTTGAGGTTATGCAAAGTTTAATCAACGTAGTGCAAATGCAAACCAACGAAAATTCAAGCCAAATAAGGAAACTCCAAGATGATGTAGTAACTCAAAAGAAAAACCTGGAACGTATGAGGGTAGAAGCATCCCAGTGATTAGTGCAGATTTGATACCTCAAGCACCTGAAAGTCAATTACATGAAGTGGATCATCATCTCCCTGTTTATACATATTTAACTGATGAATCTGTTTCTAATTCGGAAAATACATCAGTTTAAATATATTGTGTGTTATCGTTGAAACATTTAGCGAGTAAACTACGTTTGAATTAATTCCAGAAATTCTGAAATAACTGAAATAACAATAGATAGATGTTATAGTACATCTGAACGTCAACGAAGTTAAAATTATTCGAAGAAAGTAATTACATTGAAAGAAAAGTGTTTTGAGTCATATATACTGTACCAGGACAAACGTTCAACATTAAATCTGGATGAAAAATCTCGACAAGAATTGGAATTATACGTGAGTCGTTCAAGGTAACTTTTTCCTTTTTTAACTAACTGACATGAAAGTAGCAATGTACTCTTTCGTCTTTCCTCTACATTCACCACACAATGCAATGTTCGTGCGGGCTACCGCGAATGTGCTCCGCGTGATCAATGAGTCATGCAGTGAAAAACGTGCAGTGACCATAAGGAGCAGAGATTCATGGCGGAACAACGTGTTGTTGGTCTGGAGTAAAGAAAAGATTCGTTCTATGATCCAGTATGATTGGGCAACTGGTTTTGCTGCTATGGACATCTACAGGAAGCTGATTGTTGTTCATGGAGAGTGTAATGTCAGTGTAAATGGTACAAAGGTGGTGCTAATTGTTTTTTGAAGGGCGAACAAGCATATTCAATGTGAATCAGCCCGGTGGCCCATCTTCAGTCAGAGATGCAACATTGATTAACAAAGTGAATGCATTGGTGCTGTCCAACTAAAGAATCAAGAGAATCAAGAATGAAACAGCCCTCTTATTTGAACATTTCTGTCGGGACTGTACACAAAATCATCCATGAAACACTGGGATACACGATGGTTTCATCGCTTTCGGTCGTACAACAACTCACTGAACAATATCACAACACGTATATGGTGTTGACTGGATTCTCTGACTCGGTATCACAATGAAGGGAACAACTATCTCTGCCGTGCTGTGACTCAGGATGAGAGCTTCGTTTATCACTACACTCCAATTCAAGCGGGCGTCGATGGAACGGAAACATTCCACGTCTCCTGTGAGAATAAAATTCAAGGTTCAACCACCTGAAGGTTAAGTTCTTGTGCCAGTCTTTTGGGATTCCAAGAGAACAGTGCTCACACAGTTTCTGGAGAACCGGGAAACAGTCAATGCTGTACGTTATTGCCAAACACGAAAAAAAGTGAAAAACACAATTCGCCGCAAAAAGTTCTGGACTCCTTTCTCCTGGTGTCATTATTCTGGATGACGATGCTCGTCCTCATTCGGTAGCACTAACACAGGCTAAACTTCGAGAAATGAAATGGGAAAGGTTACCAGAGCTCTGATTTGACCCTGAGTGACTAACTTGATTCCTCAACTTAAGTCCCAGCTGCAGGGTCAGTGTTTTCAGAATAATTTGGAAGATCAGACAACCGTGAAAAGTGTTCTTCGTTTTCTAGACCCAGACTTTTTTGCAGATGGGTTTCAAAAATTCGTGCAACGATCGGACAAATGCTTGTGCTGCCTTGGAAATTATGTTGAAAAGTGGGAAAAAGTGGAAAAGGACAGGCTACTTGGTGCAACTTGAATGTTGTGTACTTTTCGATTTTTTTTTCTTTCTTTCTTCAAAATAGAACATTTTTTTTCCTTGCACGACCCCACGTATTAATTGTTTCATTCAGAAATAAGAGACTCAGTAATGTTAGCTTCAATTGGTAACTTAATTTTCCAGACGAGTTCAAACGTAGCATGAAGGACCATTTTTGACGATAGGTGTGGAAGTCTATAACACTGAAGATCTGGCAATGTCTTTCTTATTTAACCACAAGAAGGCTGATTTTTAAAGGTATACTGTTGCTATAAATAGTTATTTGTAAATTTTTCAATTTTTGTGTACAATGGATGTTTTTAAGCTTTTTAACAAAAAACAGAAATAAGGACACCACCAAGAAGAGAGTTGAGTTGATCTTGAGTTTGTCCCGTTCAGCACCGACGCTATACGAGACGTGGACCTACTGATTAACGTGGAATCCGAACCACATGAGCTCCCACCGGGAATCGAACCCGGGTCTCCCATGCCAAAGGCGCGTACGCTAACTGCTTAGCCACGAAGGAGCTCCCATCAAGAAGTGAACTAGTGACTATGGTTTTCAATGTGTCATGAGAAGAGGACTAAATTGAACTTTGTACAAATTCTAGAAACACAAGAGGCTGCTGAAATATACCAAGAACATTAAAGAATGACTGATTATTTCTTTTAAAAAAATATATCCCTGATATTCTTAGTAAAACATTATAATTTCAACCATTTGAAGTAAAATTAGTGTATTGTCCTATACGAACCTGAGTATCATTTTCAGTCTGAAAATTTCCAAATTCTTTATCATTTCCTCTTGATTTGGTACTCTCGACACTAGACACTTGGCAGATTTTATGATTGATGATATTGCATCATTTTTTGATTCATTTTTGGCTTCTTTCTTAAGTTCATCGTCTGTCAGATTATCTAGAATAACTGGAACCATTTCCTGAAACACACAGTATTATATTGTAAAGAAAAAAAATAACAAATACAAAAGTTTAATATTCATCGTCTGAAACCAGTCTCTTTTACGGTGAATGTAAAAGACATCTCTGAAATCCCAGAAATTACATTGCAATTGATACTACTTGTCCTTTCTGACAGCTCGCTGCGCGCACGTAATGCTCCATGCTGTGTTGCCAGCTTTTGTGTCAGGTATCGAAACAAGAAATTATTCACTGCAAGTAAATCTCAGTTTTATAAAATTAAATGACAAAAAAGAGAACTAAAAAGAGTGTTCAATAACCGGCACGTCCACTACTTAAGTTTACATTCGACTAAAATAATGTGCATTTGTTTATATTCAAATTGTCAACTTGCGGAGAGGGTGGAATGTTTACCATTGCAGAGCAAGAGAAATGAGTCACTATAATTGGGTGAACATGCTGTTGCCATAGAAACAGTTCTTCTTGCCTGTTATGCCCACATGCAGGAAGGAAAAAACAGAAAAAAGCAACTGTCAGAAAGAACAAATTTAGAAGCCGTTAAATATATCATTGATTAAAATAAAAAGATATATTTTAGTCTTTTCAAGATCGCGATAACCTTGGTGTACAAATTTCAATCTAAACCATTCAATGAAGATTGCCACTACACAGAAATTGTGAAAAAATGTAGAATATGTTCAATTTTTTTATACTAAAGTACTTTTTACTAAAATAAAAAAAAAGTAGAATATATACTTACAACAATGGGCATTAGAAATTTAACTATCGTATGAACTGTCAACATTTCATAACAAAGTCCAAAAGGGCGAATGAGAGCATATATTACAGGCACAGTAAGGTTCTTCCCACTTTGAAATCGCTCCAACAAAATCTGGAAACCACCCAAATTTCCGAACCTAAAAGAGAGAAAAATGCATCACTGAACACTGGTAACTTGGAAGATTAAAATAAACATAAAAAAATAAATCTAGTCTAATATGAAAACCTCGAAAGCTAGGGTTTTTTCATGTACTGAGGTATAGTTTCAGGTTTTCATAAAATACCAGGAAAAGAAATAAAAACAGACGCTGAAGCAGATAAAATATACAAATAAAAAGTCTACGCAGGAGTACAGAAATACTTTAGATATCTGAGTGAAGTAATCTTACTTCCAATTCAAGAAGAATTATCATGATCGTTGAAATAGGTTGATTCCATAGTTACGTACTATTACTAATACCTCTCTTTTCAGTTTGGGACGGTGCTCAGTGGTAGAGCTTACCTCTGGTGCGTAGGGTCCCTGGTTCGATCCCCAGTCAAGTTTGTGGTGGACAACATTGTGTCCGTGGATTCTCTCGAGGTACTCCCGTTTCCTCCCATATTATAATTCCACTAACTCTTCCATCATTATTTACTTGCCTTAATCATCCGTCTCCCTTAGCCTAAACGGCATAATGGTGGAACGTTAATCGTTTTTTTTTTTTTTTTTTTTTTTTTAAATATTTTTGTTCAATAAAGCTGACTTATTACATCAATAACTGGCCTACATTGCCCTGATTACTTTTTTCTAATTTTAATAAAAATATTTTTTTAAAAAAGATCCAAACATGTCTTTCTATTGTTTTTGATTTACGAAGTCCTAATTTTATTAATATTACGACTGTACGAATAAAAATAATTATATGCGATTTCAACGAGAAGATGGGGGTAAGGCTGATCAGTTTCTCAGTATCTAACAGTCTAATCCAGTGTTTCTCAAACGTATTGTTACTACGACCCACATTAAACAATAAAAAGTATTTTGTAGCCCACCTACTTCTATTCAAATACACACTGACATTCTACGTAATGGTGATGTATTTCAAAGCAATTAAATTTCTTAAATCGTATCTCTAGTTTATTCTTTCCTAGACTTAAGAAAAAATACATGATATACAAAAAGTAATTGAATAGCAACATCTTTGTACTGCTATTCATAATGAGGACCATGCGATGCATGTGCTTGTTTTCCGTATTTATTAATAACTACATTGATATCGACGCTGATACAAGTTACTTTCAGATGCAAGGAATTGGATACTTGTAACCGGTATCTGGGGGCTTGATCTTAATCCCCAGCTGGAAGCCGAAACAATGGGGGTTGAAATTCATAAGAAGTGAGCTGTTTTGAGATTGGTCGATTAGCTCCTCATCAGTCTTGATTGAAATTCCAGTTGAAATGCCACTGACAAACAAGTTTGCAATTCACATCTGTTGCTTACACTTTTCCATATCTTCAAGGAAGTAACATTCAGAACTTTCTTTCAATGCCTCCAAATGTGAGGATATTCCAGGAAGTATGGAATATCGTCTGGATTCACTTCATTTTCGATCACGAACGTTTGAAATGTTTCGAAACAGCCATAATTGTGATTTTCAATGTTACTCTTCCACTAAACAAGTTCCCTAATGAAACCTCGAATTTTATCATGAACTGCAAATATGTCAGCTACTTCTGTGCCTTGTAAGTACAGATTAAATTAATTTAATTCCGAAAATATATCAACCAAATAAGTAACTATTATGAAAATTTTTGAGGAAACATGCAATGTTTTGTACATGGAACTGCCTGTAAAAGCCTGTCATATTTTGACAGGCATTATACAGGCGCCTGTTTCGGTGAAAACACATGTAAAGTAAATATTACAGGCACATTGTCTTCAGGTGATACGGATGTCGAAAAAGTATTGAACTTCTGTTGGAAATTTTGCACGAAAACACGCGTTTTACAGAGCCTGTACATTAAAATGAGAACATGCAATATAGACGTAGTCACTCACATGCAAGTACATGGAGGGAATATGTGCATGTAAAGTACCTTGAATGGATTGTTGATAACATTCGCAATACAGTAAGAATGAAAAGTACAAGGAAGGTGCCTGTTTATCAACATGTAATATACATGTGAGACAATCGCATTACACATAAATACCATGTATTAGCGTATAGCATGGAAAACGCATGCTGTAGAATATGTTATTTTATATTTATCATTTTCGTGTATATGCGAAGTGTGTAACTCCTCTACGTCCAGTGTACAGGCATTGTACAGGTGAACGGGAACACGCAATGATTATGATTGCCAATAAATGAATTAAACAGATACGTGTGGTGAACAAGGTGGATTGGAGCTAAACATTTACGTTATAGGCATAGGAGACATGCAATATTCAGGCACAAGTCTCCAATTCGACAATCGCTATGCAAGGTCCTGACACATGTATAATACATGGGATTACAACTGAATACATTACCTGTATTATCTCCGTGTACATACAAAGTGTGAGCCCACCTATATGCAATGTGCAGGTAAACGGAAAATGCAATGATCATTATTGCCAATAAATGGGTTAAACAGATACATGCAATGAACAAGGTTGACTGAAGTGAATCATTAATGTTACAGGTGTAGGAAACATGTAATATTCAGAAACCAAGTCTCCAGTTCGTCATGCACATATGCAAGGTCCTGACACATGTATGGTACTTATTGCGATGTACTTTACATGTATATTCCGCTAAACACCTGTATTTCACATGTCAATTACATTTTTATCAAATGAAAAGCAGCTGTCGTCGCATCCTCATGAGGTAACATGTATGTTAACTACATGGAATATGCCGGTTACGTACGTGTCTTTCCACTCTACATGTTTACACGCATTTTTCACGTTGCAAGGTTGCTACCCTATCAACATGAAAACTGCCTGTTTCCGTGAAATGAACACGCAATGATCGTGAAAAAAAAAATCGATACCTGTCTCATGTGTTTAAGTGTGTTCCATTTTCAGGCGCCTGTAAAAATATGCCTGTTTATGCATGTTTCACAGGTGCCTACAAACCACCTGCATTTTCTGTCTGCGAAGCTTTAGCAGAAATACATCATCGCATATCTTTTCCGCATACTCGGTTTCCTGGTCCAAAAATATCGCTACTTCATCACGTAGTTCTACAAATCTTGCCAACCGTTTTCTCCTTGATAGCCAATGCACTTCGGTGTGCAAAAGAAGTGACTTATGAATACTTCTCATCTCCTCATACAGCTTTTCAAATAAGCGGGATTGTAACGGCTCTGCCTTGCTTTACCGCAATATTCAAAACACTTTTAAAATCATCTGACAAATTCTCGACACCAACACTTCTCTATGAATTTGCACTGAATCCATGATACGCTCGGATTAACTACACGAATTCGGGTTACTATTACAATCTGGCTACTTCACTACATACACCAACACATTTCATCCAGTCTAAACCTTTCGAATTAACACAATTATTAAGAACACTGAAAAGTTCCTCGCCAGTACCTCGAAGAATAAGTTCACAGAAAAACATATCTTCATTCACTTCGTTGTTTCATATGTAAGGTACTGAGACAAATCTTGTATATCTGTTGACTCTAGTCTAGTTGCAGAGAAAAATTTACTCGCACATACTCTTCGAACTAGATCATCTATCCATTGAGACATTTCATCGATTCTGCGTGCCACAGAACTACAGGATAACGGATAATGATCTCTTTTCACGAAACATAACTCCAACGGTATCTTATATTGTGGGAAAGGCAAACGTTTCACCGATTGTATGGGATGTTCCAGTTTGTGCAATTCTTAAAACTAATCAGGTAAGAGGCGTGCATGGCTTCTTCGTTGATCTTCCACGGAATGTACTTAAACCTGAACCCACAAAGTGGGGGTGATATACATATTTCCTGAAAGCTTGGGTCAAGGTAAGATCAAAACCGGTTACCAAAATTGGGGAGGTCTCAAGCATTCCACTTGAGAGCAGCACGTTACTCATTTTTATTAACACCTTTAAGCGTGTCAAAGTCCGTTGCAACCCCGAAAAATCTGACGACAAACAGAAAAAAAAAAAAAAACTAGAATGTATCAAAGGAAGAAAGAAATATCCCAGTTTCAACTGCAGGATCCCAGACGGGGTCCAACTCAAAAGTTTCAAGTGCCACGGGGGGTAAATAACCACATCATACGAAAGCTCGTGTTAAATGATACAGAACTGGACATTGGACAAGTCTCGACTGTCGATAAGCATTGCAAAATGGCACGAGTCATTTCCTTTGATACATTCTAGTTTTTGTTTTGTTTAGTTTTGTTTTTGCACCTGTCTCACCGCTTCAGATTAATAGGAGTGGCAATAGACTTTTCATCAAGAGTCGAAATTTGTTTTCTCTTCTTTCACTTAACATAAGCTTTCATACAATACTCAACTTGAATCCCTTTCCATTTCAACATTTTGTGTTGGACCCCGTCTGGGACCCTGGAACTTTTTTTTTTTTTTTTTTTACTTTGAATCATTATACTTTTGAAATAATGACATGTCCGTGTTTTTGTTTCTACACCTATTCCACGGTTTCAGATTCATACGAGTGGCTATAGATTTTGCAATAAAGATTATGTTGATATTTTGTTCCACCGTTATTTTGCACAGGCTTATCGTAGAAAGTCGCGACTTGATTTATCTTCTTTTATTTAACACCAACTTTCATACGATATGAAAGTTGACCCCCCTTTTCATTTAAAAATTTTGAGTTGAACCCCATCTGGGACCCTGGGACAATTTACTTTACTTTGATACGTTATACTTTTGAAATGGTGAAAGGCATGTTTTTCTTTTTTCATATTTGTCCCACCGTTTCAGATATTTCGGGGTTGCAACGGACTTCAAGACACGCTTAAAGATGTTAATAAAAATGAGTAACGTGCTGCCCTCAAGCGAAATGCTTGAGACCTTCCCAATTTTGGAAACCGATTTTGACCTTACCTTGACCCAAGCTTTCAGGAAATATACACATCCCCTTCATTTTGTGGGTTCAGGTTCAAATACATCCCGTGTTAGTGAAATGTGTAAATTTATTTTTCGACTTCTTCAGCTCATTCAGTTTCCCTTCGAAGAACTCGAACGACTTGTTTACAAAACCGGATGTTTGGTTTCAATATACCGGCACAATTTGCTTGGTCGCATACTTTCGTTTGCAAGTATTTCACAGCAAACAACACACTGTGGAAATGGATCTTCTTGGTTTACATTCCAGAAAATTCCTATTTTTAAATAATCGGTATCGTACTTTATGGAAACTTTTCTTCTTTTTGCGGTGTAGGGTTAGAGATGGATGTTAAACGCTCTTTTTTCTCGCCACCCGTTTGACTGGCTGTTTCACGGACTCATTTCTCTTTATTTCAACATTCTGTGCTGGAGTACGCTTCTTTTATTAACTATCTATTCATGATGATCAAAACAGGAAACAATGAATATGTTACTTACATGCCGGCAGGGCACGTTTGTATTACGCGTGACTGAGTACACAAAGAGTACTGAAGTTTGATGGTTGAGTTTCTACCTGCAACGTGTGCATACGGAAATAGTGATTGCTTTTTCTTTAGCACTGATTGTTGAGAAAATAATTCCAGGAAACTAAGAAGCAAGAATACTCACAGCTTTTAGATTTTGCTGAATGACAAACATACCTTTCTCTGGAGTTATTAAATTCCAAATAAAAATCCGAAGAATGAATATTTCATTCATTGATCATGCAGATACTGTCATTGATCATCCCACGATTTCTCCACGAAATTAAAGGATATTTATTGTAAATACTCATTTTTTTAAATAAAGATATTTTGTTTTTACAAACAATTTCCATATTTGCTAGCAAGAGGTATAGACAGCTGTATTTATTCCAGTTCGTTCAATAACAGTCTGTATGAATGATTAAGATGGAATTTATTTGGGGGATGTAGTTAACAACCCGAACGACCACGACTGTTACCAAGTACAGTTCAATGCTTAAATTTTAGTAAGTCAAAATTTAGAGGGTTTCTTTTATGTCTATCTTAAATACCTCAGTTTCAAACTAAATTGTAATGTAAATTTATGAATATAGTGCCCTTGTTGGTACGAGAATATCAGTCTGTGACGATCGAGCAAGTGTAATGTAAATTTCTTTCTCAATAACTGTTACATGGAATTACAGTCATGCGCAAAGAGAGTTTAAATGTTTCCATAGAGAGTTAACACTACTCCCGTCGCAATGCCCTACCCCGTGAGATTTTGACTCACCTAGTCTCTTTCCATCCTAACCCAGCATCTCTACTGACTGTAAAACAGGGCAGGACTGAGTAACCATTTACTCTTCACCGCATTAACAAACGCTTCCAATTTTCATTTCCTGAATAGTACTTCACAACATATGTTTCTGCATCAAAATAAAATTTTCATAATTAAAAGGAAAAACTTCTCGCGATCCACCAAAAAACAGCCCGCGACCCACATTCTGAGAAACAATGGTCTAATTGTCAAATTAACGTAATTCCAACATGACTGTACTTAACGGATTTACGAAAATTCAGATCGAACATAATCCATTGTGTTTGGTATTCAACAGCACAACTCATTGCATTGTGTAACATTCAGTCATTCTTGAGTGAAATTTTTGAATCCATCTCGGTGCTACTCAGTAGGATCTGAGTCAAAACTCCCGGCGTCCGGTTTTCACCATGCTTACGTTCTGGGTTCTGCTGCGAAGAAAGTGTCATCGATTAGAATAAATAGTAGTCGTTGGATAAAAGATGGAGTGAATGGGGAAGAGAGGGAGTTTAATTTATTCCAGTTTTTAAGATTTCTTGAGTGTTTCGCAGTTGCAATATACGTCAGACTTTTGTTCTCTTGAAGAAATGCCAGTTTCCGGTTCACCAAATCCAGGATCTTAGGATCAGAATTTCATATTTCCAGTCTAATGGAACGAATCACGATAGGTTCGAAAATAGCGCGACCATATGGAACTAATTCAAAAAGGATCACACCTTTGAAGTTCCACCTCACACGCACAAAATCACGTATTCAGAACTTTCTCACTTAACCACGGTTCCAGAAGCTTTCGGGGATTGGTTTCCGCAGTCTCAATTTCGAACAGAGGTAAACTGTTCATCACATGTAATAATTTCTTTGATGGTTTGGATCGCTGAGCCTCTGATTGGAGGGCTGACGACACATGTCAACCCAAATTGTATATGTTAAACTGAAATAAATATACTGCATTATTTACAAATATATGTATACTATTGATCAAGACTTGTCCCAACACAAGCTACGAGAATTATCATTATTAAAAAAATGCGTGTGTTATGCTTTAAAAACAACCGTCTTCTATGAGTAAAAATAAATGAATCAGGATCGAAGTTAAAATTATTGATGGTCAAAGTACTCTTCAGACTTGGCAATGGATGCTATGGAATACATATTACTACAAGGTAACCTTAAAGTTTTTGCCGTTCTAGAGCAATGATAAACAAAGAATAATGAAGTGGACAGTGCGTAGCTTTAGGTGTCTTAAGTTATCTTCATCAGCATTCACCACTTTTTGCAAACGTTCCTACAGCTACACAATACCCCGGTGATAGAACTCGGCGATCGTGGATGCAAATGTAGTCCGCGAGTGCGTTCTGCAGGTCCTCCTCATTTGTGAAAGATCTTCCACGAAGGTGGTTGTTGATGGAATGAAACATATGGTAATCTGTTAGCGCAAGGTCCGGAGAATATGGTGCGTGACTGTCTCCCAGCCAAGTTGCCGAATGGTCTTCCAGGTCCTCTTTGTAATTGGGCATTGTCGTGAAGAAAGAGCACACCCTTGCGATTCATCAATGCCAGCTCCTGACGCAATGCACGGTGTACTCTTTGCAGCTGCTAAAAGTAGAGGTGAGTAGTCATAATTTGACCAAGTGGAAGGAGCTCGTAATGCACCACTTGCCGACAATACAGAAAGCATAACCTTTCGTAGGTGCTACAGTAGTTTTGAGGTGTGAGGAACAGGGTCATGTAGCGACAACCAATGTTTGGTACGTTTGGAAATGTCATACAGGACCCACTTTTCGTCAGCAGTGAGCAAGCTATAAAGATGGGTATGCTCAGATGTCGTGAGAGCAAGGAAAAACAGGCTGTTACTCGTTGTTCCTTGTTGGATGCCGACAATGTGTGGAGTACCCACTTGCTTAACTTGTATGACTTTCCTATCCCATACAGATGCAGTGAGTGTTCCTGTGGAAACATGGAACCTTTCTGCAAGTTCATCACACGTTAGACCATTGTCGTCCTCGACGGCTGCTTCCAGGAGGCCTCGTCATCCAACACATGTTGTTGTCCACTGCGAGGTTCATCCGAAAGGCTCACATCTCCCGAATGGAATTTCTAGTGCGTTCTATTCACGACATTCTCCCCATATGTCTGGCATGCGGTGACTTGATGCGCAGCTGATAGGCCCACTTCAAAGTCATACAGCAAACACACGCGAACAAGCTGCCTCGATACCACCATTTCTCTTCGACACTGGACAGCTATGACTGCTGCATATCCGCAACGTGTCTGTTTTACTGAAGGAAGATGGTCAAACTTATGATCGCCTGGCAGGCACGTGCGTTATTTCGTTTCCTCTTTGTAAATGCATGATTAGTGGGACATTAAAAACGGCAAGAACTTTTTTGACTACCTTGTAAAGTAAAAATTAGGTACTTTCCTTACATCCCGAAACAATGTGTTACATTAAATGATTGCAACCGTTTTGGGACTATCTGCGGGAGGATTATTGATGAAAAATCCACGAGAAGGTTGAAATCATTTAATGGAACACAATGTTCTTTTGGAATTAGATTAATACTTATTTTCCATATTGTTTATACAAGTGCAACAGCAATGAAAATTCATCATTAAAACTATAAACAAAACAAAAACAAAAATAAAAATCTTACTTGTTGATGAGATCAACAAGCCAGCCTTTGGGTGTTCTAGAATCCTGCGGAGGTCTTGCAAATAACTCCTCGTCTGGAATTTGGGAACCTGGAGGAACTGTTTCCGACGGGCGGGAGCCGTTGAATGTATGAAACCTATAAATCAATACACACAGTTAGTGATGATATGGCAGGAAATTACTTCTGTAATTATTCTAATTCAACATAAACCAGTACAATTATTTCTTTCTTCAGCACTTTAACATTGAACGAGATGAACATATTTACGGAAGGTTTAAGTTACTCGATTTATGTAGAAACAAAATGTTCGCTAAATTTATGATTAAGAAAAAAAGATGAAAAATTATGAAAAGCTATTTTTAATTCGCACACAAAATCAATACGACTACCGGAAGATTCAATTTGATGAGTGACAAGTTCAACTAAACCATGTTCACTATTAGAGTTATCCCAATCAAAACAAATCCACGTGGTTTTTGTTTGGCCACAGCAACTGAAAGACGATATAGAAGGAATGCATCCACAGAAAATAGATCCAATTTTAGGACCGATGATAAACCACTAAATCTAGTTTACATTCGTTTCTAAATATCAACATCCAAACATGGAAATGGTATTTTCCTACATCATTAGGAAGTCTCGTCACCAATCGCTTGTCTGTCACTTTAGTTCAGCGTTGTCAACTCTATAGATTTGACAGTGAATTAGGCGGGAATGGTAGAAGAAAGCAACTGCACTTTGTTCACATTAGGACTACTCTAATAGTGAAGATGGGTAGATCTCCGGCTTACTACCCTAGACTATTCACACAGCTGAAAGACCCCCAAGTTCGATCTTGAGCCTAATATTAAATATTACTATTTATATTTACAAAGTTGTTGTATCAGTTAGTTTCTTCAATTTTTTTAAACTCCGCAAGAATTTATAAAATTTCAATCCTATTTTTGACTAGCTATTTCAAAATAATGTTCTCCCTAGCCAAGATTAAGGTATAACTTTCTGAATAATTTGAAAATTAATAAACCAACTTCTAATGGCAATATATTCGAAATGAATGTACCAATTCAAATAAAGAATTTCGTAACTTAAGGGTGCTGTTAAACACAACGAATATTATACTGTAATCAACAAAATTAATCGTTTAGGAGACATCACAAAGGGAAATAATTTGACCGAGATACATTTTCACCTGGATTAGTAAGACATTTACGAGATCAAACTGATAAACTGCATTTTATTAATAAACTAAATGACGAATACGAATATTAACTAAAATTAACAAATTAATTGCTTTTTAACTTCTATCTCTATAATGTTGAGCAGAAGCTACAAGTACCGTACACTATCAAAGCTATTTCTAATAACAGAAATTCACACATGAACTTACCTCGCTTAGTTCTTTTTCTTCTTTTAATTTAATTTAATTCCAACTTTCTAAGTTTGAAAGCTATTAGTGTTTCAGCACCCGAGTAAATAAAAGAAAAAAAAATGAAATGTTAGGAGATTAGTTAAGACGCGAAATATAAACCCAGGGAGAATACAGTAGATTGGCGAGCAGTGCTGTTGCTTCGCAATCGAGCGATTCCCGGTTCAAGTTCGTTGGCAAGCCACTGACTTTTCCCAGTTTTCCCCTCAGTTTCATCAGATGAATGCAGGAATGGTACCTTTATTTATACGTCGTGGCAGACATCCCTTCCCATTATCTGCTTTATTATTATTCCAGCATAAACAAGACGTTTCTGTTACGTTTTGTTAATAAATAAAAATACGGTCTTGAAATGAAACGATATCTTAAAGTTTAACGTCCCACGTTTATACCCTTTAGGCTAAGGGAGAAGAATGATTAAGGCAAGTTAATGCTGGAAGAATTGGTGGAATGATGATGTGGGAAAAAACGGAAGTACCCCGAGAAAACCAACGGACAAAGATGTTGTCTACCACAAATTTACTTGGCCGGGGATAAAATAAGGGATCCCATGCACCAGAGGTAAACACTCTACCACTTATCCATCATGCCCCCCAAAATACAGTCTTACTTCACCAAGTGATGACAAGTACTAGCTACCCAACGATACTGATTCTGGTTTCTACTTCTTTCCAAGTATGAAATTACATAAATTCATGTTTTCTCCATTCTGCAGTTCAGGCTCGGAAATGTAACTTTTTAACTTCTGAACACGTAACAGACTTCACTTTACCCTAACCGTACTATATAAATAAAATATTTGTTACCTTGCATTTGTGTTATTATTGATCTGTGAAACATATTTCAGCCATTTCTTCGGCCATTCAGTTCAGCCAACTGACCCTGACGATGGCCACAGTAAACGATGGCTAAAAATATATTGGGCAAGTCAATCATGCAACATAAGGTAACATACCTTATAAATATGTTTAACTGTTTCATTTGGATGTTTTCCACTCTTAGTTTGAAAGAAGAAATTTTGCTATCATCTTGTAATGCCTCTTACTATGATTCTTTGCAAGCAAGGTTAAGTTCATGTCACAATTTCTGTAACTATACTCTGCTGTGAGAATTGAAATCTAACACACTAACAAATTCACACATACACCTCCGTAATATAAAACTATAAGATGAAGTTCTACTTACTTATTATTGGGATTGAAAACCATGGCTAACAAATCCAACAACGGAAACCAATCTTGATTGAGCTTTACTACACAGAGTTCTACTAGCCGTTCACAGTTTTGGTATATGCAATGATGAATATTAAATTTCCAGCTATTTACAGCATCATCAGTTAGAATTTTTGTGAAAGAAATTGTCAACCCTTCACGGAAAAACCTTTGGCATGCTTCACTTCGAACATCAAGACCTAAAGGAACAGGAAAATAATAGTAAATATGAAAAAAAAAAATAGAATAATACTTTTCTACGTACTTCTATTGTATTATATGTACAGACTATCAACACCTATCCCTATCAGAAGTTCATTCACACCCCAGTAAGCAAGAACAAAGTTATATAATACATAAAAAATTGTATATTAGAACCACCAGATGTCCCAAAAATCAGTGAACCGAAAGATGCAAGTGAAATTCTTAATGTATTCATTCAAAACAGCACTTCCTTAAAATTAAATCCTTAGCTTGAAAAACATTTTAATTATCTGCGTTTTGTTCGAAGAAAGAAAATATTTCAAGTAAATTAATCGACTCAATCGACATTTGTATATATTAACACCAAACCATTTGGCGTAATAAGTCCTTTTTGTGCGTTTGAGCTGCTCCAATGCCATCTGTTAGCGATCGGCTAAACTACATCCAGCCCAGCGACAAACACGTGATCAGCACGCTGCGTCGCCCTGTCACGTCTTTTATTCACGTGACTCCTCAGTTTGCCTCACGACGTTCGGTGGACGCCGAAAATTAGGAAGCACTGGCCGGGAATCTAACCCGATACCATGCGCTCTAACCATTAGTCTGCGGTGTCTCCTATTTGTATATATTAGATAACAACATCTTCGAACTACAGGAAAGAGAATACAATGCTCTCCGAATATCAATCAAAAGTAACCTCGTTCACCGGAAATTCTGGAAAGAACAAATACAGTTGAAATTCTACTATAAAAATCTTTCTGAAATTATGATAAAAAATTTTAATTTTGAAGAAAGTATAATCCAACAAAATGATGATAACCAGTACATTTTAGTCTTGAAGAAAACATAACCTAACAAGATGGCGATACCCAGTAACTCCCATCAGCTCTAGAAAAATTCTTTGATCTGATTTTATGGAGTGAATATGTAAACAAGAAACCGAAACACTCTCGTCTCTGATCTTTATATAAAGGAATATAAATAGTGATATTTTCACGTAAATACGACTCATACATAAACACGAAAGTTTTACGTGAGGAAGTGCACAAAGGGTCACAATCAAATGTATAAAACACAATTTCAACACTGATACGCTGAATAAAGGTTTGTCCGGGATAAATACCATATTTGCGTGAATATAGGCCGTACCGAGATTATAGAAAAAAGTAACTCTCGAATACAGGTACCACTACTAAATTTACGAGAAAGTTCAATTAGACAGTACTTTGAGTTGCAACTCCCTCATACAGTATCAAAATCATACATAGATACATTATATATTAATAAACATTTAAATTAAAACTAGTTTAATAATAAAAATGCCTTTACATACAACATTTGCATTAAATCATGACATGACGAAGCATTAACTTAACAGTTCTGGCAGTTTATGAAATATGCACTTAAGACAGAAGTACTTCACACGACGGAAAGAATATGTGAATATTCTGAAAGTAATATATTCAGAATAAATTTACAATATAACAACTACATGCTTCTAGTGACTTTTTTTTTTTTTTAATTACCTTTCCTACATAAGTCAATGGAGGCTTGTAACAGAACCTCTAACTCCTGGTCTGGCAACACAGGGACAACCCATCGAGGACTTGATATCTTCTCATCCAACATAGCCAGCTTGGAGTGAGGAAAATCGGGTTCAGCGCCATCATCCAATTCCTGGTCAGGCTCCCCACCAACACCTTCGGTTAGCAAACTTCCACCCTGCTATAAAAGACAAAGTTCACATTTCAATTTTATCACAACGCTCTAACACATGCAGAAAATAAAGAACATTATAGACGCGTTCCATCTCAATTCAGGCAGGTCAAGAAAATAATGTACCGGTGAAGTAATGGATTTTGGTAATTATTTTTTTGTGAGTTCCCTGTGGAAAATTAAGAAACCCGTATTTTTATATTTTCTCGAAAAAAATTTTGCTACTGAGATATTGCCTCCTCAACTTCATTGTCGGTAATTGCTGAAGACCATAAAGTACTTCTTTTGACGAAGCATATCTCAGCAACAAATTAACATAAACAAGTAATTCTTTTTTGTCTAATAAATAACTGTGTAGTTTGTGATGTCAGAAGGTTATTCCCATGTTTTGTATACAGGGTGTCCAAAAATTGTAGCAACTTTAGAAAAAAATTCGAAAATTACGCGATTTCGGAATTTTTTCCTGTTTTCCGTAACAATATATATATATATATATATATATATATATATATATATATATATATATATATATATATATATATATATATATATATATGTTTAAAACTGAGTAGGCATGACTAGGCTCTTTAACGCACAAATACTTTAGAGAGGTTGTGACTGATATTTTAGCAGTAACAACGAAAAGTTGGCCGTTTTCGCAGTCCGACATATTTGGACACCATTTTCTTAGAAAACGTATTTCAAAAAAATATAATTTTTCAGTATAAATGAGCTATGTACGTGTCCTAAAGGCTCACCAAGTCTTATATTCGACTATGCACTGGTTTAGATTTTATGGCTAAAAGTTTCCTCCGAAAAATTATGTTTACGAGGCAAGTAGCGGGATACTGAAATTTGACAGAAGACGATGCTTCGGTCGCCGATAATTCATTTCTCAGCTTTGCGAAGTTCGCAGAACATGTGCTGATACAGTACATTAGTTACCATCGTTAAATTATATTGATCGAAAAACAGAAAAGGGCAACATTGATTCGCAAAATGAGATCGACTATGAACACTGCTGCACAGTCAAAATCTATGTTACCCATCCAGTAATAGCGCAATGGAACAATTTGTGTATAACCCATTTCGGCCGCAGGCTATAAAATTTTGAGTGGTTCATTTCCAATTCTGGATTTTCTCTTCTAAAGACTTTATATATTTCCTTAATTGATCGCGTTAGGTATCGCTTAACTTCCTTTGTCTTAATACCATCTTCTACCACAGTGACAACATCGCTTTTGTTTGGGCTTTGACGGGAGCAGTCATATTCGTCACATAGATAATACTTTAAAGCTCTTTCAACTGTGTTCTCATCAATTAAATGGCCACAGTATGGATCGGGATTTCTATAAATTCCTTTGGTTTTTATTACTGTTCTTGACTTGTCAATTAACTATTTTGTCAACAATAATAATTCTAGTGCCTTTGACCTGGAAATGGAAGTTGGTATTATCGTAACCAATCGTACCTTTTCATTGTAAAATGATGTTGCGCTAAAGCCTTTATTGATATTTTCTTTTCATGCTACACATGCAGAACACTGAACGGGACTGACTGAGGTGGTTTTAGTTGGTGTAAGGTCGACGTCGTACTCTGAACTTACTGTTTTCGCTACAACTTTTTCAAATTCTTGAGACAGTTTACGATGTTTTTTGACGCATATGACATTCATTGGTGACTTTTGAGATTTGTCGGTGGCACAAGGGGACTAGTGTCTATTTCCATTGCTCGTGAGGCCAAATTTAAAGAATGTGTGAGGAGCTGCAGGATCTTCATACCTCTGCTTATCAGTGCCAGGTGATATTGCCATGGGAGTACTAGGCTGAATATTTGGTGTGGATGGTTCAGGAAGGTCTTCTCTTGCACTTGGATAATACTCAACACACTGCGAACACAAAGTATCAGCATCCGAAATAAGAAGTTGAGAATGACAGCGTTGAATTACACTAACCAATTCCCACTAAGTCGCCAACAGAACGAAATTTTCTTGACTTTGGTTGATAAATCACTTTTTTGTGCCGTTTTGCATAGTCCGCACACTTTACACGGTATTCTGTAAACGTACTCATTATGAAGAATTCCGATAAAAATAGGACCGGTTAACAGCTTAAAAACGATTGTCTAAATACATATATTTGTGAAAGTATACAAGGTATTTAGTCACTTCCACACAATGCACCCAATATTTTCACCGAAACGATCACTTTTTATTTTTTTAAGCAATGACGTAGTGTCAGAGGCCAAGAACGCCCAAGTATTTTTCCTTTCAAGATATCTGTAAACTCTTCCTCGATAAAACTATCAACCACGAAGAACTGAAAATTACACAATCATATGCACAAAAGAGACCGAAATTATAATTCTACAAAGCACTATGTCAACAACTTTGTGCACATGCTGTGTCCTAGCCACATTGTACATGTTTATAACATGTTCTCACGATTACGTACATTAATGAAAATTTCAGTCTTAGTTTAAATTTTAAGAGCCCATATAGTCGAAAACACAAGTTCTTCAAAATGCGAACCTTAAGAACGTATTCAGTTAACATTCGAAGGCCTTACAAAAATTACGATAAGAAGTGAATGAGCACCAAAACTAACCACCCACAGAGCACTTCACAACATTCACACTCGAAATGATCTGCTTGAGAATGCGCTTGCAAGACGAAGTGCTTTCTTTAGGACTTCGGGAATTTCCCAATCTTTATAGTCAAAACCAATGACTAACATTAGAAAAAATCCCGATTTTGCAACCGTTCTGTAATGGCCTCTATTTAGGGAATGTCCCGTTTTTGTTAATAAAGGGCCACGGAATATTGTATAATTTATTTTTTCCATTGAAACATGTTGCATAGAAGTGGTGGCCTCCGCTTGTTTGTGGAAAATTAGAATCAGTAGGAATATACTAACAATAATAACTCCATAGCACAAAGCCCTGAAGAGCTTAAGCCGGCCAGACAGCTTTTCGCATGGGTGAGACATGGTCCACCCCTCGGCTCCCACAGTTGTATATCCTGGCTTTCCAAACCAGAGTCCGCTACCTTTCTATTCAGATAGCTCCCCAGTTGTCCTTACGATGCAGGGTCAACACCGAAATTTTTGAGCACCCGGCAATCGAACCCGGCACTGCTCGCACTGAAAGCGAGCACGTTACCGACTTGGCCACGCAGTATAATCATAATCGTCATTATTATTATTATTATTATTATTATTTTATGACCTTTCAGCATAGGACGGAGTTACGAAAAATGTTGGAAAGAATTACATCAGGACTTAATTTCAAGGTGCCATCCCGGCATTCGACTGGTGTAGATAACGATAATTGGAAAATATGTAGATCTGGAAACTTCTGGGTTCGAATACCGGGATAAGAACTCTCTACCTCCTCCTACTACTACTGGAATTATTACTATATTATTATTATTATGAGGAGGATTTATTGATTGATTTTGAGTTTAGCGCCCGTTCAGCATCGAGGCTATATAAAACGTGGACCTACTGATTAACGTGAAATCCGAACTGCATAAACTCCCGCCGGAAATCGAACCCGGGTCTCCCCCCGTAGGCGCGTACGCTTACCGCTTAGCCACGAAGGAGCTCGAGGAGGAGGAGGAGGAAGGAACGAGATTAAACATGGTAACTAATGTATCAGCACATGTTCTTCGAACTTCGCAAAGGTCAGAAATGAATTATCGGTGACCGCATCATCATCTTCCGTCAAATTTCAATATTCCGCGACTTGCCTCGTGAACAAAATTTTTTCGAAGGAAACTTTTAGCCATAAAATCTAAACTAGTGCGTGGTCGAACATAAGACTTGGTGAGCCTTTAGAACACATACATAGCTTATTTATACTGAAAAATTATATCTTTTTGAAAATGGCCAACTTTTTGTTGTTGTTACTGCTAAAATAAGTCACAACCTCTTTAAAGTATTTTTGCGTTAAAGAACCTAGCCATGCCTACTCAAAGTTGTAAACAACAAATATATATATATTGTTACGGAAAAGAGGGGAAAAAATTCCGAAATCGTGTAATTTTCGAAATTTTTTCTAAAGTTGCCACAATTCTTGGACACCCTGTATACAAGACATGGAAGCAATCTTCTGACATCGCAAACTACGCAATTATCTATTAGACAAAAAAATAATTACTTCTTTATGTTAATTTGTTGCTGAGATATGCTTTGTCAAAAATAGTACAGAACACTACTTTCTGGTCTTCAGCAATTACCAACGATGAACTTAAGGAAGCAATATCTAAGTAGATTTTTTTTCGAGAAAATAAAAAAATACGGGTTTCTTAATTTTCCATAAGGAATTCATAAAAAAATAATTACCAAAATCCATGACTTGACCGGTACATGCCCTGCCTGAATTGAGATGGAACGCGTCTATAAAGGAATAAAAAGTGTTTGTCACATTGACATGAGTCAAAGCAATCATGACTAAATTTATAACGGTACTAGAAATTTTGTACGAGGGATGATCAGAAAGTGAGGTAAGAAAGCAAGCAGTGAAACGCGTAGATATTATTTCACACAACCAATACAGCCATTAGATAGTATATACACATTAAGTCATTTTTCGACATTGTCTCCATATTGGTTGAGGCGCTTGTCGCAACCCTCCTGGTAAAAATCCTGCTTTTACGCTCTCACGAAGTGTTTCTTCTTGTCTGAAGCGAAACGACGATCTTCTAAGTGCTTCAAGTGCGGGAAAAGGTAAAAGTCACTTGGAGCGTGGCCCGGGCTGTAAAGACGGTGGTCGATGTCCCAGCGAAACTGCTTCAACAGCGTGGTGGTTTTCTTTACCAAACGAAAATTTCAATAACATTCTGGGAATGTTGACGAGACATTACAGTCTCTCCGTAAACTTCTACCAGCTGCTGGTGAATTTCAGTCGCAGGACACTCATGTCCAAAATTATTGTCGCATATCTATAACTGTCTTCTTGTAAGAATATAATTTGATAATGATTTTGCAGGACACTTTAATATTGATACTATGTGTATAATCGAGAAATGTATTTTTCTAGTAAATTT
Source organism: Thermobia domestica (assembly GCF_964235325.1). Taxonomy (NCBI): domain Eukaryota; kingdom Metazoa; phylum Arthropoda; class Insecta; order Zygentoma; family Lepismatidae; genus Thermobia; species Thermobia domestica. Next base: position 284,589,560 of record NC_137461.1, on the reverse strand, counting down.
CACAGGAAAAGAATTATAAATACGAAAATTAGAATGAGTAAAACAAAATGTTACTAAATGGAAAAGAAAGTTTTATTTCCGTTTTACTGTTCTTATTTGCTGCTCTTTTGACATGAAATTTGCCACATACATGTCTTGGCCGATTATACACTTACTAACACAAGAAATACCGGGCGAATTCATTATCAAATTATATTCCTACAACAACATATTTATAGACATACGACAATAATTTTGGACATGAGTGTACATGTTTGGCCCATAGAAATTGAATAACTGAGCAGACTTTCTCTCGAGACCAGTTTAGCAAACGAGTCGCCATTTGTGTTTATCTTCAACTAGCGCCATAGGTGGTGGATGGCTGAAACTCTGCATAGTTGCCAACTCCATGTATTAAAACTACCGCAAACTCCTTCTTCCTCTGTAACAGACGAAACGCCAAAAATATCGGCCTTGTAACCTTAGTTTCAGATCCTCCTTCGTAATCTGCAATGATTTAAATTACTTAATTCATACACTAGAACTATGTATGTATTCATATGGACTCAATTTCACACAATCTGTACTACTGTGCCGATTCCTCGGGTCTCGTGTCGAAGTCTAGTACAACCGATGTCAAAAACTTTACACATTGGACACCAATAACTGCCGTCTTGTTGCCGTTATCTTGCGACTCCGCGCTTCAAGTACAATTACGTAATGTGACGTTTTTATGTTCCGCCTTGCTCAGATTTAACCGCTGGACTTAATATATTATCCAGTAACGCTCGTCCAGTATATAGTCCTGTTACGCGCATATTACTAATATAATTTCTAATTTCAAGCTATTGGCTTTTCAAAGACTTCAACAGAAGTAACTTTTCAAAGAAAATTCGTTCGCTTAGTTACTGCTCTTTTGACATGAAATGTGTCACATACGTCTTTGCCGATTATACACATACTAAAAATGTAAGAAATACGGGGCAAATTCGTTATCAAATTATATTCCTACAACAACATATTTATAGACATGCGACAATAATTTTGGACAGGAGTGTACATGATTTTTTGACAAACTAATTTTTACTATGAAAGCCGTGTTCAACCAAATTGTTTGTCGTCGAATTCGCGTCTTGCGTTATTTAGTTTCCGAAGCCTTTTTCTACATACCATAAGGATATCTTTAGCAATTATGTGTGGGATCACGACTGAACTGTCTAATTATTTCACTGGTACGATATTCATCTCGTGAGAATAGTCGCTCTGTTATCACATTCGCCATGTTTCCACAGACGGCCACTGAAGGAAGAGTTCTACCAGTAGAAAATACAAGAAGGCATCCGGAAGCATCCTATCTTCAGAGAGCACACCGATGTCTTGACAGCTTCCTACGTGATTCCTGGGCAGGGCATGGTGACTTTGGATGGATTTTCTGCTTGTTACACGACTTCGAAGTGGCCCATCTTTTCATCACAGGATTTTTAAGAACAACTGGAAGCATACTACAACTTATGAGAATCGCACAGGAGCCTAATTCTTCGCCCCAGTTAAGTATACACACTTTAGATTGTTAATTTTGTCTTTTGAGTATTCATCAATCTCCTGGAGATAGACTTACTATTGCTTCTGTCGGCCCACTGTTGTCAATTAATACGTTGGTAGAAACTGAGGTAAACTGTGATCTCTTTAATTAGTTTGACTATAGTATAAAGTGGAAATTGTGAAATACTTTGAGTGTGTTATCGCCAGCAACTAAATACTTGCCTTTAAGCTCCTACACCTATTGCTAGTATTGACAGGTGATTCATCTGTACTTTTGTGTCTTTTTAGGTTTGAGTGGTATTAGCAGAAATTATTGACGCTACCTGTGAGAACTGTAATTAGTTGGCTGCGGAGAATCCAAACCCGCTTACCACGCCACAATTTAGTCTTCAAATCTAGCTCCTATCCTCCATAGTTACAATGATACAGTTAAATATCGTAACGCAAATTTATAATACAACAGGGTATCTGCTAAAATTCCAAAAATGAAATTTCATGACATTTTTGTGATCTTTTCTTTACCGAATTATAAAATTTCCTAACATTTTCAAGAGTGAATTTGGGTGCGAATTAGGCCGAATTTTCATCCATGCGACAGAAACATATTTTGCTTATGATTTGGTAACGACTAAAGCCGACTATAGACAATTTTGGTGGTGAATTTTGACGTTTTATAGAACAAAATTTTCCAATCTGCAGTTACATTTGAAAAAAAAAAAAAAAAAAAAAAAAAAATCGTGACCCAAAAGCTAAATTTCGTGACTTTCATGACCGTTTTCTGATTTCGTGCTTTTTCGTGACCGACCGACATCCTGTAGAAGTAAACCAACTATTCTATTTAACGTCAGATTATACGTTAAATACACATTATAATGATTATATAGGTAATTTGGAAGTACTTTTATTACTATCATGAAAATGGAACTTGTAATTGAAACTTAATGTTCTATGTCCGTTACTCCGCACGATATCTTGAACGGAAGCGAATTTTTGAATCCTTTTTCGCAATACATAGCTAGAGCGATTATTTCAGCTGAGTTGTTAATGAAGCCAATCAGTTAACATTGATACGGGTAAAAAGCGACTTACGTCTGTCCGTTAGTCCACACAATTCTTGAACGAAAGCAAAATTTTGAATTCTGTTCTTTACAATAGACAGCTAGACCGATTCTGAGTTGAGGGGAGTAAATCTCCATTGACATATTCACGGGTAACAATGACTTTAACGGTAGCGGTATGTATCCAATCCCATTTTCTAGTATTGTAGCAAAGGTAGGAGAAATTATATATATCTCGCCGTTAGATGACAGCCGTTAAGATATAAACTTTTTCTTTTATTGATAATGATACGTCTGGTCAACTACAATCCCTTTTTCTGGCTTTCTCAACTGAAGTTCGCCACATCTTAATTCAGTAGCTCCCCAACTAGCTCTCAATGGTTCTGTGCTCTGCAAATCGAACTAAGGACCATGAGTATCATAAATATGTCCTCACCAGCTATAAAACCATAAATAAAATCACAAGCAGCTATTTCATGTCAACAATACGCATAAAACTAAAAAGAAAAGTTCAGAAATAGTATACTAACTTCATAGTAGTAAATTGCTACTGGTTCTGGCAATTCGGAAGTAAACTCATTAAACTATAGTTGCATGTAAATTAAGAATGAAATTACTACCAACCTGGTTAGTATTTTGTGTAGTACCCTGTCCATCTGGAGGGTCAACGGGAACCCCCTGACCTCCTCTTGTGGCTATCGTCATATTGTGTTTACTTCAGCCACAGCAGCAACATAAATGGTAAGTTTTACAACTACGATGTGAAATGACCGTCATAAATGTCCTCTTTACATTATCTGAAAAGAAAAAAGAAAACAACGGTTGAAAGTGTATTCATACAATTAATATTCAAAATTATATCATGTTCTAAGATTTTAACAAAGAAAAAACTATTCGAGAATTAACAAGAGAAATTGCACTTGCATTCTCAATACACAACTATTAAGTTACTATTTTTTAATTGTTAAAGAACGTTCTATGGAGTCGTTCTTCGTTCTTTAAAATCAAACAACTTTGTGTTCTCTCACTCTATACATAACTGACCATAGAAATAAAAACAAAGGGGTAAAGTTAACCAACAATTTTTGGTATACTCAAATACGAAATTTCTATTTATTTAAAAATTTGTTTTCCGATCATTCACGTCTCATTACCACTTTGGAGATAGAAATCATTTTAAGAGAGTGATATGTACCAAAGTATGGATTACTGATGAAGGTACCAGCGAGTGTTGAAATGATGTAAGTCTTTGGACACTGGGCATCGGAAGAGGATTCGAAAAACCCACCTGGAGAACAACCATCTTTATAATTTGTATACCTTCTCCTTCATTTATTGCCTCACAATCTTACAAAACCTTAATAGGCCAGTCGAATTAGGTATTGATCGTGGATATAAATATTAATAATTTTTCTTTATGGAAGAAGTGTTGCGTCTTCCTCATTACCATAGAGGAATTCCTCATTGATCTAAATTACGCTGAGACCGCCATCTTGGAAAAATGGCAGATGAAGGGAGACCATTTAGTTATTGCCTAATTTTTCAGAAACTTCTAACTTTAGGGAGAAAATTAACTGGATCAATTTAGGGAGCCCAAAATTCCCTATCGAACAGAGCTTTTATATTTTTTCCAGGACCCACATTCTTTTAGGATTAGTGGCCATTACCCATCTTCAAATGACGTTTATATTATGAAAGGTGAGGTTTAGGATATTTCTTGACGACAGAGTAAATATTCTCTTCCCTCCTCCTTTCTCTCTCTCGAACTAACTATATTGCATTTTGTCACTTAAAGACAAAAGCGAATGCGATTTATTTCGTTCTTCAAAACATTTATACAGTTCTGTCGTTATATAAGCGGTGTTTTCAAAATGACTCAAGGGGTCATGATTCTCACTCAAACAATGATTTCAAAAAACAGTAACTTAGCTCGAAGATGACAACACAGTATTGATGATCACACCCAAATTAACATCGCAACGATACATCCAGTATCCCTTATTTAAACACACAATGTTCAAAGTGGAGCGTGGTGGCTCGGTTGTAGAGCGTTCCCCTCTGTGCGTGGAGTCTGGTTCAACTCCCGATCCCGCTAACTGGGCTTTGCGGTGGGAAAACATCGTGTGTATAAGTTTTATCTGGATTACCCCGTTTACTCCCACTTTCTTCATTCCGCCATTATCGTCTATCTCATTATCACAGACTCCTTTAGCAGTCAAGCACAACTGGCAGGGCTTGAAAAATCTTTCTAGCAAGTACTAGCCAGCCAAAAAATCTACTAGCCATACCGTTTTGCAGTCACAGTGTGTATACAAATAAACAAAAATTACCTTGCGACAACAGTAAACATATTAATACATTTTTTTCATTTTGTTTACTGTGGATGGGCAAGTATTCATCTGCCGGCAAGATTTTCGTTTCGAATATGAAACACAGATTAAACCACGTCTGCGCTGAAACCAAACTCCTCCAGTGCTAACGCCATTCTTTTGGTGGGATGCAATAAGCAATAACAAAACTGACAAAACTACTTAGCGATGTGCAGAATCTGACCGTGAGAGTCGAATAAAAAAAGATCGTTCACGATGGTGGTGCACTGCAATATTATATATATTTGTTTTGTGAAATAAAACACGTTTTTGATTGTTCGCACTTTACTCGCCAAATATAAAAAAGTACTCCCCACTGTCGAGCAGGTGAGTGATTTTTCAAGCTCTGACAATTGGAGAACGTTCAACTAAAATAATATTCAAGCTCTGACAATTGGAGAACGTTCAACTAAAATAATAAACTAAAAATCACGTATGCCCCCCACGGATCTAACCTAAAGACGGCACTAGCTTCGCCCTCTTAAAAATTTCCTGAGTACGGTCATGGATCATACAAAATAATTCTACTTCACTTTTTTTTTTTTTTTTTTTTTTTTCAAGTATTAATTGCTAATCGCAAGAAAAGTCGAGATCGACTTCCGACTTGAGAAGTTTGCAGCAAGGTTAAGGAAGTACTATTGGGTCAGTGACGTTTGTACTACATTTAGAAGGCAGTGAAAAAATCTCTCGATTAAAATAGGAATACGAATTTAGTCGAAGTATAGAGATGATGGTAAAAGTGTTTTATGTTAATCATTGCATTTTTTATTATATAATGAGGTTTAAACATTTTGGAATGCGGCCATTGGAGCCTAATACTCTATGATTTACCTAGCTGCTACAAATGAAAAGTATAAGCAATTTACAACTGGCTTTACATTACCCTTTAATGGCTCTCTTTCCCGGTAATGAAAATCTAGTTATATTATTATAGTTTCAGTATCTTTGAAAAGCACGTTCGTTATAACTGTGGGATCATTTACTCTCAATCTTCGCAGTGTTCTGTAAGTAATTTTATTTTCAAGGATATCTGAAGTTCATTCACTATAAATTGAAAATCACCACTTTCCTCAAGCTGCAAATTTTATCCAATGCAAATAATATTATAGCATAATTTATACATACACAGAAGGTTGTTCGAGATCGAGATGCCCTTCCTCCAACATCGATTGTGCTCGATGTGGACCCACGAGCTCGGACGATCGCTCTGCACCTGTCTCCACTGAAAGAGACTTCGTCGGTTAACATGGAGTGGAACAGCCTACTACGTCGCGTTGAAGACTTTCCAAAGACCTTCAATGATACGTGGATGGAAACGAGCAACGCCCTGCTTTAAGAGTCAAAAGCCACAGAAATCCATGAGTCATGGGTCCGGAGACTTCACAGGAACACATGAGAATAACATTTTCCTGATACCCAACTCGGCCTCTTTCTGTGTGGAGTAGGCCAGTGAAGAGATGACAGTGTGGCTGCAAGCCTTATTCATATGGATGGAGACACTTCTGCTCTCCTGGCTGTACTGTCGAGGGATGTGGGTCAGATAGTTCATAACAACAGGTTTCCTGATATAAGCAGCTTTGACCTTTGAATAGCACCCGCGTCGACAGTGCACCTCCACTGCAGTACCAGGTTATCACCATGAAATCGCCATAGAAAGCTCTTACATTGGCATACCTACTGACCTTGGTTCGGTAGAAAATGGCCGTGCCCTATTGGTGTCGTCCAGGTACAGCCACCCTACATCCAGGGTGACGATCCACTACCACTTGATATCTACGAGGTACCGTTAGTAGTTTTCTAGCGTTGATATAAACCTTTCTTGGATGTGTCATTCTGTCAGAGTATGTCAGATTCCGCCTGGCCAAATTCCATTGTGTTCGGGGATTCATCACTCAAAGCGAATGGCATGCACTGAACCAGCTGGGTGGGTCGACTGAGGTTGGTCTCGTGTCTTGTGTGTGAGGCGCCTCCGTTCTTCTGGAAGTAGTGCGACAGGTTGCACGGTGGCTTTACTGCTGTCCAAACCAAGTTGCTTGCCATCTTCCATTATCGCTGACAGGCTTAAGTGCGCTCTGCAAAGTAAGTAGATGTAGCTTTCCCAGTAATCCGTGAGCTGCCCATCTGCACCGTTCGCCCTCTACAGCTTACTGCTTATTCGCCAGGCCTCACCTCACATACGTCCAAGGGGGGTCAGTCTTGCGTGCATTGATTAACCATCTCGCCACCACGACAAACTTTCATCTTATCTTGAACGGCCTTCTATAATTTAATCATACCTTATGCTATTGTCTTTCCACTACTAAACACGAAATGCCCAAAATATGATGCATTTTTGTCATCTTTTCATTTTCTCATTCAGAAGCTTTCTCTAGAACCTTTCTTTAAATGTTGATGTACTTTTCAAATTTTCTTACGTAAGTACTTCGGAAGTAATTAGGATACATTCTCGAATTCTTCGCTACATCCTTCCCCAACAGAACTAACACAGTTTCTTGAAGTAAAAAGACGATTCATGAGGTGTTAAATTCTTCCTTACATGTCTGCTCGCACCTGCTGTCTTCCTTAACAGTAGCTCGAATGCTATCTTTCCTGTTGTATGCAATACCTTCCTACAATCATTATGAACGGTAAGGGATTTTGTAGTTCCCTAGTTTCCGGGGCCGGATTTAGGAGGGTGCAAGTGCACCCCCTTCTTTCGTTGTAAATATACACTATCTAAAATGAGAAGCTAGCAATGAAAATAGCAACTCTTTCCGAAACTTTCTGCCGTCATGCTTCCGTTTGGGGCTTAAAAGAAAGAGAAGTTTTGCAAAAGCAATAGTTTAAGTCGATTTCCTGAAGGTTGAAGGAAGAAGATCCACCAAGCAAAGCAATATAACCTTTGTCAAGTAGGGAAGAAAGCAGAAACCGAGAAGAGAACAATTTTTTATGCACATCACTCGCGACCTTCTTTACAATACCACCTCTCTACCGTTCTGTATCAGCGTTGTCAGGTATAAAGAATATTGTCACATGTCACTTTGAAGAGTTTCAATGAGACTGGTTATTTGGTAGTTATGGTGCACCCCCCTCAGAAAATCCTGGATCCGACCCTGCTAGTTTCTACATTTTTCACGAACACATTACTTGCATTTCTTCGTGTAATAAATCTATTATAGAGCGACTATGCACTTTGACCGTTTTACATCGTGCATAAAATATACAATTCTACACAACTCGTTTCTGTATTCCTTATAATAAAATACTAACATGTACCTCATTGCAAAAAAACACCTCACTTGATACAACCTGTTCTTTCTAACAGTTGCTTTCCTCTGTTTTCTTCTTCCTGCATAACAGGATTTCCCTTTTTTCTTTCGTAGTCATAACAGGCAAGCAAAAATTGTTTCTATGGCAACAGCTCGTTCAGCCAATTATAGTGGCCTATTTCTCTCACTCTGCAATGGTAAACATTCCACCCTTTCCGCACGTTGCCAATTTGAATATGAACAAATGCATATTGTTTTAGGCGAATATCAACTTGAGCAGTGGACCTGCTTGTTACTGAGAGCATTCCTTTTAGTTCTCTTCTGTCTCATTTAATTTTATAAAACTAAGATTTACTTACAGTGAATAATTTTGTGTTTCGTATATACTTTAGTGCATTATTTATTTCTGACTCTTTCTTCCGTAACTTGTGTGTGTGCGCGTGTGTCCTCTGAAATGGATAAAGTGGCAGAAAATGTAAATCCTGTTCGTCGAAGACGGGAGCGCCGAAGAATCCACTCGCCTGTAAAGGAATATTCAAAAATTGTCCCTTTACGAGGCCAAGTTCGCGAAATAGTGTGTTCACTATGCGAATACTTTGAGTGGGAAGAGAAAAGCGTTGTCCTTTTTATCGATGTGAATCAAGTTACAGAAAGGACAATGGTTGCCCTTAAAGTGATGCGAATTGGGAAAGAAAACATAAGGAAAGAGAACCTTAAGGAGAATGAAGAACAAGAAAAGGACGAAGAATCTGGACCATCGCAGGTACTGCTGGGAACTCCACGAAAACACAGTTGCTATGAAAAAGTCACAATCCTCAATTCATTCCAGCGGGATGCCCTTCGCCGCAAAATTTTTTACGCGTATTATATGCGCAAGGAGCATCCCACATTAAGCAAGCTCCAAGCCAGTCACTTGTTCCACGGAAGTAAGTTCTCGCTTAGAAGCTGTCTCTTGGACCTAGGGTTCGAATTTAATAAATTCTCTAAAAGCACAGTGCTGATGGAAAGTCATATCGTGGCTTGGTGCTGTCGGTACCTCAGAGCTGTGAAGAAATGAGATTATAATAATGTGGTTTGGTTAGACAGCGATATTGGTCACACATTAGAAAAAGCCTGGACCAACCATACTGCACGTAGTACAAAGAACGCACCAATAGGGAAGCGGCAAGAATAACTTTCTTTATGCTAGCACATCTCGTGGTTTTGTCTCAAATTGCCTCCTCATTTTCAGGTGTTAAAAAACATATCCCCTAAATCCATCACTGTTATAAACAACGTCCCACACCATTCCGTTATGCTCGACAAGCCTCCAAAACTCAGTCCCGGAAGTCTAAGTTCTTGGACTGGCTAAAGCGCAATATCACTATGTAGTTAGAGCCTGATATGAAGAAGGGGCATAACTTCTAGAATTGGTAACCTTATACAAGTCCAAAATCCCTTTGTACAAAATTGACGAATTAGCAAGTGAAAAGGGTCACTAGGTCATAAGACTTTCCCCTTACCAAGCCCACTTAAACCCTATAGAAAATATTCGGGCGCAAGTAAAAGGATAAGTCGCGAGGGAAAATAAAAAGTTTAAAGTGGCAGAAGTGGAATGACTTACAAAAGAAACAACTGATAGCGTCATTGCGGAAAACTCGGCTGATGTTCAAGTCGAACAATGGGATTCTTGAACAGTGTGTGTGTGTGTGGAGAAAGTCACATTTGTTACTTCCAGCTACGAAAGTGAGAGTGATTCTTCTCTGGAAGTACCCCAATCACACGATAAAAATAAGTACATTCCTCTGTCTTTATTAATTACTATATATATTAACTGTTAAAGTTATTGCAATAGAAATGTCACGAGTTCAAAATGGAGATGTATCGTAGCGTGGTATATAAACGTAAGTTCAGTATTTATAAACAAGGGCCAATATTGATGTTAGTAATTTCGCTACAGCTATAAGGAAATGTCTATTTTCTCCTGTGAAAGTTAATGTTTCCTATAGAAATAAAATGAGGGGGAGGAATGATTGGATATCGTACCATTGTAATTTACAATAATATTGATCTTTCTCATAAGTGTGATTTTAAATAAGCATTCTACATTTAATAAATGTTAATATGGAACATGAAACAATTCACTAGTTCTACTTGTCTTGTTTCAATACTCGACGCAAAAGCTGGCAACATAGCATCGAGCACCACATGCGCGCAGCGAGCTGTCAGAAAATACAAGTAGCATCATTGCAGTATATAAATAACATTAGATACTATATTGACATGTTTTTAATATTCTTCACTGAAGGTTCATGAACACGTAGTACCATAAATTATTCTAAACAAACTTTTCCCTTGATTCCCAGGCTCCTGAACAGATCTTTGAATTGCTTATTCTTTTTAACTAAAACAGGAAGTTGAATCACAAGATCTCACATCCCAAAATATTTCATTCTTATTAATCAATAATATATGCAGTGGCTTACGTCAAGTGCTCATCAACTCTCTACTTCGTGTTGTCATTTTAATTGTGAGTAATTATTCACCGCCTTCCAAATATAGTATAAACTTCAATGACCCAATAGCATTTTCTTAAGCCTGTTTCACATCAACCCGATGTTATCCTGCATTGTTAAGTAAAAACGTGGAACTATTTCAAATGAACCTTGGCCGCACTCAGCAATTTTTAGAGGAGGGCGGACCCAGCGTTATCCTCAGGGGAGCAACTCTAAACTTTATGTTCCAAATTTAAGTCTAATACAAAGTGTTTCGTTGCTATTCGTTCGGGTGTAATCTTGTGCTATGTCATCTTGGCGTCATTTCAGTCTTACATCATTGTTATAGTTGGGGCCGTGACCCCTTTTGGGTTCAACCCTATGTTAACGACAGGACTGTACGAATATTTTGAAAAATACATTTAAAAAAATCATTACTGCTTTCATTTTCTAAAACATAAAATATGATTCAGTAATTGTGGTACTTCTAGAAATGGGAAGAACATTTTTCTGACTGTCAATAATGTCCTGAAATTCACCTTTTATAATAAAAACATTCAGAAATGAATTATAGCTACTAATTCTAAAGGTATTTCAACATTCCAATAAAACTGAGAACTCTCAGATATTTTTAATACAACTTCCCGGAAAGTGATCCTCATTTCTAAAAATGGCGAGTCTTGGGAAAAGTCTTTATAAAAATTATTTGACAGGGAATTTTCTTCTCTTTGAAATTGAGCTTTTTTTTTTTTTTGAAATTAGTTATAAATCGCATCAAGGCTTCTCCCGTTCGCCATTTTCCGAAGCTGACGGCCTTAGCACAAGTCGGATCAATGGGGACTTCAGTATGTTACTGATGACAATTACAACAATCCTATGAAAAACATTCCCAGTTATACTTGTTATTGCACCGAAACATGTCTCGAAATCAAAATTGTTACTGGCGCTACTTGCTCTTCCTGAGGCGTCAATTTCTTCAAAAAAAAATTATTCCGAAAATGAACTTTTATTGTGTTCTTTTGGTTAAAATTATATTATGAAATAGCACTTCATTATTCCGTTTTGCATCCCTCTCTTCACATAGTGTGTTAAGATGTTATTTTTGTTGAAAAAATCTGTCTCTCACCTTGCATTCTGCTAATGTTTTTAGCAGTAATGACGCTAGCTATAATATATCGAAGAAGAGAAGTGGAATGGCACAGCCTTTTTCGGGGGAGCAGTTATTTTTTGTACATCGAATATAATAGTTTTATATTACTGACGTGCAGACGGGGGCGCACGGTCCCACAGGAGGGTGCGCGACCACTTGTCTCCCCACCTCTAGCGTCGTCAGTTTTTGGATACCTCTGCAGAAAAGCCACGGCTGACCACGTTCGACATAAATCGTGGATAACGTTACTAATATGTAGTGCCTTCTATTCGAACACGACGACCGGGGACTTAATTTTTAATTTTGAGCACTGGCAACATCTGCTTCTTTATGAAAAGTTGTTAACTTAGGCTAGGACTAGATTCGCGAGTTTCATTATAGTGTGTTCCAATATATAGCAACAAGGAAATCACCAATTTTAATTAATGATGCTAAAGTGCAGGCTTACTACGTTTACTTTACAGTACGCAATTATAACACATTTAAAGCAAAGCTAAGTTGCCTGACTAGCAATAGTCGAGATACTTCTGGTTTTAAGAACTTTTTTTAGTAACATCATTAATTGCAATGGATATTTCTTCCGGCAAGGTTCTAGAACAAAGGCCCCCTTCCCATTTAGCTGTAATAAAGACAGAAAACAACTTGCCCTTCAGACCTCTAACCCGCCTTCATTCGCTAATGCTCGCTCTGCAATACTATGTGAATATTACACTTTGGTACAGAAAGGAACCAATCTAGCTACTAACATATATGGGAGGGAGGGTTGTGTTCTAGAATCTTCCCTTTCTATCCATTTAATATAAAAGAACACTTCCGTAATTTAACCTAAACCAAAAGAGCACTACGAATGTTCTATATGAAGAGAATAGGTCATTAAGTTATTCAAGTTATAAGAAACAATTATTGGGAACCACTTGCGTACGTTTTAACCTTAGTGTTCAGTTTATAGTATTACAAATTAATCAAAGCTAATCAACTAACTATTTACCTAAATGCATGTTTCTTCCAATACATAGGCCTAATTAATATTTCCCTCCAATATTTCAAATGTTTAACCGATGTATTTGAAATATTGGTAAGAAGTATAATTTCTATACTGGAAGCAACATTATTTACATAAATAGTTATTACAATGTATTTCATTTGCATCCAGTTAAAGAGTAAATTTATTTCAAGAAAGAAAAACATCTATGAAAGTATCTTAGTAGCTGGTCTGAACTAAACCTGTACGCGAAAAAAAAAAAAAAAAACTGCGAGTGCAAACTGCTGTCATTGTCAACATGTTCCTCACTGGAGAAGACAATACGTTTTCATATTCATATTTACTTGCCTGTTCATAGCTTACAATATGAGGATAATCCCCAATTAAGCATTACAGTTGTTTCATATGGTTTACATTCTCTATATGTTATCAGTAATATAAGTTTCCACAGAGTAAAAGCTTTTTTCTAACAACAGAGTATTTCTGAATATCCGTTTTTCGTTAATGTCCTTATACTTTGTAGGTAATTTGTTATATAATTGTATACAATTCACATATACAGTTTTGCTAAAATTTGCATAGTTCTGCTGGATAACATACATATTACAATTCTGCCTAGTATTGTATGAGTATGAATGCTTATTGACATCCATCAGCTGGTTACCAAGAAAAGAAAGACTGTCCAAAAACTGTCCGTAAGTGGTACGTGTATAGTTCTAGGCAGGTACCAATTACTACATTCGCCCTAATGTCCAGACCTGTAATTCTTTAATTAGAATTCATTCGCCTCCCCCGTTAAAGAATATCTAAACTGCATACAAATGTGACGATTTTGTAATGATCTGGTGCTTCCCTCTGATCAAGCATCTTTTTCCAGTGACTTACGGAATTACTGAAAATTTGAAATCACTGCCTCTATACTCATGGTAACTACTACTACTACTACAAATAAAACAAAATACTTTTCATCATCTTCCCATCAGAGCAATCTTTGTATACGCTAGTGGTGTTTAACCAAAATATAGATACCTAGGTAAAGTACGGTAAGCCTGCACTAATTTGAGAATTGCTGTGGAGCTGACTGATTTGAAAAGTAGGCCTACACAACAGACCTTAAGACCTCTGAATATAGAACATATTTCATTCAAAATAAATAAAAAAACCAAGTTTACAATGTAAAATAGAGTACTGCAGTACAAGTCATATAACGGTGATAATGAATATTCCCTTGCACTATATCTTGTCCTGACTGAAGAAATCCTATATAAATCTTATGCATACTCCAGATCTAGTATTAAAAAAGCAAATTTCGTAGGTAAAACAGCTTAATTACTTTCTGGTTTTGTATCTAACGTTCCACTTCGATATTTGAAACGTACTATGTGAACGCTTGTTACTATCCTACCAGTCATCATTAATTCTGCTACATATATTTACAACAAACTCTCTTCTACGTATATAAAATAGTATTAAAATTTGAATAAATAATAATTTTAATTTAACCTTTAATTACACACTCCTACAACTTTGTACCCAGACCGTCACTCATTTAATGGCGAAGACGACATAACATTGCGCAGCTGTCTACACAAACAAAGGAAGCCGAAAGCGTTTAGTACCCTCTTGTTTGCGCAATGATTGCTTCTAAATATTCTCGAACTAGAATAACTTTGTTCAACTACGCACACATATGTAAATATAACAGAAAACGCAAAATTTATTTCTTTGAACAGCATTGGTTAAGCAGAAAAATACATAGGGCGTAACTAAGCCTACTAGCATAAATAACTCATATTTATATAGGACTTCCATCAAAATATAATTTAAATGCTAAAACTTTACCAGTAGTTAATGATTAATAATTATAATAAAATAGTAGACTTCCGTCTAGACGATATATGTATAAAAAACTATTTAGTCATGATGGTGTTAAACTGCGTAACGCAGATCTTGCCATGTTTATGTATTTATGCCGACAGAATCGACAACCATATCGAACAGTTCATGAATATATGTGGAAAAGTGTTCTTATATGACTTTACATTACTGTTTCTGCTTCTTATTTGGAATATATACACATCATACAATAATTCACACACACATTTGACTTCCCAACTTACTTGTAATTTATTTTGCCTACTTACCAGATGGTCATTCCTTACACTCATAACTACTCACACTAAGTCACACACTTCCACAACTGAATTTTACATATACAAATAACTTTCGGCCACTACAAAGGCGTATACAAATATTATTTTAGGCAATGTAAAGACCGGGAGCAAGTACAAAATGGCGACTCGTCGGTCATAGTACGGAGATAGGGAACATGGGTATCCGAATTGGTTTCACAAGCATGATCGAAGTTTTAAACAATCATGTGTCTCGTGATTTCCACCCCCTAAAACAAAATCTAATATGTCACAGATGTATTTCAAAGGCTGGTTATTTCTTAAAAGCAACAGTAACCTCATTTTTCCAATTGCATGCCAAATACCAACCTCTTGTCTGAAACGCAAGTGAGGATCGAAACCACTTTGACGTAAACTTCACTGTAAACACGATTCACCGGTGAGTCGGTGACAGGCGGACGGATATATTCTTTTGAACAACATTGGCATGTATATTAAACAAATGGAATGAAGACTTGTAAGCTAAAGTCTAAAATGATAACTAAAATTATGAAGTTACCATTTTCTTTTTGTGTTACGTATTTTTCGGATATATATATTTTTGAGATACGTTAATTATTAGAACTATTTCATGAATACCGTCAGCTGTATGTTCCGATCAATTTTAGAACTTGTTTCATCCGTGTATGATGAAAAATGAAATTTCTTTTTGCTTATTTGGTAGAACTCCTAAAACAATGTTTTGTTAAATATTTATGTCGTTTAAATAATTATTTATATTTAAAGATATAGGTAGAAATCATCAATAGTATTTGTTACATAAGATAGTATTCAACAATTGAATATTGTAATGCGCTTTTGTTTCAGTAGCATGAGTTTAGAGTGGACAAGGTAAGATTTTTTTTCAAGTTCGCTTATATTAAATATTTTGATATTGAAAGAACTGTTTAAAATACACTACAGCATTCTTATAATTGTTGATAATTCGTTTCATAAACAAATAGGTGTGTTCTTAAGGAATTGTTACTTAAAATTGATACGGAAAATATTCAGGTATGAATAACAAAATCCTTTTAAATGTTCTCGCATGCTTCATAGGTTGTATTTGGATTGTGCCTATTGTTACAGAGATCTTGAATGAAAGAGAATGTAAAAATTATATTTAACAATCATTATGTGCGTGAAGTATTAACTTTTATTTGTTCAAGGTTTGAGATCATAAAGATCGCTAAAAAATTTGCTTGCGAAACTCGCTGCGGTTATTGCGAAATAATAGATAATGAACGTAATTAGTTAATTAAATTACATCAATTTTTTTTAGTAGTTTGCCAAACCTCAAAATAAATGTAAAGTATGGATTGTATTTCTGGTTAATGAATGATAATACCGATATTTTTTCCTCCAGAGGTATTCGTTAAAGTCATACAAATTTTGTGTAAATGTTACAAAAAGCACTACAAGTTTGTTGTTTTACGGCACAGGAAGCGAATCATAAAATTTATTATACATGATCCTCAGTGATTTTGCAGTGATCATATAACGTACACGTAAGTTGTAAGAGGCTGCACGAATGTAGATGTGTTGAATGTAGTTCTTTCCATGAAATGAACAGTAGCAAGAAAATATAAATAAAACTTACGTTGTAATGATGATCTTCAAACTGTTAACATCACTAAGTTCTACAGGAACCTCTCTGTGGCGGAGAAATCGCTTTTAGTGCAAAAGTCCCTGGTTTGATTCCACTCTGAGATTTTGTACTGAACAACATCGAGTGCATATTTTTCCGTAGGTTATCTCGTTTCCTCACGTTACATTCCATCAATTTGTTTCATCATCACTTTCCTGCATGTATAGTTCGTCTCATTTAAGCTATTATGTGGACGCGGTGGCTCAGTGGTGAAGTGCTTACCTCTGACGCGTAACACCCGTGGTTCGATCACGGCCAAGTAAGTTTGTGGTGAATTTTCTGTGGATTTTCTTGGAGTACTAGTGTTTCCTCCCACTTTTTCATTCCACAAATTCTTCCATCATTCAGTTGCCGTCATCGTCTCCCTGAGCCTAAAAGGGCATAACGTAGGACGTAAAACTGGATATCTCTTTACTTTGGGCAAGGCAGTGATATACTGTCAGTAAATATTATTGCCAAGCGAGCGTCAGCGAGTGAAGGCGGGTTAGAGCCCCGCAGGGCACGTTGTTTTATGTCTTTCCTTCTTGGGAAATGTAAATATAATTGCTTATTGTCACTGCCTTGCCCAAAGTAAAGACTTGCCTAAAACTGTAATATTTCATTTCATTTTCGATAAACTGTAGGTCATAATTTTGCAACCCAGTGTTCCATCAAAGATTTCATTTAATGTCCGAAGACCGCCAAGAAATCAAGGCGTTGATTTAAAATCATGGCTTAAGTGCCGTAAAGTAGGTCTAGAAATGTGAAACCTAACCTAACCTTAACTAAATTAAACTAACTTGACCTAAGCCAAACTGCGTAGGCTAAGCTTTAACATCGTGGGGCTATTCTGCGCCACAAAGCCCAAAATTATTAACTCACAAAGAAAGATAATGTCCAAGGTGTTTATTGATGCAGACACCATAGTAGGAATAATATATTAATAATTTAAGTGTAACTAGTAAGTAATCTTTCTTAAGGGGGAATTTGCAAGTACTATACACGCATTGCTTTATCACTATGTAAGGCCTACTGCCAGAAGATTTTTAAGTTCTGTTAAATAGCGTATTCGGTTACCTGAACTTCTGTGCTACTCGCTTGCCTTCGCTCACCAAAGCATTCCCACGGCTCTCAGTGAGTTAAAAAAAAAAAAAAAAAAAAAACTCTTTCAAGAATAGATAGTAAAACTGAAATCCCTTAATACAATGTCCGGCATTTCTGCTGTATCGCAGGACCACACGAAAATCGAAGTAGTACCAAAATGTACTAGCTACATTAGGTTAGGTTAGGTTACGTTGAGTTAGAAGTTCGCATCTTCAGTAGACTGTGTCTTTCACACAGTTTCAACAACTGATGCTCACTATTTTTGTATAATTCGATAAAACTCAAACACAATATGTCACAACCTTCACATACACAGTCTGTCACAAAAAATAGCACCACTTTGAAAAAACTAATATTTTTTTAAAATTCTAGTACTATTATATACCTCGTAGGTCAGACACTTCAACTGATCTTTTAATAGTTCTCTAATGTTTATACTATGCTACTGTAGTACATATTTGAACATTAAATGAAAACGCTGAGTTTTATACATTAAGGGACCTTATAACCCAGAAATTAAATTTAATGTATGTTTTGTATTATTACACTACTGTGCAGTTTATCGCTAAACGGTAGGTAAGTTGTTGAAAGTAAATGAAAAAAGAAAATTATTTACACCACAATCTCTATGACATTTCAGTCTTTTGTTACACTCTTAATGTTGCAAAAAACAGGATATGATGTTCACAAGTGTTTCACTTAATGCAATATCTGTTCGAGGTTCCAAATTCGAACTAGTTCCTCAGTGATTTATCTCCTAGAGTGATATATCTTCCTATGTACTTTTTGTGACATAATATGCCACAGATTCTATATAGGATTCATATCTGGAGAATTTGGTGGCCACCATAATCTTTGGGAACCAGTCCGCTACACTCCGTGTTCTATGACACGGCACATTGCCGTCTTCGAAAGGAAATAAACTCAAATTAGGACCTGAGAAATAGTGAACAGATCATAGTATCTTTCGGTTGAGAATGTCAATGTAATATGCCGCGTTAACTTGTTTATTCCAAATTTTAATTTATCTCACTCCATTTGAAGTAAAGCATCCCCACAACATGATAGTTTCATCAAATTTCCGTCTTTTAGAAACGTACCGGTACTTTGGCTTCAAATTTTCTCCCTTTCTCATCCAAAATTTTACTTCACTGTCATTTCCAACAGTCATAAACTTCTCATACAATTAAATTACGTGCCACCACTTCATTACTCCATGTACCGTATCTACTCACGAACTCTCTTGTACCGTTTACAAGTTTTCAGTTAAAACTGGGTTCTTTCTTAGAGTTTTCTTATGTAACCCTTTTTTATTAAATTGTCTCACAACAGTCATCCGCCTTATGTTATAACCTGATTTAGAATAAATAGCCTCTGCATTTCATGCCCCTGGAAGTTCTGTCTGATACAGCCAAGCGAAAACCCTCTCGACCCAATCTTGCAGTTGTTTTAATTTTCAACCACACCGTTTGCATTTCAGAAGAGCGGTGCTCTTTTTCTTCTGTATTATTCTATCAAAGATAGTATGATGTATACCTAGAAATTTGGTGATGTGTCTATTTGAGAAGCCCTCACTTCGCAATATCAGCATTCTTTTTTGTTTACAGAGGTTTGTGTCACACACAGACTTTTTTTTTTTTCATATTTCGAGTTTCTAGGGAATGATGAGATTCTTCACCGTCTTATAATGTATTTGAAGCACTTCCATTTACAACGTAAACAAAAGAAACATTCAATAATACGTATTTTTTTTTTTTTTTCATTAAAATTTCACTTTACACTGTTCCAGAAAAGCAAACAAAACAAGCATTTTAAGTCTCAACGACACTCATATGGAGTGTAGAAACACCAAACGGAGAGCATCTGAACTACTGTAACACAAAATAGGGTTACTTCTCTGATCCTCCCCAAACTTAAAGGTTGTTGGAAACACCAAGTAGATACCAGTATGTCACGGAATGGCTTATTTAAATTGCAAATACAGGGTGAGTCAAAAGCCCTTGGACACCTGCATAAGTTTGAAAATCGACGAGTAAAAAGTTATGATGGGAACAGAGGTTTGATGAGGGGCCGCAACGTTTGAAGTGTATGTCATTCATGGCCGCCATTTTGGATTCAAGTCAATTTTGTTAAATGGGAAGTGGGGTGTATGACACATCAAATAACACTAGCTTGAGCTCAGGAATTTAGTGTTTTTTTTTTTTTTTTTTTTTTTTTTTTTTTTTTTTTTTTTTTTTTTTTTTTTATCTTGTACAGTTTAGAAGTTATTAATGTTCAAATGTGGGAAGTTACCTTGATACTGAATGCTACAACGCATGTTCTACGTGTTGTCCATCCCGTGAATACACAACTATAGTCGCCGCAAGCACTCTGACTGCACACGGAGGAGAATGTCTCCTGAAATTTGGTCACAGGCTTGTTGGATGCGTTCCTCCAGGTGACTCAAATCACGGATTGTCTCAGCATACACTATCTGCTTAAGATGTCCCCATAGATAAAAATCAAGGTGCGTTAAGTCAGGGGATCTCGGCGGCCACTCCACGGGACCACGGCGACCAATCCACTTCCCACGCAGTTGTTCATCCAACCATTCACTGACACCAAGTCCATAGTATGGAGGGGCTCCATCGTGCTGAAAAATAAGATGGGAAAATGCCGTCAGCGTTCAGTGTGGCAGGGAACACAAGGTCCTGCAGCAGCATCAGATACTGTGGTGCAGTTAAGGTGTTGTAAATGAAAAATGGCCCAATGATGCGGGTGTCCCATATGCCACACAACACCATCACCTTCGCTGGATTATGTTATCGACTCTGGCCAACCCAGTTCGGATTTGCGTCATACCAGTATCGACAATTCTGTCGATTAACCTCCCCGTTCAAAGTGAAATACGCCTCGTCGCTGAACAGTATGCCCTTGGCAAACGCAGGATCCAGTTCGTGTTGTTCAGTAGCCCACATGCAGAACTCCAACCGGCGATCAGGGTCATCCTCGTTCAGTTTATGTTGCATGTGCAGCTTGTAAGGATGCCACTGATTGACGTGCAGTATCCGAACAACGGAGGATTGGCTTATTGCACATGCTAGGGACACACGACGGGTACTTCGTTTAGGACTTTTCACAAACGACGCAACAACCGCCGTTGCAGTTTCCTCATTGGTGGTAGTCTTTGGTCGCCCACTACTTGCCCTGTCTTGAACAGAGCCCGTCTCCCGGAATTTGGTGATCACGTGAGCCACCGTGCTGTGCGATACCGGTTCTCTGTTTGAGTGCCGTCTGTTGTAGTCAGCTGCTATTGTTCGGTAGCTGCGTTCCCCTGATATAAGGATGATTTCGATCTTTTGTTCACGTGTCAGACCTATTTTAGATCACCTGGAACAAAGAGAGAACTGGGTCAGTATCAAGATAATTTCCCACTTTTGAACATTAATAACTTCTAAACTGTACAAGAAAGAAAAAGACAAATTGCGCCACTAAATTTCTGAGCTCAAGTTAGCGTTATTTGATGTGTCATACACCACCCCTTCCCATTTAACAAAATTGACTTGAATCCAAAATGGCGGATTTCAAGAAGGCGGTCATGAATGACATACACTCCAAACGTTGCGGCCCCTCATCAAACCTCTGTTCCCATCATAACTTTTTACTTTTCCCGTCGATTTTCAAACTTATGCAGGTGTCCAAGGACTTTTGACCCACCCTGTATAATGAAACCCTTGTGGTTTTTCTGAGTGATGCTTTTTGTGTGTGTGTGTGTGTGTGACGGACTGTACTTGCCATTTCCATATTGCCTTTCCCACCCCATAACAAGTACATGTCTTCGCCAAATAATCTCTTAAGCCTCCACATACAGTGCTGCTTACAACATCAAAAATAACAACCATCTTCTTAACTTTAACTTTTCCACTCATCCTTCCTCAGAAACCAAAATAAATTCTTCAATTCACCCTGTAAATTTTCTGAAATTGGTCCGGCGATACAGTAGTTAATCCCAGTGTCCAGTTGAGGCATTAAGTGACGAGTTGAAGAAAAAAACTGCATTACTGTTGTATCGCCGGACCACAAGAAAATCGAAGAAAACGGAATACTATTTAGTTTCTCCCCCAAAAAACTAAGTTGTGACCCTGGCACACTTGGTAGTGATTGTTGTTCGGAATAGTGTGTGGAAGAATGGCATAAAACTAGTACATAAAACACGAACCAACTTGTACTAGGTGGCCACTAAAAAGCACGAATGCTGTCTAACCGAGTCAGAACAGGAGCGCAGCAGGGGGGACGAGGGTTGCGAGGGAGTGCGTCCGTAGGGAGTAGGTGCGTCAGCGGCGGTGGGTATACGCATAAACGAGGATAGGGAATACACTTTATGTCATAAAATGCATGGCTTATGTGTTGCACAGCTTTTGGGGAGATACTAAATGGCATCTAAAAAAGTACCAAAATGTACTAGATTATGTTTAGTTACATGTTCCTCTTCTTTTCTGTAGTTTCAATTCGTGAGGCCGCGTTGGCTCAGTGGTAGAGCGTTCACTTCTAGTGCATGGATCCCTGGTTCTATCCCAGCTCACGCCAAGTGAACTTTGTGGTGAACAAACAGCGTGTGATTTCTCGGTAATCTCCCGTTTCCTCCTACTTTCTTCATTCCACCACTTCATTCATTTCTCATCATCACCGTCTCCTTCAACCTAGCCGGCATAATCGCAGGACGTGAAACTTAAGGATTTAATTTTTCATTTAAATTTTCAGTTCATTTCCACACTTCAAACTGTTTGCGTGTTTAATAGATCATGCGTTTAACACAATTTCAGCAACTGACACTCCTTATTTTTGTACAATTCGATAAAATTCAAACACGGTATGTGACAATCTTGTCATTTACGCACCATGTCCACACTGCCTTTGCCGTAGAAACAAATGTACCACTCCGCCAAATAGTCCCATCCACCTCCATATATAGTGCCGATTAAAACATCAAAAACAAGTAGCAACAACAAGTAATTTCTTAACTTCAACTATTCCCCTCACAAGACTCACTCACTGTTCCTCGCAAACCACAATAAATTCTCTAATTCATCTGGTAAATTTTCTGAAGTTAGTCCGCCAATAGCCAAAAAACAAAAATAACTGTATGAGCTGAATACGCGGTGTCTTCTTGTAATTGAACACTCTTTGAGGGATAGATCGTACGGTGGGGAACGGCCTCACATGCCAAGCGGTCGTGCTTAGTTAGAATCCTACATTAGTAATAGGGACCATCCTTTGTAACCTCGGTCTTGCATCAGGACGAAAAAATTACAATTCCGAACTGAATTCATAACTTTAAAAAATAGTATAGTTGGTTTATTCTTCTCAGTTCATGCTTAATGAATATGGTCAATTTCATTTATACCAGTGCAGTACTTTGTTATTTGTAAATTCAAACAAATTGAAATCTGTATTACCTCAAAAAAAAAGTAACAATTCCGGCTGGTCTAGTGGCTAGCGTGTGCATATTTTGTGCACGGAGTCCCAGGTTCGATTTCCCCTTGAGAGTGCTTTGAATTTGGGACCCATTAGGGTCGTACGCATTCTACTCTAAACTGTAGGTCCACGTTTCATATGCCCGTGGTGCTCAAAAGAGATGCTGAACTTTAACAAATAAAGAAAGATGTTTTTGGATGGACTTTTCGTATATTAGGATTAGATTTCTGGGTTTTCGGCATCTAAGGCCATGTTATTCCGTCACGCATGAAGGATGACTCTCTCGGGAGTCACACTATCCGAGAAAAAGGAAGAAAGAAAGGATTTGGGAAGGAAGGAATCGGCCTGGGACCATTATGTTACGTACTATCTCGGCATTTTCGTGGTGTGAATGAAGGAAACTCAAAAAAAAAAAAAACTCAGGATGGCTGTCCTGAGAAAACTCTTTACACTTTTTCGACCGAGTGTCTCCACCGGGAATCGAACCCGGGACCGCTCGCACTAAAGAGGAGAGCAGTAACGACTACGCCATGCAGGGTCATTAAAGAAAGAATGAAAGAAACAACAATAAATCTTAAGAAAAGTATATGTTGTCATATTCCTATTCAACATTAGTGACAGAAGTGGTCTTGTATTTCATACAATCAATCTTCTGCCCACGGTTTCTAACTGATATATTTTATTATTTAGCTACCACGTGTAGGTCGCATATCACACTTTGAGAAGTTCTCACGCACTGCGATTAGAACATACAGGCTTATTCATAGAGCTCTTATCTCTTGTGCGATACGTCTTTGGTTCTATCCCAGGCATAACTTTCCACAATTATTCCCTGGGAGGAAGCGAGAGAACCCCTTTCTCGGGATTCTCGCACTTTCTTTATCCACCATTAGCATCCATTTCATGGTGGACAACATCGTGTTTGTGGCTTTTATCGGGTTTCTCCCGTTTCCTCCCACCATAATGATTACTTTTATTAATCACCCGTCCCCTATAGCCCAAAGAGCATACGTGTAACATAATACCAAAAATTTCATGTAATTTCATTGTTTTGTGTTGATTATGGTGAACGTAATCGTGTCCGGGGGTTTCTCGGTGACTTCCGTTTCCTCGCACATTGTCATTCCACCAATTCTTCGTCTGCTTTACCCTTACGGGTATAATCGTAAGACGTTAAACGGAAAGATTTCATTTTTTCTCCAATCACGACCCTCCGAATATACTTGCGTTGTGATGTCCTAATAAATTTCTCTTTACGTTTCATACCATCCTACATTATTGCTATTTGTCCTCCCGCAGGTCTTCATGATATTTAGCTATTTCTTTCTGCGTGAGCTATAGCTTAATTTTCTCTATTTCCTTCATTTACATTTCGAAAGCTCCTAGAGGCTTTTGTCGTTCCTCTTCCGCTTTCCTGACGAAGCATTTGATGGGTTTTTATCATTACTTTTTCAGCGACTTCTCTTTTTCCATGACTTCATCTGTTCACATTTAAATAAATCTTTAAGTTTAACGTCCCACGGTTATGCCGGTTAGTCTAAAGGAGACTGTGATGATGAGTAATGAATGAAATGGTGGAATGAGGAAAGTGGGAGGAAACTGAAGAACTCCGAGAAACCCCACGAGCACGGTGTTCGTCCACCACAAAGTCCACACAACGCGAGCTGGGATCGAACTAGGGACCCCAAGCAACGGAGATGAACGCTCTACCACTGAATCTCTGTGCCCCTCTTCATATTTAAGATATGCACTGTTACTGCTTTCTCGATATCGAAGTTTTTCACTTAAGTTTGCTTCAGGCCGCCTTGGTTTAGTGGTAGAACGTTCACCTCCAGTACGTGGGTCCCTAGTTCGATCCCAGGTTGCGCCAAGTGGACTTTGTGGTGGACAAACACTGTGTGTGAAGGCTTCCTCCGGGTCCTCCTATTTTATTCATTTCTCATCAATGTCTCCTTTAGCCAACCGTCATAAATGTTGGAAGTAAATCTAAAAAAAAAAAAAAATCATTTCACTTTATTCTTCTAACTTTGCTTCCTCCCGTTCAACTTTACTATATACGTGCACCGATTGTGATTATACTTTGTTTATTTGTTTGTTTGTTTGAACAAATAACTTCGATGTGATTCTTACGTGTGCACTTTTTCAGTATGAAGTTCTTTAAAAAAAGTAACTTTTCACTTCTTCACAACTTTGTTTCTACTTGTCCGAAATACGTAATATGACGACCGTAGTATTCGACATTAAAGTACATTGGATTTGCTTTACTACGTTCGTTTCATTTGCATTCTTACAATTGTAGAAATGAAACTTTGATTGTTTTTCGATGTTTGTGGTATTGTAGGGTCCTTAGTTTGCAACACTGCATAACAAGTGAAGTATTATATGTGGATTTGAAACATGCAGTAATCTGCGCAGTGTCCATTTGAAGAAAAAATACGTCATTATGTTGAGTTGGCAACACTGTTAATACGAGGGTCACTACGAAAGCTTTGAGATGTGAAATAACTTAACATACTTAAAATCAATTTAACACTTAACATTTTCTCAAAGTATTCACCATTACACTGTACACACTTTTGCATCCTCGAAAACCACTTTTGGAAACAGTGTTGCCAGTCTTTTTCTTCAAGTGTTGAAAGTTCATTCTCATAAGCCACTACAGCTTCTTCAGGGCTGCAAAATCTCTTCCCACGCATGTGATCTTTGATCCTGGGAAACAGAAACAAATCACACGAGGCCAGGTCAGGGCTATACGGCGGATGAGTCATAAGTTTGACCTCCGTAGATTTTAAAATCGGAATTGTGATGTTGGCCGTATGTGCGGACGCGTTGTCATGATGAAGCAGGATCCCACGCAATCCAGTTCTTGGACGGCGTTCCTGAAGCTTCTGGAACACTTTTATTAGGCAAACAATGGTGTACCACTGAGCACTAACAGTCCTTTGTTCTTCAAGTGGAACAGTTGAAAGATGGCCAGATTTGGAGAAGAAAGTTGCGACCATCTTCTTCCCCGCACTTCGCGGTCGCTTCACTTTCGTGGGTGGATTTTCGTCTGGAAAGATCCAAACTGTAGACTGGCGTTTATTTTCAGGGTCAAATTGAAAGATCCAAGTCTCATCACCAGTAACAATGTCAGAGACGCGTCGAGAATTGCCTCCATCACATCTTGCAAGCATTTGTTCACACCATTCCACACGCATGCGCTTCTGCTGTTCAGTCAAAGTGTGTGGCACCTATCGAGATGAAACCTTCCTGAGCCGAAGATGATGATGAAGAATTTTTGTTACTGCTGGCGATCCAATGTTCACTGTAGATTCAATGTCCTTGAAAGTTGTTCGAGGATTTTCTGGAATCATTTGTTCCATAGCGGCAATGTTTTCATCTGACACAGCTGTTGCTGGACGTCCAGCTCTCTCTTCATCTTTAAGTGATGTCCGCCCTCTTCTGAATTCACCAAACCACCGAAAAATTGTAGCACTGGAAGGAGCAAGGTCCCCAAATGCCCACTGCAAACGGTCAAGGTTTTGTGTCTCGTTCAAATCTCTTTTGAAATCGTAAAGGATCATTGCCCGAAAATGTTCCCTTTCGAGCTCAATTCTAGACAGGCGAATACTGCTCACATCAACAAACAAATAAAGGCGATACGGCCACGCCGATAAGCAAGGCGAGTTGAAACTTGCTCTGGATACCACTACCGAACGCAATTGTTTTGTTTTCAAATACTGTGCCACAACAATGCGTATCTCAAAACTTTCGTAGTGACCCTCGTATGGTTTAATTGCAGAGTATGTCAAGCAGTGTCCTCCGACCGATATTTGTATGCTACACTTCTGTTCAGTAAAACCTAGAAGCCCTTTCAGAGACTAAGTCCCCAAAAGTGAGTCTAGATCCATCACAATTTCCACAGATCTATACAGAGGGAACTGCATTTTCCGCCGGTTCCTTGTATACACACATACACTAGCTGCAAGACGTACACACTTATACATTTTCCCTACTTCAGCTCAGAATATCACACAGCCAGCAACTTTTCTACACACTAAACGCTCCATAAACTTGAAAATATATCTGGTCACAGAGAAGGCATTGCCTTCTACGGCACGCCTCTACTCTTTAAAAAAAAAATACATGTTACGATGGTAGCTGAGTGTAGCGAGGCATTCGTCTTAAAAGTGTGTAATTTGTTAAATACACTTAACGTAGAGTCTTTATTCCTCTTAACAGTGATTCTTAGAATAGTGACTTAAGCGTCGGTTTCGAAAGATTGGGGTCCTATTCTTGCTGAGTTAATTAAGGAAAATTTTTTATCGTTTGCAATACTGATACGCCCGATGTATAATAACATGAAAAATATTCAATTTCTCTCAGTCTTAGAGTTGTAACGACTTTCTTCACAGGTGAAATAGCAACAACACGTCTACAAAATGACGTCAGTTGTGTCAACCTTTATTCGTACTGTCTGGGAACGTAGCGTGTTTAGCAAACAATTGATGAATACATAAGACACATCTTTAGTATAGATCAAATATAACCAAGAATAAACGTGGGAACAGAAAGTAAAAGGAGGAGGAGGACAAAATCTTATATTGTTTTGTAGATATGTAGATGATTGCCTTGGAATATGGAAAGGAACTAAGAGACAGTTGGAGAACTTTGTTAAAATAATTGAGGACGAAGAAAAATGATTAGGCTAGAAATGGAGATATAAGAAGAGGGGGAAATCCACTTCATGGACATGACTATAGAGAAAATAGGAGGAAAATTCGAAACGAGGTGGTACAGGAAAGAATGTGATGTCGCGATATACTGCCACAAGAGGAGTAACGTAGACAGGGGAACTAAGAAGAATTTTAAACAGAACATGAAAAAGAGAATAGAAATGATAGATAGCAATGAAGAAGGATAGAAGACAGAAATACTGTGCCAGTTATTAAAGGGAAACGGATACAGAAGAGAAGATTTAGAAGAAAGAAAAAGAGGAATAAGAAGAGAAAGAAGGAAAAAGATGGTTTGTTATTGAAAGTGTAGGCGAGAAACCGGAGATCCTGAAGAACCTGTTGAGGAAAGAAGGGAATAAAACTTACAGGAAAGGAGGAAAGATGATAATAGACTTAGTGAGAGAGAAAAGAAAGAAGAAAGAAAAGGATATAAAATCAGAAGAGGAAGAAGTAGTATACCAGTTAATTGTAAAGAGTGCGATATGAAGTACATAGAGGAAACAGAAAAGATATTAGAACTAAGGATAAAACAACATAAGGACGATGCTAGACTAAAAAGAGAGAACAACGCAATATATAAAGACATTAAATAAACAGGACATGAGATAGATTGGGAAGAAATAAAAGGATTAGAAAGGGAGAAAAGGAGTGTGATAAGAAAGTGGAAAGAAGCCCAGTGGATTAAGAAATACGGGAATGAGAAGTTGATGAATTGGTCTTGTGGACTTGTAATACATGAATTATGGGAAAAGATGATAAACGAAATAGAAAGAAAGAATTAAAAGGATTAACACGAGCTGTTAGAGCAGGTGTACTACGGAGAACAGCAGATGGGCAATAGCGAATAGAAAGTGTAAGTGACAAACACCTATTGAGAGTTTCATAACAGGTGCGCAAGAAAAGAAAGTGACATAGTAATTAAAAATTTACTTTTTGAGCCAATTAAAAGTTTGTTTTGTACGTCTTTTTTAAAGGTCAAACTTCCTTTGGAGCTTGTCCTTTTGTAGGTGGCTGTCGGAAGATCCCTAAACACCATGCAGCAGGAGTCTGCCATTATTGTAACACTCCAGTTCCCCTGATACCGTCGTTTCATTTCTTTGGTATCTTGATGGAAACGCTCCCCCTGCTCTTCACTCACTTTTTCAGGAAAGTAGTCAAGGTGGGAGTTGACAAAATGGACTTTTAAGCTGATGTAGCAACCAAGCTTTCGGAACGCGTGCAACATTTTTTCCACCATTTCCTTGTACTGTGGGTCCTTTCGGTTTCCCAAAAACGTTTTGATGGTCACAGTAAAGGTAACCCAAGCCTCTTTTTGAGTTGAAGTCATTGAACTGATGAAGTCTTTGTCGGATATGAGGTTTCTAATATCAGGGCCAACAAAAACCCGCCAACTCGTAGTATTTGAGCAACAAACAGTGTAGCCAGAGCTACTTACCAACGTTTTACAAATCTAAGATGTAATCTTAATAAATTTGTTTTATGATCAGATTTATTGTTTTTGGCTTTTCTTTGTAATCTCGTACTGTCATTCATGACACATTACGATATGTGTCAGTGATTTCCATCCGGACCAATATACATGTATTTTCATGTTTCATGGAGCACAAATGCATTTAATCTTCCATGTTCATTTTTATTTTCGTATGATGTATTTGCAATTTAGCGATTTCCAGTTACCTGTTTGACCACGTTACATTTTGATTGTGCAAAAACTTGACGTCCCAGGAAGAAACGGGTGTCATTTTCGATTTCCGTGCACCCAGAAGCATAAAAATCAGCTCAACTTATGCAAACAGCTTTTTGGTTGCAGACCTGTGCAATTACTGACTGAATGGTGGATGATCATTTTATATTCATAACGGTTATCTCAGACTTTTCATTCACACGTTACACCACAGCAGAGATCTATGATTTCTTAATTGTGCAAATTTCATACTCCTTTTCATTAGCAAATTACCAAATATATTAAAAATTCATATCGGACGATTATTTAGCGAAAGACTGAAAGGATATGGAAATTCTTCATAAAATTGATAACACAACTCTTCATTTTACAGTGCAATGAGTGTACTTTATCTAAAATATAATTTCGGCGATGTTAAGGTAAAAGGTCGTAACCTTCAAAAAATTGAAAATGTGGATTTTTATCTTATTTAGCTCACTATAAGTCAGGCCATAGAGAAAAATATTGTAAGCTTGTGTGTATTATTAAGACAAATAAACCACGTTTTATACTTGTGTCTTGCATGGATGTAAATGGAAGTAAGTTTTTTTTTCTTTTCTCTCCTGAAAAAAAAAAAAAAAGTTGGAAATGAGGTTAAGCATCGTTTTACCTTAACGCCATCGATTTTTTAATTTGTCAGTATTTTATGATTAATTGGTTATCAAATATTATTGCAGTAGAAATGTATTTTATCAGATATAAAGTTAGTTTGGCGTATAAATTTCAGTTATATGCTTATTTGCATATATTTCAATTTAATTTTAAACCAAGAAGTGTTATAAGTATTTGTTTCGGAACTAAAAGTTTTATATATATATATATATATATAGACAATAAACACCAATGCATTAAATTTGAAATTTCCGTGTGTAACAAATATTACACTTTTAATTATTTAATCATATCTTCATGTTCAACAAATAAATTAAAAAACATCTGAGACCGAGTTTCGATCTTCGATTTTCAAGTTCCATAAGTTCTTTACTAAGACTCAATGCCTTGCCACGCTCAGCTACGGTCGCCATGTGTACTTTTTTTTTTTTTCAAGAG
This sequence comes from Thermobia domestica, assembly GCF_964235325.1. Lineage (NCBI taxonomy): Eukaryota > Metazoa > Arthropoda > Insecta > Zygentoma > Lepismatidae > Thermobia > Thermobia domestica. The sequence goes on along the minus strand of NC_137461.1, from coordinate 284,558,911 downwards.
TTTAATTTTTTTAACAAGATTTTCTCTGTGGCCAGAGATATTTTCAAGTCCATTGAGCGTTTAATGTGTAGGCAGGCTGTATGATATTATGAGCTGAAGTAGGAAAACGTATAAGGGTATACATCTTGCAGCTAGTGGTGTCTATTTAAAAAAACGGATGGAAAATGCAATTTCCTCTGTACAGATCTGCGGGAATTGTGATTGATCTAGGCTCACTTTTTTGGACTTAGTTTCTGAAAGGGTTTCTATGCTTTTGTGATCAGAAGTGCACAAAATTTCAGCGTGTTTTGTGTACTAGTTTTAAAGTTACAAGGGCTTATGAAAATAAATTATCCACCTTGTATATGGCGAAAGTTTCTTTAATACTGAGGGGTCATCTATCTTCCACTTTTTTCTCCTGTAGTTGTTGTAGTGATAATCTTGGTATACGGCGTGATATAGAAAGCAGAGAATTATCTCTGCCAGGATTTTCACCAAAGAAGATAGTGTTTATGATGTTATAGTTTTGTAGCACATTTTTTAAACTCTGGTCTTGAAGTACGAATTTAGCAGTAAGAACTGAACAATAAAATAAAATTAACAAAATTAATTATTAACTTTTTTTTTTTTATTACAGGCTGAGGTGAAAAAAAAGCAACCATAGTTGATGGTCTACAACCATATTAGAAAATGCATTTCTTCTTACTTTAAGGCGTTAATGTTATCGTCATATAAGTCATTGAAAGGAAGACTTTGAACAGCTGACATGCCACCGTTCAGGGAAGTCCAGTCTTTATATTCATTATGCATTTTCGAGGTAATGGAATTGTTATTCAACGCTGTATTAACGTCAACGAAGTCCATCGAGAATCTTCGAAAGCTAGTAATGTCCTCATTACACGCTGGTATCAGACAACAACTGCTTCAAGTAGCTACCAAAACCCATAAGCACAACACGTACGCACTTTTTGACTTACTACATGTGCTTTTAGATAAATCGATCACTCATTTGAACGCAATTGAGGATGAAAATAACTTGTGGGTGGAAGAATGTGTGGGATTATTTAACAGACTGGAAGCGTGCAACGCTGTGGGCTTACAAGAACTGAGTATTCGGGTACGACTGAATCCACGAAGTGATTTAGAGTGTGTGTCACGAATGAATGTTACTTTCCATAGAACTCTTCGTCAAATGACGAACTTAAGGATTCTTGTATTGAGAAGTGTGTGTGACAATGAGATTCTGCGAATCCTGGGTCGACATTGTCCTCATTTAGAACAGTTAGATATGACATCGTCTTGGCTTGTTGACGACAAAGGAATCAAGCAGCTTTGTTTGCAGACTCCAGATGATTTCTCAGAAGATGATCTATCTTCTAATGAGAACCGTGCTATAAATAACTGTTGCAGGAATTTACAAATTGTAAGAATCCAAGATACAAATACGTCAGAATTGGGAGTCTACTTGCTGCTACTTTTTATCCCTAATTTACGTTCGTTAGGTGGTTTTATTTATTATCGAAACGTAGGAGATGCCATTATCAATCTGTTGCACAGAAAACAAGATCTGGTTCTGAAATTAACAGATTTGTGGGATACTTGTTTACCAGAAGAAAAAACCGCTCAATTACAAAAAGTGGCACCGAATTTGCAGAGTCTGTACACGCGAGGTAATTTTCTTATAAATATTACAGTGTTTAAGCACATTACCTCCTTAACAGTAGATTTTGATTTCATTGGTTTTGCTCCCATATTAGAAAGATATCTCGATACAAATGGCTCTCAGCTCAAGAAGCTAGTATTGGTGGACCAAATTCACTCTATTGACTTGGAAATGTTGGCCGAACTATGCCCTTCTCTCGTGGAATTGAGTGCTAAGTTGCAGGGGATGTGGGACGGCCAAGGACCTATGTTACCGTGTTTAAAAACTTGCCGTTGTCGAGTTAGCTGCACAGAGACCCTCCGTTCTCTGCTGGTGTACGCAGTCAACTTGGAAAATCTAGAAGTAACATTAGAAGAAGAAAGTTACGGTGAGTGTGTCGAGGTGTTTAGTGATTGTGTGATCCATGACGCTCTCGCAGATAACGTAAACCCACAGCTGCGATCGTTCTTTATTAAGTCCGAGTGTGCTATGAGTGGGTCAGCAGTGAAAAATCTAGTGTATTCATGCGAACATTTGCAGCAGTTGGGTGATCTTCATCTGTGGAGCCACGTATTAGAGAAGGATGTAATGGAATTAAGCCAAGAAATTATAGATAATAATTGGGACCTGGCGCTTAGTTTTCGTGGAGCATTCTACCCTAAGCGAAAGAAGATGTGTTCAGATGCTTTGCTGCTCTAGATAAACATAACAGGTGGGTATAAGAATATCAGTTTAGGATTAACTATTTAAAATAATGTGCAGAGTTTGAGATTTTATGCAAAATATTTCTTCTAAGAGATTATTTTATTTAAAAAAAATAATATTTAACGTTTTTACAGATTATGTAATTTCCAATTTAGATTTTTCAATACTTTTCAGGGTCCTAGAATAATAATGGTTTATCCCTTAAGTAATGTCGTTCTGTGACAGTTTCTAGTACAGCATTTTGCGGAATGAGATCGTTCCACGATAAATTGTGTAACAAGGCCATACGATAGTACATGGAAATGACAAAATATCTATTTATGTAATATTGTATGAGTTTCATTGAGGTTTTGCAATAGTAGCAGAGAAATACATCGCCGTATTTAGACATAGAACCTTCCATGCGCGGAAATGCCCGAGATGGCTCCAGAAATTCCAGTCGGGACACCTCAGCTTGATTGACATGCCACGATGAGGGAGACAACAATGCTCTTCAAGCAACTCTTAAATCTAATCCATATTGGGAGAGGTGGGGGGGGCTGGTGGCTCATTGGTAGAGCACTTATGGTGCTTAGGGTCCGTGGTTCGATCCCCGGCCAGGTATGTTTATGGTGGACAACGTGTTGGTGGTTTTTCTCGAGGTACTCCCGTTTCCTCCCACTTTCTCATTCCACCAATTCTTCCATCATCATTCACTTGCCTTAATCATCGTCTTCCTTAACCCAAAGGGGATAATCGTGGAATATTAATTTGAAATATAAAGTCAATCCATATCAGAAAGTTAAATGACTGGCTGCAGAACTTTATTCCACTCACTCGACTGTTCATCGGCATTTGCAGAACCTCGATTGTGTCGAAACTGAAAAGATGGATATGTTATGAGTTGACACTACAGTAAAAACAGCACCGTGTGGACATTTTTAGTTCTTGCTTTCTCTCGTCACGGAAGAGAGTCATTTCTGGATAGGATGTAAATGGAAGATGAAAAGTTGATCCTTTACCATAACAAAACGTACATATCTTGGATAGCAAAAGGGGTTGCGACAGGAGCATTGGAGGAAGGACCTGTGTTTTGTGGGATATGTGTGACATAATCCAATTTGAACTTCTATATGTTTGACCACATCATCCTTCAGCAGCACCTCCAACCTTATTCACAACACGATTGTCCACAAGAACCCATTGAAAATTAAAAACCCTGGACCGTAGAAGCCGTATTTCAGTTTTTTCACTCAGTATCATGTCACCTGAAATCAAACATTTTACTGCTCCTCTTCACAATCTGTACCAGAGTAAGAGAGTTACAGAATGGGACAATTTCGCTTACGGTTTAGCTATATTTTTCAACTAAAGAATACTATAGTTTAAATAGATACACCTATTTTGTAATCTAGCACCTTTTGTTTTAATTAACAAACACCCACCTATAGTTTGTCCCGGAACCTGTAATCGAGTAATCGAATGATTATATTATTCGTATGATTTCAGCAACCAGTGCTGTCGCCTTCGACAGCCGAACAGTAATGAAGGGTTTCAGCTTCACAAATATTTTATATTTTATCCAACTTAGTCCTTTTTCCATAGAAACACTAAAATCAACAATGAACTAAAATCAATAATCTCTGTTGATTGTAGTGTTTCTGTGGCAAAACATTTGTACAAAATGTAAAATGGATAAAACGTAAAATTATTTGTGAAGCCAAAGTCAAGCTGTCAAGAAGAACAGGATTGGTTGTCGAAATCATATTAGGAATATAACAATCCAATTATGATTTCCAAGTCATAAAATAGATGAGTGTTAGTTTAAGAGAATATTAAGTTTTCAATCAGCTGGTACGTTAGAGACGTATCTGCTTTCTCGTTATTCATTTCTCCATATTGTTTGAGACTATCTATAGCCTCCCAAATCATTGTGTGTGTGTGTGTGTGTGTGTGTCCCACTACCTAAGAAAATACTTGTTTCGTTCTCTTATAGTGTACAGTAACAGCTAGTGCGAAACCAGGATTCACAACCTTTCGGATTGCCTAGTTTGCAGTGTGATGCGGATATTTGTGTAGATACTTAATGGCTAAAGCACTGGGAGACTGTTTTATTTATTTGTTTGTTTGTTTATAGAGAATACTACAGGTAAAAATACCCCAGATATAAACATGTAACAGAGGGATAAGCACACAAGTGATAATTTTAATGATTGGTTAATCATTAATTCTGTCACTTAAAGAATGTACTGCTTGCTTAAATTTAGTGAAGGACATTCTAATTTAATACTTGGATCAACCACACAAAGTTTGTTGTAGAGGTTACTCCAAATAGGTGAGTTTTTCATTATATTAGTTTTTAATGTTCTACAGTGATATATATATATATATATATATATATATATATATATATATATAATTTTGAATAGAAGGCAGAATAACCGAACTTTTCTTCTTCTGTCAAGGGATACAATGTTCAGTTGTTTAATTAAAGATTGGTATGTTTCGAACCTGTTTCCTTGAAAACTAAGTACCTGTTAAAGTGTTCTTTGTTTCTAAAACTGTTAGGGATCAAAATATTGCTGAGTCTTGTTTAGGTACTTATTTCTTTCGCTGTTCCTCAATTTTAATACACTTTCAATACTGTACCTCTGTTAATTTCTGTGTTGGAAACATGAGCTGTATTTATTCATATCTAAAATTTTTCTTTCATAAGTGTGACGAAACGACATTTCGTAGTTTTTAGCAGAAAAAATATACGTTGTCACTCCTGGAAAATGCTTTATTCATTGGATAAAAAAAGAAATTACGCAGTTCTAGGTTGTAATCCTTAATATGACTGGTATACTGACAAATTCTTGTGGCCGAAACATCGCTGCAAATAATCCCGTGGGCAAAATCTCATATTGCCACAACCTCGCAGATCAAAACTCAGGCCAAAATCTCGCAGAACAAAACCTCGCCTTATAATATGTATAAGAATTTCTTGGGTCAGAATAATAATTAAGAAGAAATACTTAAGTAAGGGACCAAAAGGGTACTTTAGACACTGCAAGCTTAAAAAATTCACGAGTTCAAAATGTGTAGATACAGGGTAGGCCGGAATTAACTCCCTATTGAAGATTTTTTATTAATAACCAATTTTCATGAAACAAAAAAGCATTTTGCTCCTTACAGTGGCAGAATTGTTCTGCATTGCTAAAACTCCACATGACACCTCCATTATCCACCAGTTTTCAGAAACATTTGTAGATGTTTGCAACAGGCTTTTGTAAATCTTCTAGCGGTATGTTTGCAAGAACTTGGCAGTAATTTCCATGGACGAAGATTAAACTTTTCCTTCAGAACTGTTCGGATTGTGTGTCCTGTCAAACCACTTTCGCGAGATGCCTAAGGCCTTCGAGTGAATATTTCAGGAACCACTCGTACATTTTTCTCCGACCACGCCTCCAAATATATAATACAGAACTGTATCTGTTAGCTTTGAAAGGCAATTCCTTATGGTCTTTGCACCTACCGAGGCAGGAAGTCTTTTCACGCTGCTATCATCTCTGTACTTGTACCACAGACTGCCACACTTCGTATCAGGATGCACCACGTCAAGTTAAGTTAGACGCTGCGCCATGGTCTGCCATTCATAGTTGCAATGACATAAATGAGAGATTGTAAGGAACAAAATGTTTTTTTGTTCCATGGAAATCGGTTAAGTATTTAAAAAGTTGTAAACAATTTTCAATGTGGAATTAGTTCCTACCCACCCTATATATAATCGTAAAATAACACCTAATTAGAGGAAACTATATTTATCGAAACCAGCAGCATAATTTCAAATTTCGCTTCGGGGGTTAGGGGCGGGACTCGTATTTTAAGTTCCTCATTAACAACATTATTAACACATCTCCCAGCATTTCAAAAATTTTGCGGAGCTCTTTCGTGGTTAAGTGGTCAGCGTACGAGCATTTGACATAGGATCTAGGTTCGATTCCTGGCGGAAGCTCAAGTGGTTCTAATCCCACGTTAAAGATTAGGATTAGAAATTAGATTTCTGGGCTTTCGGCATCTATGGCCATGTTAGCCCGTCACTAGGATTAGGATTAGAAATTGGATTTCTGGATTTTCGGCATCTATGGCCATGTTAGCCCGTCACTAGGATTGGGATTAGAAATTAGATTTCTGGGCTTTCGGCAATAATGACCATGTTAACCCGTCATTAGGATTAGAAATTAGATTTCTGGGCTTTCGGCATCTATGGGCATGTTAACCCGTCATTAGGATTAGAAATTAGATTTCTGGGCTTTCGGCATCTATGGGCATGTTAACCCGTCATTAGGATTACAAATTAGATTTCTGGGCTTTCGGCATCTATGGCCATGTTAGCCCGTCACGTATAAGGGATGACGTCCCTCGGCGAACACACTATCCGAGGAAAAAGGGAAGGAAGGAAACAGCATAGGACCTGTATATTAGGTATCATCCCGGCATTTGCCTGGTGTGAATGAGGGAAAACTCATTCAGGATGGCTGGTCTGAAAAAGCTTTTACACTTTGTCGACCGAGTGTCCCCATCAGGAAACGGATCCTACGTTAAGTTATACTTTCACGTCTCATATAGCCTCGCTGCTGAAAGGGAGGGTAAGCTCAAATACAAAGTCAAATTAAATCAATCGAAAACTGTGCTTTTAAGAGGAAAAGAGAACAATTCTTATAGTTTTTCTCCACATAGTTTGGTATATATACTAAACTCATAGAGCAGTTGCACCTGAAACCACAAATGACGCCCCTGATCTAATATATTTTAGTTAAATTGTTTGGTGAGTGTGATCTGCAAACAGGATTCAAAATACGCGTATATGGCAAAGATCTCGTATCTCAGAATCCCTCATTAAAAATAAGCGAACACGTATCCCACCATTTTTCGAGAATACTGCTTTTGAGGAGGAAAGGAAACTGTTTGTTTTGTTTTTCTACGTTGTCTATCTTATTCTCACGGGAAAACGGCTGAACCATTTGAAATGCATTTTTTGCCTATCATACTCAGACCTACTTTAAATTACAGAGAGTGCTTTTTGTACTAAATCTGTACGTTATGAAGAGGTTATTAAAATGTTGGAGAGAAAAGACTATCCCGTCTGTAGCTGAGAGTGAAATAAAGGTGGCTGTCCCGTAATAAAACATATATTTTGCCAGGACAAAAATTACGTGCGTATGAGGGATGTTTCATTGTACATATTTTAATATATATACACCCTCCATTCCAAAAGAAACCGAACTTTTGAAAACAAATAGTACCACTAGTGCCATCTCTTGTAATATTTTACCGGTAGATGGCGTAGTCCCTCATTGACAACTGGTATAAATGTCATGACATTTGGATGCACGGCAACAAAGTTATTGCGTTTCAACTGTCAGTGTGTTGTGTACATCGGTCGGAAAATGAGTTTCAAACAACGAGCTGCAATTGAGTTTTGTGTTAAACTGGGTAAAACTTTTAGTGAAACGCACCAAATGCTACAAAATGCATATGGTGATGAGTGTCTATCCCGTACGCAAGTTTACGAGTGGTGCAGGCGATTCAAATCGGGTAGAGAAACGCTGGATGATGACGAAAGATCAGGCCGTCCCAGAACCGGATTATCGGAAGAAAACATCGTAAAAGTGCGTGAATTCATCAAACATAACAAAAAATCGTCGGTGAAAGTTATTGAAATGGAATTAGGCATTCCTCAAACAACCGCATACCGCATTTTGACCGAAGTTTTGGGCCTTAAGAAGGTTAATTCGCGGTTTGTACCACACAAACTCACCGAAGACCAAAACGTTGATCGAATTGCGCATTGCAAAGACATCGTTAAAAGTGCTCGGCAGGATCGAAACTTCTTGAAATCGATTGTAACTGGTGACGAGACGTGGTGTTTTGAATATGAGCCCGAAACAAAGCGGCAAAGTGCTGAATGGAGAGCGCCGGATGAAGGAACACCCAAAAAAAGTCGCTTGGTGAAGTCAAAAGTTAAGGTGATGCTGATTTGTTTTTACGATTCAAAAGGAATTATCCACAAAGAATTTGTTCAGCGCGGCCAGACAGTCACTGGAGAGTTTTACTTGGGCGTCGTGAAGCGTTTGCTGGCAAGAATTCGTCGTATTCGGCCCGAATATCGCGAAATCGGCAGTTGGACTCTTTTGGACGATAATGCACCATCACATCGTTCGCGACTTGTAACTGAATTTTTGGTCAAAAATCACATTATTCGGTTTCATCATCCGCCCTATTCACCAGATCTCGCTCCGTGCGATTTCTATCTGTTCCCGAAACTGCATTTGGCGATGAAAGGAAAGTGGCACGCATCAATTGATGCCATTGAGAAGGCGACGACCGCCGTCCTAAAGACCATTCCAATAAAGGACATGGAGAAGTCGTTTGACAACTTGTTGGAGCCTGTAAATATGTGTATCGATGCAGAAGGGGAATACATTGATTAATAAAAATGATTTGTTCCAAAATGTACATTGCTTTTTTGTTTTTTTAAAACGTTCGGTTTCTTTTGGAATGGAGGGTGTATATAGGGCTATATACAGAACATATAGCGATATTTTGAACATTCTACACTCAAGAAATCGCTATGATGAGATTTTGTCCAGCGAGGTTGAATCCTAGGCGAGATTTCATCCCGCGAAGTTCTATCCAGGCGAGATTGTGTTCCGCGAGGTTTTGCACTCAAACCAACGCTTGGGTGCCAGTGCTTGTAGGGACACTGTAATCAGGGCCGGCCCTGGGCAATGGCCTCATTTGTACCCCCTCCCCTTTCACAAGAAATAACACATCTTTAAAAAAACATGATTTTAAGTATGTTACCTTATCGTGAACAACGAAAAGGAGGAAAGTGCACTCGCACTCAGAAAGGCTTAATCACTATAAACATAATCACGTTGTGTCTGTTTTATCTTTATATTTATTGAAACATAAAGTAAACACACCTGCAGAGGAAAGATGGTAATCCTTTTTATAGAATTCAGTACCGAGCTTCAATCTCAATATATCAGTTTGCAGGTCCAGTGCAACTAGCTCTTTCACCTTTATTTGTTGTTTTTCTTTCATCTGTTAAAATATTTGGAAAAAACTTATTTTCACCTTCAGTGATAAGGAACTTGTTTGTGAGAAAGATAAGAGTAGCTTTCATATCAAAACGATGATAACTAACTCAATGGAACAGGTGATCACTAAAATTCGATAGTTGAGTTCTTGTATTTGACAACAGTCAAGCAATTCATGCTGGGATTTATTGACCATTTGCTTTAGCACCTCCATTTGATCTTAAAAATTACGTCCGTATTAGGGGTGTTTCATTGTATATGTAGGGCTATATACAGAACATATAGCGATATTGTGAACATTCTACACTCAAGAAATCGCTATGATGAGATTTTGTCCAGCGAGATTGTATCCTAGGCGAGATTTCATCCCGCGAAGTTCTGTCCAGGCGAGATTGTGTTCCTTTTAAGCTAATACGACCTAAACATGCTTTATGAATAGAAGGTCAGCTTAGTAAATTTACCTACCATCATCATGAAGTCTGTTTCCAACAAGAACTATTTATTTTAAACACTATAGTTATGACAAGATTTTGCCGCCCGGTACAAATGCACGTGTTGCACGTGTGGTAGAGCCGACCCTAATTGTAATCCTCATTCTTGATCATTTACAGTTTTATTACCAGTCAATATAACAAATGGGAACTTGGACTAATCAGTTTCCTTTGATAAAAATGAAGCAAATATAAAGTGTGAGGAATTTTTATTTTACTCATTTTTCTGTAGATGCTTATTATCAAACATAAAATGTAGGAAATTTGAATTACAAATTTTTCTTAGGGCATTTTCTTTCATTTTTTTCTTTCTTTATTCGTTATCTTTTTGTACAACTTGCTTGTTGTATTTGAATTGCGTTATACAGCATGTCCGTAAAAATCATATCATACTTTAAAGTGATATTAACGTCACTTTGGATAATTGTATTTAAATGAAATTTGTCACATTTGAAAGAAAAAGTCAAATATTTGTGGCTATCTCAACAATAGACAACAATGTCAACAATGGAGGGGAGCAAACCATAGAAAAAAATAAATTCACTCATGTTTACTTTGTGATTAGTCGATATGTGTTCATTTTGGATATTTATCATTTAGTTGCAGTTTCTGCTGGAGGTCACTTGGGAAGCTTTTATATTTCTATACTGTTATGCCGTAATGTACTAACGTAAGTGTATTTCCTTTTGTGGTGTTGTATTGTTATTAATAAGTTTTAAGGAGTTATGGACGTGCTGGAAATGATGTCTTCTACAAGTGGCCGCCGAGGTCACCTGACTTCAAAGGCTGTGACTTCTTTTTATTGGGCTGCGTAAAGGATTGTGTCCATATATCACCATTGCCTCAAAACCTGCAAGAAGTAAAAGTTCATATCAGTGCTGTCATCCAGTCCATTTTATCAGATATGTTGGAGCGTGTGTGGCGTGAATGGGAATATCATCTTTGTCTTCATTGCCACTCGTGGGGCCCATATTCAGTGTCTATGAGATATAGTTAAAAAAAAAAAAAAAAAAAATTAGAACCCTAAACCCGAACTGGGGCTACCTGTTACTTTATATAAACATGTTTGTTTGTATGGAGCATAACAATTACAAATATGATTTCGTTTTATCGTTGCAAACATTTGCATCGTTGCATCAATAAATTTACACAATATTTGAGCATTCCGTTCCAGTGCACAGAAGACATTTTACATGTACCTAGAGGCAAATCTTGTATTTCGACTATTGACATAAAGTCTAGTTATTTCCAGCTATTATTGCATCCCAAAAGTCAAAAATACATGCCTTTTGAGCTTAATCATACTAGAAATGGGTGCATTATTAACGTATTTACAAAGTGGAAATATATGTTTAACAACAATATTGTCGAAAGATAAGGTAGTTGGTTAGGGGAGTTATTTTTAATAAGTGGTTCTTTATACATAAAAATAAAACTGCCAGAGAAAAGTTGATAAACCATGTCATGTTGCTTTGATTTCTTTCATTTAGCAGCGACAAATACAGCTGAAAGTTTTCAAAGATATCAGTGTGTATCTCGGAAGAAGGCAAACCGTTAAGTTTTCCTTTCAAAAGTGACCAATTTCATTTAAATACTATTATCCAAAGCTACATAATACCACTTTAAAATATGATAGTATTTATATGAACGCGCTGTATTATAGCACTCGTAGCATCCCTCTAGTTGTTAAATGAACATGTACTTAATTTATACAGTTGGATATTTAGCAGGATAGTTTATTATATGTTTATTTTCTTTAATATAGTCTCATCTCTCATCTTCCTTTTTATTTACAGAAATTGGGAAAAGACTGAAGCAGATAATCAGTGAAGTCAACTAATCAGTACATACTAAGTGCCATTGTTAATTAAGAATCTTTTAATTTCTTAAAAATAATACAAATAAATCAGATAGAATCAGCAAATTGTAAATGCTGGTCAAAAGTCTTATATATATATATATTGTGTATATATAAATACAAGTTTATTGTTTCGTTGTAGAACAATAGATTTAGTGTAGATTTTAAAAATATTACAGTATATTAGCAATGTACTCTTTCTCAGCAGTATAAATAACGTCAATTTTAAGTATAAATAAGGGGATATTTTAGTTAAACGTTTTAGTTGTGTGTAAGTAGAAGGTGATGAAACTTTCGTGTAGTTTTTTAACTACAGCGAACTTTACTCAAAATTTTAGCTACATTAGAGAGTAACATACATTCAGACTGAATATAAAGATATATTTTATTTTTGTGTTTCCTATACCATTCTAACGCATTTATTATATGTAAAAAAATTAACAAAAAAAAAACTTAATTTCTGTATATTCCCTGTATAGTTAGGCAGTTTGTTCAGTGAGAAGGTATGTATGGACTTGTGTGTTTTACATTGAGTTTTTTATTACCGAACCCTTGAAAGTAAAAGTATCTTGAAGATTATCCCTTCCTTATACCCAGCCCTAATATACGTAACAGGGTGCAAAATTTCCAGTCGCCATTGGCAACTAGAAATTTAGAGCTGGCGACCAGTGTTCGGTAGAAACGGTTTCTGCCTAAACTCACGGGCTGCGCAATTTGTTTCGCACGAAAATAGTTGTCACTGAGTGAGAGAAAACACGGAATGGGAAATCTTCACAACGTTGTAATTCACCCCTCCTTTTCCACCCTCAATCGAAAACTTCATTACGAAATTCCTAAATTTGCTTCCAGTTATCATATTTTGTGCAGTTTTACCTGTGAGTACTGCTTCATGTGAGAGAAAGCTTCAGCAGTCTCAACAAGGTTAAAACTGCCTACAGGAATTCACCGAAGACTGACACACTAGATGTTTTATTAACAATTTCCGTAAATGGCCCTTCACTTAAGGACTTTGATCCGAAAACTGCAATCGACAGCTGGTACTTCAGTGCAGAGAGAGAGTGTTACACAAACCTGGAATCTTAAGATAACATATTTTTTAACATGTATATGAAATGTCCAATTCAAAATTGATTATTCTGAATCTGATTGTCTCGTTTTGAAATTTTATGCCCTGATGTAATCTATTTCTTTGTCAAACCAAAGGCTGTGGGAGGGGGGTGTCTCATAATTTGTACGTGAAAGATACTGGTGACCATCATTTTTGGATTAGCAAGTGCGTCTGACTTGAAATTTTGCGCCCTGTATATAAAATATTTCAGAATTCCCCAGTCCCTTCCTTCCGTGAAATTTATTTGTGGTATGGCTTTGTTACACATCGAATATAATATTTTTTTTTTTTTTTTAAAAAAAAACGTTTTTCTAGGTTGGGCTTTCGAAAACTGCCTTAACACTTAGGCCAGGAGAGTAGGGGAGAGAGAGTAAGGAGATAGGTTATGTTATAGAAGGAGACACTTTTCTTCTTCAATAGAATTGTATTAAGTTCACTGTCAAATGCGAGTAATGTAAGTATTTTATAACAAATATGTTCTTATTCCACAAGCTGGAAGTATTTTCTGTTGTTGTTATCTTTTTATTTATTGTTACGTCATCATCAGATGTAGTTTTAAGTCTTCATCAGAATATAATATAGTACAGTCCTTGTACATGTCATATAAAAGAACGTCGAAGAAAATAACTTGCACATTAAACAAAGTAATTATTGTATATTTGCTTTTATTATATGTTACAGATAATATGTTATAATATGTTACGGTACTTCACTAAGGTCTAGTAGTAAATGTGTTAATAATGTAAGTTCATAATATCACGTTAAAGTTTTCATATTATTTACGCAAATTATGTATAATAAAGAAAATAACTAAAATTTTATGTGCCTTTATGTAAAATTATTTGAAAATAAATAATTTATAATAGTATAAATAAAATTACGTGAAGGTACGTAAAATTATTTATTTTCTTTCTTTCAAATCATACTAATTTGGACTCACCTTGGTATAAGTGCGTCATTTAGTAATTTCCGAAATCTTCAGTGCAAACTTTCTTCTTCTTCACTGGCGTTTTCTTAAAGCATATACTGCAAACTTCACATCTCATGATATCAGTCGTCATATAGACATATTAAACAAGACAATTTATTCTAGTAATAAAAACATCTATAAATGCCTCTATAGTATCTGTGATAAAAGTTGCACGCTTAAATATTTGACCTTTGACAGAAAGACTCTGAAACCTTTCTCAGCATTTTCAGTGGTAGAGCGTTCACCTCTAATGGCCGGGTTCGATTCCAGCTCACGCCAAGTTGGTTTTGTGGTGGACAAAGACCATATTCGTGGGTTTTCTCGGGTTCTCCCGTTTTCTCCCATTTTGTTCACTCCACCATTCATTCTTTCCTCATAATCACCGTCTCCTATAGCCTAGCCAGCATAATTGTGGGACGTAAAACTTATATTTCATTTCATTGTTTTTCTCGGCACTACTTGAAACTTTTCCTGAACGGAAAAATCTCCACTAAGATAAATAAATAAAATAAAGTGTTATATAGGAATTTCAGCTAATGCTTTGCGTGAAATATTAATGGAAGTGTGCGAACAAATTAGATCGTGTATAAAATGGAATAATATAATAATATTAATAACAAATAACCACTGGCGTAATAGCCCTTCCCTGGTCTGAACCGCTCTAACACCATCTGTTTGGGACCTGCAAAACTACGTCCAACCTAGCGACGAACAGTGGTCAGTGAGTTGTGTCCCCCTGCCTCTTACAGACTTAACAGGCGTTTCTGGATCTAATGGCCGTCAGGTCTTGATTCACATAACTCTTCAGTTTGCGTCACGACGCTGGGTAAACGCCGAAAATGGGGTTTGCATTGATCGGAAATTGAACCCGGGACCACACGAATGTGAGTCCAGCGCTCTAAATTCTAGAGTACGGAAATTCCTAATAATAGAATATTAGTTTATGAATACTTACGACAAGGCAATAGTAGGGGAAAATTTATTCATTGCATCTGTTATTTACAAGTAAAAAATTACCACTGTTCGTAGTCTCAAGGTGGCAAAAGATAGTACATCTGTAACATTTGGAAAGTTTTAATTAGTATCGATAGAAGTTTCAGAAAAGTGCAGCTTTTATTGCAGACAATATTGAGACATTTGTATATATTTTTATTACTAAAAGAAATGTTCTTGTTTGATACTTATAACAAAATAATTTACACTATACGATGTGGTAAGTTTACAATAAATGCTTAAGATCGGATTTCCCATTCAAAAATTCCAGAAATTACTGAACGATAGACGTGGACCAAGGTTAGTCCAAGTTAATAGTTGTAATAAAATGTCAGTTTAGTTTCTTTATTTCAGTGGTTTCTAACCTTGTTTAGCTGACCCCCTTCATAAACTCTACATACTACATACCCCACCTCGCTCATTGGTCATAACGTACTTTTTGTTTGACCACTTCTCCGATTTCAGACGGAGCATTGAATTTTCAATTCTTCAATAATAACAACTATATTCTAACCAACTCGTATTTATTTCCAGCAAGACTTCTGCATACTCTAATAGTGCAGTATTATCTTTTAACGCCTTTGTTCTTAATAGAACCAAAATTCTTACTCAATAGTTACAGTAATTTGTGTTTGTACGTTGTTTAATTTTACGCCTCTTTGTTGCAATATTTGTAATTCGAATGTAGCTTATTTCTGTCAGTATCTTGTGCCCTATTGCTCGCTTCTAACACGTCTCGGGGGAAAGGGACGCACCTCAGGTTGGAAACCACTGCTTTATTTGTTATGACAAAATAATGTTCTTCTTAGCTTCAGTTTAATTTTTGAATTGAATATGTATTTTCATGTTACAAGATAAGTTTGATTATTACTACTGTTTCATTTGAATAGGCATGTCAATTTTGAAAGCATACAGTTCTTACCTTCATTCTTCAACAGACTAGTTTCTTTTATTGTAATGTTAACCGCTTGAAGAGCAATCTTGTGAATAAACTAAAATGTACTTACTTTTGCTTCTCCAAATTCGTGCAGATCGCCCCCAAAAAAATACGTTAAATGTAGAAGTTTCGGTGATAACTGTCAACATTTTCAGGACTTAGGTAAGAAACAGTATTTTGATATGGGTAGGGAAAATGGAAATTACGACAATGTGTCTGATGAAGGCGAATGGTATTTTTAACATGCTTAGTGCTTTGGTCAGAGTATGTTTTATTAAATGTTTACATTCATAAATGTAAACATCTCATTGTAAACATGTAAATTGCATACTCCAGATCCCTGCCAAAGTAGGTTTCTTATCTAAGTCTTGAAAATGTCGTCAGCGAAAGTGTTTGAACGATCTGTAAGAATTCTAAGGACCAAAAGTGAGTGCTTTGAAGTTTATTGATAGTTTCTTTTAGCTATAGATGGAAGACATTTTCTACATATTAAATGTAAATAACTCCAAGTTAATGTGAACACTTTGAATTTAATTTAATATTTTGAACCGTTTATGTTACAGATAAATAACACATGATGTCAAGTTATAAAATACAAATTGTTACCTTGGTTTATCATTACGATAGTTGAATTTATGAAATCATGAATTTAATGTCAGCATCAGTGTAGTGTGTGTATATAAACTGTTTCTCAGTTTCTTTTGTTCTGCTGGCAAGAACAAGCTGAAAAGTTTGTGAAGGGAAGTCAGAATCTGCTTCTTTTATGAGTGATGGTCTTCTCATTATATAAGATAGTGATCTCTGAGATTACTTCGCACAAAAGCTATTCGCTTGCAACAAAGGATGTAGAAAAATTGGAGAAAGTGTTGCGTGAATTAACTAATAATAACCAATTCAGGACGTTGAGACTTTGGATGGAGCTCTCGTATATTAGGATTAGATTTCTCGACTTTCTGCATCTATGGTCATGTTAGCCCGTCACTTATGAGAATGACGTCCCTCTTTGATCACAGTGTCCGAGGTAAGGGAAGAAGGAAAGGATTGAGGAAGGGAAGGAAGCGATATGTTAGGTACCATCCCAGCATTTGCCTAGTGTGGATGAAGAAACCCTCACTCAGGATTGCTGGCTTCAAAAAACTTTTTATCCTTTTTCGACCGAGTGTGCCCAGCGTAATGATTCTTGTAGAAAGTTGAGAATTTTGCGAGCAAAGATAATCGATATGAAAAATTCGTCGCGTATCATTCTTTATATTTCAAATTAGAGACGGTTTACTAATTCAAACATGGTACACTTTAAAATATTCTACACCGTTTCCGGTAAAACCAAATTCTTTTTGTTCTCGTACACATTTCGAATGCCATTGCTCAGAAACTAATTTAACTTTGGACATCCTTTCGTGTAGGTTTTTTGATTTGTATAATTGTGTTGTGTGTATGGGTAAGTGCCCCAGATAAATGAATGTGACTGATAAATAAGGGGATTCCATCTCCTGATATAAATCAAGGAATTTTTATTTTCAAGAACTAAAATAACGTATGAAGTTCTTGCTTACAATATTTGCACACACACATATATATACAGGGCCGGATTTAGGGGGGTACACCGGAACACGTGCACCCCCCCTCCGTTCTGAATATACACTAAGGTGAGAAACTGACAGTGGAAATAGCAATACTTTCCTAAAATTTCATGTCATGTTTCCGTTTCGGGCTTAAAAGAAAGCGGTTTTGCTAAACACAATAGCTTAAGTCAGTTCCTCATACACATCACAGGTGCCTAAAGGCATTTTTAAAAAATGATTCAAATGTACTGATAGTTATTGGTGCACCTCCCCCGTCAGGAAATCCTGGATCCGGCCCTGTATATATATATATGTGTGTAATCACATAATCAAATAATAGGTACTACAGAACACACATTCGCTGAAAGCACAAAATAAGATCAGAGTTTCCAGCCGCAAATGACTTATCGTAGAACTACAGAGAGAAAAGTATTGGGTTGTATATTCAGCTGACGCATTATTCGCCCGCCATTTTGTATATATTGACAGAAAATCAAGTACTCACATGATTGATGAAGGAAGATTTCAGGAAAAGTCGAATGAATTACGAAGTAAAAATGAGCGGAAGAAACTAATAAATGTTTTTGTTCCATATAATCCGACCATGAACACTAAATAAGTGATGCCGTGATGAGGAACCCCAGCAAATGGCCTATATACCGTGTTAGTAAGTAAACTTCAAATTAACTTCTTCGTTTTAGATTGTGCTTAAAATTCCCACAAGTTCTATCGCCGATCAGCCATTTGTGAATCGGAATTATAATGCTTTTAGTGTATATCTGATCTGAACTACCATGTAAGTACCTATTATTGTGATATATATTAAGATACATGGTAATTGTAGGTGATATAAAAAAGTCTGATCATGCATTTGTAACGGTCCTTTCGCTTGCAGGTTTTTTTTCTTATTGCGCAACAATTTTTTTCGATACAGTCCCGCGACGGACGACATGGCAGGCGTCGTGGAACTGTAGGCCCATGGTCGCCATTGAGGTATGTCCTCAAAACAGATAACGCATTCCAAGTCCTTTGAATAATAGGCTGGCATGATGGAAACCACATAATCACAACGCCCGGTCGGTTAACTGAGTATTACCGTGACGTAATAGATGGAGATTATTCCAAAACATGAATGCACTGTATGTGTATACGAGGGAATGAACGTCACCATATCATCTGATACTTCAACATTGAATATATTAACTAGATTATAATGTTACTTCAATTTAAATAATTGAGACCCTTTAAACATAAAGTTCTATTTACAGTTCAAATACATCAACAGTAGTAACAGAACGTAGGAATCACAGAAGGTAAGTATCCATTTCAATAATATTTATACATGCAATATTATCAAACTTCAGAAGCCACTATGCTTGCACGTATCACATTAGTGTACCAGATATCGTATTTGCATTAAGAATCAATTGTACTTTTAGTACACTTAGGAAATAAGTCGCATCGCCAGTTTCGAAATTCGTACTTATTATTACACATTGTATTATCTTTAATTATACTTTATTTCTTTATATTATTAGTATTAACTTCTTTATATCAATAATTATCTTATACTATTCAATTACGTAGAAATGCAATGGCTTATTACCTATATTATTGTATTACTAAAGTATTATTTTCCTTTTAGATGCAAAATGTCATAAGCTGGTATTTCAATGCTGAATTCCTAGTGGCAATGATGAATCAAGCTATTAGTAAAAGTTCATAATAACGTGCATGTATTCTTTGTTATTTCTATGTTGGCACTCTCAATGATTCTACGCATGATAAATTGACTTTTGATTCGGCAGGCCAATAAGATGCAAATTTACCAAATTAGATGATCGAATTATTTCCAGAATCTGTTTTGTTAACTGTTGATTTTGATTATAATATGAAATTTACAATATTACTATGAATTTGGATGAATTAGCATTGTTCCTGGGGTTTTGAAGAAAAGGGGCAGAGCCCCTAAGCTTACCGTTTACAAATTCATGGTTTTTGGAAACATTTCTGCAATAAACAAAATTTATACTTAGCTTCCCCTTTTAAATAAAATACTTAGAAATCACTGAGATTATTGTTCCACTTGGTGAATTGTCAAATAATTTGTTTTAAAACTTAAACTTTATAGTAATTCCATACTTTTCCTTATATCGAAGTCACAAACAATTTTCTTCTTCTTTATATTCATTTGATTAAAATTGATACGGACCAAATTCCAAGTTCTCGTTATAATGTCACATAGTATGGATTGACATTAATCTCACTTATTTTAACTAATAACAAAACAAATAATTTTAAAATTATACGAACAATGAACAAAACATTAAGATATTTATGACGGTGCAGGATTGTAATACGTACACCAAATGGTGGAGCATTACAATTTTCCCCCTCGCCCCATCATCTTGCGTGATGGCATTACAAATACATAATTTCTGTGCGTTCTTAATTTCCAAATACTTATCCTTTATTACTCTACCTTTATAATTATATTTTAGATCCATCCATAATTATTAAATGATTTGTTAATTTGGTGGCAAGTAAAGACTTTAAATTCTGCGCCAGGAAAGCTACTGTTGCCTGAAGAAGAAGAAGAAATATATTTAAAAAATGCAGATTTCAACTATGGAGTGAAAAATGTAAATGAATATTTTAAAATTGTATCTTTTAAGAAATATTTTAGTATGCGTGGCTTTGAAGTTGTGTATCTAATTATGAAGTGAATTTTTCGAACCCACTCCGGGTTCTCATAAGTAATGTATCTTCCGATATTCGTATCAATAGTCTAAATTAATTATAGCCTCTTCAAAATTCTCTGTTAACTTATGCTATGTTAATGTTTGTGCATTGGCTATTCAAATGGTATCAGTTCCAATGGAAGAAGGAAGTCGTTAATGTGATGTTTGCAAACGAATAGTTTTCGTACTACATATTATTTCGAAGGTTACATGTCGATTGGGTATTACGTCGGAAGGAGACGTACTTACATACTTCTGCTTGGAATAGGTTGACTCGGTATTACATACGTATTTGATTTATTGGGTTCACAATTGGTGTATGTCTGTTAAATACGTAATTACGACGAATAAAATGAAAATAAATATAATGATATTAAAATATTGCAACGAATGAAATGTTCAACGATGAAAGTTAATATAAAGGTTTATAATAAATATAATGAAATAAATAAGTAAATATAAGAAAGTATATACATATATAAATATGATGAAAATGAAACAGACATAAGCTAACTTCTATGAACCAAGTGCTATTTAAAGTTATAGTTAAGTAAGAGTGCTAGTGTTAACCTAAAATCCAGCATGCTAAACAACATAAACAACCTTCTGGAATAACCTAGATATTTAACATCAAACAACTACCAGGAACTAAACCTAATTATAGAACTTAATTTACACCTAGTTTTCGTTACAAACTAAACCTACAGCCAATGTATTTATTCATCACTGGAAACTCCAATCATTGGATTCATAAAAAAAAAAAAAAAAAAAACACTGAAGAAGAAATAAAGCAAATAGACCCTATTTAATGATGCACAGATAACAGAACATAGAAACAGTTTTGAAACTAAAATATTGTATTTCAAATCTGGCTCTGTTCCAACTTGTTGAGTTTGTAATAATAATTTTGAATCTGAAATTTCCTTGGTCATTTCTGCTATATATGTTAATAAGCTAAGTTTATACATATGCTCGATTCCTTGGGTAGAATGTTTTTCACTCCGGATCTGGAAAGCGTTATCTGATGTGCTAATGTTTCTGGAGCTACTCTCCAGATGGCGACCCAAAATATAGAGCTGCGTAGAAGGAGAGATATAATAAGGGCTGTCTCACATTTTTTTTTTCCTCCATGACACTTGGGTGCAATAATATAGTTAGATGTTATTGTGTGAGAGATTTTAATTAGTCAGTGTTAAAATAAATATATATATATATATTTTACTGTTAATTTTCTTAAATCTTTTATAAGCATATAATAAATAATGAATACAGTAAATAGATAGACATATTGAAATATTTTTAAATTTATATAATTGACACTATAAAAATCTTTTTTATAAAGAATTGATTGAAGATATTCATTAACCCTTGTCCGAGCAAGATAGTTTTGTAACGTAGACGGCAGCTGGGGCCTTACCAACTCGATATGTTCATGACTTTAACTTCGACTAAAGATAGAAGAATTCAGAATTTTATATCATCGAAATTTTTATGGTTATTGAGAAATTCGAAAAAAATATATGAAGCTACTGGGCCTGGGAAGCCCCGCTTGACCGGATAAGGGTTAAATATTTCAGTGTTTCACAACAAATTTTTCATTTGATATTGTTATTGTATAGTAAATATCTTCAAAATTATTTAAGGTTTGTGTGTTAGAGCAATTGTAGCAACGTACCATTACACATTAAAACTGTAGATTTTCCTGTATTGTAAAAACTGTTGAAAATGTGTTGGTTGTAGGTATGGTTGTGATATTGTGTGATCCATAGGCTTCAGATAGTTATGTATAGTAATCAGCAAATATGTATACTCCTCCATAAAAACCAAGCCACTTGACGTGACAATCCTTTGTGGGCCTGAGCCGCTCCAACGCCATCTGTTAGTGACCGGCTGAACTACATTCAACCTAGCGATCAACGGGTGGTCAGTGTGCTGCATCGCCCTCTCTAACAGGCGCATTAGGAGGTTTCTAGATCTAGTGGCCGTCTCGTTTATTATTCACATGACCCCAAGTTGCCTCACAACGCTCGGTGGACGCCGAAAATAGGGGAGCACTGACCGGAACTGAACCCGGGACCATGCGGACGAAAGTCCAAACACTAAACTGCGGTGTCCCCCAATATACTTCTCTATAGATGTTCTTCTGTTAATAACATCAAAACTGAATTGGTTGATTCGTAATTATCTTTCCAATATAAAATATAAGCATGTAATGATATATAATGAGTAACAAATTGCATAACTGGTCCGAGACCCAAACCCAGGTCTCCTTACATTTCCGATTCATTAACTACTACTATACTTATTCTGCTTTTTGAACAGCCCTATGATTTTTTGCTCTTGAGAACGGTGCTTAACCACTCAGACTACATGAACTGTACAATAACTCTTGTGCGTGGAAAACACTGCATCTACATGTAGAACACCTATGACAGTTGAATTATGTTACACAGGATGTATCAAAAGTCCGAGGCCATAGACCAACTCCGTTATAAGTAAAGATACAAAAACTAGGCCAATTCCGTTGTAAGTAAAGATATGGAAATATGGAAAATAGGCCAACACCGTTATAGCTAAAGATACGAAATCTAGGCCAACTCCGTTATAAGTAAAGATACGAAAATTAGGCCAACTCCGTTATAAGTAAAAATACAAAAAATAGGCCAACTCCGTTATAACTCAAGTTACGAAAAATGGTGTTGAATCTAAAATGGAATTTTCTAATCCTACCAACCATTTTAGGCTCCACACTAGTAAGATACGCTATGTTAAATGAAAAAGCAACGCATCCAATTCAGCATGCTGTTCAAGCGTAACTTAAAGGCACGTAAACAATGATTCGAGAAACCTGTATAGGGGGACTCGAGGGAACAGATTTCAACAACTTTCCATTTTTTTTCGTCTCTACTCATAACGAACTTTGTCTCTTAATGAACAACATGCCTTAATGCCACTTGTGGAGATGAAAGTAGAACTTTAGTACTACAATATTCAGTCCCATAAGACACACGTACTTTACCAATTGATAATCTTAGTCTTTACGCAGAAATGAATTGCATATTTCTCTCTCACTAATCTGCTGTTGATAATGTAGGTGGCTTCCCTCTTATGAAGCTGGAAACGGCTCGTCCTTGTAAATCGATGAATGAGAGTAGACTGGATTCACTACTTACCCAGTGCAACAGAGAATTACGATAAATGGTAATTGAGTGTGTAATTTCTCATAGGAAAGATTGAGTTCAGGACTTCTGTTGTTTATATCTGAAAGGTAAAGGTGTTGGTCTGCTACTTACGGGTGACTGAAGAGCTAGTACTACCTGTGGTGTCTCAAATCCAAAATATTGACGTTACAGAAAAATGTCAGTTTGAGAGAAATACGTTCATCAGCGTAAGTAACCAGGAAGTTATTACAGTTTTTTTTACAATTTCTTGTATACACAGTTTTACATGGCTCGGAAGTTATACAAGGGAGACCAACAACGTAATTCACATATGTAGACATAATGCTAGTCTTCATTATTTAACAAATGGATAGATAAAACAAAACTAAGAAATCCACGTGCATGAAATAAACATATTGTCAACCCCCCTACGTGTGCCTTCTGTAGCAATTGCGTAGCTCAAAACGCAGGGAGATTGTCCTCCGAACATTATCTATAATGTCCAGGAAAATTTAGCAACTAATTTCATGAAAGCAAACAACATGCCAAGTTTCATTAATAAACATTTGTATTTTCAGTAAAGAACTTCGTCATTAAATTGTACTGTGTGTTGTGTATAGAATATACAAAACATTATCAGATCACAACTCGCGAAGTCTGATTATTTTCTCTATTTGACAACAATGATCAGATAGCAAACACATACCTTCTGAATCGATGTTGGTGATGGTCCTCTGGAAGCAAGGAGCAGTTCAACAAACTCCAACCACTTGGAATGATAAGACTACCAAGGTTTTTAGAACGTTAAATAGTTGTAGAAATTATAAATTTTACAATGACTCTCATAATAGTTCTTACTCTGCATTACTTATTTGTTGTCCTTCGTCATCAAAACATTACACATTCACATGTCTGTATTTACATCTTACATAAAACAATAACTTGGACAACAATACAATCTCATCATAATTTTGAAATGTACTTTCTTTTACTTAATTTTGCGTTTTGTAATTTCTTGTCTTTAATTTTGTTACATCTATTTGTCTTTATTTGAGCCAATTATTATAGATTTTTAAAATATAAATTCATTTAACTCTAGTTCCTCAACAATGTTGATTTCCATTTACAAGTCCACATAATGAAATTTCAGAGAATTCAACAAAAGTCTTAAATTTTATTTTCCACACACTAATACATCTCTACATATGCTCCGTTGGTAGCACGAACAATATCCAGTTTGTATTCAACATCTTGCTAGGTTCTGTCCATATTCCCTGTTACTGTTGCAACCATATCACTAATGTGGATTCGTAACTCTGGGGTGTTTTTCATTGAAGTCGCAAGTATATGATT
Organism: Thermobia domestica; assembly: GCF_964235325.1. Lineage (NCBI taxonomy): Eukaryota > Metazoa > Arthropoda > Insecta > Zygentoma > Lepismatidae > Thermobia > Thermobia domestica. Next base: position 284,534,344 of record NC_137461.1, on the reverse strand, counting down.
CGTGGCACTCTGCACACGTGTCTGAAATTTCGTTGCGTTGCGTTAAAAACACAAATTTTATTTATTTAGTTTTATTTAATATGGCGAAATTAAGGCTAATGATGCCTTGTCTGCCACTTGACCATGCAAACATCAGGATTAATATGATAATAATAAGTATTTATAGAATAATAATTGAAAAGATACACATTGAAATGACAATAAAAATTACAATCACACACACACTAATAAACACAATATATTCAGATACATTTAGGGAATACGAGAAACAGATAATTGTAAGAAGATTTTTGGGTCAGATATCAGTAAGTCTAGAAAGACTCATGAAGGGTCTGCTGAACCGACTTTTTAAATAGATTGATTAACTAAGATAATCGTATGCTGGGTGGAAGGTCTTCTATTCACGGCTAGTGGATGCAGAGAACACATTCGAGTAATGTTTCGACGAGTTTAGGGGAAGAGAAAGTAGTTTGTTTAGCCCTGATCTTGTATTATGATCGCGATCATGATGAGCATTTAATTTTTGCAATCGTTGAAATAAGTGCGAGGGTTGTTGAAAAAGCACAAAGTCTTCAAGAGAAGTGTAAGTCGATGCAGATGACGTGTATCCGCAAGTTTTGAGAAGACTCAACTCTTTGTAGTATGGAGTTAAATAATTTGATCGTTTAAGATTATAAGCAATTTTCTCTCAGCATACTACACCAGTGCCTGTGTGCGTTGTTGAACAGTCGCAATTTTTATATAGTGACTGTGGCGCTGCGTAGTGAGCAAACGGACATTTTCAAATCATAAAAACAGAACTTGGAAGATGTGGGTTTTCATTTGGTGTTCTGAGTTATTTCGCAATTAATTTGTATTTCGTTCACAGTATTACTTGAAATTAGGGGAATTTAAACGAAACGCGCTATATGATTCAACCGTCTGCATGTCCAAACATAGCAGAGTTGTGGTCCAATCCATGTGATCTTGAGTGCCTGAGCACCATCTTCAAGCGGGATAAAATGTATGGCTTTACATAGAGTGAACTGGGTAGCTTAATAGTTAACGTATCGCCACTGTAAGCCTGACCTCCATTCTCAGTCTAATCGTGCATTTTTTCAGTTCTTATATTTTAAATTCGCGCGTATAGAGGAATTGATGTTAAATAAAATCATTTCTTTTCTTCCATTTACCTATGTAATATAGGGATTTACTTTGTAACAGCACAGAAAACCTGATTGCTGGACTGGCAAATACTTGAACCCAACTTCTGCCAGTTGAACTACTAGAAACTAAACCAGTTTTCTAGTACTTCGTGATGGCCAAGTGGGAAACGCGCATGCTTTGTGTGTGTGTGTGTGTGTGTGTGTGTGTGTGTGTGTGTGTGTGTGTGTGTGTGTGTGTGTGTGTGTGTGCGTGCGTGCGTGCGTCCGTCCGTCCGTCCGTCCGAGGTTTGATTTTCGGTGGATTTACGGACACAAACCCCGAGTATTGATTCGCACAGCAAGTCTCGTCTTCTATAGCTGCTTATACTGCTGCTAAGACATTAAAACTTCGATCGAGTCAACCAATTTTCGTTGTTTCCGATTATTTATTTCTGAAACTCCAGCCAAATCAACTATATGCTGACTAATCATTTGTGGAAACAATATATGTGGGTGGTTATTTGGATTGAAAACGCCTGAACGTTCAATATGTGCACATATCTTTATTTGCGCTTCATATGGTGTAAATGCAAGTACAGGGTATGCAAACAATTATTTAACTTTATGAGAACGCCTTTATTGTTATTGTTTTGAACATTTTCTACATTAAGTGCTGGAAGTGGCTACGTTTTGTTCTTCTCACAAATGCACACGACGAACCATGTTGTTGAAAACCCTTTTCAATGTTCTGTATGAGATGTTACCAACACAGCAATGAATATTGTCTTACAATTCCAGAATACTGTGCGGATAAATAATCTAGACGGAGTCCTGAAGATAACCCCGCAAGAAAAAGTCTGCAGGTGATAAATAGAGTTCCTTCCTTTCGGGTGTTGCAGGTTCCATTAACAAACGACAGTAATCTTTCCGCGGGCATCCATGTCTTTAGGCAGCAGTTGCTGGACCATCCTATAGGGGTACAATTTAAAACACTTGCTCAAGGTCGAGTGTGCACTGCCTATGGAGAGTCCGGATTGACTCGAAATTCATCATAGTTTATACCCACAACATATACAGTTTGCACATTGATCCTCTGTTCTCTCAACAACTTTGGTCGACAGCTTTTCGGTGCGTCCACTGTACTAGCTATCTCGTGTAACTTGTCGTACAGCCTCTTGATGGAGGATTTGCTTGGAACGTCTGTTCCGTACTTCTGTGTGTAGACCCTGTGAGTCAAAGCGTAACTGTTGGTGCGAATGTACTGTTACAGTGAATATGCGCTGATGCAACATGTAGGGCATGACTGCTCAGTTATTCAGCATCTATATGGAAACACTCATAAGATTGCATAACTTTTTCAACACGCTGTATAATACAGAACGACTACACTGTTATTCTTACGGCTGTTACTTAGTGTCCGTGATAATGAATAATAACAGGGTCTGTTCCATTCCAACTTCATTTCATGCTATTAAATGCAAATTTAATAAAATTTGAACGTTAAAGCGTTCATAATTAAAATTCAGTTAATGTCCAGTGTACAGTAATATATAATGTCTTCATAAATAATTGCCAGCGTATATTTGAGTGATAGGGCTTGAGGAACAGCGAATCAAAAACTTAGAAAATTTGTCATCTTGGCAGTAGCAAATCTTTCTCTAAAATTTTCACCCACTGCGCAGTATTTGTTTTACAATAATTTTCTGTAAACATTCCATCCAAATGATTTTCATCAATTTTTTTTCTATATCAATCGGCGCAATAATAATAATAAAACATAACAAGCTCGGCTTTTCTCTTCGTACCTTTAAAAAAGCTTATTACTACTACCTCCTCTTAAAGGATTCCTTGTTTCTGCAATTTCCCTAAAATCCGACACATCTATTAGACAAAACATACATTTGAAAATTAAAAAAAGAAAAAATCAAATAATGACCAAAGATGAGTTTTCTACATTCCCCGCACCATCGGGTCTTCGAAAATAGAGCACGAACTAGTGCACCATTCTGATAGATTGAGGGCGAATCGTACATCGGTTATGAATTGTAAACTGCAAACCAAAAAGTGTACTCTTCTCTAAATATGATGATATGGAATATGCATAACTATCTGAAGTCAACGCGGTGACTTGTGTAGTAAATTGTGTTATATTTTAGTGTAGACTGAGTAATCTTGTCAGTGTAGAATCTCTAAGAAGTGTGTTGTGTAGTCTATAATTATTATTAAGGTCTAATTAGATAAGATATTTGGCCTTCTTATACTCAATCTATTTTGTTTTAATATAATATCTAGAGAAGTACCTTTCGTACGCATATCTGGCAGTGAAGAATATATATATATATATATATATGTAAAGGGTGATTCTTAAATTAATGCAAATATTGTGTCAGGTGACTCTTTAGATCAAAATCGTTTTTTAGAGAATGATGAAACAAAATCATGGTTTCTCATGCCTTCCAAGCATGGTTTAAATAAGTGCTCAGATGTTCAGAAAAATGCTCATTAGATGGTACTTCCCAAAAACGAAAAATAAGTAAATAAAAATGTTGAATACATATCTACAAACTGTTATTATTTAGGATAATGTCAATGGATCGAAAATAAAAAGGCGTGGTAAAGAACGAACATACAGAGGGACGAATGTCACTGGGTAGTAAACTTTAAAGATTAAATAAATCAAAATACATAAGGAGATGTATTTCACTACGTGCAACCAAAAATGCAACTTCCGAAACTTTGGACTTAGTCACTAAAAGTGATAATTATTTGCATTTGATTCATCCATTAGATGCATACAATATTGTAAGGTGATCCTTTGTGCTTTGAATTGTCCATGTTTCTTGAAGTCCAATTATCTCTTAAGCAGATGCGTGGGGAATAATTTACACTACATGTTTATTTTCATGTAGGTTAGCAATCACATGCAGAAAATAATTTATAAATTATTAATGCAGCCACATTATACATGAACTATGGGAATATAATCAGAGCTGCGAACTACATGGAATTTTCCTACCTTTATACAGGGTGGGCCAAAGTCACAAAAGGGTTATAACTGTTAATAACTTTATTTATCATTAGTTTCCTTGATATTTCACATATTTAAATATCAAGAATGGGAGATTGTTTACACTTACGTGGAATATAATTTCAGGTAAGTGTCCGCCACTATGGGCGTCACAGATACAGGCTCTGTCTAGCGCATGATTCATGAAAAGGGTCAACACTTCTGGTCCGAGTGTCCATACTTCGGCACGAAAATTGGCCTTCAGCTACTATATTGTTGTGGTTTGTTCACATAAACTTTGTTCTTTAGATAATACCAAAGAAAATAATCAAGCGGAATGAGGTCAGGCGAACAGGAAGGCTAGTTTATGTCAGTATTTCTTGAGATGATGCAATGACCGAAAATGGTCCTCAGAAGCCAAATTTGTGTCTTTTGTTGTGTGTGCTGTGGTCACATCTGGTTGAAACCACCCTTTCAGGCGTGTTCTCCACTGTGGAACGCACAGGAGTCTCAATCATGTTTCGATATCGATCACGGCCCAATGATCGTTTCTGACGTCATGCCTCACCACACAGTGCACTTCACAGGATGCAGTTCGCACCAATACTTGGCGTATGGGTTTTCACTGTTCCAAAACCGACAGTTTTGTCTGTTAACAAAGACATTAAGTGAAAAATGCTCTTCGTCACTCATCAACAGCTTGGATAAAATCAGTGGCAGACATCTATCTGAGATTATATTCCAAACATAAGTGTAAGCAATCTCCCATCCTTGATGTCATTAAGTCTGTGAAATATCAATGGAAACTAATGATATTTTTTTAAAAAAAAGTTATTCCGTCACTTTTGACCCACCCTGTATATCACGAGGAATTTTTCTACCAATTGGTATTTTATTATTTTGATATACATTAGTGTTATAATACTTATTTTATTAGTTAAGTATTAATTTTAATAATATTAACATCAAGAGTTGCCAGCTACATTGGATTTCTTGTAACTTTTGAATCAATGACATTTTCATATAATGTAATAGGTTTCCAATTCGCATCTACTTGAAATAAAGTAAGAATGTTTTCCACTCAAACGCGTCTTAAACATTCGACTACATCAGGTCACTTGGGAAAGAGCAATGGACAAATATCTAGAATGATAGCTGAAATCACATTGTAAAGACTAAAACTGGCGTATACCCCGACACACCTGTGTAGGAATTAAGGATTTGCAAGATGTTTTGAAAACGCACTTGAAATCTTTAAAAAAAAAGTTTGTTTTGATCTCTTGATCTTCAGAAACTCCTAAATAAAGTGGCAGGAGACGTATGAAGTCGTCATTATAATATCCATTTCATCAACTTTTGTAGATGCCAAATAATGAGCATTTTTCTCGTTACATCCTTACTCTGCAAAAACATTTAAGGGGCTGCGTTTCAAAAGAGTACATGTCCACCTGCAACATTTTTAGACTATATAGGAAAAACCCTCGGCGGCCATGATAGGTTACATGCAAACTACAAGTTTTCAGGTGGTAAAATATACGGACATTTTTTTAATTGTGTATTTTATTCAGTGGAATTTTTAGTGACGTATCCTTTTGATTACCAGCTCCTCATCTGTGCTCATTACCTTGTTCAATCCTCTGCACCCATTTCATCTCCTCCTACAAACTATGGACACTCATTTAAAAAATCACTACATATGGCAGATTAAATTTGTCTGGAACCAAAATTTGAAAGACAATATTTTGTATTATTAGATACAAAATTTTATATGTGCTAATATATTGCAGTCGAGCATGTAATATGATAACATATCTTCAAAGTCAAAATAAAAATATGCTCAGTGTGATGTTAATGTTTTAATGTTGTCTATCTACCTCTTGAATCCACTTTAAAAAATTTTTTTCACTTAAAAAAAAAAAACCCTTTCGGTAGCACGAGATGGGGTCACCAAAATTTGGTTGCTTGTATAATAAGCGATTCGCTCATCAATGCCCAGATCGGTACTGGCTGTAGCTAGAAACGTGAAATTCGGATAGAAAACTTCTTATTTTACGGAAACATGGGATAAGAAAGAATTTTTTAAAAAAAAATACACATCATAAAGAGGAAGTGTATCAAATTTTTGCCAAGAATATAGTATCTTACGAATCCCTGAAATTAGGGAAATGATACTTGGTCTATAAACTCATCAAAAGAAACACGTGTTCAAGCATATTTGAATATTGTGCTGTTAATCCTTTGTATTACAGTAGCTACGCCATGAGTAGGCCTGCGTACATCTTTTTCAGTGTTTCCTCACTGATTACTGGTGCCATGTACTGTGCAAAAGTGCAACTACGTATTATCTAGACCAGCAAAAGAAACTACATAAACAAATAATAGAGAAAAGTTATAATTTGTATGTATAAAGGTGACCAAGCAAGTTCTGTCGCTTTTTCACCCACTACCTTCGAGCATCGATATGTCACCTAAGACGTACCTGGAAGATCAAAAATAGTCCCTATCAGCTTCGATGACCTGCTGACAACGTTCTGGAAGGCCATGGATTCCATCGCGTTAGAACTTGGTGGCCCGTGAAGTGAAGAAGGTATCAAGTGAATTTTAAACCTCTAATAGGGATTTGAACTGGTGTCCTCTAAGGAATGGAGGTGATAATCGGACGGTGCAATGTCCAGGGAGTATGGCGGATGCATTAGTGTTCCCCATCCAAGGCATAGAATGGTATCCCAGATCATCCTAGCCACATCCCGGATTGCATTGATGCTCTGGCCAGCTGATAGCAGTTCCCGATGCACAGTGCCGCGAGTAGTCCACTAAACACAGAGGAGAACCTTCTTCTGGTGCAGTGCTGGTTTCGGCTGTTTTAGAACCGGTTCATGGGATGCTAACCAATGATGACGGCACCGTAGAGCTTCGTACAGGACCCACTTCTCATCACATGTCAACACCCTGTCCAGAAATGGCTTTTTCCTCAGACGAGACAGTAAAGGAACACAGGTGTCTGCTCACGTTGCCTTCTGACTCGGAGTCAAATCATGTGGGACTCATCGACCCAACTTGTAGTGCTTCCCAAGTTGATGGAGGTGCTTCCGAATGGTTTCTTCACTCACACTGAGTGTTAGTATTAAATAGCAGTTCCTCACATGCCTGCCTACTGTTCGCCTCAATTGCTGCCTGAAGATTTTCATTTGATACATGTGTTGCTCTTTCGGCACGTGGTGCGTCTTCGAGTGTTTCCTGTCCGTCCTTCAAAAGTTTATATAATACGAAGGTGAATCATAAGTCTTACAGTATTTTGAAAGTCAAATGGAAAGCGCGTATGTACGCCGTGAACGACCATAAGTACAAGGTCAAACTTTTCTAAGATATAATGTGCCAAACGAACTATTTAACACGGAGGCCGCAACTCCGTCAATATCTTCATTCAGTTTTTAGTGGCGGTCAAGGCTCAACAACGTCTGATACGCGAACTCTTACTGTATGAGTTCAAACCCAGTGCAGCAGCAACCTAAAATATTTGTCATGCGAAAGGATAAGGTGTAGCACAGCACAGTTGGTGATTCCAAAAATTCGTTCGGATTATAAAAATGAAGACACCCAAGGTCCACATGCCCCAGCTTAACAGATTCTGAGGTCATTTAACAAGCTGTTGGTTAAAATCCATCTACCAGCACACAACAATTGCCAGACAAACTCGGCATGTCCTAGTCCACTGTAATGCGACATCTTCGTGAACTCGGGAAAAGCACCAGAAGCTGCGGCATTGTGACCTGCAAGTTCCCATCAGCTCACGCCCAGAGGGGAGGGGATGTGTGCCGACAAATGCTGTAAAATCCAAGTGAAGTGTGTTTCCTGAAACGATTTGTCACATGCGACGAAAACCGGGTGTTCTTTCAAAATCCGAATGTGTAAGAACAGTGATTGAGCAAGGGCCAACTTCCAAAACTAGTCGTCAAACAGGGCCGTTTCAAGCATAAAGTCATACTTTGTGTGCATCGGAACTATGAGGGGTGATTCACTTCGAGTTCAGTTCTAGCGGTTGTACGTTTATTGTGGACAGTTGAGCTGATGTATGCTGCATTATACCAAAAATATCGTGCATTGGTGAACCGAAAACGTGCAACAGGATAACGCAAAACTACACGAAAAACGCAATCAAAAAAATCAGGAATCCGATGGCGTCGAGGTGATGCCACACCCGACATATTATCCTGACCTTGCCCCTTCGGATTACTACTAGTTTGCCCATGGCGCACTTTCTGAAGTAGGTTGTTTCACCAATCAGCATGAAATGGAAACAACATTAACTGACTTCTTCGCCTCTAAGGATATGGTGTGGAATCAAGGAATTAGGAGGAACGTGGCTGCGAACACTCCAATACGATGAACTATACTTCGAATGTTAACTTGCTTCCATTGGACTGTAATAAATACAGGTTTGTTGTGTACCAGAATATTGCAAAACTTACGATTCACTCTTGTATTTAAATTTTTGACACTTCATTCGGAAAAAGACCGATGTAGGATCCTCTTAAGTTTCGGCGTATAAACTCTTCAATAAAAACAAGCGAACATGTGTTGGAGCATTTTCGAAAATTGCGCTTCTAAAGTGGAAAGGAGGACATTTTTACGATATTCAATTTTTCGGCTATGCAGTCATTAAGCCTTATTATTCTTGTCGAAGAATAACACCTCTTCTAGTTCAATTCTCAACGTAGCCAGCCAGCCCTTCTCTATACATATTTTTCACAATGTCTTCGCCACGACTAAATGGTCTCTGCGAAATCTTTTCGGTGTTACAATCCGCATTGGTATCTTCTGATTTTCTGGGCATGTCTCTCAAACAAGTAATCGCATTGAAAGAATTCTGTGGCGTTCATGTTCCGTTCTAGGTCACAGCTCATATTAACCAGGGGCAAATCCAAGGGGAGCTATCGCCTCTCTCCCAGAAGAGGAAAGATTTTATATATTAACAAAACCCATCCCAGAGCTTGGTGCTATTAATTAAAGGTAGCTCTAAGTAGCAGTACTACAACCCACCGCCCCCTTCGTCCAGAAGTCCGTCCTGGATCCACACTTGATTTTAACGAAACCAGTGTCCTGTTAATCACGTGATCAATATTATCAAACATCCTTGTATTGGATCAGCTGATATGGAACTCACTTATAGAAAAGTAAGTTTCAAAACCGATATTATTTATGTTCATCGCTTTTTAACTAACATATATATCAAATTAAGGTGCACAAGTTTGATTTATTCTAGCAAGCAACTGGTATATCGTAATGAAGTATTTTGCGTATGAGAAAAGTCTTTAAAAAAAAAAAAAAAAAAAAAAAAAAACTTTAATAAGTATTGACTAACAATAAATGGGATGAAAGTGATAAGTTTTCAGTTACCTAATCTCTTTTGTACCTGACGTAATCTATCTATGATAGGCTTTCTCTTCGGATGTTGTGTACTAAACCAGAGTTCGCAATTTAGAAGTTCTTAAATGAAGGATCAATGCAGCAGCCATCACAAGACCTTGTGCGGGAATGCGTGCACGAATATAGGAAAATAATAGTAATTTCTCTAAACCCAGCGACTGTACACACACAAAGATGTACCAATAGAGACCGGGTGTTCTGACACTAAAAGCATGGAAAAGAGCACTGTAATTTAACTGGAAATAATGAACATAAACATTCAATGTACAAAAATTGAAATTGTCATGCGTAGTGTCTAGATAATCTACAAACATAACTGATCACTGTAGAGAATGCTTCCTCATCATCAAAGAACCATGACTATCTTAATAAATAATTTACAGTATTTTATCATCTCATAACAGCAGTTCGAAGTTTTATAGAACTCGACAGGAAAAAATGTTGATCGGTTACTTTCTTGTAGATACATAAACTATATTTTAATTGCAATACATGTTTATAGTTCGTTGTTACAAGAAATCACTCATTGCAGTTCATATGATGTATGGTGCTTCAGTAGTAGAACGCTTACCTTTGGTCTGTGGGATCTCAGGTTCAATTCCAGGCCAAGTTAGTTTCTGGTGGACAACATGTCCGTGGGTTTTCTTGGGATCCTTCCGTTTCCTTCCACTTTCTCATTCCATCAATTCTTCCATCATCATTCCTTTGCCTTAACCATCGTCTCCCTTAGAATAAAGAATATAATCCTAAGACGTTAAACTAAAATATTTCCTTTCATTATATTTGGAATTCACATGATAGTGACATATTTTTTCAAGTTGTCTATAACAGAGTTCACTGTGACCTTAAAAGTCAGGGAAATAGACTATATTTTACAGAAGAGTCAGGGAATATTTTTTTTAGCTACCCGCAGAAGATATGAAGAACAACTTAAATAATTTAAAAATATGGTAAGAAAAAAGCTGCAAATACAAAATTATCTTTCGAAATAAAGAAGCTTCAGGAGTACCGGAAGATACGAAAACTTCTAGCATTGGGGAGAGGGGGGAGTAATTAAATCAAGAATTGAAATGCTACAAAAGAAAAAACTTAGGTTTGTTGGTTGTAGATAACCAAAGAGATAGGTCAAACTTGATATGTTTATGTTTATTTTTCAGAATACCGAGATATTAAAGATATACCGTTGGTGTATAATAATTGTTTGCTATTAGTGTCTTGTTGTGTTCCAAATAAAGGAAGTTTGAATCACAATAAGTACTAACTGTAAGAATGTATTCTTACACTGTGTTTAAACATAGAAAGAAAAGCGTTGAACGACTATGGAAATGGTATGGAGGCCTATTTATTTATTTATTTTAAACTTAACCATAAATATCGTGTTTGTAGTGTTGCAGGTCAGGAAAATTTTACTTAATAGTCCCTGAAAGTTACTGGAATCAATACCAAAATTTCAGTGTGAACCCTGTATAATTATGTCTTTGATTGGACAACACATTTTTAAAAAAAATAAATCAAAAATAAAACTGCATTCACGATGTACCTGTGTATAATTAAAAATCACCAAGAACAAGTGCATTGATGAATTTTCTCGTTTTGAGCACTCGTCCAAATCTCTTTAATTTGTCCAGATTTTTATTAACCACAATATTTCATTGGTATTCATGTTCTTTTCATGCATTGGGATGGATCGCATATTTGATCAACCAACAATTGCTTTGTGACGTGTATAATGAAAATGAATAATAAAGTAATATAGTAACTATATTGTGAAATAATTTCTATACAAGGGCACTTTCGGTGGAGGTAATGTTTTAGTTTTAAAAATTTGAACAATGTGTTCCAAGTATTCTATTTGAATAAAGTATTTTCTGGTTAGGAGGTACGAATCCCATTGTTTCTATAGTATAACACAGAAATATGAAAATAATTGAATAAAAAGGCAACAGTTTTATTTTAAATGTATGTTTCACATTTTTACACAATAACATGTTTTAGTTTTAAAAATTTGAACAGTGTGTTCCAAGTATTCTATTTGAATAAAGTATTTTCTGGTTAGGAGGTACGAATCCCATTGTTTCTATAGTATAACACAGAAATATGAAAATAATTGAATAAAAAGGCAACAGTTTTATTTTAAATGTATGTTTCACATTTTTACACAATAACATTAAAAGAATTAAAACGTGAGATCATTTTCTTAACAGTTCACCACCAACGCCACCAATCACTCACTTTTGACGACACATCGCTCATCACACTGTGAAATCCAAAAGCATATTTCACTGTATTAACCACAAATCGTAAGCTGTCATTATTCCTGTAAATTGAAAAGACTCCAATGACACCGCATACGATGAACACTGTCTGAAGAGATGGCTGATGTCGCTCAAGAATGGTCGGAGTCAATGGTTTTGCAGGAACCTCCACGAAATCAGGTTCATAAACATTGATATCTTTCTCCTTGATTAAGCCCAAGGCGTGCAGTACCTAAGTACAAAAGATATGTGAACATTTAGTCAGTTATATACAATACGCTGTACATAGATCTAAAAAAAAAAAAAAGTATAAATAGAGACAATGGAATCAAGTTTTCACTGATGCATTTACGTTATCCTATATCCTTAAAAAAGAAATATATATATATATAAAGTTAACTAATCTGTAATAAGCAAGATTATTGGAATTTTCTCCAGCTCAAAAATACCCAACTTTTGGGGGGAGGGGGTAAAGCCCACATAATAACCCACAATAAAACTTAAAAACAAAAACACCTCCAAAGATGTACTTCAAAATGCGAATTGAAATGATATCTTTAATGTGATTATAACTGCTTTCTTCAATCGTGTTTCTCAGTATACTCCTAGTTTCAGAATTTGCTTTGAATACCTATTTATCAAGAGATCTCCAGAACAGAATACCATTTTGTGTATGTGTGTGTGAATATGTGTTTGTTTGTTGATTGGTTTGCTTGCTTGCTTGTTTACTTGCTTGATTGTTTGCTTATTTTTGTTTGGGAATTATGCATAAAGAATTTTGTACGCTATTGATCACGCTGTAATGAAATAGGGTTATTTGCTCAACTGTCTATTTCCCCAACTTTCCGAAATGGTGTCATTTCCTCAAGTGCTTATCTTTCTTCTTAATCTGTTGATCATTAACCAAAAGAAGGAGAACAACTTCTGAAATTCTTAACTAATACAAGAAAGAAGAGGGGTGATACTTCGCTGCTGGCTATTTGAGCTGTTGCTGTTAACAAGGGTTGCAGGGTGTCAAATAAAATCATACTTTATCGAACAAAATTGCAAATAATGTTACATGTTTTATATTAATCCAACTGAAAATGAACATAAGGTATATCTGCAGAGTATGAAATGTCTGTTTTACAATGAATTCATTGAACTGTTCTTTAGAAACAAATCTCAAGGCAGAATCACTACACGGATTTATTCTTTAAATCCTTTAAAATCTAAAAGTGCTGGGTAAAGTATTGTGATATGGAACAAGTCACACGGACAATGAGAATTTACATTAATCAATTACCGAGTTTCTATTGACATTATTGGAACCATGTTCCTCCAATATTTGTTGAATAAGTTATATATTATTATTACTTTTGAAGGAAATGATCTATTTTAATTCAAACTTTAGTTCATTGGTCAAACTTTTTGTTGACACGTAAGCTTACTAGTAGTTCTGTATAATACCAAGTTAAAAGAGTGTGAGGTAAACAGTTTGCGCAGCTCTTTTCAATCGTGAGATCTTGGATTCAAATTTCAAGTCTGTATATCCTGATTAGGCGGGCTAATTTTCTGTCTTAACACGATGATACTTCCTGGCCGGCTTTTTCCCAAATTTTCTTTTGCTTGTTAATCTTTCAAAATGAAAAGACTTTCCGGTTGTATCTGAAACTGAAAGTAAAAAAGTTTCCTTGAGCGCTTAAAACCTTGCACTCAGAAGAAACATTATTTCTATTATTAAAATCTCTTATGTCTTCGGTGATTTGAAGCTGTAACTTCGGGAACATACAGTTGTGTCGTACCCCAAAAGTTCCATAATACCTATTTATTTATTTAAATTTATTTTCATAACAAATTCTAATGAGATTAACAGTTTTCTTTTAAAAGCCATTCGACGTAGAATTGATGTTATTCTACATTTTTAAATCTGAATGTAGAATAACATTTAAATAAATCTAAAATACGCAAAAAGCATTATTGTGCTTTATAGAACATAGTGATCCAAAACGGTGCTATTCAATCTTTTTTCTCGGGTACTCCTAGACAAATTCGCCATTCAATTGTGTACTCCTGAAGCTGTTTAAAAGAAATTAAATTCAAATTAACTTATTAAACTTAATACACATGTTTTGTTGATTAAAAAAGGGGGATAAATAGAGACCCAACAAAAGGACAATCTGTGGGCCAATCAAAAGACTATTTACAGGGGGATAAAGAGCACATCCGGAACAAGTATTAACATGGGAAACTGGGAAATTTCAAAACATATGGGAGACATCCAATTCTACTGAGGAGGATTTTCCCCTCATCCTCCCTGATAATTCGCACACTGAATGTTAAAAATTCAAAAACTAAAAGTAACTTTAAAACTAACCTGTTAATGAGATGACTGAGCTTGCTTCCCAGATGCCAACTCCTCGATTCTTGGTCGAATCTTCGAGACTGCGAGAATCAGAGCTGATTCTGGGTTCAAGCATTTTCTGTGTTTCGTTTTTATTGATGTTAATGCAGAGAAACGCTGTTCCCACAAATATGTTAATGGAAATGGAAGAAGTTGTGAAATAGCACTGTTACTAATTTCATTGTATCTTTTCGAACATAAATACAAAAGTCACAAATTGACAAGTTATCGAATTTCATTTGCAGTGAACTGTCAACGGAGATTTGCAATAGACCCCAGAAGCAGCATTACGTACCCCCAGAAACATCTTCGCGGGGGTACGCGTACCCCCGTTTAAATACCACTGATCTAGAACATGGGAACCACTAAGAAATACAATAGTAACAGTTTTGATATGGTATATTTAGGTGCTAAGCATAACACGATAAATTTATGAGGTCATAACATTATTATTAAACATATAATAATAATAAATAATTTATGGGTAGGAATCCTAGGGTTTTATTTACAGGAAAACTATCTTGTATCTCATTCTGTCAACTAGACCAAAAGATCTTGTGATGCATGTACATTATTTGGTCAAAACAATGATAAATGTTTTAAAAAATAATAGTGTAACTCAGTTTTATCGAGATCTGTATTACCAGTTCGAAGTGGAAAAAAGCAGAGGCGGTGTGTTTTATTGTGATTTTGACTCAGCGTACCTGTTATTTAAATATTGTCTTGATCACTGAAAAACCAGAGACGGTATGTCCTCATTACTGAAAAACCAGAGGCGATATGGCATACCGCCGCATACTGTCTCACTTCGACCACTGTGCATTACTATATTGTTTTGTTTTCAATACTGGAGAATTTACTACAATTTTCTTCAATACAGCTGATTCGAATTATATTATACACAATCCAAGAAACTAATGTGATTTACTGAGGCAATCGTGCGTATAGGACAATTTATTTTAAACAATATTGCCTGTAATTATTTATTAAGTATTTAAAGAAACCTTTTGTTTTGAATTGTTCAGATGCAGGGTTTTTGCCTTCGTAATTCAAATGGGATACTGAAAACGTGGCAACTGCTATGATTAAATTCTAAATTGAAAGCTTGTGTAGTCTATATAGTTGAGGAATATTCAGATGTCCTTTGATATAAAAGACCTTCATTCTTAAAATTTAATAGTAAAATTTTATCTAACCAGTGGCAATATTGTATTTATTTTATCACGTATAGAAATCATATCCCCCATTTTGGCTGTTGGCCAAGATTTGTATCTCTGTCTTGGATTTCTAGTTCATGATCAATATCAAGATAAGGCAGTTGAGGAAATGTCCCACATTTTCTGGGCTTGAGGAAAACGTACTTGGGGAAATAACCCGATACCCGCTGTAATTGTGTTCAAGTGAAATTTGGAACAAAAAGTAATACGACTGCATTTCCTTTGTTTTCGTAGTGCATACTAGCGTATGAGTACAAACAAATAATCAAATATCTTTCTCCACGTTTCACTTAATTGGAAATGAAAACTCTTCACTTAAGAAAAAGGAGATTTCTGAAGATAAGATTATATTTTCTCAATACTACATTTGGATAACTATGTACACTCATGTCCAAAATTATTGTCGCATATCTATAGCTGTCTTCTTGTAAGAATATAATTTGATAATGATTTTGTAGGATACTTTTAATACTGTTACTATGTGTATAATCGAGAAATGTATGTTTGTAGTAAATTTCATAGGAAAAGAATTATAAATACGAAAATTAGAATAAATAGAACAAAATATTGCTAAATGAACAAGAAAGTTTTATTTTCGTTTTATAGTTCTTATTTACTGTTCTTTTGACATGAAATTTGCCACATACATGTCTTTGCCAATTGTACACATATTAACATTATAATAAATACCGGGCGAATTCGTTATCAAATTATATTCCTACAACAACATATTTATAGACATGCGACAATAATTTTGGACATGAGTGTACATAGAAACGCAAAAAGTTGCATTAAAAAGGAAACAATCTTAAAAAGAATCATAACGTCAGTAATCTATACATCGAGACGATGCAAACTAAAATATGGCGGAGTCAATGTGTGCACCTTCTTCGTTTCTTGTTGGAAGATTGCCAACTCATGTTATTTTTATTGTCCTCCCAATACTGTGAAGATTGTGTAATTACCACCTCAATCATCACTCCCATTCGTCACTGAACCATCCCTTGTCTCAATTTATTTTTAATGAATAAACAAATTTTTAAAAACTAGTCTCTCTACTCTATGAGAGCAATTGATACTTTGGTACAATATAAATATATTCTTACACACAGAGAGAGAGAGAAAGAGAAAGAGAAAAATCCTACCTCCCTGGCGGCACGTTCTCCTGCTTGCACAGCACCACTCATATACCCTGTCCATTCAGTAGCAGTTTCAGTTCCAGCTAAGAAGATACGGCCAATGGGCTTCCGAAGTACTGGTCCATACCTCGTAAGTACGCCAGGCGGATAGAACGTGGTATACCCACCACCAATATATTGTTCATTTGCCCAGATTTGATCTTCATATGACAAAGGCTGAAATTGTGAGACATAAAACACTTAATTAGATTATTGCCAAAATTCTATTTACTTGATTGAAATAATAAACACTGGAATATATATATATATATATATATATATATATATATATATATATATATATATATATATACAGGGTGGGCCATTTTAATTAATCCACGGAAATATCTGAAAAATGATAAAACATAGAAGAAATGTTTCAAGTACACGTTATATATTGCTAAGGGGGAAAACCAATTCCGCCAAAAGTACCCCTCTCCGCCCCCCCTAAATGGGGGTAACGGGGGGTAACTTTGAAATGTCAAACGGGAACATGGGTTGAGTAATACCTCGTTCGAAAGGTCTTGGAAAACTAAGTAACGCTGTACCAAAAGATGTTTCATATTGTGCACCGGTTTCAAAATGACCGCCATAATATGGTTCGGAAACTCCAGTACCCGTAGTGTGAAAACCATAGAAGGTAAATGAATGGAACAAAATTGAAATACGTAAATATCATAGGGCATATCGAACGGTGTGGTCCCTGTGATCCCAGTGGCCTCCCTAAAGGGGTCTTTGGGGCTAACTTCAAAATTTCAAATAGTAACATGAGTCAAGTGGTACCTCGTTCGATAAATCTTGCAAAATCTAACATATTGCAGGAGAAAACGATTGATGTGAAATGGCAGTGTTCTCAAAAGGCCGCCGAAACATAGTATCCGTGTCAGAGAAAAAGTTTAGTACCCGTAGTATGAAAGCGATTGGAGATAAATCAACAAAAGAAAAACTGGAGTAGCTAACTGACGTAAGGCACATCGAGAGGTGTTGTCGGGGTGACTCCAAGGGCCAACTGAAAGGTATCCGGGGCCAACTTGAAAATTTCAAATAGCAGCTTGAAGCGAGTAACATCACGTTACATAGACAAATTAATATCAAACAGCTTCTGTAAGAAAATTTTCGACATGAGACACCGTTTTCAAAATGATTGCAAAGACATGGTGACTGTGTCTAAGAAAACGTCTAGTGCCCATAGTATGAATACAGTTAGACATAAATGAAAATAACGAAAATTAAATAGGAAAACCACGGAGGTGTTCCAAGGCTCGAGAATAATACAACAGAGATAAAAATATTAGAGTAAATTGCCACAATGTATAGAGAGAAATCCAAGTCCTGCAAAATAATCTCTCCCTGCGCTCTGTATGTAAGTAGGGTGGAAAGTAAAGTGAAAGTTCAAACGAGAATTCTACTTTAATTCGTAAATTAAGGCTAACCTTACAAATAGGTATGGTGTGGTTGAAACATTTGTTTGTAAGGATGACGCTGTAGTGACTAAAGAAAGAGAAACTTTTATGCAATTCGTGCTGGTTATTCAGAATGCATTTCGGGGATATACGTACACACCGTTTCGTCCCTCAAGCTCACAATATGACATGAATGCTAATAGTTAATCAAAATGTAACTGTGGCCATCCGTGTTAACTTAGTGCACCAATTCTCTATGCATGAAGTCTGCCTTCCAAACAGCATTGGGTAGGTCAAGCGTACGCCCGAACCGTTGTCCGGTCGGACATTGAAATTTTGAAGTTAGCCCACAAGACCCCTTCAGGGAGGCCACTGGGATCACAGGGATTACATCATTCGATATGCCCTATGATATTTACGTATTTCAATTTTGTTCCATTCATTTACCTTCCATGTTTTCATACTACGGGTACTGGAGTTTCCGAACCATATCATGACGGCCATTTTGAAAATGGTGCACAATACGAAACATCTTTTGGTACAGCGTTACTTAGTTTTCCAAGACCTTTCGAACGAGGTATTACTCGACCCATGTTCCCATTTGACATTTCAAAGTTACCCCCCGTTACCCCCATTTAGGGGGGCGGGGAGGGGTACTTTTGGCGGAATTGGTTTTCCCCCTTAGCAATATATAACGTGTACTTCAAAAATTTCTTCTATGTTTTATCATTTTCGAGATATTTCCGTGGATTAATTAAAATGGCCCACCCTGTATATATATATATATATATATATATATATATATATCACGCGCAGTAAAATTGCATGGAATAGATCAACATAAACTTGAAATGCCGTGACATTAAAGAAAGATCAGTTTTATATCTCTTGTTTTCTTGATATACGACGATCTTCCGATTTATCACACTGATTAGTCATTTATACGAGAGCCGTTCGGAATGTAACCTCCGATTGGTTAAAAAAGAAACACCAAGGTAAATAAGAAAAATTTATTAACATATTATATACATCTGAAAACTACTTCTTTGCTCTATTTTTCAACATAATTTCCATAAACACTCAAGCACTTGTCATATCTCTTTACTAGCTTGGAAATTCCATCAGCATAAAAATCTTCCACCTGATCCTTCAGCCACAGTACTTCCTATAGCCTAACATCTGTGACACTACGTCATATAACACAGTCCTGGAAATTTGTGGAAGTTCATTGGAAAGTTCGGAGATTGTAAAACGTCTATTTTCACGACCATCAATTTTCTGAACGAGTTCATGAGTGACCACTGATGGCCTGCTACTCGTCTCATCATCATGAATATTTGTTCGTCCACTTTTAAAGGAACAAACTCATTTATGAACAACTTTTTTACTCATCACACTTGATCCATAAAAGGCACAAAGTTCCCGATGAATAGCTGCTACCGTATGTTGTTTTGCAACAAGAAAACATGTAATAGCTCGTACCTCGTATTTGATGAAGTTTTCTATTGCAGCACACATTTTGAGAACTATGCTAGAAAAGTAGAACTATTCATAAGACAACCTTCACTCTACCACGACTGGGTGCAGACTGATCTACCTCACATGTCTGTTAAAAGGTGGTAGCGCTGCCCCTACTATTTCACGCACGATGACCAATCGGAGATTACTTTCTGAATGCGCCTCGTATGTGATTCACTAGGGTTTTTATTTATTTATTTATTTATTTATTTAATTTAAACCTGTTTCGAATCATGACACCACTTTCCATTTATAATTTCATAGCAATAGAATCGGAAAGAATTGCGGACACACTTGATTCCATGATACTAAATTATGCGTTGTTTTGTCTCCAATTTACCGTTGATAATTTGCATAATTTTCTGGTGTGGCGGTATAAAGCATCACTGGATGTGCGGAAGGTTAGCGGGTCTAAAAATCTACCTCAAATAGGTATAATGAGTCCATTGATGAAAGCAGATTTGGTATTTGGACAAACTGATTAGATGGAAAGCAGTTAACTTTAGCTAGGGAACATCACAAGGACAACTATTGGAAAGAAAAGCTAGTTCTAAGAATCATATTGCACTTAGTATAAAAGATTAATTGGAAACTGGAAGTGCGTCTACAAACCCGCTGAACTCCACAAAACTATCATCACGAATAATATGAAACATTTAGAAAGTAAATACTTATATAAAAGCTTTATGTTATCCATTGTATGGATATGAAAGTTTGTCTCTAATTCTAACTGGATGAAAGAACATAGGCTCAATGATCACGAAAACATTTACAGGAAAAGGTTTGGTGCAAAAATTGTCGAAAAATGGACGAATGCAGAAGTTGCATAACGCCAACCTTAATATTTTCTCATCACTCAATAATATATTGGTACTACTTTTAAATAATATAAATCAAGGGGAGTTCGACAGGGCTGCTGTCTCTCGAATACATTATTTAATATTTATGTAGGAGAGATAGTGAAAAAAAAAACCTACAAAATGAAAACAGCGTTTCAGTAGGAGGTAGAATCATTAGGTGTATAGGGTATCCAGATGATATGGTTCTTCTTGCGGAATCTGAAGAAAAATTCAATGTGATGTTAGAAAACTTGAGGAAGGGCTGTGAAGAATATAAGATGAAAATATATGTTAAAAACATAAACGCTATGGTGACTGGTACGAAGGGGTCGCCGTTAAATATAAAAGTAAGAGGATAGAAAATAAAACAAGTGACTAGTTTTTGATATCTAGGTAGTATTATTAGTGATGATATGATGTGTGAACGTGATTAAAAGCAAGGATAGCAATGGTGAAAGAAGCCTTTAGGTAGAAGAAAATACTATTTTGTGGGATCTTAAGCACTGGCGCAAATCCCGGGGGGGACGAGGGGGACATGTCCCCCCCAATAATATGATTTAAAAAGCGCTTTTTCGAATTTGTGTCCGACTGCCCCAAAGGAATGTAAGATGAAATTGATTTCTCTTGGCTTTTCCATTTTTTTAAAAAAAGAATCG
This sequence comes from Thermobia domestica, assembly GCF_964235325.1. Lineage (NCBI taxonomy): Eukaryota > Metazoa > Arthropoda > Insecta > Zygentoma > Lepismatidae > Thermobia > Thermobia domestica. Next base: position 284,513,337 of record NC_137461.1, on the reverse strand, counting down.
TATTCTGTAGTATTTCAAACTGAACTTCGTGCTGTAGTGAGTTTAGTAGTCTCATCAATATGTATTAATTCCACTTCCGCTATTTGGGCACAAATTGCAATAAATGTTAGAGGAGGATATGCCCCTCTCCTCATGCTGGAAATTTGTCTCAGCTGTAGGTACGGGCACAAATTCCGGGGAAATGGGGAGACATGTCCCCCCCAACATTGGAACTGGAGGCTCTCCCAATAATCCGATTTGAAAAGTGCTTTTTGCAGATAACTGTGATGAGTTGTGTCCGACTGCCACAAAGGAAAGTTAGATGAAATTTGTTTCTCTTGGCTTTTCCATTTATAATGAAAATGAAGGCGTGCGACTGTGCGTGACGTAACCTCATATGAAATCTTATCTCCTCCTCTCCCCTAGGCCCTAGCACACGAAGAGTATATAGACTATCCAATGTCAGTAGAACCCATCTTTTCAATAAATGCGCATTTAATCTATTTGTAGTATCAGCCTAGGCATCTACTCATGCTTCGTAAGCTAACAAACTCTATAGCCTATGGAACTCGGAGGTTCAATGCCGCGTTCACAAAAGCTCTCCACTGACTTCTATTCTTAGCCAACTGGATCCAGTTTCTACTTTGTATTCCTATCTCTGCGAGATTCATCTTAATATTGTCTTCCCATCTGCGCCTAGGTCTTCTTAATAGTCGTTTTCCGATTGGTCTTACCGCTAACACTTTGAAAGCGTTCCTACTTTCTTCCATGCTGGCTACATGTCCTGCCCACCTAAGCCTCCTAGACTTGATGACCTTAACAATGTTTGGTAAGCCATATAATTTACGTAGTTCGTCGTTATGAAGTTTCCACCATTCCCCATTCCCGTTCCTCTTGGTCCGAATATTTCTCTCGGGATCTTGTTCTCAAATACTTTCAGTCTATGCTCTGTACTCAGTAAGCGTATGATTATCGTTTTATACATTTTAAGCTTCAAATCCCTCGACAGAATTCGCGACGACAAGAGGTTTTGAACTGAATAATAACACGAATTCCCTGTTTTTAGTCGACATTTAATTTCTTCGTGAGTATGATTTTCGTCTGTTAATATTGATCCTAGATGTTTGAAAGTGTCCACTTTATCAAAAGTATTATTTAATATTTTAACACATACATAATTTGCCGTATTACGGTCCCGACGCACTTCTATGTATTTAGTTTTCTCTGCATTTACTTCTAAACTCATGTCCATGCAAGCGTGTCTAATAAGACCTCTGCATTTATTTCTATTTTTCTCATATCAACCCCTACTAAACTTACATAATCAGCGTACGCATAACCTGGTGAACACCGTTCTGCTCTAGGCCCTGGTTGCTATCCTTCATCTTCCTTATAGCGTATTCCAGGACAAAGTTGAATAATAATGACGACAACGCATCTTCTTGTTTCAGGCCATTCTTAACGTGAAAGCTCGTGGCCAAAACTTTTCCTACTCGGACTTCATTTTGGGATTCATTTAAACATGCCTTAATTAATCTAATTAGCTTTTTCGGTATTCCAAATTTGTAAGAACGTTGTACAATGTTTCTCTCCTAACCGAGTTATAAGCCTTTCTAAAATCAATAAATAGTTGATGTACCGGACTACTGTATTCCCGCTTATTTTCGAGTATTTGGCGAATGGTAAATATTTGGTCGATAGTTGATCGATTTCGTCTAAATCCACACTGATAATCTCCAAACATTTCATCTGCGTATGGACTCATTCTTGCTAATAGAATGTTTGAAAGGATTTTATAGGATGTTAACAGAAGAGAGATGCCTCGATAATTATTACAGTCAGTTTTGTCGCCTTTCTTGTGAATAGGAACAATGATTGATTCTTCCCACTCTTGTGGCAATTCTTCCTTGTTGTAGATAAGGAGAATGAGTTTGTGTATCTTGTTCCACAATTTTTTGCCTCCAGCTAAAATTAACTCAGCCGGAATTTCGTTTGCACCCGAGATTTGTGTTTCTTTAATTTCTTTATAGCGAGTTTTACTTCTATTCGATTGGGTTCTGGAATATATGATTCTGCCGTGTGTATCTTCCTTTCTCCACGCACATTAGTTTTTGGCTGCGTGTTAAGCAAATCGTCAAAGAAATCTTTCCATCTATTTAAAATGCTATCTGTATCAGTGAGAACTGTTCCATCAGCTTTCTTTCATATATAAGAACGAGGTTGATAGCCTTTCTTAAATTCGTTGACCCCTTTATACATGTCCCGAATGTTTTTATTTTTACTATCTTCAAGTTCCTAAATTTTAGCTTTCAAAATATCGCGTTTTTTTGTTCTAAAAGTTTTGGAAGTTCCTCGCCTGATGTCTACGAAATTTTGTGTAGTTACTTCATTCGGATTTTGTAGCCAACGTAATTTTGCCTGTTTTCTCTTCTCTGCTAGTTCGAACCATGGTTTGTTCCTACGTATTATTTCCGCGTGTCCCAATTTTTCTTTTGAGAGAGGATGTTTCGTAAGCAAAGAAAAGAATTCAATTGCTGGAATATTTTTCTCTCTAATCTTAAGGTTACATCTGTTAAGTAAAGAGTATGACATGCGTCAGATTTCTGAAACGATTCCTGTAATGTTATTGAGATTATAATCATTTTGCTCAAAGAGTATTGTTGCGTCACACATAATTGATATTCTTTCTTCATAGTTTTGGAGAAGTCGTCATTTATATTATTATATTACTATAAAACAATTTTAACGTGGATCTTTGTGGATGCCTAATTAGAAACATACCAATTATAAATATGCATGTATTCAGATTTCAGAATGTTTTCACGGCAGTGATTTGTAATACTGATATGTACTACTACTTCATCTACATCACCTAATATATAATATACTCTACAACAGTTGATCAGATTCATCTACCGTAATATGAGTTTCATCTCCCTTATCTAGAATAAGCCTCAAATCTGCCCACCTTCCAATGTTGAAGACAACCAATGGCGTATTTAGGATTTTCTTTTGAGAGCTATGCCCAATACAAGGAAGGAAGTGGGCAATTGCCCACCTGAGTTTGAGAATTAAATATATTTTAATTTATGCATAAATTGAAGTTATAATGACAAGAATTACAGATCGATAAATCCTATATAATATGACACAAAAATTTAAAAGTGAATCTAACCCTTTATTCTATTCATACAAGAAAAAGAAAGCATCCTCTTGGCCGTCCTAATTTCCCGGGCTAATTATTCCCCCGTTTTGATTTTCTTTAATTCAAACATTTCCTTCTTTTAAAAATAACTAAACGATATAATTGTTCCTTTGTTATAATAACTAAAGTCCTGTCATGTTGATATCCGCGCATGTTGGTGTGGAACACTAGTTTCGCTTATCAACTCCTCTTAGTTTTGGTGTTACTGATGACGGCCAACTTGAATCACAACTGACAACGGTCGATAAAGTATGATAGGCGAAATGTAAGTAGTAACGTCAAGAAAAAGAAACAGAAAAATAGAAAGGATGACAGAAAGAACAATTAAGGACGCGGTTCTTACATGGAATGAAATTTGACAAATACAGTATTATTTCTAAACAAAAAGCATAAGAAAATGGAAAGTCAATGACATTCTTAGAAATGGTAAGAAGGATTATTGTTGTACGTGGAATGCGTAAAACTAACAAATTATTTCGAGGGGAGAATGAGCCCGATAGCCTCCTAAATTCGTCACTGAAGACAATTCTGCTCCCCTGATCCTTCACAGCATTGTTTTTCAACTTCATAAATATTTTGAACATCGCTTATATATATATATATATATATATATATATATATATATATATATATATATATATATATATATATATATATATATATATATATATATATATATATACGGGACCGTCTTACCCGTCCCCCCCAATGTTGAAGACAGATTTGCGCCTTTGATCTTAAGTAAAGAGTTGAGAAAAAGAATTATAAAATGTTTCGCGTGGAGTATTGTGCTGTATGGGGCAGAAACGAAAAATGATGAAAAATGACTGGAAGCTTTAGAAGTGTGGGTATGGAGAAGAATGCAGAGAATTAGCTGGATCAAGCGGAAAACGAATGAGAGGGTGTTAGAAATGGTGAAGGAGAAAAGAACAATTTTAAATGTTCCTAAAAAGAGGAAGAGAAACTGGTTGGGACATTGGCTAAGAAGGAACTATATCATGGGGGACGTGCTAAAAGGTGTGATAGGAAAGAGAGGGAGGGGCGAAGGAGACTACAGTTAATGGACGATATCAAAACAAAAATCGTACGTGAAGACGAAGAGGTTAGCGGAAGACCGTGGAGCATGGAAGCTTCTCAGTTGCGCCAAGTGACACGCCAATAATGACAGAATACCTATGATGATGATTCTATTATTATTATTATTATTATTATTATTATTATTATTATTATTATTATTATTATTATTATTATTATTATTATTATTATTATTACAACTGAACTTTAACAAAACGCAAGGAATAACATTTTCGAGAAAAGTTAATCCTTCCATCTACAAATTCAGGATAGGAAATCAACATATCCAATTCGTTAAGCATGTTAGAGATTTAGGAGTAATATTAGATGAAAAATTGCTTTTTCAAAAAAATCTTAAGGTTGTTATCTCCAAAGCAAGGAGGAATTTAACAATGATTAAATGGCAATGTCGAAATTTTACAAATATTAACACCTGCAAAATTCTCTATATGTGTAATGTTAGGTCTCATCTTGAATATTGTACGGTAATCTGGAATAGTGAAGCAAAATATTTTAGTTCTTCGATTGAATCAGTTCAAAATTCATTCCTAGCCTGGTTAAAATGGAAGTTTAAAGAAATAGGAGAGGCGAGCTTGTCAGACATAAGGGCGGATCTTAATCTTACCCTTCTGTCTGACAGGCGTCGGCTCTTTGATTTGAAATTTTTTCATGTCATTCAGCATGGGGGTTTTATTTCTGGAGAACTTTTTCTCTTTAAAGATTCGTCACAGAAACACTAGGAAATTTGTTCTGTTTATTAGTAAATATCTAACTAGGTCTTCTATATATAAAAGTATAGAAACAGCTAATAACTTTTATTCGGTTCTTGATTTGTTTCATAAGAATTTCAAGAAGGTGTATGAATCTTTTTTTCATTTTTTAAATAAATGATGAAATGTCTTAACATCTTTAGGCTTGCAACTGATTTTCTTAGTTTTGTTTTGTATTCTTCTAAATATTGTATGAACTTTATACATATATATATATATATATATATATATATATATATATATATATATATATATATATATATATATATATATATATATATATATATATATATAATGTATCTTTTAAATCAAATTGTAAGAATCTTTAATTATGAACAGATAAACAGGTTTGTTTCTTATTTTTATTATATTTCTGGATGTCATTTAGTAAAGTTTGTAAGGTGCCATTTGAAAGATTCCTTTATGTTTTGTTAGGTTTTTATTGTTCTCTCGTCTTAATTTTCCTATCATCTTTTCTTTTCTTCTATGCCTAATTCCTTCTTTACTACGTATATTGCATTTTTTTAAAAAAAAAAACTTGGTCATGGATTTTGTGATTTGTGTCATAATTTTTTTCTCATGCTAATTTTATTTTCGTTATTATTAATAGTCTTATGAATCTGTGTGTTGTACCGAAGTGTTTAACTTAGAAATATTTATTTTCATATTGTATTAACAGCTACATAGTGTATTTTTGATTTTTTTCTCTTTTAATATTTTGTAATCTGTTACAATTACATAATAAAAATAATCTTCTCTTGAATTTTACTTTGTAAACTAATCCTATATGATGTACCTTTTTTATATCATGTTAATTATGCTTTTTTCCTATTGTTATTTTTGTATTTTCCAGTTTGTAACAGATACTGCATGTTTTTTGTTATTTTTTTTAACAAATATTTTATTCATTTTATCCATTATTGTATAATAACTTGTATACTGTTACTCTATTTGTATTTATTATTATTTTATTATTATTATTATTATTATTATTTTACTGTGTTATTTACCAACATAAAATTTGTAATTAGCTGATTAGCATTATTGAAGTGTTTCCTGTTCCGAATGTATTTTGTTCTCGGAAACTATGAGTTGATACTGATAACAAGTTTCTATAAACCTAGAATTGTATTTAAACTAGCAATAAGCTTAAACAATAATTAGGAATATTGTATTAAATGTATATAGTTACCCTCAAGGCTTCTTCGGATTGAAAATAAGTTTCTATAGTTGCACACACTGCTACTTGTCTATCTTCTTTGTTTAATTTACTAAGCTCAAGAGCTTTATCACAGTATACAAAGCAAATCATATTAGCAGTAGGACTTCCTGGCCTGATATCCGAAGCAGCACAACCTATTAGTTCTATTCCATCAGTACAAGATACAAATCCATTATAACCTGTTCGGAAAAAACGAAAATAATAATAATAATAATAATAATAATAATAATAATAATAATAATAATAATAAATACGTGGGCTGTTTGAAAAGTTCTAAGAATCCGATAGAAAGAAACAAAATACTAGAGTGACTGAGATTATATTTTTCGATACAATCTACTCGAAGAGTAAGCCGCTTCTGCCAACGGCCAACCAATGCCATAACACCAGGAGAATATATCGAGTCGTCCAGCAACTGCAGAAATCATTTTCAGCACTGTTCCATCCAAACTTGAAAAGGGTCGTCAACTTCCTAACAGTGGTAAATGATTTTCTGTCGGAGTCTTCCAACACTACCTCCAATTCGACTTTGATAATTGTTGTATTTAATCCCTTTTCATCAAAAACGTGATGACTACACGAACTTTCTTTTGTTCCGTGCTGTCACGTCACTAGCACCTTTGCTCCTTCTTGTGCTTCTGGAAACTAGGCTATCGGACAAGTGGCGATCCACGTTTCCCTGCGCGTTCAGAATAGATATGGCCTCGTAGTGCTCATGCGTTTGTTGCAATTACAATATTATCTCTGACCGTTTCTTAGAACTTTTAGGACAGTCCGCGCATTTCATTAGGCATAATTTTATTAGTGATAATCGAAGGCTGTAAAAATATAATAAAAGTATTTACTAAAAAGACTTAATTTTTTGCACGACATATATAATACATTAAGTTAAGAACTAAGACAATCTAAAAGCTTTCTGCTATATATTTCACCAATAGGCTGAAATAGACGTCATATTCTTTCCGTTACCATGGTGATCACTATTTTATTTTCTATACAAACGCGAGCAAAGGCTGAAAAATAACGTAAAAATGGTTATATGTTATATACCTGATTGTAAACATTATGGCGAAAGGGTTACTTGTAAATTTTTAGATTTCCCATGAATGAAGCAGAAAAAAGGGGATGGGAAAAAAACAATTAGGTAAGTAATATTTTGTTTCATAAAGAGAAAATTATGTATTTTTACACAAAGAGAGTGATGCTAAAATTTATTCCAAGTGGTTCCCATATTCTTAATCTGCACGGCTGACATATGTACTAACAATAATGTAATTGAGCACAAATGGAACAAGCAATATCCTAGAATTCTTTACTAAAGACTTTCCATAATCTGTAAGCAACATAAAATTCTGAATTGTAAACATAAAATTACTAAGGCAAAATAAATGAGCCAGTATGATTTCACCAGGACACACAATTGTAACATTACATGATACAGATAAATCATCACGATATTTACATAAGGTCTGCTCCACTTTTGTGCAATATATCGAAGTATTTATATTAACAAATAACGGATACGAACTTACTTCCACTTCATATGTTTTGTTATTTATTTCTGCCTTCACTCTGTCTCTTAAATATTTAAATTCGCCATCATACAGAACGGAAGACACGTGATTTGATTCAAGAGGATTTTCGCCTTTTTCCACCAATTTTACTTCGTCCTCAAAGTATTTAAAAATTCTAAATAATTTCACAGCCATTGTTGGTATGTACATGAAACTACACAAGACCTCATTTACTTCACACTCAAGTTTGTATAGAAAATAAAATGGCAATCACCATGGTAACGGAGAGGAAATGACGTCATCACTATTTCAGTCTATTTATCTCTGTCTGATGAAATCAAGAGTGAATCTTATTAATTGAAACCAACATAGTACATTACAATTCACAAGAATAATATTTCCTATGCAGGCATACATTTATTAAATGAAAATAAACATTAGAAAAATAACATTTCTGCTCCCTGGTAATATAAAGAAGAATCATTACTCTAAATGTTATATTTCATACGAGTTTCTAAATTTATAATGCCTTTTTTATTTCCTGAAAGGAAACAACAAAATATTTTACCTTTAATTAGTATTTTCAAGTTAGCATTCTCGTAGTATATAGGTCTATAGTACTATGAAATTTTACTGAACTAACCCTTTTGAATCCAAAACGGTTTTTCGTAAGTTACAATACATTTTACAACAGTTCCCATTGGAGATCTCTGTAAAAGTTGATGCCTCAACGATGTCAATGGAGGATTGTAGTGAATTTTCATCTGAAAGATAAAAAGCTAGAATTATAATCAAGATTCAGTTTCAAAATAATAAACTTTCAACAATATATATATATTACATATCTTAACATATCAGCAAAGAGAACATGGTCGCTATATAAAGAATATCAAAATTTATTCATCTAGTCCAGTGATCTGCAAGTTGTGTGCCCTGGCAAGATGGAACATGTGACGGTAATTTCTACCCATTCTGAGACATTAATTGTCGAATTGTTGTCATTATTATTATTATTATTACTATCCATTTCATAAAGATAGGCCCCTGACTTGGCGGTGCTGCCGTGACGTCCAGTCATAACTTATATTACATTGTCGTACCTCGTTGGAATTGTTGGAATGTTGTCTTTTCAATACTTAAGACATACAAATTTTCTTTGTACTGTGTAGTGAGAAAAAAATAGAAATTAATGAAAAAGTGCGTATTTTTTCGTACTTTTTTGGTAAATCAATGTTTATTGGACTATATCTCGGAAAGGAGATAACATAAAATAATTTCCTGTGCACCATATGTAGATGCATATGTTACCTGTAAGTTCTGAAAATTTCATTACTGAACACGTAGTAGTTTTCTTGTTATTCAGTAAAAAGTGAGACATCATTATCTCTGAATTGCTGCGGTGTATTAACAATCTTAAAAAACTTTTAGAAAGATCTTAAAGTAGCTTTTTCAACCAAACTGTTTTGACTTGTTTTAAAAGATAAACAATCACAAATATGACATTATGATTTTCTCAGCTTTGCGCCCTTCGCTATCGCAGTTTATACGGAGTGCTACGTTGCCACATTTTCCTGGCGCGTATACACTCTCAGATGGACGGGTATTTAAACTTGTCACGCACACTGTCCGGCACTTTTTAGATATATTTTTAAAATTTTATGTCTCCACAGATTTTAAACCAATTTCTTAGAAATTAACAGGATATACAGAAAATGTGCCAAATGTTCAAAATTAGAAAAGCGAACTCTTATTTTGTTTGGATTTGCATGTGATGGTCTTCGAAAATTTGTTGCTTTTTGTCAGTTTTTCACTTACTGCACGCAGTACAAAATACACTTGCACAGAAACAAATACAAGCATAAACTTTATTATATGATACAACCTTAGTTGATATGTAATATTGAGTTTACACTTCACAGAAGATCTGTTCCACCACTTGACAGACATACTAATAGCTCTTGCGTAGTTGATTTGTAAAAATCGCGTAAAGCTGGCTTCCGTGCAAGGATTATGTGAATAATTAGTGTAAAAAGTTCCTGGTTTTTAATTAAAGTAACACGCTTTCATTTAGAAAACAAAGATTTTTGTTTTAGTATTTTTTCTTTTTCTCAATCTGCTGTTTTGCGTATTGATTCATAACTTTTACTACTATTCCTTGAGAGCTCATGTAGTTTGGATTTCACGTTAATCAGTAGGTCGACGTCTCATATAGCCTCACTGCTGAACAGGACGTTCAACTCAAAATCAATTCAACTTTTTTTTACTATAAAACTTCATCGGTAAAAACAGCTGAAACACTTTATATGCGGAATACTCTGTAGATAACCCAGCATTTTGATCAATTCCCGGGATACCACTAAACAGGGGTTTTGCATTTACTTGAATTTTATCGCTCCAAGCTACATCAGAATCTGTCTTTGAATAGGAACGACACGTTTTTTTCTCTCTTTCCCGGCGCAGCCGCAGGTTTACTTGAAACAGAGTTACTATCTTGTTCACTCCCGAATACGCCACTGAACACAGAATAATCAATGTCATTACTATTCATTACTAACTCATAACCGTCTGAGTTGGAGTCATTCATCAGTTCTGCAATTTCATTATCGCTAAAAATTTTGCTTCTTCTTTTTGTAATACCGCCGCTCGTAAAGGAATATCCATATATATATATATTTTTTAATCAAAAACCACGACATATACTAAGGAAAATATAAATGCCCATTCGTCCGTCTCATTGCAATGAACCCATATGGTGTGAGTGCATGTCTAAGTTTTTGACGCCTACGAACCGAAGGGAAGTGTTGAAGGCGTAATCAGTGCAACGTGATTAGACGCAAATACAGCCCTCGTCACCTACACATTGCATAGTTTTCTTTCGTTGAAAGAAAACAAAGGACCCATTCTGTGTTATTGTATACATTCGGCAGGGGAATTGATCGCAGAACTTGGGTGAACACGTGATTGCCAAGGATACATTTCTTTTTAACCTTTAACATGTTCGTAAGCTGGAAAGTGTGTATACGGATAGATCTTGAGGTAAAAATGGAGCCATTGTTAATAAGTGTACAGGAAGATAACAGGAGCAGCGATGAGTCAACAAACCCATTACGAAAGTGAATGAAGTAAATAGATTAAGAGATGAGTTTTTGGATGTTTTACTTCAACGTTTTATTTCGATTAAATTGAGATGTGTAATGCATTATTATTATTTTTATGATTTTGTGAAAGGTTATAATAAATACTTTTTCCTATTACATTCTTATGAAGTAAGCTTCGCGCTACAAGCTTCCTGAACGCGACAACACTGCACGACAGCGTTGCCGCACTTCCACTTACTGTATGCTGTTTCTTCATATAAGCGCGGGGAATTTAAAGATTGGGCTGCAACATGGCTCACCGCTTAACGCAGAGAACATGTTGAAGTAAAAGAATTTTTTTAAAAAAATAAATACTCTACAACTAAACCCTTTTTTGTTAATAGTTCCAAATATTTGGAACACTAGACTTCCAAATTTTCGAGCAGTGTTTTGTACGTTTCTCTAACTACCATGGTAAAGGAGATCAGAGCGTCGTACATTTGTTTTAATTACACAAAAAGTATCAAGTGATGAAAATTGAAATTCTCACAACTTACAATTAATGGATGCATCTAGATATTGTACACAGGAAATTATTTCACGTGATCTCTTTTCTGAGATATAGTACTATAAACATTGATCTACCAAAAAAGTACGAAAAAATACGCACTTTTTCATTAATTTTTATTTTTTTCTCACTACATAGTACAAAGAAAATTTTTATGTCTTAAGTATTGAAAAGACAACATTTCAGGAATTCCAACGAGGTACGACAATGCAATATAAGTTTTGACTGAACATCACGGCAGCACCACGAAGTCAGGGGCCTATCTTTATGAAATGGATAGTAGTAGTAGTAGTAGTAGCAGTAGTAGTAGTAGTAGCAGCAGCAGCAGCAGCAGTAGCAGCATGTTTCATATTATTGTGCAGTATTTCATTCTCTGAGATATGTATTTTGTTATATTTTGTTATTGTCTGTACAGTACTTTCGACGAAAGTTTAAAAAAAAAATCATATGTTTCAGTATATGCTCCAGAAAGAGTGCAGAAACCTAGTTATAAACAGGCGTTTCATTTAGGGCTTCATGAAGAGGACTTAATGCCCCTCCGCTTTCTTCTGAGTTTGAGGTACCTGATAGTAAAAGAACATTTCCTCATTTTCCTAAAAAGAAACCGACCGTACCATTTCTAGGCAACGAAAAGGAGAGAGTGCACGAGTAAAAGGACGACATCTGGTAACCCTATTCTTTTCATTTGTCACATTATAAATCACGTCGATGGCCAGATAGAACCTTTCGGAGAGCTGCATCTGGCCCACAGATCACACTTTGCCCATCACTAAATTAGATGAATGGATACTATTGGCAAATGATAGAATACAAAAAATCCATTGCAACGTCCGAATATAGAAATATAAATAAAACAACTATGAAAACAGTGTAATGCAACTTTCACAATTTAGTATATATATATATTTTTTTTAAAAAAAATAAGATATTATTACCTGTACTGCTGGAGGTATTGCAAGAATAACATGAGATCCACGAATCTTTTCACCATTTAAAAGTCCTACAGAAACACCATTGTCATTCTGCTCTATTTGTACCACCTGGGAGTTCAAGGAAATTGAACCTAGGAAACAAAATTTAATTAACAATAAGAAATTAGTTTAAACATATTGTATTGTTAGCAGAAAATATATAAAATTGAAAAAATGTTTAGGCAATCCAATATATATATATATATATATATCTGCATCTATCTATCAAGATAGATAGATAGATATACATACATTCATATATACATAGATATTTGTTATATAATAAATTTTGTGTATTTGTAATGTACCTCCATATGTATCTATAATGAATTTTTACAGTTCATATTTACATTACTACTTTTTTTTTTTTTTTTTGTTAAACTGTCTTAAGTGTGGTTGCATAATTAAAGATATTAAAATTAGTGATAATGTGAAATTTACGAACAATAATTCTCACGTACATGATATAACAGCTTAAGAAACCGATAATTAAACATTTTCTATCAAAACATATATATATATATTTCCTATCTGTGCCCCAGCTCCCTCTATAAAATTCGTTGCGCCTGTACGACCTAACTTTGAAACATAGATATTTAGATAAAGAGTGCACTAGTTACTGTGATATTTCTTTAACCGCCTTTAATATGTCTTATAGTTTTCGAGTTAGGCGGCCTCAAAGTTACACTTCTCTCGTTTTCGGCATCGTATAACTTTGAAAGAACGTGGTTTTCGCCCTATGTTCATATGGGCTTTTTTATCTGTTTATATGACAAGATTTAACTAGTGGATTTTGGCCATATTATAAATGAACACCCTTTATATATATATATATATATATATATATATATATATATATATATATATATATATATATATATATATATATATATGTGTGTGTGTGTGTGTGTGTGTGTTTCACTACGTACATGATTGTAGAAAATATCCCGAAGTGGGATAAAATTGTCCGACAATAGTGAAAACAATCACCACTAATTTAAAAAAAAAAAAAAAATACTAAAGAGTTTTCGCTAAATGTTACATCAGATAGACAGGGGACGAAGGTAAAATAAAAAGGATTGAAGTACCTGTGAACAGTTCTGTTGGACGTCATGTTGAAAAGTAATTACGTGCTTGCCAGATTGAAACTAAAGAAAGTTTATTGGAGAAAAGTAGAACATGAGAACAGATTGGTTAATCAGAGTAGTGAAGAAAGAAGAAATATACACTAATAGAGAAATTTCTATATGCATAAATAGTGCCTTTCTTCTGGAAAGGAGGCGGAGGTATTCACCATGAACATGTTATTTTACGCGCTCTGATTGGCTGCTGAGACAAGCGTCAAAATCTAACCAGTGGATGAAATTAGCTGGCACTGCCATGTGTTATCTGTTAAATACGAATGATATAGTCTTGTTTCTGTCGGGGACACGATGGCTGAGTGGTAGAGCGTTCACCTGTGGTGTGTTGGGTTCTCGGTTCAATCCCAGTTCGCGCGAAGTAGGCTTTCGAGTGGACAAACACCATGTTCGTGGGTTTTCTAGGAGTTCTGCCGTTTCCCCCCACTTTATTCATTCCACCATTCCGTTCATTTCTCATCATCACCGTCTCTTTTAGCCTAACCGGCATAATCGTAAGACGTAAAATTGAAAGGTTTCATTTCTTGTTTCAGTCTTCTCGTCTATTTAAATTGAAAAATTCATCTTATAAATACAAAAATAAATGGGAGGTATGAACCACCGCACTAAACTTTCACGCTCCAATTTCTTAAATTAAATTATGTTATGTTGCTGTTATGAGTGAAACATTTATTTGTGCAATACGAACAAAATTATGTTTTCGGAAAACTTCGTCCAAAGGGTAAACTATCGATTCTGGAATATTCCTAGAAAAATTATCTATACCGTATTATAAGGTTGTTAACAGAGTATTGATTTATGAAGTATAAATAAAATCGTTGAAAACACATTTGAGGAAATCGTAAATTTTGATTTACACTCTTCAGTACACTACCTTTATTTTTGGTGGTAGGAAGAAAATTCAAAGAAACCTTAGGGAATTTTATAAAAAACTCAATTTTAAAATTTGGTTTTGATACGTTAAACAGTATTGTATCTAGGCGAATGAAAATCATTACGTTAGAGTAAATAAAAAACTCCAGAAAAAAGTGTCGATACTGCATACTACCAGAAAAAGTACTATGCATAATTATGTAGAAAAAATATAAAAAAGGAATGCAAATAAAGGAATTGAAATAAACGAAATTGATTACAAAAAATAATTACGAAGAATCATCCTAGAGCACTTATAAAGCATTAATAGATAATAAGAATATCCTGATCTTTTATACAGTAAAACCTGTCAACTTGGCCACCTAAGTTGGCCACCTGTTCATCTTGGCCTGGTTCGTCTTGAACCTGCACTTTTCCATAAAACTTGTTACTTTTTACTGTGTAAGTTGGCCACCTATCTATCTTGGAAGTTGGCCGTATTGAAACAATGTTTACCCTATGATGATAATGATAAATTTACCTGAGTATCTTGTCTACGCAAAATACAGTTTTGTTCCGTGTTTGTGACTGGAGACAAAGAAGCACGGATCCCCACGATTTGTTCTTGGAGGTCAATGGCCAGAACACCACTCTGACAAAGGGATGGTGAAGGAAGACGCGAATAAGAAAAAGCACGTACAGGAATTCAGGATATGGTTGTACGCATTCGTTTACCCTGTCTCTTTTGGTAAAATCATTAGCTATATCGGCTCCTTTCATCAGTGGGGAGCTTTAGTAATTCCAGAAGATTCTCAAGGTTAAAGCTAACTATCTAAATTGTCAACTATTGGCACCTGACGGCTTGTTGAAAGGTAACGGAAAAAGAGAATGGTATGTACATATACTAAACATACTGTAGTATTTTTTCTAGTATTGTATATTATGATTACTCCATATACACTATTAAAAAGTAGCTGTCGTGCTCTTGCTTATTAAATTTTTACAATCAACTAGTACTAGAAATTCTATTCTAAAAATATACCAATCATACCTATTTTCTGTAAGTTGGCCACCTGTCTAAGTTGGCCACTTTTCAATGGAACTGATGCTGGTCAACATATACAGGTTTCACTGTATAACCAAGGAGTTAATTGTTAAGAATAATAGAGTAGTTATATATTCTTTTGAGAGGATTGAGGATAAACTTATAGAATTATTAATCACTTAAATTAGTGACATATTAAAAGAGTTAAGTTGAAACACTACTGTTGAGTTTTATTTTACTGATTTAGTTTTGTTTTGTATGTTTTAATACTTACGTTTTTCTAAATACTGTCTTTAAGTTTTATTATTTTAGTCTATGATCGAGTGATATATTGTTGGTTAAAAGAAATGAAAAAGGTTGATTAGAGGCATGGTTAGAAAGGTATACACATTATAAATACGAATGGCAGTTAAATATTGTTTAGTTTCGTTCTTTTTAAAAAAAACAATCGTGACATTTAAACATATTAGGAGGACATAATAAGTATGTTTCCATCAAATTTATGATTAAATAACATAATTACATGATTTGAGTCACACCGATCATCTTATAATATTTGTAAAATACTAGCAGAATATCCGGTCTTCGCACGGAGAGAATACGTTTCGTTTTGGTCATAAATGGCTGAAATTTGGATTTTAAACGGCATAGGAAGTGCCACTGTTCATCTCAGCGACCCTGAAAACTATGGATTCGACACTTATATCGGTGATTTTCGATCATTTTTAAATATCTTCCTCCCCCTAAGTTGTACCGTCATAGTGAAATGATAGAAACCATCCCAAGCACGAACCTCATCTATGTTGAAAATTTGATGGAGATCGGTCGGGTGGTTCAAGTGTTGTTAAGTTTTATTTATTTTTATTTATCTTTCCCTCCCTTAAGTTCTACCGTCAAAGTGAAAACAATCTCAGGTCTCAACCTCATCTATGTGGCAAATTTGATCGAGATCGGTTTCATGGTTGAAGTGTTTTTAAGTTTTATTAATTTTTTTATACATACTCCTCCCTTCCAAGTTGCACAATCAAAGTGAAAAGATGAAAACCATCTCAGGCCCGAACCTTATTTATGTTGAAAATTTGATCGAGATAGGTTGGGTGGTTCAAGAGTAATTAAGTCACAAAGATAGTCACTTTCATTTTAACAAAAGAAACACTGACCAAAGCTTAAAACCCACTGTATTTGAAATTATAATATGTAACGGTTTCGGATATCTAACATATCCTTCTTCAGACACTATCGAACATAAATGAAAATACAGACATATATATAGTCATTGTTATGAAAAAGTTTAAATTCTTTTAACAGACATACATATAGTCATTGTTATATATATATTTTTTTTACTCTATTTGCTGAGGCCTTCAGCCCATTCTGTAAGTCTCCGTGTTCACTTTCCAACTAATCACGTTCCGCCATTTTTGGTTCTTATAAGGGCTTTTTTTATTTTCTTCTTGACTACGCTATCCAAACTTCCTTGCCATAATTCATTAATAGGTAAGCCCCCTGTCCAGTTCATCAGTTTACCTCTTCCTATCTTCTTTATCCAATCTGCTTCTTTCCACTTCCTTATTATCATTCTTTTCTCCATCTCCAATACTTACGTCTTATCCCAAGTAATTCCGTGATTAGTCTCCTTACCATGTTTGTATATGGCATTAGTATCTTTCTTCCTTCTCACATCATCTTTATGTTATTTTATCCTTTCTTTCATTCTCTTTCCTGTCTCTCCTACATATGACATATCGCAGTCCTCACAGCATACCCTGTAGATGACTCCTTCTTCCTCTTCATTAATCTTTTTGGTGCCTTTTCTATTCTTCTTCTTTATTGATCTTAATAAACTTTCTCCACTCTTTCTATAAGTTCTGACTCCTCCTTTCTTTAATAACTTCTTCAGTTTCTCTGTTTCTTCTCCCATACTTTCTATACCATGAAATTTTCAACTTTCATCCTCTTCATTCTTCTTTCTTCCTTTCTTCCTCCTCCTGCGTTCTTCTTCCTTCTCTAACTCCTCCTTGCTGTAACCGTTCTTTTCTAACTGTCTGTAGAATTTCTCTATGCTCTCGTTCCTTCCTTCCTCTTCGTCCTCCAGCGTCTTAAAATAAAGTGGGTTTTAAGCTTTGGTCAATGTTTCTTTTGTTAAAATAATCAATCCAAAGCCATGGAAAGTCTTGCTATCGCTTTCATTTATATATATAATTTGTTCAATTTTAAGGTTAAAACAACATATTTTAATTGGTCTTATATATTATTAATATTATACATTTACATAGGTTGTAAAATTCTTCTAATATATTTTTTTCTTAAAAGCTAGTCATTCAACTAAAACTTTTATTTAAGAGAAAAAACGTGAAATATGAAAGTCTTTAGTTTTACAGTTTATGTTGTGCTCTACAATTTAAAGAAAAAAGAATAGTTAATGGATGTGAATGATTATGAAGAAATTGGTAAGATGAGAATGTGGGATGAAAACACGATAATACATAGATAGGATCTTGTCCGTCACAAACTCAGATTGCATACGAAATCGAACTATGATGTTTAAAACTCGAAAGAGACACTCTCAATAATGTTATCAATAACAATAGCTTTATTGTCAGATAAAATAATTGGTATCTTTATTAATGTTAGAGTAGATTAGATTAATTATACACGTTCAACCTAGGAATATTTGCAAACTGTATGCATACTACTCTACCAAAAAAACGTAATCTATTACATTTAAAATTGAAAGTTCACAAGAAATTTCAGAGTGATAAATAACATAGATAATAAACTCTAAGTCTCAATTAATGCTTGATTTTTCGACGAAGTTAACTCGTTTAAAATATATGATACCAACGTCTTAAGAGCCTCGGTGATTCAGTGGTACAGCGTTCACCTCTGGTGCGTGGGGCCCCTGGTTCGATCCCAGCTCGCATCAAGTGAATTTCGTGGTGCACAAACACCCTATGTGTGGGTTTTCCCGGGATTTTCCTGTTTCCTCCCATTTTCTTCATTCCACTATTTCCTTCATTTATCATCATCACCGTGTCCTTTAGCCTAGCCAACACAACCGTGGAACGTAAAACTTAAAGATCTCATTTGATTTTTCACAAATATCTTAAAACTCGAATGCATGTGATTTTATGTATTTGACTCATTCACGACAAGTTCAATGTATTTCAATACAATACCTGTGAGTTCTTCCGCCATCTTAAGACATAATTGTTGCGTGCCTCCTACGATCATTCTTTCCTGCGCTCCACCGTCAGCTGCCCAAATTCGATATAAGCCGTTGCCTTGTCGTAGGTACCACAGAAAAAACAGAAGTGACATCTCATGAGGAAAGGCCGTATTAGTTATAGTACAGAGGCATGCTGCAAACTCGGCTGCGTCTCTGGGTATTGTAAATAAGAACATGAATATTCTTTTTATTAAGTAAAAGTAATGAAATAAAACTAGTATAAAATATATTTATGTAAGAATATATGTACGAGGGATGTTAAAATTATTTGAATAATTTTAGAATGTTCGTTACTCGAATAATTCGAATATTTTTCTGATTTCATTCGAAACTGAATATTCGTTTTCAATTTTCTCAATAATTATTCGTTTGTTGGTATAATTGATCCAAATAATTCGAATTATTTTCTTTATCCCAGTAATAAGTCGAAGAGTATTATTATAGTAATACCAATTATATTCGAATAATAATAATAATAATAATAATAATAATAATAATAATAATAATAATAATAATAATAATAATACCAATAAGACCAATTAAAATTTCCAAAAAGTAATAATGTTTGAATTAACAATACAAACAAAAGAGCATGCATATAAAACCAAGATAAAAACATTAAAGATACGAAAATACATTAAGTAAAACAGAATAGAGACAAAATTAATAATAAAAAATATAGCTATAATAATAAGACTCATGCACGGAAAACAGTGAAGTAAAGTAAAAACGAACCAATACAAACCATAAATGCACAAGAGAATAAAATTTGAGTTGAGTTGATGTTCAGTTTAACGTCCCGTTCAGCAGCGAGGCTATATGAGACGTGGACCTACTGATTAACGTGGAATTCGAACCACATGAGCTCCCGCCGGGAATCGAACCCGGGTCTCCCACGTCAAAGGCGCGTACGCTAACCGCTTAGCCACGAAGGAGCTCAGAATAAAATTTGTAACAAGTGACAGGTTGTGAATTGTCTCCGAATAGAAAGAAAATCAGTTGTAAAAATATCAATAATATGTGAGTAATTGTTAGCACTTGTCAAATATTTATATACTGAAATGTCTCTGGGAATAGGATTACATTTAAAAAATTTGAAATTTCTTATTGACTGACATGTTAGGAACATAAAGATTTACAGCCTCTATTAATAGTAATTTACCCATCAAAACATTATGAAGTTTTATATCAAATAAAAGTTCTTCGTTTCGATAACCTAATAGATGCATAATTTCGTCATGGGATTTCTCTGATAAGAATTTACAAGATAATAATAATAATAATAATAATAATAATAATAATAATAATAATAATAATAATAATAATAATAATAATAATAATAATAATAATAATAATAATAATAAACTAATCAAACCAAACACTTTGTAATGTAATTATTTTGTTATATTTATACACTTATTTTCTGTTCTTAATTATTGTTTCCCATGTTACATTTATTATTCAGCCAGTGAAAGCAAATTTAATAACGCCAGACCTAAAATCTCTACGTACTCAACAAAATCGAATCTCTAGAATTATATTGATATAAATTTTAAATTTTCAGTAAAGTAAACAAATCGTTAAACTAATAATAAAATTATTAGTATTTTGATTATATATAGAACTATTGTACATAATAAGGTTACAATACATCAGTATAAAATAATATGATTTTATTTAGAGGCTGCTATAAGCATCGCTAGTTGCTAATATAAAATGAATTCCAAAGGATAGTCTTTCATATGAGTGCAAGATTGTAAATGGCTTATATTTTATTAAAATGTAAATGGTTTCGGATAATTGTGCAGCACCTTAGATGATCTTTCTTTGAAGTGGACAACACAATACTACGTTCATCTGTAAGAAATACATGTTAATTTCTTCTATACCTAACCTTACATTGTTGTACTTCAATATACTCCAATAATTGAGCTTATTCTAAACGAATGTTGTAAGAGAACGATTCCGAAATGTAGTTTCATTCTAATTATTCTTTCTTGGATTATTTTAAAGAACTTTTCTGCATAAAACAAAAACTAACCAATATTTCAACATTCTTTTCGACCTATTCGTTTTATTAAGAACAAACACTACACAGTCCTATAAATATTGATGTGCTATATATTATTATGATATGGCGCTTGTTGCGGAATCAGAAGAGAAACTAAGATGTTAGAAAAGCTGTAAAGAATGTGGTATGAAAATAAATGTTAGAAAGAGAAAAGCAATGGTGATTCGAACGAAGCGGTTAGTGTCAAATATATAAGTAGGAGAGAAGAAAATAGAACAGGTGACTAGTTTTCGATACTTGGGTAGTAGTATTAGTGATGATTTGAAGTATGAACGTGAAATAAAAGCAAGGATAGGAATGGCGAAAGAAGCCTTTAGGAGGAAGAAAATACTAATCTGTGGGATCTTCAATAAAGAGTTAAAAGACTCACAGTGTTGAGTATTGTTTTGTATGCGTCAGAATGACACACAATCATAGTCATACGTCTTGCGAATAAAATCAGAAAAGTAAACACACTGCTGAACAAGACTGTACTTATTTAATATAAAAACACATTTACACGTGACGTTTCGATCTTCTAGCCAAGATCCTCATCAGACGTACACTGAGTGATACAAAAAACTACTCAAGCATATATACACAATTCATCTCCCTATCTGGTCTCTCATTGGCCCGTTCAAACAGCCAATCAGAAGCGTGGAAATCTATCTGAACTGACCGATGGGAAAACATAACATTCTATCAGAAAGAAACAACAAGGAGCAAGCAGCCATTGAATACATTAATTCACATACATTTTCCTGTATTTATCAATAATATTTCTCCATTCTTTATTAATGCTGATACCTTTGGTCCAATTCATTAAGTTTACATCCCCTTCCTTTTCTATCCACCAGGCCTCTTTCCACTTTCTCGGCCACAACCTTTTTTCCAGTTCCAGCACAATAACTTCTTCCCAGTTCACACCATGTCCTTTTTCTTTTACATGTTTAAAGATTGCGTTAGTTTCTCTGCCATATTTCACATCACTTTTATGTTGTTTAATTCTTTCTTTCAATAATTTTCCCGTCTCCCCAATATATTTCATATTACAATCCTTCCAATTTATACAATAAATGACACCTTTCTGATCTCTTTTTTCTTTAATCCTCCCTTTCCTTTTGACCATGTCCAACAACGTTCTGCTACCTTTTCTATACACCTTGACTCCTTGCTTTCTTAACATCTTTTTTAAAATCTCGGTATCTTCTCCTAGCCCTACATTGCCTTTCCATACCCCTCCCCACTTCTATCTTTCCCAGAGACCACAGATGCTTTAACGATATCCCTTTTAAGCATTAAGACTCAATGGTATTAAAAAGAATGTAATGCTGGTATTTATTGTAATAAGAAAAGCAATATAGATAGGAGCACAAAAGTTAATTTCATAATAAATATGTTAGAAAGAATTACCAAAATTTGTAACAAAAATGTAGAAGAGAATGTGGAAATCTTTAAAGAACAGCTGTATGAGAATGGTTATAGTAAAAGGGATATCGTTAATGCATCCCAGATAGAGGCTGCAAAGGCAGTGTACACAGGAATCATAACCAATTAGAAACAACAATAAGAAGGATGAAAGGAAGTGAATGAAAGTCATCCATAGCCTATAATTATAAACATATCATCCCAGCATTTAACTGTGAAAAGCGAGGGGAAAAGTCGGAAAATTTTCAGCGAACCTCTAGAAAGAACCTTCCGATTTAACTGACGCTCAGTCGGTAAAATATAAGGAATAGAATGACTCTCTATTTTGCAATGTTATGAAAGATTCCAAACATATCAACACAATTATATATATGTTGAGAAAATATACGTTGAACTAATAGAAATAGATGACAAATTTTAATCATTTTTCAACTAAACAAAGTTTTACGGTCAATTTATATGATGTTATTTTTCTTTTGATCATTTTTTCGTTAACAACTTCAATGGCAGATTCAAAAGCATACTAACACATGGGACCGCGGCGGCTCTGTGGTAGAGCGTTTACCTCTGGTGCATGGGGTGCAATGGATCGACCCAAGCTCGCACCAAGTGAACTTTGTGGTGGACAAACACCGTGTGCGTGGGTTTTCTCGGATTCTCCCGTTTCCTCCCACTTTCTTCATTCTACCAATTCATTCATTTCTCATCATTACCGTCTCCTTTAGCCTAGTCGACATAACCGTGGGACGTAAAACTTAAAGATTTCACATTAACACATTAATCCCTCGAGGTGTACAAAGAAGAATAAAAAAGAATAACGTGAGCACTGAATTTATTTTTGAACATGAAGGAGTACAAATCTGAAACTGTAGTACACGTTATCACACTAAAATTGCATGTAGTGAACATCTTTGAACATCTTTGAACAAAAATTGCTTGAAACCTTAGAAACAGTAGCGATTAGAGTACTTCGTCGATGTTGCTCGAGCAGATAGTTTAAGCATCGGTTCGAGATTTACAGAATGAATACTTTTCTTGCGAAGAAATAAAACTTTTATCCACAGACATAACTATATGTAGTAGGTGAGACATTGTTTAAATTGTGACTAGCCCCATCCAAGTAGTTGAGTGAGTTATTGCCAACCAAATATTACTTAATTTAACACACAAGCTTAACTTGGTGTCGCATTATGCGTTATGCTAAATTAACACTACGTAAATTCAACAAATGCTAAAGTAATATACTTACGGGAGAACTGTTGTGCACGTGGTGTCGAGTTAAGTGGCGGTGGGATTACTAGCCTCGCATGTAGACCCCAATAGTAACTAAGAGCTCACTCTAAGCAGCAAGTAAGTCTCACACAGCCTCGCTGCTATAAACCAACGTTCAACTCTACTTAAACAACCGAGTACTCACTCGCATTGAGTGTGAATATTTTTATTCCACCATCAGTTTTCTTGAACTTAGAGAGGATAAGGATGAGACGTGAAGTTCAAACAAAATTAATGAGCATTTAGATAATTTTAAGTACTGTCAAGTCTGGCTACTCACTTCACTTCCTCTTTACTCACCAGGTAGTTACCAAACGCAATTTTCTACGTCTTTAGAAGCGGCTATCTTGCTCCCAGAGTAGTGCTCCTCCAGAAAAAAAAACTTCTTTCCTTCCCTCTCCCAAAACACATGGTTTTATTTCAAAATGAATTCACATTATTATCAGAAAAGTACAGGGGATGGACAAAAATATGGAAACACCTGGTATAAAAAAAGGTAGCCATTTCAAACACACTTTGCGTCTGAATGGTAGGTGTCGCGGTGGTAACCGCGCATTCTGTGAGGTATACTTCCTGGCCAATAGAACAGATGGGCCAGTTACAGTTCAGCGACCGGTCCGTGCAGGTTATCGTGAATCATGTCTGAGCTGACAGAGTTTCAAAAGGGGCAAATTGTGGGTGGTCGTATGGTGGGAGCTTCCGTGACGAAAGTAGCGGAAATGTTTGGTGTATTAAGAGGCACAGTCTTGCAAATCATGACTGCTTACGAGTGTTCCGGAAAAACCGCATCAAAGAAGCACCAACATGGACGCAAATGTGTGTTGCGTGACAGAGACAGATGCACACTGGGTAGGATTGTAATCAAGCAGATGATCACCACGGCACCAAAAGTAACAGCTGAGCTAAATACAGTGCTTACAAACCTGTTAGAGTCAAAACGGTCAGAATATAACTCCACAAGTAGAGTATTTATGGCAGATCTGCAATTCCCAAACCACTCGTGACTGTTAACCATGCTGCTATACGGGGACAGTGGTGCAATGCTCAAAAAAACTGGATAATGGAACAGTGGAAGGTTATCATCTCGTCCAATGAGTCTTCCTTTACGTTGTTTCCAACTGCTGGCCGAGTTTACGTGTGGGGAACGCCAGGACAAGTGTATGATACAGATTATATGTTACCAAGATTGAAGCAAGGCGGCGCGGTGATTCAGTGATGATTTGGGCAGCCATATCCTGGTATTCTGCCAGATTCATCATCATCCTGCATGGACATTCCACTGCCAAGGACTACGTAACCAGTTTGAGTGACTAGCTGCATTCCACGGCGCAAACTTAATTCCGAGATGGAATGCCGTGTTTCAAAATGATAGAGCCCCTGTTCATACAGCTGACATCATCCAGGACTGGTTTGATGAGCACAAAGATGAAGTGTCACACCTGACATGGCCTCCACATTTCAAGATCTCAATATCATGAGCCCTTGTGGTCAGTTTTGAAGATCAAGGTGCGAGCTCGCTACTCACCACCGTCGTCTCTACAACAATTTGCACCTGCTTTGGCGGAAGAATGGTACAGCATACCTTTGACAACCACACGCGACCTGTATTTCTCCATTCCCTGTCGACTGCATGCATGGACCTACTCGCTATTATTAAAGGTAATTCACGCCTTTGCATAGTTTTCTTTCTCCCCTGTATATTATTCTAATAATACCTTTTTTCAAATATATATATTTTTTTTCAAAAATAGTTACGTAGTCCTTGGCAGTGACATGTCGATGCAAGATGAGGATGGGTTCGGCAGAATACCAGGATATGGTTGCCCAAATCATCATTGAACCACCGCCTTGCTTCACTCTTGGTAACATATAGTCTGTATCGTACACTTTTCCTGGCGTTTCCCACACGTAAACTCGGCCAGCAGTTGGAAACCATGTAAAGGAAAACTCATTGGACCAGATGACAACCTTCCACTGCTCCATTACCCAGTCTTTTATGAGCATTGCACCACTGTCCTCGTATAGCAGCATGGTCAACAGTCACGAGTGGTTTGGGAATTGTAGATCTGCCGTAAACACTCTACTTGTGGAATTATCTTCTGACTATTTTGACTCTAACAGGTTTGTAAACACTATATTTAGCTCAGCTGTTACTTTTGGTGCCGTGGTGATCATTTCCTTGGTCACAATCCTACCCAGTGTGCATCTGTCTCTGTCACGCAACACACATTTGCGTCCATGTTGGTGCTTCTCTGATGCGGTTTTTCCGGAACACTCGTAAGCAGTCATGATTTGCAAGACTGTGCCTCTTAATACACCAAACATTTCCGCTACTTTCGTCATGGAAGCTCCCACCATACGCGCACCCACAATTTGCCCTTTTAGAAACTCTGTCAGCTCAGACATGATTCACGATAACCTGCACGGACCGGTCGCTGAACTGTAACTGGCCCATCTGTTCTATTGGCCAGGATGTATACCTCACAGGATGCGCGGTAACCACCGCGACATTTACCATTCAGACGCAAATTATGTTTGAAATGGCTACCTTTTTTATACCAGGTGTTTCCATATTTTTGTCCATCCCCTGTACTTTTCTGATAATAATGTGAATTCATTTTCAAATAAAACAATGTGTTTTGGGAGAGGGAAGGAAAGAAGTGTTTTTTTTTTCCTGGAGAAGTACTACTCTGGGAGCAAGGTAGCCGCTCCTAAAGACGTAGGAAATTGCATTTGGAAACTACCTGGTGAGTAAAGCGGAAGTGAAGTGAGTAGACAGACTTGAGTGTACTTCAGACTTGACAGTATTTAAAATCATCTAAATGCTCATTAATTTTCTTTGAACTTTGTTTGAACTACGTGAATCATACCGAGATTTTGTTTTTGGTAATTTAAAAGTATCGAATGAAAAACAGAATATAACATGAAAAAAAATGTGTTATTAGAGAAATGTAGTTCACATCATTTGCTTTAATTAAGTCAATGGAAACTTTTATTTTTAATTAATATTTGTAAAATAGCAGTAACAATAATATAATAATAATAATAATAATAATAATAATAATAATAATAATAATAATAATAATAATAATAATAATAATAATAATAATAATAATAATAGGTATTCTACCATCATTGGCAGGCCACTTGCCGCAGATGAGAAGCTTCCATGCTCCACGGTCTTTCGCTAACCTCTTTGCAACACGTATAGTTTCTCTGTTTTCATATAGTTCATTAACTATAGTCTTCTTCGTCCCCTCCCTCTCTTTCCTGCCACCATACCCTCCAGCACATTCTTCTTCCTTCTTAGCCAATGTTTCAATCAGTTTCTCTTTCTTTTCTTAATAATATCTAAAATTGTTTTTTTTTCTTCCCACCATTTCTAGCATACTTTCATTCGTTTTCCCCTTCACCCAGCTAATTCTCTCCATTCTTCTTCACACCCACATTTCGAAAGGTTCCAGTGATTTCGATCACTTTTGTGTAATGTTCATGTTTCTGACTCATACAAAACAATACTCAACACGAAGCATTTTGTAAGTCTTTTAACTCTTTATTGAAGATCCCACAAATTAGTGTTTTCGTTCTCCTAAGGGCTTCTTTCGCCATTCCTATCCTTGCTTTTATTTGACGTTTATACTTCAAGTCATCACTAATAAAACTACTCAGGTGTCGAAAACTAGTCACCTCTTCTATTTTCTTCCCTCCTACTTCTTTATTTGACACTGGGCCCTTCGTTCTGATCTCCATGGTTTTTGTCTTTCTAATATTTATCTTCATCTCATGTTCTTTACAGCTTTTCTAATATCTTATTGATTTTGTCTTCAGATTCTGCAACAAGCGCCATATCATAATAATATATAGAAAATCAATATTTATAGCACTGTGTAGTGTATGCTCTTAATAAAACCAATATGTCTAAAAGAAAGTTCAAAAACCAGTTAGTTTTTGTTTTATGCAGAAAAGTTCTTTAAAACAATCCGAGAAAGAATAATTAGAATGAAACTACATTTCGGAATCGTTCTTTTACAACATTCGTTTAGAATAAGCTCAGCTATTGGAGATTATTGAAGTACAACAATGTAAGGTGAGGTATAGAATAAATTAACATGTATTTCTTATAGAAGAACGAAGTATTGTGTTGTCTACTTCAAAGAAAGATCATCTACGGTGCTGCACAATTATCCGAAACCATTTAAATTTTAATAAAATATAAGCCATTTACATCCTCTCACTCATATGAAAGACGATGCTTTGGAATTCACTTTCAATTAGCAACTAGCGATTCTTATATAGCAGCCTCTAAATAAAATCGTATTATTTTATACTGCTGTATTGTAACCTTATTATGTGCAATAGTTCTATACAGAGATGTTTACCCTCGCGAGGGTGGCCCTCTCGAGGGCATCCTCACCCTCAAGTTCCCTCGCCCACAGTGACGCGAGGGCGAGGACAAGTTTTGGCCGCGAGGGCGAGGGTGCGCGAGGGCGAGGACAAGCTTCGATGGCCAGGGTGAGGGTGCGCGAGGACGATGAAAAGCTTCGACGAAGAGGGTGAGGGTGCGCGAGGGCGAGGACAAGTTTCGGCAGCGAGGGCGAGAGTGCGCGAGGGCGAGGACAAGCTTCGATGGCGAGGGTGAGGATGCGCGAGGGCGAGGAAAACTTCGACGGCGAGGGCGAGGGTGCGCGAGGGCGATGACAAGTTTCGGCAGCGAGGGTGAGGATGAGCGAGGGCGAGGACCAGCTTCGATGGCGGGGGTGAGGGTGCGCGAGGGCGAGGAAAAGCTTCGACGAAGAGGGCGAGGGTGCGCGAGGGCGAGGACAAGTTTCGGCAGCGAGGGTGAGGATGCGCAAGGGCGAGGACAAGCTTTGATGGCGGGGGTGAGATATAGATAGATAGATAGATAGATAGATAGATAGATAGATAGATAGATAGATAGATAGATAGATAGATAGATAGATAGATAGATAGATAGATAGATTCTTAGCGCATAAGCTGAAGGAATTCTTGAAATATTAATTTCTATTTGATCTGTTACCTAACTATGAATATACAAGATGTGATAATTCTTACTTTGTCCAACAAGTCTTCTTAATAAATTCCTCCAATGTTATTTCATCCCATTCCTTTGCCTTGGGTGCTGTCCATGGTGTATCCACAGGCACTTCCCAACACATCGCTTCAATTCGACGTACGAAGTCTCTGACATCCCAAGCTGCCAATGGATTTCGCCACCACCAAAAGGTTGGCCAATTGCTCTGATAACGATTCCCAATGCCCTGAAACAAACTGTAAATATTAGACCTACCCTTCATCATCAATATTATATTATTTCTGTAATAAAATATGATATGTATTTTATGTTTCGACTTATACAGGATGGACTGAAAGGGCAGTCTCCCCTACAGTCTCTCGATAAACTTTGTTATTGTACTATTATATGAATTACGAGTATTTTAAACTTGAAACCAAGGTAATCTTCTGTAGAGATAGAGAGAGATTCAAGTTCCATAGAATACTAACACCCCCATCTGATATTCATTTACATAATACACGGCAAGCTACAAATGTGTAAATTAGACAGCAAACTACACCAATGATACTAGCCGGTTCGCATCGGTTAGCTAGAACCGATTGTTAAATATTTCAAGTTCGCAGAACCGTTATTATAACCAGACATAATAGTAAATTTTACCCAGTTATACCCAGGAACAGTAAATTTTAGTTTAACTATCTTTGTTTTTAGGAATTCTTACAGCTACAGGGTTAAACACATGCCGCCCTATGCAAAGTCGTTTTGATGTTTGATTAGCGACATACTAAAGGCCTGACTACTGCAGGAAACATATATTAGTCGAACTCCTTAGTATGGCACTAATCACACTTCAGAACGACTCTGCATAAGGCCCATGATCTCTCAGAAGTATTTATTTCTTAATCTCAAATGCTTAGATATAAACAAATCCCGCGCTGATCGCCCGTCAAACTCAAGAACCGGAGACAACGAACAACATGTGCAAGATTTGCTGAACTCAGAGCGGCGTTTAAGTTCGTTTTATCGCGAAGGAATCGCTTAAATGGTTGATCACAAAATCATCACCGAGGATCTTGGGATGAGGAAGATTTCCACCTAACTCGTCCTGAAAGTTTTTACGAACGTGCAAATGCAAAACCGTGAGGTCGTTTCGAAAGATCTTTTAGAACTAATTGAAGAAAACCCTCAGGTTTTTGATAATGTCATTATTGGAGATGAAAGTTAGATCTTTGAGTACGACCCCGAAACAAAACGGCAGAGCACCGAATGGCTCACTCTGCAGTCGCATCGACAAAAAGAAAAAAAATTACAAGTCCAAAATCAAAGTATTGCTGATTGTGTTTTTTCGACAAGAACTCGGAAATTCTCCCTGAAGGACAGATAGTCAATGGCGCCTTCTACGTGGAAGTGTTAAGAAGATTGAAGAGTCGGGTCAACCGAGTGCGACCAGAAATTGCTGCCGATTGGAAGCTCCATCATGACAATGCGCCATGTCACACCTGCTTCGTGGTTACACAGTACCTGTCGAAAACTGGATCACAACAATTCCTCAGCCTCCCTACAGCCTCGACCTTGCCTCTGCAGGCTTTTCCTCAGAGTGAAAAAAGCCCTCAAACGACACCATCACGGAACCCTGGATGCTGTCAAAGCGGCTTGCACGCGTGCTCTGAAGGCTATTCCAGTTGCTGACTTTTAGGGAGCATACCAAACATGGAAAACTCGCCTGCTAAAGGAGCATACTTTGAAGACTACTAAAGGTTTGAGTTGATTTTGAGTTTAACGTCCCGTTCAGCAGCAAGGCTATATGAGACGTGAACCTACTGATTAAAGTGGAATCAGGACCACATGAGCTCCCACCAGGAATCAAACTACTAAAGGATTGTAGTTATATTTGTAATAAATTTTGTTTTCAGGATTTATTCTCATTACTTAAAATACAGTATACAAAACCGGTTGTTAAAAAAATTAAAACTAAAAAATTAGATTTTAGTTTAGCGTCCCTTTCAGCAGCAAGGCTATATGAGACGTGGACCTACTGATTAATGTGGAATCCGAACCACATGAGCTCCCGCCGGAAATCGAACCCGGATCTCCCGCGCCTGGTGTAACCGTTTCCAATATTTCACCAAATATAGTTGAATCCATTCATAAATAAGCCCACAGTCGAACTTATCTCAAGCTCGGCTATTGAATTTTGATGATAAACTATAAACTAGACCGTTTTTTTTTAATCACTCTTTTATCCACATTCTCTTCTTCATTTTTTGGTTTCGAGGGTCTTTCCCCTTCCAAAGCACAAGCAATTACTATTGCTTAAAAGGCTGCTTTAGTGAACATGTTTGCGCGATCAAACTGAAAATTGAACTGAAGTTTGTGCAAACAGTTGAACCGGTGTATGGGCGAGTGTTTACGCGAACACAGTGTTTGCACAAACATGATGTTTGCACAAACCGTGGATCGTTTATGGACGAGTTCTAGGCAACGATACTTTCCCTGTAGAGCGGTCCCCACAGTACGATTACGGTCTATAGGGGAAAATCTACGTGTGCCTACAGTAGAAGTGGGCAACGGCAGAAACTAACATAATATAGGCTAAAAGTGCATACCTAACTGATGAAAGGAACGAGAAACCATTACTGTATCTTTGCCAAGAATACACAGCATGAGAATGACGATTTTTAAAACTGAACTATCCCAAATGGGTAGAGCAATAAACTCAGAATCCCATACTACAAAAGCAGTCAAGTTCACGTGTCTTGAGGGGAGCAAGAAGTCCCTTGATCATGGACAGGCAATACAAATTGCAGGATGGAACGTCAGGAGTCTAAACATAGCAGGTAAACTGATAAATCTGAAGAGAGAGCTAGAACGACCGAACGTGAATATAGTGGGTATCAGTGAATTACTAGCAAAATGGATAGAATAAGACGATTTCTGATTAGGTGAATATAGAATTATTAACTCAAGTGTGGAAATGGTTAGATTTATAATGAACTAGCATCAATTACCCGCATCGCTGGGTAAAATTTTAAACAATATGTTCCATTAGTCAATCAATTTCTACTATACTAAAGCGCTCTCTGATATCGATCATTTTTATATCTCTTCCCCATCCTCTTCCCTATGTTACGTGGTTGATTTTGGATTCAAACGGCATTGGAAGTGTCATTGTTCATCACAGTGACCATAAAAACTACGGGTTCGGCACTAATATTGGTCATTTTCAATGTTTTACATATACTGTTATGGAAAAATTAATACCAACTATTTGCAATTTTACGCATTTATAAGGATTTCGAAGAAGTTTCTACCTAAATATGCACAAACATACAATGATATACACATCAAATTAAAGGAAATTTTATACAGAATCCAAATCTACTCACAGAAGTTACGTAACTTTACAACAATTGATGATATTCAACAAAATATGACGTCAATTGTTAAGTGAAGTGAAAGTAAGTGAAGTTAAGTGAAGCGTACCCAAATTATTTTGACTCAACCTAATACTTGGTTGGATGTCCACGCTTAGAAATAACGTCTTTGCATCGTTGTGGTATGGAGTTTACTAAGTTCAGTAGTGTCTCTATTGAAATGTAGTGTTGCTAGACGTCGTTTATTGCTTGAATTAAATCAGCTCTCGTTGTAGGATGTCTTGCACGAACCTAATTCTTCAAAACACTCCATAAATTTTCAATTGGGTTTAAGTTGGGCGAATTACCAGGCCAAGGAAGTTGGATAACAAGAGGTAAGGAGAACATATAGTCTTTTATAAGTCTGGCACGATGACAGGGGGCAGAATCGTCATGAAAAATAAAGGAACCACCATTGAATAAATCTCTACCCGCAGGTATCATTCTCGTTTCAATAATATGTTTGTAAGTTTCTGCATTAATAACACCATCACAAATGTAAATTTTACCAATTCCACTAAAAGAAAAACATCCCCAAATCATTACACTAGTAGAGTGCCTGGATGTTTTTACAGTACACACAGAATTAAGTGCTTCATAAGTCATGCCATGAACTGTAGCGCATGTAATATTGCCATAAATGGTTATATTCGTCTCATCAGTAAATAGAACTTTCCGCCACTGGTCACTTGTCCAATCGTTGTGAGTTTTGGCCCACTCTACGCGCCTTTTACGTTATTCCGGTGTAAGATATGGCTTCCTGACAGCTCTATGTGAACGCAAACCCACTGATTTTAACCTGTTTCTCACTGTTCACGGACAAACGTCGACACCAGATGTTTCTCTTCAACTTCTAGCAAGATTTGCTGATGACTCAAACCTGTCTGCAAGACACAACCGTCTCAGTGCACGGTTCTGTCTAGACGAGGATTTCATTTTTCGACTACATTTGCCAATATTTTCCTCTACTTCTTCAATTGTATGTATAGTCGTCGGTGCATACGTCTGTATCACTATTAGATCGTTCTTTTTCCTTTAAGTCTTAACATCATAACTATATCATCAACACATTCTACTTTCACTATCTTTTCTTTTAAGCGCTTTACAAGAATTATTCCTACACCATTATGACCGCCCTTTTTATTACCTGAGTAAAACATTCTATATCCTATCTGTTAGATTTTCTAATTTTCCTTCCTATAATATGGTACGTACGTTCCATGTCCCTATCCTAAACCTTTTGTTCTTGCATGTCTTTCTTTCCTTATCTATTTCCCCCACATTATTACTTTCGCGTTCAACAGTTCTTCCCAGACCATTCCTCTCCCGGAGATCCGAATGGAGGATATTTTACCTCCGAAACTATATTTTGGCCTGCGAAAGACCATTGTACATGTGTTCTCTTTCTGCTGTCAGCAAACTAAAGAAAACTAGAGTAGTTGTTCTTTGTTGCCTCCCATGCTTGCGCCGTTAAAGTCACTCTGACCACGCGTGGAACTAATGTCCAAGTTACTGCACCAATCACTATGGGGTAAAAATCACTCAATGTAGGGAGTTCACAATGTACGTACATTTTTTTCCTTCGGCAGGACTGCTTTCAAGAAATCTACTGTTGCAACTCATTATTTGCTAGTGAAGGTGTATGAACACCATGCTCTATCTGAGAAAAACTTCCGAAGTATTTTATACGATTCAAAGACAACGATTTTGACGTCAGTTATAAAAAGAGTCCTAATGAGCCCAAAACGTTTGAAGACGAAAAATTAGAGGCATTATTGGAAGATGATTCATCTTAGACGCTTAAAGAGTTGTCTGAAACAATAAATGTCGGTGTATCAGCCGTTAGCAAAACTTTAAAGCAATGAGAATGATCCAGAAATTAGGAAACTAGGTACCGCATGAATTGGCAGAAATAGATTTTGTGAAATGTTTCACCATTTGTGAGCCATCTCTACTGTGGATTTGGTCGGTGGTCTTTTATGAGCTGCTGCAACAAGGTCAAACGGTTAATGCTGAACGCTACCGAATACAGTTACTCAATTCGAATCGAGCACTCAAAAAAGGAAAAAATAAAAGGAAATCAAAAAAGAAAAATATCTGTAACATGCCAGAAGACATTATTATTCTTCTGGTAATACCAGGCCATATACTGCAAAGCTACTGAAGGAATCCTTGGAAACATTTCAATGCGATGTCTTATCCCATTCATCCTGTTCAACGGACGTCTCTATTTCAGATTACAATTCGTTTCGGTTGAACTTTGTGAACAACGCTAGACCTTTTGAAGATTTTTAAAATAAATGGTTGAATCACTTCAAAATGAACCTGATATTTTTAAAATCGCGGAATCCATGTGTTACCCGAAAAGTGGGAAAAGGTCGTAGCTTTCGAACGATAATAATGACAATAAAATATACCGTTCTTTTGAAATAAATATGAGTTTTGTTGAAGAAAACTAAAATTAATTCAAGCATCAAATATTATGATTAAGACTGAATGAGGCATATTTTTGTCGTTACCTTACCTCTTCATACTGACAGAAAAACAAATCCCAGACCTACCTTACTAAAATGGACCCAATCACCTTCCTTATTGCACATGTATGTTTCACATCCAAGTTCTTTGCAAAGTCTTAACACATGTTTCTGTGTTGGTCCCACGTAAGAGGCTCCAAGATCAGCCCAACCATAACGAGGATGAGTTTTTGTGAAAGTTCTGCCTCCAACTCGACTCGAAGCTTCCAGAACAACAACGTCGACGCCACGTTTGGACAGCAACCTTGCCGCACACAGGCCTGTTGGTAACGATAAAATTAAAATTTAAGCAAACGATTCTGACAATGTAATATACGATAACATTATAATGTCTATACAAGTCAGAAATGAGCCTATTAGTACACTTGCAATCGCCGAAGATTCCACAAGTGTTTAGTGAGTTAAAATTTAGAATATGCATTATTGCTATATGTCAATTTTACGCTGTAGATCAGATTTACAATCGGCCGATGTGCCGTGAGATTCGGAGCGTGCTGCTGAACTTCCGAGGAAATGTAATATGTATGGTGTGAAATACAGGGTGATTTTTTAAAAACTCACGGATTTCATTTGGGTCTACAATTTCTAACTGAAGTCCGATTTTCATGCAGTTTCGGCAAATGATCAAGGAAGGATGGGACATTTTTGAGAGTGTGTTTACTGGTTTAAATTCATCCGAGGTAATATCGGCCACGCCTTAGAAAAAAGTAAATATTTGCCTGTGTACCTTACAATTGGAATGAGGTGCGGTGCGGTGTGAAAATTTGAGTTATCTTCGTTAGGTAGCAACCTCGCCAAGGTGAATAAGAAAGAGAAAACAGGACTGTTGTATTAAAAATTGTGCTACAGTTCTGTGCTACTGTGTATGATCGGGACAGTGAGAATAGTGTACTCCTTTGGAGCAACATGAGTTTACAGTTAAAAGTTTTTGGAGAATGGTATCTGTTGTTGTTACGCAAAGGACATTTAGAAACAAATTTTCCTCACGTTCTACCCAAGATAGGAACATATATGGTCGCTAGTGAATAAATTGGAAGAAAAAGGATCGCTTCTGAGTGAGACAGGGCAGCATCGGACCCCGTAGGTGGGTTTTGTGGAAGATGTCAATTATCTTCTTTTTAGGTCGCCCAAGAAATATCTCCGTCTTTTGTGGCAAGAAACCAACTATAGTTATTCAACATGTGATTTATGGGTGTTACCACTAACACTTAATTTGTATTCTGCAATTACGGTTCAAAAATCCAGAACATCATTCCAATTGTCAGGTATACTAGCGAATATTTGCTGTTTTTCTTAAGGCGTGGTCGATATTTCCCCGATGAATTTAAGCCAGTAAACATAGTCCCATAAATCTCCCATCCTTCCTTGATCATTTGCCACAAACTGCATGAAAATCGGACTTCAGTTAGAAATTCTAGACCCAAATGAAATCCATCAGTTTTTAAAAATCACCCTGTTTATAGCCTCAAAAATAATATAATTCAACATAAATTTTAAAAAATATATTCTAAAGGCCCAAAAATATTTATTTACCAGAGATTCTCAAGAATGGACATTAGTTACTAATGAAAATATACTGCACCCAGTAAGCAAGCACGTCTACGGTAAGTCTGTTTGCCCTTAATTTTCCTTGATAGGATTAACCTTAGGGATTCTCTCCGTGTACGGTTTTACCAAGTGTAACTTTTAACTCATGTTTCTTGTCCAGATAGCCTTGAAGTATAATTCTCTGTACACTTAGACCAAATGTAAGAAAGAAACTTGCGCAAAAACGCGTGCGTGTTAGACGTAGCCTTAGAGATTCCCACTGTGAATGAATTTGCTAAGTATAAGCCATGCTTAACAATTAAAAGTAGTTTTCAGTCAAGCATTATTGGTAAGTCTGAAGCAAGCTTGCAATCAAGGAACTAGCAAGTTTGCTATACCCTTGGTTAGGTCTACAACCGTTTAAATGCAAGTTCGTGCACGCCTAAAGACTTAATCTTGAAGGCTTGAGTAAGGCTATGGAAAGTCTGGAATGCTATTAGGGCACTGTTGTCAACACGTATACTGTTGGTATGCCGCGGGCACATTCAACAAAGGGGACCGTGCAATGACCAAAGAAAGGTCGAGAACCACTGTTATAGATGAATCATTTATAACAACAATGATGAATTCAGACGATTTTCCCCGAGAGAAGTGCTTTGTGGGTCACCATCACCTTGTACACTGTCCCTCGCGACATCCAACACACTCGCCTCTTTTGTCACACAACCGATCGCCAGCAATCTGCTCCATCACCATGGGCCGCGGTGGCTCAGTGGTAGAGCGTTCACCTCTGGTGTATGGGGTCCCGGGTTCAAACCCTGCTCCCGGCAAGTGAAGGACAAACACCGTGTGCGTGGGTTTCCTCGAGGTTCTCCCGTTTCTTCCCACTTTCTTCATTCCAGCATTTCATTCATTTCTCATAATCACCATCTCCTTTAGCCTAACCGGCATAATCGTGGGACGTAAAACTCAAAAATGTCATTTCTCTATCACGATCTGCTCAATTTTTGCACACTGCAGTTCTACTGCACGTCACGTAGTACGGAGTTGCATTAACGCCAGCACCAACAGACCGGAAATGACATTGCCGCCTGACCGTTGCCAACCTAGATATATGCCCTATTTTCAACTCCGGGTATTTCCATTAAATTGATAAGTAGCTGTATATGAAATAAATAAATCACACATAATTAGTTTAGTTATTGATAACGCTAATCAGCAACTAGACTAAACTAATTATGCATATTACTTGCTTATCTGTTATTCAATCGAATATACCTTAAATATCATTATCTTACTTCTTGATAACTACACATGTATAAGATAAGATTACGACTGACATGTGCATACAAACATAGCTCTTGCTTGTCAAGACCTAAGCTTCAATCTTAACTCTAAATAATTTATTATATTAAAGACGGTAACAGTAATTTTAAAAGTACGTTGTGTAGTTTTAAAAAATTAAACATTGGTTTAAATCAAAACTCTACTCAAAAACAAGACTTCAGCTCCCGGCGATCATCGTTGCGACCTCATTTGTGACCAAATCGTTTCATTAACATCATTGAATCATTTCATTTCATTAGATAATTTATTATATCTCAATCACTGGCGGATCCATGGAAAGGGCGCAGGGGAACGATCGACCTAGAGGTCTGCATGGGCCGGAATTTTTAGCCCGGTCCCGGCCTGGCCCGTGGATTTATAATGTGAAGCCCGACCCGAGTACGAAATATTTTTTAGCATTTAAGCTCGAGCCCGGCCCGAGCTCGTGTGATAATCAAATGAACCCGAATTACAGAAACTTAATAATTAACCCAAAATTGTATTTTTATTTACAGCAATTAGAAGTTTAATTTTGCATTTGTGCTTTAAAAGTTTTCCAGAAAGAACGGTCCGATAAATATCGTTCTACAGTATATTTACAAAGTTAGGCCCGAAAAAACCCGAGATATATTGTTGTATATTTAAAAATTTATGGCCCAACCCGGGCCCGAACTGATATATGCTTTGTAGACCCGAGACCGGCCAGTGGGCTCAGCTCGAGCCCATGCAGACCTCTAGACCGACCGCTACCCGAAAGGCAACCTTTTTATAGGCCTATATATAAAATATTCTGACAATCTCTCTGAATCATCCAATAAGAAACAAGTAGGAGTGTCACCTGCCACTCCCGGTGCTAATAGATACTTAGCGTGCAGATGGAATATACTATTCGTGGGACGCTTATTCGTAGTTCCGTTAAACGTGCTATGAAATACTGGGGATGATAACTCTGCTCTATTACGTTGAGAAGTTCAAGAGACTGAGAGAGCTACTCTCCGCTGCTATTCAGGATCGCATGTGCATGGATGGATGTAATTCTCTGTCTGGAAGTCTTGTATTATGTAACCATCGTTGAATATAACTGAAGATAGACTACTCAATAGTTCATAAGTATTCTCAGAAACGAGACAGTTTCTATCTTGTTAAAAAAAAGAAAGAAAGAAAGAAAGAAAGAAAATCAATATGGACTCATCCCTAGGCACAGCGTTAATCACGTATAGTTATGAGTTATGAAAGGATCGCGTGGTGTATTCATGATGGGATCTATATCGGAAACATGTTTGTTGTTTATTTCCTCTATTTTGATTCAGTTATGAAAATATTAAATCTCTTCATAAGCGAATCCAGAGAGGGATCGAAGTGACCTTTTCTTTTTTCCCCAAAAAGTCACAAGCACCACAGTGTTGCAAAAGTCCGATGAGAGGAAAAACTTAGTATCTTTCACCGCTCCCCTCAAGAGTCCGTCCTGAATCCGTCCCAGGAGCAATTTCATTGATAAATTCTTTGTTCAACCTTTATACACTGTCAATCAAAGAAAACTAAGACTGCCCTATCTTTCATAACCTCTCTAGTCGTTGGTAGTGATGTTTTGATGCAACACCTCCAATGTTTTCGAGCAGTAAGACTGTGAAGCGACAAATAATATTTATAGAATTTATTTGACTGAATTGTGGCTAGGGATGAATTAGTCTCATGCGCAGAATATAAGCGAGATCCACCTTAATATTATCCTAATGGACTTTTTCGATTGGATTTCCAGTTAAAACTTTGAAAGCGTTCTTAGTTTCTTCCATTCTGGCTACATGACCTGCCTACCCGAGCCTCCTAGATTTGATGACTCTAAAAATGTTTGATAGACTAAACCGTATAAATTATATAGTTCCTTGTTATGAAGTTTCCGCCATTCCCTATTCCCGTTCCTTTTGGGTTCGAATATTCGTCTGAGAATAAAATCCCGAGACGAATAGGAAAATTCCATATCTAGCATAAGTAAATTATATTGCACCAAGTTTAACTTTTTCATCAATGGCAGTGATATCCCACTAAACATTCGAAACACGGTGAAAGTAATAATAATAATAATAATAATAATAATAATAATAATAATAATAATAATAATAATATTAATAATAATAATAATAATAATAATAGTGTTAGTATTATTATAACAATCTACTTCGTAAGGCTGTAATACAATAGGGCCTTCAGCACTTGCCAATTACCGATGCATTAACTTGCGGAAACCATTTGATGCTAGTAGTAGGCCCCGGCGTATATCTAGTCGAGTCAGCAAAATTTTTTGTGACGTCATAGGTCAAAGGTCAATGACCTTGACCCGGGGTCAATGACCTAGGGGTACCTAGGACCACCCCCTCTAAATTTTGACAGGGGTACCTTGGTCCACCCCTAAATTTTGGCAGGGGTACATAGGACCACCCCCCTTAAATTTTGGAAATTGCCAAATCTAAAAATTTGGTGTGGTAGCCTAGGACCATAGTATGTACCTCTATCAGTATTGGGGGTCTATGTCGTTCCCTTTCATGGGTAAAAAATTGCCAAAAATTCAAATTTCGGGGGTTTTTGACCTAATTTATCCTCTTTGATGAGGTGTTATTACCCTATATGGTTATATGGACGTATACAGGGGTCCATTACCTTTCATAAGACATGGGTATATTATTGCACCCCTTGAAAAATTTGGGAGGGGTACCATGGCCCACCCCTTAAATTTTGGAAATTGACCAATTTAAACATTGGGTATTATAGTACAGGACCCTAATATCTATTATGATAAATTTGGGTGGTCCACCTCATTTCCTTCTAGGGGTACAAAATTGCCAAAAATATAAACGTAAGCAATACGTTATACCAC
Source organism: Thermobia domestica (assembly GCF_964235325.1). Lineage (NCBI taxonomy): Eukaryota > Metazoa > Arthropoda > Insecta > Zygentoma > Lepismatidae > Thermobia > Thermobia domestica. The sequence continues at coordinate 284,473,235 of NC_137461.1, read as the reverse complement.
GTGTTTAGTTTTTGGCTCAATTTATCCCCTTTGATGAGGTGTTATTACCTTATATGGTTATATGGTCATGTATAGGGGTCCATTACCTTTCATAAGATATGGGTATATTTGTGCACCCCTTGAAAAATTTGGGAGGGGCACCTTGGCCACCCCTTAAATTTTGGAAATTGACCAATTTAAACATTTGGTATTATAGTACTGCACCCTAACATGTATTATGATAAATTTGGGTGGTCCACCTTGTTCCCTTCTAGGGGTACAAATTTGCCAAAATATAAACGTAAGCAATACGTTGTACCACGTGTTTGGTATTTTGGCCCAATTTATTTCCTTGGATGAAGTCCTATTACCTTATATGGTTATGTATAGGGGTCTATTCCCTATCATAAGACATAGGTACATTTGTGCACCCCTTTAAAAATTTGGGAGGGGTACCTTGGCCCACCCCTTAAATTTTGGAAATTGATCATTTTATATATTTGGTATTATAGTACTGGACCCTAACATGTATTATGATAAATTTGGGTTGTCCACCTCGTTTCCTTCTAGGGGTACAAAATTGCCAAAATATAAACGTAAGCAATACGTTATACCGTGTGTTTGGTTTTTAGTCGATTTTATCCCCTTTGATGAGGTGTTATTATCCTATTTAGTTATATGGTCATGTATAGGGGTCCATTACCTTTCATAAGATATGGGTATATTTGTGCACTCCTTTAAAAATTTGGGAGGGGTACTTTGGCCCACCCCTTAAATTTTGGAAATTGCCCAATTTAAACATTTGGTATTATAGTACAAGACCCTAATATGTATTATGATAAATTTGGGTGGTCCACCTCGTTCCCTTTTAGGGGTACAAAATTGACAAAATATAAACGTAAGCATTACGTTGTACCACGTGTTTGGTTTTTGACCTAATTTATTCCTTTGGATGAGGTCCTATTACCTTATATGGTAATGTATAGGTGTTCATTCCCTATCATAAGACATAGGAACATTGATGCACCCCGGGAGGGGATTCGGTATCATAGTACATGACTCAACATGTATCATGATAAATTTGGGTGGTCCACATCGTTCTCTTTTAGGGGTACAAAATTGCTAAAATATAAACATAAGCAATATGTTGTACCATGTGTTTGGTTTTTGGCCCAATTTCTCCCCTTTGATGAGGTTTTATTACCTTATATGGTTATATGGTCATGTATATAGGTTCATTTCCTATCATAAGATATGGGTACATTGATGCATCCTTTAAAAATTTGGGAGGGGTATTTTGGCTCATCCACTCGGTTTTAGAAATTGTTTAATATAAGCATTTGGTATCATAGTACAGGTCTCCAATATGTACCACTATAAATTTGGATGGTCCACATCGTTCCCTTTTCATAGGTAAAGAACTACCAAAAATCAAATTTCGGAGGTTATTGACCCCTATTTAGCATGTTATATGGGTATGTACAGAGGTTTATTACCTTTATATGTTTATGTTCCCTTTTAAATTTGGGAATTATCAAATAACAAAATTCGGTAAACGTTTTCTAGGACCCATTGTAGATGTTGATGTTCCTCTTATGGCCAAATATTCAAAATTTAAATGTTATTGACCGGCTTTATTATTGAATAAGTACAGGATTTATTACTTTTTTCATAAGGCACAGGTGTATTTGTGTACCAATCTTAAATTTTGGAAGGGGTACATTTCTTATTGTCGTATCAATAATTGGTAATTGTTCTTAAAATTGGATAGTATCTCATTCATTGGGTAAATCATTATGATCACGTTATCGGTTATTGACCTATGATGGGATTAGGAGTCCAGGACATTGGTACATTGAAACTTTGTAGGATAATTTGATAATGCGTCATTGGTTTTGATTATTCCCGCCAAATATAAACGTAAGCAAGACGTTGTACCACGTGATTGTCCTTGATGAGGTAGTGTACAGGGATTCATTTCCTTTGTTGTGGTACTTCTTAAGTTTGAGTACACACACACTTCTAGAAAACAGTTGGTTCTACTCAGGTAAACAATTGACGGACATTATTGACCTTATTGAACATATAATGATATGATTAACTCTAAGACTTAGGTATATCAAGAGAAGTATTCTTTAAATTTGGGAATGGTGATAAACAGAATTTTAACATAAGGTGCGAAATTTGAAACAATACATTGAACTTTAGTCACAGCTCATAGTCTAAGATCATTGGTGGTGATTGATTTGACCTTGAGCTTTAGAAATCTGATAGCTAACCTTATTGAATCTTATGACTCATAGACGAAAGGCAATACATGCTACAACAGTTTAAAATTTAATCATAAGGTGATGTAATCTGACACTAGCAAAGTTATTGTTAATGCAATTTGATTGGATGATCACTATCTTTCCTGCAATCTGATTGGTTGATCACTATCTTTCGTGCAATCTGATTGGTTGATGATTTTCAAATCTTTGCTGTATTCAGTTTTAAGTTTTGTTTAACATTTAAAAATCTTGGTTTCGTTCAACATTTTGCACTCACTGATAAATATGATCAAAACCGTTTATTTGTTAATCGAATAGTTAAAAACCGGATAAAGTTTGACGGTTAACCGTGAAATGTAAAATTTTTAGTTTGAAATTTTTTGTTTGAAACTTTTTGTTTGAAAATTCTTGCTTTCAAATTTTTGTTTGAATTTTTTGTTTCAAAATTTTGTTTGACCTTTTTTTGACAACTTTTGTTTCAAAATTTTTTTGTTTAAAAATTTTTCGTTTGAAATTTTTTTGTTTCAAAATTTTGTTTAAAATTTTGTTTGAAATTTTTCGTTTCCGAATTTTTTCGTTTGAAATTTTTTGTTTGAAAATTTTTGTTCGAAAATTTTGTTTAAATTTTTTTGTTTGAAATTTTTCGTTTCCAGATTTTTTGTTTGAAATTTTTTGTTTCAAAATTTTGTTTGAAATTTTTTTCGCTTCAAAATTTTGTTTGAATTTTTTTCGTTTGAAATTTTTTGTTTGAATTTTTTTCGTTTCAAAATTTTGTTTCAAAGATTTTTTGTTCTAAATTTTTGTTTCAAAGTTTGGTTTGACATTTTTAAAAGTTTGTGCACTCATTAGTAAAGAACTGGAACTGTTTAGAACAAAAACCTTTGACAACATTGTGGTGCAATAGTACACGTCAGAACATGATAATGCAACGTCATCAGTTTTTCATCATATATAAGTATCGTTCGAGTTAGTATTCATGATAACATCATCATGGCTACTTGTCTGCAGTTTCTAAACACGCGTGATGTGATGACATCATTTACCAAGATTACTGATTTACAACAGAATGTACCTTATAGAATCTTAGCTAGCCAAATGATCCCTACAAAGTTTGGATTAAGAATCGTAGTGAAGCTTGAAAATGATAAGAATATAATTTTACCAGCAAGATATTTACCCATCGAAGCATCAAAACAAGAAGAACTGTTACGTTTCTTAAATACTGGATCTGTATCTTTATGTTACAAAGGATTCTTGGGTCGAAGTCATCAACTTGAATTTAGTACACAGCCAGATTCGTCAGCAATTGTGATGAAATCATGAATTCAAACGTCAGCACATTTCTTTCCAATGACGTCAGCCGTAGTTGTATGAATTTGGTTGGTCGGCATGACGTCAGCAACTGTGATGAAATCATGAATTCAAACGTCAGTACATTCCTTACCAATGACGTCAGATATAACTATAAACCAGCAAATACAGTGTCATCCCACGAAATCATTTGAGCAAGTGCTTTTCAGGAGGAAAGATGTGTACTTCTAACGATAAAGAGTTCATCTTCGCAAGCTATTATCCAATAAATATATTTCAAACAAAACATGTGATGATTGGTATCAGTGCTAGAACATTTGAACCTGTGATTCGATTGGGCAAAGCAGAACAATTTGGTGTACAACTGACCTGTGAAGAATGGCAAATATTATGTTCACTAATCGACCAAATGAACGATTATTTTCATGATGAGCTAAATGTGACCATAGTCAAATCATTAGGCTCAAATCATGAAGTGGTGCTGCGTACAGTCCTCAAAGAGAAGATGGTGCTGTTACGTAAAAAGAGTACATTCCATGTCCCTCGCAACATGGTGTATCTAACGCAAACGGAATGGAACAAATTTATAAACGTATTTCAGTGTGCGAAACATGCAGTGGAAGTGTGCAACAAAACTAGTATATTCCTGAAAAAGTACTATTTTGAAAAATGTGTTATGCATATTGTACAACATGTATCTAGATATTGTGATGGTTGTCAACATCGTTCGTGGGTGCATACCTGTATTGATAAACAGTTTATTTGTGATCAAATGGACATTGAGTTTCCACCAATTGATATTGCATTAGACCTTAAAAGACTTCAATTGGAATTAAAATTATATGCTAAAGACAAACTACTGCACGAAGTTCAAAATACATTGTATCGACAATATCCAGAACCACTATCTGGTATGGATGTATGTGGAGTGTAATAAAATGATCCATTTCAATGAATTGTGTTTTTTCATTTCAAGTACAACCCCAGGTTCTTACGTGTACTATTGCACCACAATGTTGCCAGAGGTTTTTGCTCTAAACAGTTCCAGTTCTTTACTAATGAGTGCACAAACTTTTAAAAATGTCAAACCAAACTTTGAAACAAAAATTTAGAACAAAAAATCTTTGAAACAAAATTTTGAAACGAAAAAAATTCAAACAAAATATTTCAAACGAAAAAAATTCAAACAAAATTTTGAAGCGAAAAAAATTTCAAACAAAATTTTGAAACAAAAAATTTCAAACAAAAGATTTGGAAACGAAAAATTTCAAACAAAAAAATTTAAACAAAATTTTCGAACAAAAATTTTCAAACAAAAAATTTCAAACGAAAAAATTCGGAAACGAAAAATTTCAAACAAAATTTTAAACAAAATTTTGAAACGAAAAAATTTTAAAAAATTTCAAACGAAAAATTTTTAAACAAAAAAATTTTGAAACAAAAGTTGTCAAAAAAAGGTCAAACAAAATTTTGAAACAAAAAATTCAAACAAAAATTTGAAAGCAAGAATTTTCAAACAAAAAGTTTCAAACAAAAAAATTTCAAACTAAAAATTTTACGTTTCACGGTTAACCGTCAAACTTTATCCGGTTTTTAACTATTCGATTAACAAATAAACGGTTTTGATCATATTTATCAGTGAGTGCAAAATGTTGAACGAAACCAAGATTTTTAAATGTTAAACAAAACTTAAAACTGAATACAGCAAAGATTTGAAAATCATCAACCAATCAGATTGCACGAAAGATAGTGATCAACCAATCAGATTGCAGGAAAGATAGTGATCATCCAATCAAATTGCATTAACAATAACTTTGCTAGTGTCAGATTACATCACCTTATGATTAAATTTTAAACTGTTGTAGCATGTATTGCCTTTCGTCTATGAGTCATAAGATTCAATAAGGTTAGCTATCAGATTTCTAAAGCTCAAGGTCAAATCAATCACCACCAATGATCTTAGACTATGAGCTGTGACTAAAGTTCAATGTATTGTTTCAAATTTCGCACCTTATGTTAAAATTCTGTTTATCACCATTCCCAAATTTAAAGAATACTTCTCTTGATATACCTAAGTCTTAGAGTTAATCATATCATTATATGTTCAATAAGGTCAATAATGTCCGTCAATTGTTTACCTGAGTAGAACCAACTGTTTTCTAGAAGTGTGTGTGTACTCAAACTTAAGAAGTACCACAACAAAGGAAATGAATCCCTGTACACTACCTCATCAAGGACAATCACGTGGTACAACGTCTTGCTTACGTTTATATTTGGCGGGAATAATCAAAACCAATGACGCATTATCAAATTATCCTACAAAGTTTCAATGTACCAATGTCCTGGACTCCTAATCCCATCATAGGTCAATAACCGATCACGTGATCATAATGATTTACCCAATGAATGAGATACTATCCAATTTTAAGAACAATTACCAATTATTGATACGACAATAAGAAATGTACCCCTTCCAAAATTTAAGATTGGTACACAAATACACCTGTGCCTTATGAAAAAAGTAATAAATCCTGTACTTATTCAATAATAAAGCCGGTCAATAACATTTAAATTTTGAATATTTGGCCATAAGAGGAACATCAACATCTACAATGGGTCCTAGAAAACGTTTACCGAATTTTGTTATTTGATAATTCCCAAATTTAAAAGGGAACATAAACATATAAAGGTAATAAACCTCTGTACATACCCATATAACATGCTAAATAGGGGTCAATAACCTCCGAAATTTGATTTTTGGTAGTTCTTTACCTATGAAAAGGGAACGATGTGGACCATCCAAATTTATAGTGGTACATATTGGAGACCTGTACTATGATACCAAATGCTTATATTAAACAATTTCTAAAACCGAGTGGATGAGCCAAAATACCCCTCCCAAATTTTTAAAGGATGCATCAATGTACCCATATCTTATGATAGGAAATGAACCTATATACATGACCATATAACCATATAAGGTAATAAAACCTCATCAAAGGGGAGAAATTGGGCCAAAAACCAAACACATGGTACAACATATTGCTTATGTTTATATTTTAGCAATTTTGTACCCCTAAAAGAGAACGATGTGGACCACCCAAATTTATCATGATACATGTTGAGTCATGTACTATGATACCGAATCCCCTCCCGGGGTGCATCAATGTACCTATGTCTTATGATAGGGAATGAACACCTATACATTACCATATAAGGTAATAGGACCTCATCCAAAGGAATAAATTAGGTCAAAAACCAAACACGTGGTACAACGTAATGCTTACGTTTATATTTTGTCAATTTTGTACCCCTAAAAGGGAACGAGGTGGACCACCCAAATTTATCATAATACATATTAGGGTCTTGTACTATAATACCAAATGTTTAAATTGGGCAATTTCCAAAATTTAAGGGGTGGGCCAAAGTACCCCTCCCAAATTTTTAAAGGAGTGCACAAATATACCCATATCTTATGAAAGGTAATGGACCCCTATACATGACCATATAACTAAATAGGATAATAACACCTCATCAAAGGGGATAAAATCGACTAAAAACCAAACACACGGTATAACGTATTGCTTACGTTTATATTTTGGCAATTTTGTACCCCTAGAAGGAAACGAGGTGGACCACCCAAATTTATCATAATACATGTTAGGGTCCAGTACTATAATACCAAATATATAAAATGATCAATTTCCAAAATTTAAGGGGTGGGCCAAGGTACCCCTCCCAAATTTTTAAAGGGGTGCACAAATGTACCTATGTCTTATGATAGGGAATAGACCCCTAAACATAACCATATAAGGTAATAGGACTTCATCCAAGGAAATAAATTGGGCCAAAATACCAAACACGTGGTACAACGTATTGCTTACGTTTATATTTTGGCAAATTTGTACCCCTAGAAGGGAACAAGGTGGACCACCCAAATTTATCATAATACATGTTAGGGTGCAGTACTATAATACCAAATGTTTAAATTGGTCAATTTCCAAAATTTAAGGGGTGGGCCAAGGTGCCCCTCCCAAATTTTTCAAGGGGTGCACAAATATACCCATATCTTATGAAAGGTAATGGACCCCTATACATGACCATATAACCATATAAGGTAATAACACCTCATCAAAGGGGATAAATTGAGCCAAAATCTAAACACGTGGTATAACGTATTGCTTACGTTTATATTTTTGGCAATTTTGTACCCCTAGAAGGAAATGAGGTGGACCACCCAAATTTATCATAATAGATATTAGGGTCCTGTACTATAATACCCAATGTTTAAATTGGTCAATTTCCAAAATTTAAGGGGTGGGCCATGGTACCCCTCCCAAATTTTTCAAGGGGTGCAATAATATACCCATGTCTTATGAAAGGTAATGGACCCCTGTATACGTCCATATAACCATATAGGGTAATAACACCTCATCAAAGAGGATAAATTAGGTCAAAAACCCCCGAAATTTGAATTTTTGGCAATTTTTTACCCATGAAAGGGAACGACATAGACCCCCAATACTGATAGAGGTACATACTATGGTCCTAGGCTACCACACCAAATTTTTAGATTTGGCAATTTCCAAAATTTAAGGGGGGTGGTCCTATGTACCCCTGCCAAAATTTAGGGGTGGACCAAGGTGCCCCTGTCAAAATTTAGAGGGGGTGGTCCTAGGTACCCCTAGGTCATTGACCCCGGGTCAAGGTCATTGACCTTTGACCTATGACGTCACAAAAATTTTTGCTGACTCGACTAGATATACGCCGGGGCCTACTACTATGCTCAGCATTTTATTTTGTTGAATACAAAACACATTCGTATGACGCGCCAATTTTACAATAAAGTTCCTTCATGATAAAGGCTGTCGGGTTTTCACCACAGATTCAGCCATGGTTGACACTGTTAGTGCAATTCTCGATAGTAATAGTATACAGTCTTAAAGAGTGTGTTATAAAATAATGGTTTATCATTTCTAAATATTTTGAATCCGAAGAATAAGAAATAGTAAACTAGTTTACCTGAAGGAACTACATTCTGTTATTACGCGAGATATGGAGGGACTACTCCACATGTAGACTCGCGGAAACCACTTAATGGCAACCACTTAATAGGTACGAGCAGTGGCGTATTTAGGGGGTGGCTTCCGGGCTTAATCCCCCCCCGAAATCTTACTTAGTATAGTAAAGTAAATGAAATATCTTGCAGAATTTTCCCATTTCCAGGCAAAGCCCCCCCGAAAGTTAGCAAAGCCCCTCCCGAAACAAAATCGTAAATACGCCCCTGGGTACGAGACAACCAATTTTAGCTAATTTTCCACCACAGATTCAGCCATTATTAACATTGTTAGTACAGTTTGTAAAATTAACTACATGCGAAGCCACTGTTATTCTATTGACAGAATTATAATTGACGCTTCGAAGTTAATATTTATACATAATGAAGCTAGGCTTTTCTTACCTGGTGGCGTTCCTATTCCTAATTTTTACTCTCTCTCTCTCTCTCTCTCTCTCTCTCTCCACTCCAGCATTTCTAGTTATCAATAAATATTTTGAGCCTCAGGAAAAGAAACTGGCCGTCCTATTCCTATTCCATTTAGAAGAAAATGGTTATAAAAAAAACTGGACTAAATACTTTGGATTGAATTATTATTCTTTATTTATTTATTTTACTCATATTGAGAGTGACAACACCAGTGACATCGCTAAAGGGGCAAAGGCCGAGCGCCCCCAATGGTATCGTTCACTCCTCTTACTATCCACCACTAGACCAGGTCTGTACCCAGAATTATTTCATTGGGATCACATTATCTTCTAGGCCTACTAAAATTGTTATGATATAATTATTGTAACATTTTATATCTGCATTTCTTAAAGATTTTTGGTTATTGTGTAGCAATTGGCGAATCTAATTTAAATTTGCAAGGCAATTTAAAATTTTTATATTGCACTAGCAGCGTTCACCCCGCTTCGCTGCGGTCACCCCGGAACGCAATAAACTTTGTTACTTAGATAATTTTTACTTTTTCGCTTTCAAGTGATTTATAGCGCCTGTCAGTTATGTTAACCCGTCGAGTCACAGGGTCATGCGGGTTGCATATAAATACGTTTATTTTTATACCTATGATGAACTAATAACAAAGGATTTGTACGTATGGACACCTGAATGGTCAATTATCTCAAGACACTGGTAATTGAAAATTAAAGTGATATGATAAAAACCATCTAGGGTCCACATCCTAACAACCCCCCAAAAATGAAAGAAATCGGTTCAGCCGTATTAGCGTGATGAGCGGACAAAGGATTTTTTTTACGTATTGACACCTGATTGGTCAATTATCTCAAGACACTGGTAATTGAAAATTAAAGTGATATGATAAAAACCATCTAGGGTCCAAATCCTAACAACCCCCCAAAAATGAAAGAAATCGGTTCAGCCGTATTAGCGTGATGAGCGGACAAAGGATTTTGTGCGTTCTCTTTTATATATATAGATTTTCGGAAGCGAAGAAAATTATTGTCTGTGTATTTTACTGTTTCACGTAGACATGAAACGGCAAGCATAGACATGTTTTTATAAGTAAGAAAACTTATATATTGTCATTGTACGGATTGCGTAAAATGGTTTGGTAACTGGTTTAGATTTTTCTTTTCTTTGCTGAACTCATAATATTGTCAATAAACAGAGAGTTGGCATTACGTAGCTCACTAAGTGCACCTTGATTTTTATGACAAAAGCACTATAACTTAAGTGTTAATTTTCTAAGTCATATTGTTGGCAAATGCTATTTATTATTATTATTATTATTATTATTATTATTATTATTATTATTATTATTATTATTATTATTATTATTATTATTTTAAAGTTTTAAACCGAATACTACTTTCACTACTTTCTTTCGTCATTTCAATGGAAAGCAAGACGAAATAGGCAGGGCCGTCGCGTGGGTTGTAAGCACCTGGGTCGAGAATTCCCAGGTGCTCCCCACCCCCCGCGCAGTGTTATGAAAAATAACCAAAGTTTATTCTGCACTCGTAGATTTAAATAGGGAATGTAAGATTTTAAAAAGTTGTTATTATGTCAATTTTTTAGTCTGAATGGCTTTTGTAATTAAAACATAAAAGTTAATGAAACCATGGTTTTTGAATTATTGAAATCAGGTGCTATTCTTGTTTATTTTCAACTTAAATATATCAACGTACTAATAGCATAGAAGATACAAATAACGACACAAATATTAAATCCTAATATATAAGTGATAACTAGTGTTGCCACGAGACGAAACAGAACCCTTTTAGACGAGTGTCTCGAAAATGGAAACGCTGGCGGGAATGGCCAAGATTGAAATTGCCAGTGGTCATATAGATTGCAAAAGGAAAATCCCCTTTGTGAGAAAACATGTTGAAAAGCCTTCATAGAAAAGTGTCCTCTGTCTATTGAATGAAACAATCGTGATACATGAGCTTCCAGAAATATCATCCTTAATGTCTTGTCCCCAATTACCCTTGCTGTAAACTAAGGAATTATCATTTTTTTCATTTCTGGCTGGAATGATGACAAACAAAATCAAAAACAGGGAAGATTTTACAAGATTTTTATTTGGTTCCGAGCATTTAAAAAAAAATAATTGCAACAAATCTAAACATGCTGAAATGAAAAGTAGTTTCGGGATTGGTATTGATTAACACTGTGAAACCAAAATGGCTGAAATATATGGAATCAAAGTGTACACACATATCTATCTCTCTATTTATCTATATATCTTTCCATCTCTCTTTCTCTCTCTCTCTCTCTCTCTCTCTCTCTCTCTCTCTCTCTCTCTCTATATATATATATATATATATATATATATATATATATATATATATATATATATATATATATAATACATTATAAAGCAAGTGGGCTGATAGTATACGATAGTGTCGTGGATGGTGACACCTTTACATCGAACTTTGCTTGTCGTGTAAACATTATTTGACATTAGTGTCTTCATCTTCGACGTACCTATGAGCAATTTACTGTATATTCGTGTATTGAAACTGGTGAAACAAATTTCAATGTTTCAGAATGTTAAAAAAAAAAAAGCCAGGGTCGAGAAGCCTCAGACAAATAACAGCAGAGATATATTATCTTGTAAACTATTTGTCCTTGCCATGTGAGCTTATTTGAATTTATTTTTAAGACCTTTAGGCAACTTTGGCCGAATGGATGATGATGGGAAAAATTAGTGGAATGAAAAAAGTGGTAGGATACTAGACAACTTCGAGAAAACACACACATTCGAAAAATGAAATGAAATGAAATGAAATCTTTGAGTTTTACGTCCCACGGTTATGCCCGTTAGGCTAAAGGAGCCAGTGATGATGAGTAATGAATGAAATGGTGGAATGAAGAAAGTGGGAGGAAACGGGAGAACCCCGAGAGAACCCACGCACACGGTGTTTGTCCACCACAAAGTTTACTTGGCGGGGCTGGGACCGAACCCGAGACTCCAAGCACCGGAGGTGAACGCTCTACCACTGAGCCACCGCGGTCCCCACACACACTTAATGTTTGTCCACTACAAAGCTCACATGGCATGAACCGAGATCGAACCGACTACCACATACACTAGAGGTGAAGGCTTTACGGTGTAGCTACCGTGACATTTCTTGTCTTGTGTGTTCTGGGTAATACTTGTAACTTAGTTGTATCTTGATTAGCATGGTGCAGCCTGCTACATTTTACTTTCGTTCCCATGGTATGCTGCTATATTCTTTGACGTGCTTTGCACGAGACGAGACGAGACGAGACAGACTGAAGTCTCTTCTCGTCTCGTCTCGTGGCAACACTAGTGATAACAAAAACTTTGTAATTTTCTGATTTTTGCTTTTTTAAAAAAAATCTCTCCTTGCGATTAACATAAATTTTTCAGTAAATTTATCATATCGTTAGAATACTAAAGTAACTTTCCCAGGTGGCGGTTGTATTTTCATTTGCATCAACACAATCTTAAAATTATAATTTATGTTCCAAATATGTGTATTCTGCAAAACAATGCTAACGATACGTTGTTCCAAAACATGTAGTATAAATATCATATAATGATAACATAAAAATACTAATAAATTAAAATAAAAGTGAGCAAAATTAACTGCATAATGACATATACATACTTTATTCAAACACTTAATGGTATTCTCCTGACTTTTCTGTGAGCAAATATGGACAATATCTCCTTGAAATCTAACTTCCTGGCTTCACCATTTTCAATAACTTCTATGGCAAATAAATTAAGTCTTTCCTAGGTCATTATTCAGCGTATATACTTCTTTACCAGTTTTAACTTACTAAAATGTCAATGGGGTAGGCATTCTTACATAAATATAAAAAAATAGAAAATTATTTTTAAAAAAATAGATGTTTGTTGGACACGAAAACGAACAGTTTAGAATGATCGAGCTCCTAGTGTGATGACCACAGTATTTCATGTCACGGACCCCTCCCCCTCCTTTACGAAATCCTGGCTACTTGCCTGCTTCGGGTCGAAATAAAGCGAATACCCTATATGATGCCCAGGACTGGATTAATCTATCTGGAGACCCGGGGCTAGAAAAAAAAATGTGGTCCCTCCTGACTTTCTCTAATACATTTCTATGAAGTACAGAAGGAAAGTTAAGGGAATATGTTTTATATTTTTGGTTATATTTTATTTTATGATGATGATTGTATCTTCATTTTTTCTTTTTAAATAGCTCGCTTTTGACGTTTTGATCAGAGTGGAGGCCCGGGTTTATAACCCCCTTAATCCGGCCCTGATGATGCCATACTCTCCAGGTTCTTCTTCAGCCGTTATAGGGAATCAAAATTTCGCTATGTGGCAACATCCCAGATTAATTTGGAGCCATTAGCATTGTTCTACGAATCCAACAAACAGCTGTACATCGGTTTGTATGCAAATAAGTGGTGTTAGTGTTTAACGTATAACGACTTTAACTTCTACCTGGAAAGAATCGATGCAATTATTTGATAGACTGGTAGATCTTCACTGTAGTTCTTTATCTGCGACGTTGCCACATAGTGCAATTGGCGTATCCAGACGAGGACCTAAGAAATTAAAGCTGACATTGTCACTGAACAACACCGAAAGCGTTGTTCTTCTTTTATTTCACTTATATTAAGAAGGCATTAAAAAAAGGAATTATTCTTCGTTATTAATTTCTTTACTTTCAAATATGATCTATTTCATAAATCTTATTCTCTCTATAAGAAGAACAGATATTTCAGTTAATATCCTAAAGAGACACATAACTACCTTGATTTCACTCATATTGGTAGGCCATTACCGAAGGAATTAATTTTCTTTATTTGTTTGTTTCACTTATTTCTTTACTTTCAAATATGATCTACTTCATAAATCTTATCCTCTCCGTAAAAACAGATATTTCAACTAGTATCAAGTAAACACCGACTAAGTGGCACAAAGATCACGTCCAGGCCGGAACTGTCAGAAATTCAGGAGAATAGAAGAAGCACACAGTGTAAGATGTCGATAAATGAACAACAAGAATTTTAGTAATGATCCAAATTGCGATCTTGGACAATAATTAATTTTTGAATCAGGAGCCACAAAATTTTTGAACGGTCCCTAAATCGAGTTTTCGTATTTTCTAGAGAATAAGCACACCATACTGACTAGTGAATTAAGTAATAGTTTAGGTTAAGTTACACTATATCTAGTTCTCCAGATGTAAGGCCTACAAGAATTTTTTTGATTGAAATATATTGGATGTTTTGAGTCAAAAATATACGAAAGGGGTTATCCAGCTCGTTTGCTGTGATGATTTTAAATTTCCCCTCTCCGATGTGCGAAATTCCTCTTCCGAGAATACTATTTCTCCCTTCATGCTCAATGCAGTTACCACTATTTTCGAAATATTACTTCTCATCTCTCGTGTGTTTAAAGTTCCTTCTCTCGGGTGAAAATTTTCAGAAATAAATGAAATTAAATTAAAATTCTAATTTGACGTTCTCTAGGCTATAAGTGACCGATGACTACTGGAAAGTGAAGGATCTGGAGTGTTAAAGGGGGGGGGGCAGCCAGAACCCACACTATGATAGGCAAGGACGGATCCAAAGGGGGGCTATAGGGGCTATAACCCCCCTTGACCCTCAGGTATACACTGGATAAAATGGACTTTAATGCTATTTTACACTGGATAAAGCGGCAAACTATTGTTTAGCCCCTCCCTTGATCATATCCTGGATCCGCCATTGATGATAGGTATATCATGAGTTTACAATTCTTCATGGGTCCTGTAGAAGTTTCCAACTTAACTCTCTCCTTATATATATTATGGTGAGTTTGAACGTTGACATTGTGGACCTCAAGTAGTGTTTTACACATTGCATAACAGAAAAACTCCAACTAAAACTATAGTTATTAGCTAATATTTCAAAAAAATTCCAATAAAGAATAAAAGGCAACCACTCCTGTAAAATTCCAAAAATACATAAATGATAGTTTGAATTATTTTTGTCACTCAAAAAACTTAGAGGGCCTAGGCTCTCCTGGCCCCGACCAAGTTCCGCCACTGCTAATGGAAGCGAATATTTTATATGGTTGTATAAATTAACTGGTAGAATGATAATGCGGGAGGAAATCACAAAATCCTGTGGCCAGCATAAATTCGCATGGTCGGAGATTGACGCCGGAAACTCTCGTACCAAACGCTAGCGCTCTACCACTAAGCCACCATGTTCCCACACTGACTTAGTGATTAAATGGTTAGCTTATCAGTCTTTCACACGGGAGTCCTTGTTTCGATACCTTATCAGATAGCATCTGTGTTGATGAAGGATGTTTCACTACAATCCATTACTATGAACGGAACGCTTAAAGCAGGTAGGACCAGTGAACATATATTTATAAACACATTTCGTTAATAATAATAATAATAATAATAATAATAATAATAATAATAATAATAATAATAATAATAATAATAATAATAATAATAATTTAGAAGTAAATTTATAATTGTCAATGTAAGTACTCACCACTAAGACCAGCTCCCACAACTATAACAGGATCTTTAGCTGTCATGTTGTTTTCCGAAGAATAGAAGTTTAAAACAAACAACTAGTTAACTATATCTTGCAACTATTCAAAGTGTGTTTGGTTTCTATCGACAAAAGATAACCTTTATCGATCATAAGTCTTACGTATTTCATGACTCGAAGCGGAAACTAGTCGAGGAAGCACGAAAACTCAAGAGACGATAAAGAAAAAAAAGAAGACAAAATCTTACGCAATATGAAACTTTCTCACTATGACCACGAAAGTTAATAGAACTCGCATATTTATCATTGGTCGACGGAAAAAGAAAAAAACACTCTCATCACAAAAATTACATAAAAGTTAATTGCTGTATGTTAGTGATACATGTTACAGCAGGTGCACGCGTAAACATATGTTTTGTTTGCTTCTTTTGTTGAACAAAGTAGTAAGCACTTACATTGTAAATGTGTACACGTTCCCTGCACGGGACACGGCAAGCTGTTTCGTTTGTCTCTCTGTTGTATATTTAGACGTCAGTTGTACTACTCTGTACGCACTCACTTGCCAAACTTGATTTTCAAGTCTTCGTATTGTAAAAAGTAATGTACTAAAGCAAATGAGATTTGTTGCCAAGTTTTGGTAGCATCATCGATATGTGTACACAAGGGGGATTGCGGAGTATTAAACCCTCCCCTTGAGCAAAATATTACAGAAAAATAAACACTTAGGCCTATATGAAGATATGGAGACTCAAAAAAGTATTGGGCCGCGGTGGCTCAGTGGTAGAGCGTTCACCTCTTGTGCATAGAATCCCGGGCTCAAACCCTGCTCTCGCCAAGTGAACTTTGTGGTGGACAAACACCGTGTGCCAGGGTTTTCTCGGGGTTCTCCCGTTTCCTCCCACTTTCTTCATTCCACCATTTCATTCATTACTCATCATCACCGTCTCCTTTAGCCTAACCGGCATAACCGTGGGACGTAAAACTCGAATATTTCATTTCATTTTTCAAAAAAAGTATTCTTGGATGGGAGACCCGGGTTCGATTCCCGGTGGGAGCTCATGTGGTTCGGATTCCACATTAATCAGTAGTTCCACGTCTCATATAGCCTTGCTGCTGAAAGGGACGCTAAGCTAAAATCAACTCAACTCAAAAAACTATTCGTACACCCAGTTTTATTACAATGGACATTTCCACTTATTTTCTTTTTTATTGCTCTAAAAAACATTTTAGAGTTAGCTGATTACGGGGAACACTTCCTTTCACTCATGCAACGATTCAAACTAGTCGAAATTTGCGATTGAATTCCGGTCTGCTACTCGTGTGCTTGAAACAACGACCACCATGTTTGTACGTCACAGGTCCGTACAGGGAAAAGGTCTGCGCCGCTCACTAGGGAAATGACAGCGAAAGATACGATGCATATTTTTCAAATGTGTACGACGTTGCTAATAACTCAAAAAATAAGAAAAGTAACAATTTAAGATTTATTTAAAAAGCGAGATATTTATTTATTTATTACCAATTATTTGAATATATTTGAATATCTTAGGACAAACTTGAAGTATACTAGTTTGCTAGTCATTCTTCCCAATTTTGTAGTAGTTACTCGCATTGGTATCAATAAAAAGAGAACTGAGCACTAGTCGTCTCGATTGACCTCGGAGAAGCCCCGCCCTTTTGAAGTAACCACACCTCTATTCTCGAGCCGAGTAACTACTCCGCGTTTGATATCATTAAGAACCAAAGACTCCTCTGTGATGCTAGTAACTTCTTCAAATTTGTGGAGCAAGCTAAATAGGTGACTCCGTGCGAAATATGGCAGAGTATATGATTGTTTTGCTACGTAGAAAAACTTGTAAACTGCATAGAAATGTTGCAAATGGAGATTACAAAAAACATTATAAGTTCATGAAAGAAAATGAGTGATTAGCTCAACATTTTTTTTTTTTTTTTTAGGAGAATCAACCGAAATTCGGGGTGGTGCACTACGTAATGAGGAAAAAATGTGGGTTTTCTTGCGTTACGTGAGTGATCCGGGATTCCAGGTCGGAATGTCAGGGGATTCTGGTGTGGCTCAAGGTACTGTGTCTATGACTACAACAAGTGTAATGGATTCGATTATTGCGAAATCTGAAAATACGGAAGTATGCGTAATATGCAAACAGCAAAAGCAGAGTGGCAAGAACAATATACTTTACCGGGTGCGATCAAAGCACTTGACTATACACACGTGGCAATAAAAAAATCTAGTATTTTGGAGACAAATACACAAATAGGAAGAGCTCGTTCGTGGCTAAGCGGTTAGCGTACATGCCTTTGGCATGGGAGACCCGCGTTCGATTCCCAGCGGAAGCTCATGTGGTTCGGATTCCACGTTAATCAGTGGGTCCAGTCTCATATAGCCTCGCTACTGAAAAGGACGTTAAACTCAAAATCAACTCAACTCAACGTTGATAGGAAGGGGATATACATGAGAATGTATTTTGTTTATGTCAAGGCGAAAGGGGACACATATGGTGTGGAAAACGCAATCAGGTGGACGTGCTTTATGAAGTGACTGGCTTGACTTTTTTAAAAAGGAAACAAAGGAGCCAAGTGTCTGATTTCGTTCTTAAAGCCAAACAATCTACAAAGATCTTGAACAACACGTGATATGCACTTGTCGTGTTAATCTTGATATTGCTGGATTCGAATCAACACCCATCAGCTCCAATAGGTTCGTTCCCATGGTTTCAGTGTTACTTTTTTGTTCTTTTTTTTTTTTTTTTTTTTTTCTCGCTCGAATATTAAAGATTCTCTTTTGGATTTGTGTCTGAGTCGTCGATGTATTTGATATTTCGATGCATTTCACTGTAATAATTGCCTTCAAAGCCTTGGCTTTCCTTCGTTTACTTTCTGGTAACTGTGACCTTGAAAGTACTACTCGAAACTCTTTTATAACATCCACAAATGCACTTTGATTGAAGCTGTCGTTGCTACTTGCCCGTTTCATGGCGTTTAGGATACTACGCCATAGGTTAAAAACAACGAAATGACCGCGCAAAGGATGAGAGAAATGAGTAATTTCTTTTATTGATACGACTGACTCACTGCCATGCGCAGAGGAAACGCGAGTGAACGTCCATAAATCTGGAGCAGTCTAGACCTGAGTAGTGGCTTGTTTTATTGATACGAAATTGAGGGCGGAGATTACTCCACGTGTAGTTACTCCGATTCTCGAGCAGGACTTCTCAGGAGTAGTTACTCATTTTTATTGATATAACCCAATATAAGACAAATCAGTCTACTAGACGAAACTTAACAAGGCTGAACACTTCAAACGTTTGTTTTTATGACTTTTTTTAATTTTTTTTTAATTTGTGGACTTCAGAACACAAAACACAATACTTTTATTATATGATCTTTTGCAAATGTACCACCATATGCGAAACATTAATCATCTTAGAGATGAGGGCAGGCTTGTAGCCACCCCAAAAATGTAGAGGGTGCGGTAGAAGTTGGAGGGCTAATCCAACCATATTATAGTTCATTAGCAAGCTTACCTTGAAAATTTTAGGGGCCAGTAATAATTTAGGAGAGCTGCCTCCCGTGGATACGGGCCTGGTTGAAGAGGAGAAAAAAATATAAATAAACTTATGTTGGTTTACAGCGGCGCAAATCTGTCTTCAACATTGGGGGGGGGTAAGACCATAAGACCGTTCCCATATACATACCCATGTTATATACAGTGGCGGATCCAAGGGGGCTATAGGGGCTATAGCCCCCCTTGACGCTCAGGTATACACTGGATAAAATGGACTTCAATCCTGCTTTACACTGGATAAAACGACAAAATATGGTTTAGCCCCTCCCTTGATCATATCCTGGATCCGCCTCTCTCTCTCTCTCTCTCTCTCTCTCTCTCTCTCTCTCTATATATATATATATATATATATATATATATATATATATATATATATATATATATATATATTGTTTTAGGCGATGTTCAAAGTATTTATGAAGTGAAAAACAATGCTGTAGAGGATCTGGGAGGAGCAGAGTTGTCATCAACATTGGGAGACGGGCATATTTGAGGCTTATTCTGGGGGGATATCAATTTCATCTCACTTTCCTTTGTGGCAATCGGACACAAATCATCATATTTTTCCTCAAAAACACATTTTAAATGAGATTATTGGGGGGGACAGTCCCCTCCAGCTCCAAGATTGGAGGGGATATGTCCCCCTCATCCCCTCCCCGGGATTTGCACTCGTGTTTGTATACTTGAAACACTATTTCGTGTGAGGTTATTAAAAGGAAAAAGCTGAAGTTTCAAAATAACATAAGTAACACGCAATGAATTTCTGTCTCAGGCTCGAAAAATCCTGGACGCCAGGTAGTCAAGGCGATTTGAAATAGGAGTCTGGTTCCTAAATAAGTTAAATCAAAAATAAAGTTTGAAGGCCTATGTATGAAATTGTATTATTATAGTGCCTAGGTTTGAGAACCGGCCCCTAGGTCACAAGAAAAATTCTCGAGCACTTTTCTTGTTTATGATGGTTTTTCGGCAGCCGAACTTCTGTCTGCCTCTATTTGCTGCAGCTCTCTTCAGCTTTAAAGCTTTTCCCTTGTAGAGACGATACTTGTTGCATTAAGATAAGAATAGTTGTATCAATGATGTGGGTGACCAATTGGTAATATGCAGAGTAAATAGTAGAAAAAATGGAAGGATGCAATCAAGGGCGCTGATTTCTCTGTAAATGGGGGGGGGGGAGCATTCAGATGCAGAAGGTATATATATATATATGAGGATTTTAAGATCAATTGCATTCAAATTATGCCAAATATTGTATATTCATAAATATAATAGGGGTCCCATATGAGCTATGTGAGAGCCATCCCCCCCCCCTCGGCCCATCCAGGATCGACGCCTTTGGATGTAATAGGATATGCATATTTCAAAAGGGATTAAGAGCTTTTTGGTGCAGAAAGTGCTTATTTGTAGCCGTAGTATAATAGCATGGAGATTCACAACAAATCTTCAAAATATAGAAAAGCTATAATATGTAGCCTAGATATTCTCAATCTGCGCATCGGCGTGGGAGACCCGGGTTCGATTCCCGGCGGGAGCTCATGTGGTTCGGATTCCACGTTAATCAGTAGGTCCACGTCTCATATAGCCTCGCTGCTGAACGGGACGCTAAACTAAAATCAACTCAACTCAACTCAATCTGCGCATGAACTGATATAGTGCTTAGACTATAATGTTTTTGGGGTAATACAATAGCAAAGTAATCCTGCTTAAGTGTACAAATACAGTGGGTAAAAAAAGTATTTGGACAGCTAGACCTAGGATGAAAACACAAGAAAATACCAGATATGCAAGTCAGTATAGACCAAAAGATTATTGGGGTATTAACACCAGAGTTAAGATAGTTTTGTCGCCTACTGAATACTGCCATGTACCCCATACGACAGCCGTGAGTGAAGGAAAAAGAAATAGGTAGGTAGGAGGGTAGCAAAAAAAAAAAAAAAAGTATTTGGACAGCGCTGTCATCGCGAACAAATCACGCAAAAATTGGGGCTGAAGAGTTGCTTCAGTGCATCTGGGTAGTCTACAAAGTAGAGTGAGGCAGTTCATAGCAGCTGAAGACGAAACCAGTACCATGGGTGGAAAACGGAGAGAGACAACGCTAGAGGAACGAAAGTTAATTGTGAAATTGTATGGAGAAGGTAAAAGTTACCGAGAAATCGGCCGTATAGTGGACAAGTTACCTTCCACTATTGGTTATATTATAAAGAAACACAAGCCGACCAAGGAAATTAAATCCCCGACAAGGAAAGTACATCATTAGAACTTGTGAAGAAAAATCCACGAACAAGCGCAAGACAGGTCGCCACATCACTCGCCCAGGACATACAAGTGAATGTTACACCTCAAACAGTAAGAAATACACTTAAAACAGCAGGTTTTCAAAGATGTACAGAAAAATAAAATTGTCAGACAAACAGAAAGAAAAGACTAGAATTTCCAAAGAAGTACCAAAATGAACCTGTGGACTTTTGGCACAACGTGATTTTCACAGATGAAACTAAAATCAACGAATTTGGAAGTGGTGGATACCACATGTGTGGCGAAAGAAGAATAAAGCATTCGGAAAACAGAATATCGTTCCAACAGTTAAACATAACAGCTGTTCAATGATGGTATGTGGGGGGGGTAAATGCTAATGGAGTGGGAAATATCCACGTGATTGATGGTATTATGACTGCGAGAGTGTATTTGGAGATCTTACAATCAAACTTAAAGGGTAGCGCGCTAAAACTTCTCTTGGGTGATAAGTGGATGTTCCAACAAGATAACGACCCCAAGCACCGAGCTTACGATGTTCGCCAGTGGATCCTTTATAATACACCCCACTAGCTGGAAACTCCTCCGCAATCACCAGATTTGAATCCACTGGAGAACTTATGGTTTGAACTAAAGAAAAATATCCGTAAACGCAACCCTACCAGCAGAGAACAGTTGATTCGGTATGTTCGACAGGAATGGACAAAATTTGATTCCGCCATTTGTTGTAAATACATCAATTCAATGCAAAACGTCTTCAAGTAGTCGTCGCAGCTAAAGGGTATCAGAAAAAGTACTGAGAGGTCCTCTTGTTTTCATTTCATAGCTTTTTTACGTTCATTTTTCGTTTGTCCAAATACTTTTTTTGTTCTACTGTCAACTGTTCTTATCTTTCGTTCGATATTATAGTGTATAATTTTTAGATTTGTTAATAAGTATACATGCAAATAAAAGATTGTATTTGCCCCTTGTTTCCAACATACAATCCAATCTATTATCTTGTTATGTACGCTGTGAAGTAGCGGCTCTTTTGTTTTTGTGCGAGGTGTCCAAATACTATTTTTACCCACTGTATCTAAAATACTTGTAATGAAAGAACATTACAAATGACCATTAATATATTTCAAGCTAGGAAAATAGGTCTTATTAACACTTTATGTTTATATACAGTAAGTGTATTACTTATTTTGCCATTTTTTCTTTCACTATTCTACTAAATTTATTTGTAGTTTGCAATAAGAAACTGTAATATGAAAAGATTCCCCGAAACTTCCAATGCAACTCACAGAGCGATATGGACTTGTGACGTCACGCCAAAATGAATGTGTTGCCGTGACTAAGCAGCTCATTTTTCCATTGAAGGTTGTATCTTCGTAACGAAGAAATATTTTTCTGAGATTTTTGGTATGTGGTATATTGAAGACTAGTTCTATACAATGGTGTCATTAAATTACAGCCTTTGGTCAAAACGGAAATGTCCATTTCACCATGACATTTCACCATGCAAATTTTAAGTACAATTTTACGATTGCTACGATTTTAAGTATGCTACCTTATCATGAACAACGAAGGGGATGGAAACAGCACTCGCACTCAGAAAGCCCTGAACACTACAAATACAATCTAATTGTGTCTGATTTTTTTTTAAATAATAAACTATTATGCTAGCGAAAGATAAAACAAACACACATGCAGAGGAAAGACGGTCGTTCTTTTCATAGAATCCAATATCAAGCTTCAATCTAAATATATCAGTTAGCAATTCCATCGAAGCTAGCTCTTTTGTCTTTATTACTTGATTTTCCTTCTACGTCTGTTATTTTAAAAAAAAAATGTTTCCACCTTCAATCATAGGGAACTTATTTGTGACAAAGACAAGACTAGTTTCATATCAAAACTATGAAAACTAACTAAATGGAACAGGTGTTCATGCTGGGATTTTTTTGACCATTTGCTTTAAGACTGTCCATGTGACCTTAAACTAACACGACCTAAACATGATTTATGGATGTAGTATTCAAATAAGCCTGCTTAGTAAATTTAACTACTATCAACATGAAGTCTGTTTCGTACATATTTAATTGAGTTGAGTTGATTTTGAGTTTAACGTCCCGTTCAGCAGCGAGGCTATATGAGACGAGACGTGGACCTACTGATTAACGTGGAATCCGAACCACATGAGCTCCCGCCGGGAATCGAACCCGTGCCTCCCACGCCAAAGGCGCGTACATATTTAAGAAAATAATAACATTTTAAAATTGATTAACACTTTGTGGGGTTCCCTCTAGCAGCTATGATTGCCTGAAGCCTTTTCGAAATGGAATGAACCAAGTTCGCTGTACTTGCAGCTGAAATGTTACAAATTCTTCCAATAACGCATTTTTGAGAATTGCTTTTTAGAAATAATCATCCATTTTATTTTTTGGTCAAGCACTCCTTAAAAATGCTCTTTAGATTTGATATCTGGTGATTGTGGGCGTGTGAATTTGTTTGGATACACTCATTAGCGCTTGAATCATTATTGTGCATAAATATTAAATCTTTATTAAGACTCATTCTTAGAGCACTTTATAGCAGATTGTTCTTCAAAATTTGGTTCATTGTTCCATTTATGAAGCACAAACTCCCGATTCAAGCAGCACTTAATTCCCTAAACAAGCACACTGATGCTCTATCATGTTATTCTGGGTGTAGGATTCTTGAGGTCCATCTATGTATTATTCTTTCTCTACGTAGTTCTTCTCCCATCTGAAGGAAATAAGTTGTACTTACTCTCATCGCTGTAAAGCATATGTATGCTAATCACACTCGACCCTAGCGAATAGGAGCTAAATACACGATTCTGATTGGTTTGAGTTATCCGTTTCAAGCTACGTAACATGCGTATAGCACAAATCAAACGCCAGATGCTGTCACCCTCGTAGCGAGCGGGATAGTAATGAAAATCGCTTTTGGCGTGGGTTCAAACCCCGCCCAAGGAAATTTTTATTTTTTTAAATTTTCATAACACTTTTATCATTAAAACAAGATAAAAATAATACTCATTTCCGCTTGTACGTAATATATAATGCATAAATCATGCTTTTCCCACCATTTACCTAGAGATTCCTGATATCCCATATAAACAACGACGTTATAAACCTACAGAAGAGTAAGAAGTGGGGCCCCAGTTACAGAAGTAAACTATAGTGAGACAGGACCCAGGTATAATCGAAAAATAGCAGAAATTTAAAAGTTTAGATCAGAACCTAGTCAAAAATCAGATCAACAAAACCTAACAAAAAAAATGTTTTGGAAACCCTGGGTACCTGCTAAAATGTAGATACGAACTGAAAAATCTTAATAGAAACATCGTGGAAGCGTGGTAGTTTGGAGGCCATTTTGATAGACAACCGACTGAAACTTAAAAAGACTACTTACAATAATTAACAAATATTAACTTTGAAACAATGCTAGGCTTACGGAAAAGTATCAGTAGAAAATTTAGTTTTGTTATGTGTAGTTAAATTTCTTGTCGTCTTGTCACACACCTTCGGGTAAGGCTACGGAAGGGGTTTGGCATTAGCATGTATAAATCCGTGTTGATATCATTGAGCCTGTTTTAAATTGATTGGGTTGCTGGATAATCTGGTTACTGTAGAATGCTACCAATAATTAATAACAAAATTTCCTACAGTAAACCTTCTACTTGATGTTAACTCTGAACGGTTACTAGTATTTAATGGATCTGCATTAGTTACTGGATGGTAACGAGAATACTCAAATATCTTACCCTCAGGAATAGTGTTGCCATATTTTACAATTAGAAAAGAGGGAAATTCTAAACCGTAAGTACTGATAACTTGTATATTACGAATACTGACATGGGATTCTTCGGACCATTTTTTAAAGTGATTTCTTTGTTAGTGGACGCATCTAATGTACTTTTCTAACGAAACTAAAGTAAAGCAAATTTAGTTTTCCCTTTAATGTTTTATTAATTTCAACAAATGTGAGTCTCGAATTGTAAAGTAAGTAAGTATTACAGTGCAGTAAGATATCCGTAAGAAAAGTCCCCCCCCCCAAAAAAGCCATATATGACAGATATTGTTCATATGGTTTTCTCTCTAAGAAAGACAATAATTTCTAAATTTTTATCATAAGAAAGGTAAAATATATGAATTTAAGGGTCTTGGTCCATCTCTTACAAAATTTGTAATCATTTTTAAAGATTGCTACTTGAAATCGTACTAACATACAAAATTACCACGGTTTCACAATATATGAAACAGCATAAACATTTTAAAAGAAAAAAAATATTAATAATGAATCTAATCTAAACAAAATGCTAAGAATGCCGTAATTCATTTCTGAATATATAAAGGCTAAGCGAACACATCTAGGTTAGGTTAATTAATCTAGGTTAGGTTAGGTAGGTTAGATAGGCTGTTTTGTTACTTATTAATATGTGCCATGCAGTGGCGTATTTAAGGGGAGCTTCCGGGCTTAACCCCCCCGAAATTTTATTTTAAAGTAAAGTAAATTAAATATCTTGCACAATTTTCACATTTCCAGGAATAAAATCAGTAAAGCCCCTCCGAAACAAAATTGTAAATACGCCTGGTCATGTAATAACGGATTGAAACGAATGTTTTATGAATAATATCTATATAGAATGACCCAGTTCTTGTTTAAAGGAAAAGATTGGGAATATGTTGTTTCTTCTTTCGTGCATCTTGTATTTAATTTAAAATAAGCTTGAAGTAATGTTCTAAAGAAGTATGGCAACACGTTTCATGATGTAGTTGAGGACGTTGTTATGATATGGATTTTTTTTAATGAATGATTATAGTTCACATGCTGGATGGACTATTAAATGATCGAACATCATTGATGACTGCATACAATGATCATGATCATGCAATACCATAAGGATGAAAAATAAACATATGTTAGGCGTATGTACGAAGATAAATCAATAAATAAAATATATCCAGATTGAATCCTTATCTTCTATTGACTTCAAAACAAATAATTAAGCATCTTCTCATTAACTGATAATGAGTATTTTATTGTGCTCATCGATGTACAATGAAATAATTTCTGATATCATTACTGTTTGAAAGAATTACAATAGCTGTGATCTGTATATATTTGGTTATAAAACAAATAACAGCTTTCTTGTTGAAAATTACAGCTTTTCTTTTTAAGAATTTCTTCTTCGTTCGATATATATATATATTGCAATTTGAAACTTCTTGATTAGATTGACTTCACCGCAAGTTTCTGGATCATTTGTCATACATCTAAATTAAGAACCGTTGCCTTAGGAAAAATTCTACTTTAAAATTTACTCCATACGGATGTTTTTTTTTTTTCTTTCAAGTTAAGACAGTCGACTCTGAGCTATCTAAATTTACTCTCGTTTATTAATTTATTTAAGTATTTATGATAAATATTGTGTGTTTTTTTTTTAAAAGTAGTTTGACGATTTAGGATTTGTTTCCAGGAAAACAAATTTAAATTGCCCCTCACACGCTTCCTTGTCATGAACCTAAAGCAGTTGGCTAGAGTGTAGCGCGAAAAAAGATATGCCTCTGACCCGTTTCCTTGTCATGAACCTAAAGCAGTTGGCTAGAGTATAGCGTGAAAAAATGCCGCTGAAATTCAGTTGGTTCAAAAAGTCACTAGACTTATTTACGTGCTTAAGGGTGAATTGCAGGTGCTTCTTTCGATTCCTGTTGTGCACTGATTTTTTTTTCTTTCTTGAGATACGTTCGTCATTGCTGCTGTTTTCAACAAATCCACTAAATCCTTTACTCTTCGTCACTGCAGCTCATTTGTAATCTGAGGGGGACTTGTTTTAGAATATTTTTTGATAGTACGCATTATAATGTTCTTTTCTCTATTTGATAGTATATACCCTTGGGGGACCACTCCTAAATTCGTTTTTAACTGATTGGATAACACAGTATCTAATGTATCTTGTATCACTGAACTGTTGGACGAAATCATCATGTTATTTTTTTTAATATTTCAGACAATGATTTATCTTATTCTGAAGCTTTTTCCCTATCTTTTCTTTTTTTCTTTTTCTGTCCTCTGTCATTTGTTTTCCTTTGTACTCTATGCCATCTTTTGCAATACTTTTTTTTAAAAAACAAATGAAGTTCAAGAAATTAATTGATATCTCTTGTTTATGTATTGTACCACTGCAAGAGTAATAATACTAACAATCCTTATCATTTTTTAAAAAATATATACGGTGTACGAATACATTTACGACGCGAGGAAGGCATGATTAAATTCAGGAAATATTGTATACATGGAGCAACTAGTAAACTCTGGATGCAACATAGTGCAGATGTAATCCAAGGTTGTTATATATATAACTACTTTGCTCATAGAATGATCATACGTAAATATGACTTCATTCTTAAAAAATAATAACTGTGCGAATACTTTGTTAATTTACTGTATTCAAAAAACACAAGTGTCCTGAAAGGACATGAGATTAAGTATTTCAACACTCACTTGACGAAATTCTGCCACTGCTCAAAAGATTATAATTATCTTTACTATTAGGTTTATTTAGAAAATAGAAGCTGTAATAAACTAATTTAGGGGGCCAACAGGGAACATAATTACAACCTCATTTGATATATAGGATGTTTCAAACCAACACCGACAACGTTTGGAAGGTGATTTCTGAGACCAAGATAAGACAAAAAGTATAGACCAACCTTGGTGCGCAAATGCTTCCTTTCTGAGTTATAGGCTACCGAAAATATGAAAGAACTTTAAAGAGACATAGCTCCAAAACTATGGGACGTACCGTAGTTGGGTTGAGACTTCACTTAGGAACTAATATGTGCACTATCCAAAAATACATATTTCATAATCCTAAGGTACTCACGAAACAATTTTTATACAGGGAGTTTGGCTACGGGCATATAATTTGAAGTACTCACTAACTACCTCGATAAAAATTATTACGGAAGTACCGCAGGAGTCTGAAACTTGGATATTTGGATTGGGCACATATTACTTCCTAAGTGAAGTCTTGACCCGACCACGATAGTTCCCATAGTTTTGGAGCCATGGAGCTTTGAAGTTCATTTTTTAATGTTTTCGGCAGCCTATAACTCCGAAAGGAGGTATTTGTGCACCCAGGTTGGTCTATATTTTTTGTCTTATGTTGACACTGACATACTAAAAAAATACAAAATAAACCATTTTTTTTTTTTTTTTTTTTTGCTTGTTTTTCATAAGTGAAAGGAGATAATGAAATGCAACTTACCACAAAACGCATATCATAATGTTATTCTACAATAGAAAATATGAACCTGAAGAATTTTCAGTGTTGTCATCCATAGAAATTACAGTGTTGCCAGAATAGCATTTAACCCAAAATCTAAGTTAAGGCAGCAACTAGGAAAACGATCTCAACTGCATTTTATTATGTATCATGTTGTCTTAGAATCCTGTGAACTATTTTTTAAATAATAGTTGTATTTAGTTTGTAATAAACAAGATAGTTTTAGCATACAGTAATTAAAATTAAATAATAATGTTATTTAAAAAGTAGTTCACAGGATACCAAAACAACATGATACGTAATCAAATGCAATTGAGTTCGTTCTTCTAGCCTCTGCCTTAACTTAAATTTTGTGGGAAATGTTATTCTGGCAAGGCTGTAATTTCTGTGGATGGCAAAACTGAGAATTTTTCAGGTTCCCACATTATCTATGATTGTTATAAGTTGCATTTCATTATCCCCTTTCACTTATGAAAAAAAAGCAAAAGAAAAATGGTAGATTTTGTATTATTTTTAGTGTGTCAATCTCTTGAATTAGAAATTTCAATTCATTTTTCTAATGATACCGGTCAAGACTTTTTCCTCCTCTATTCCAACCAAAACCTGAAGTGACGCTAAAAATTTGAAATGACGTTGCTAAGGATCTTCGCTACACAGTGATGACACCAGAGGAGGGTCAACCTCCGGTGGAGAAAGGCCAAGTAATAAAAAAAAAAAAAACCTACCCTTTTCGATATACAAGGAAATAAGTGCCCGCTCCCAAAATATCTCTGCCCTTCTCTTTGCCCCGAAGAAACTAAATCTGTGTAAAGAAAATGAGACGAGAAGTACATTTTAAATTCGAGACGAGACAATACATTTCACGAGTCTCGTCGGCGACACTATTTCGTCTCGCTAAACACTTTTTAGTGTTACATGATTTATAGTATGAAAACTATAAGTTGATAAAGTGATACAAGCACAATGAAGAGTATTTATCAACGTTTAAAGGTATGCAAGTCATTATACAATATACTCCAATAATTAACATAGTTTGAATGTTGTTATATCACACATTTCGCTGACCTCTCGTGATGTCGAAGGATTCTGTAAACTTCTAGGCGAAATTAGGAAAATAAATCAGAGCATAAATTTTCCAGATGAATTTACGAAACGAGATAAAAGTTGAGAATCGAGACAAAACGGGAAAAAATATTCGACAATAGAAACGACACGAGACGAGACCTTTACAAAATTTATGAGACAAGACGAGACGAGAAAACCTTATTTCTCGTCTCGTAGGCAGTCTTCATCCTGGCGAAATTAAAATACCGCTAATTTTACAGTAATTATGTGATATCTTCAAACAGATAAAATATATTATCGAAATGTGGAACAAGAGCGCTCTAGACAATATTATTTTACATGAGATACCGTTATCACGACTCACTTATCTGCTTTCGATTTCGAGCCATTTTGATAATCGGCATTTATTTTCACATATCTAAACAGCTGAAAACGGAAAGCCATTAGGTGACTTGTGATAACGGTACCTCACGCAAAATAATGTTGTCCAGGGCGCTCTTGTTCCATAATTCAATTATCTTTTATCTATTTGAAGTTATCACATAATTACTGTAAAATTAGCGGTATTTTAATTTCGCCGGGATGAAGACTCTTAAGAAATGAAAGTGAGAAAGTTGAATGTTGTGGCCCTTGTCTTTTAGTTTATATTCTTCGTTGTCTTTATATGTTTCGATAAAAATCCAAATAATTACGGTCAGCTTCGTGAAGATCCTTTAACATGAGCTAAAATGGTTGTAATACGTGTACATGTGGAATATTCTCCGATCTGTAGCTTCAAGATGGGTCATACAGCTTTGAATTGAAACAACTTTTAGGTGGGCAGATAACGATCATTTTGAAGACAAATCATCCTTGATCCCTTAGTATTGGATGAAAACGTTTACTTAGGATAAACGTTACCTAATCATTCCAACTTTAACGCTTCGAAGATGATGTCAGGTGTGTAGAATGGACACGAAGAGTGCAAAATTGTCGAAGATTTTCAGAACTTGGACGCCGACTAAAAGTGGCAAGAGCACGCTGACGAATCAGGATAGTCTCACGAATTTCCGTGGACCACTAACGAACCTAGCGTCATGGCCCATCACCTCCGCATTCTAGTATGAAATCATGGGCAGCGCCCATCACAGTCTCCTCGAATAGGTCTACAGTAGCACATATAGACACTCTTTACGCGGATGTATAACGAGATTTTCGTTATATTTTATATTACCCACTTCTAAGATTAAAATAAATTAATACACCACCATTAGCACATTTAGTTTTTATATTTATTTTGCAAGAACCATCTATTATCACACATTAAAATTATATACAGCACAACTTACTTTTATTCTCAAATCTCCATGAAAAACTTTCTGTTGTCACAGCAACACGAAAACTGTAACTATCATTATATAAAAATCTATCTATCTTAACCAAGGACCTTATAATATAGAGGATCTTGAAGCCATACGTCACAGTTTCGCCACCCCTACTCTGCCCACTCCGCCCAATAGGATCGCAATGTTTTAAGCCAACAATTTTGGCGAAAACGAAAGTAGCCAATCGGATCGGACTATGGTGAAAACGAGAGTAGCCAATCGGTCGTGCCGATGCTCGGTTGTTTTTTGGCTTCATCGATTTAATACATATAGGCAGATCCTCTATTTATAACATCCTTGATCTCAACATATATTCTACATTTTTCTTCTTCTTCACAACAGATTGTGCACTTTTAAGCACCGCTGCCCAAAATAGCTACAATTAAAAATCGAAGTATTTCACAGATATCAGATATACAATATCGTTGTAGATGAAGCTCTCTAATCTTCCGAAAAACACCTACACGTTTCTTGGAGCCCGTGTGCTGATAGGGACACGATATTCTAATCCATCCATCTAACAATTGAGAATTTATTACACTGTAGTATTGCACGACAGTCTCTTAGTTTGATCCTGTTTTTTTTCTTTCCTTTTCTTTTTTGCCAGTTATACCCGTATAAACGCAAACTCAAACAAATGGGTCTTTATAAGTACCGTAATTTTTGTTTCGTTAGAAATAGTTTATTGGAGTTTATTGATACCAGAAATGCCCGTAGATTGTTCTTCAAGGGGGAAGGAAAAGATTGAAATTCAATAGAGGCACAAAAACGAGGCCTAATGTAGACCGAAGTGTGGCTGCTTTTGTGAAAATGCCAGGTTATCTTGAATAGGGTTAAAAAAGAATAAGTACAAGTGTTTCTTCAAAAAATACAGTACTGTACTTGTTTCTATTGGTTGCTTGAGAATACAATAGAGAATAAACTGCCCAATTATCTTTAAACAAAAGAAAAGTACGTACTTTATGAAGGCATAGAACCTTTACTATACATGAAAATGAAAATTCATGAATACTCACTGTACAGCAATTTACCTGATAAGAGAGACATCAGAAAAATACTTGAACGGGTCTACGTGTTTTTTTTTTTTTTTTTTTTTTTTCGCCCTGCCAGGGTGTGCCCAAGTTAACCAGACTGCCGGGTTATGGAATATCGGGTTTTTGGGAACACTAATGTAATACTGAAATCGCACATTTTGATGCATATAATGTCATTTCATATAAAACAATTATTATTGACGTTCATGGCATTACTTTATTAACTACAGTAAATATATTGCTTTCAATAGTATGTGAGTAAGCTTTTTTTTTTTTTTTTTTTTTTACACACACATTGAAGAACTGCACAGGTTTTGAAAATCTTCCTTGTCCTCGCTACGGGCACCCATGATTGGTACAGTGTCTACCTACAACTTTTCATTCTAATTTCACGTAGATATAACAAGGGGTTATGTCAATCTTGCAAGTAAGTAAGAAAGATTTTAAATGGCTGGTAGAGGGATTTGGAAAGTTCGGCTTTGATGCACTATGCGATATATATTATTTGAGGGCTTCCGAATCATTCCCTCTGGATTGTTATAAAATCAGTGGCGTGTATTAACATCCCGATATTTTAAAAGATTCCATGATAATTTTGTGAAAAAAAAAAACAACTTATTTTTGATAGAACATTATGTATATATTCTTTGGGGCTTTCCCACAGTCCTCAGTGCTTGGAATTAAAACCAATCAAAAATAAATGGCGAATTTACAGTAGCTCCCCAATATAGGATGAATTTTCAATAGCACGATTTAAAAAAATATTTCACAATAAATTTCGTTTTTTTTTTTAAAAATGCAATAAATCGTACATATTTTTGAGGCTTTATGATTCTCCCCACTCATTGGATTAAAATTAAAACTTTTTTTAAAGTGAAACATAAGGTATATTTTGTTCGAGATTAGAGACTTACTTGTGTAGTTTGGGTTGTAATTAGTGAGACAGAAATGGGAGGGTCACTCGCTTCTACAATGCACAATATCACTATTACATCACTAGTACAAGTATGCATTTTAAAGGTCAATATGTGATTTCAATGCTTAAATGAATACTGAAAATAATTTCTGTAAATATCTGTTGAGTTTAAATGTGTATTGTACGTATACATAGTGACAAAGGAGTTTGTTAATCCTAAAGGTGGAAACTGAAAGTAAATAGATACGAGCTAACTATTTATGACAACAAGCTTCGTCCTTGACTTTTTAATC
This sequence comes from Thermobia domestica, assembly GCF_964235325.1. Lineage (NCBI taxonomy): Eukaryota > Metazoa > Arthropoda > Insecta > Zygentoma > Lepismatidae > Thermobia > Thermobia domestica. The sequence goes on along the minus strand of NC_137461.1, from coordinate 284,439,824 downwards.
ATGCTTGTGTCTATATACAGGCAATAGCCCTACTAGTCCCAAACCTAGGGAAATTGAAAAGGAAAGTATATTTTAGTATCGACATATTTGTCATACATTATTTGCAGTCCTATATTGAATATGTTCATACAGTATATTGGTAGTGATATATGTTTACGTAGTTTACATGTGTGTTTATAGTAGTGATAGAAAGTCTTATTTCAGGTACTTCATATTCATCTTCAGTGGCGTAAGGAAGGGGGATTCAGGATTTACATCCCTCCTTGAGCAATGCATTATGGAAAATAAAAATGTGCTACGGTACATCCCCTAGCCTACGTACGCGTAGATCTAGGTGATATTCCAGTTTGTCAGGCACAATTCGATGCACTGTTTTCCGAGACACTTCTGCAAATTCTTTAGCGAGTTCAGTAATTGTGAACCGGCGATTGGATCGCTTTTTGTCGTGCATTCCACCAAATCGTCCGTCTGAAGATTAGTGTCAGAGCCGTACTGGCTAGGTGGGAAACCGGGAAATTTCTCGGTGGGCCCTGAACAGTGAATTTTTAGTGGGACCTCCGCCTTACGTCACCACTCCTCATATACGGGAGTAACGGAACGGAGGACGATGACATGTCGAGTACCGGCAATACAGTCAGCTAATTCCAGACCAGCATTACTAGTCCATGATCTTGCGAAAACAACCTTTCACATTTTTCGTAATTCAAACCTTGCAAGGTCCCTGATTTCCCACTCTGCTTTATGATTTTGCTAATATTGAAGTATTAAGCTAAATTGAAATCTCAACTGCAGCTCTATCCATCACTATTCTGGAACTCACTAAAGAAATAATAAACACTTCTGACCAGAGTATATACACTTGTTTATTAAAAACTAAATTCCAGTGTAACAGTTTCGACAACGTAATGTCGTCTTCATCAGACACTAACTGCAGTTAGCGTCTGATGAAGACGACGTTACGTTGTCGAAACTGTTACACTGGAATTTAGTTTTTAATAAACAAGTGTATATACTCTGGTCAGAAGTGTTTATTATTTCTGAAATCTCAAATGTTGCCATAACTTGAAACTAAATAATAACCTACATTTTACAGCACCGTTGTTTTCTATATGGAAAATATAGAGGGCCAGATTAAGACCATTGGGGCCCTGAAGTAGAAAAAATACAACGGGCTCATCAAAAACATTTATGATGGGCCCTCTCTCAAGATGTTCAAAAGCGTCCATGAATTATATAGGAGAGACTCATGTCATGTTTTTTAAAATTTTATGCTGAAAATGCTTTCAGTAATTTATTAAATTTTTGGGCCCTCTTGGTCACGGAGTACTGGAGCAAAAAATGAAAACAACTCAATTTTTTCTTCTTCTAAAAAAGAGGAAAATATTTATATCTTTAGAGAAAAATCACAGAAGCAATCAGTATGTTGCAGGTAAGTAGCTTTTTAAATGAATATTTTTAAATGCGTGTTAAGGACCATCATAAGGGGCCTTGTGCAAATGCAACTTTAAGTCAGTTTTCTTTCTGTTCCGTCAAAAATGCTTGAAGGAAATAAATAAAATTCATTCATTTGTACCTTACTTTAAAAGGATTTACCTACGTACGGTTTTCTTAAGAACTATGACTAAGTACTAGCGAGTATAATCTCACCTCTTGAATGAGATTGATCTACAAGTGAGTTCTTACTCGTAATTCGTATGCATAAAAAGAACGAATAGCGAATGAGATTGTTCTCACTATGACACGCAGTTCCGTCTCATGTGAACTTAGTTTTGATGACGTTTCATACAGAAATGACTTAATGAAAGCGATGTTTATTTCCTTGTTTTTTCTAAATCAGGAATTCAGAGATGTGCAGCAAGTAAGAACATGTCAGTAAAATTAAAATCAGTATCGTTATTTATCCAGCACAAAAGCACGACTTTTTCTTCTGTTGGATTGATTGAAGTACGGCTAGTTTCCAGCAATATAAAAGAGAATAGTTTGAATATTCCAGCAATATAAAACAGAATAGTTTGAATATTCCAGCAATATAAAACAGTGAAAACCAAGTTCTCAGCACTATACAGCCGCAACTGTGCTTCAAGTTTGAGGAGACAATATTGGACCAGCGTCAATTAGCCACTTCGCTGGGTTAAAATAAGAAAAAAATATGTTCCGTTAGTCAGTCGCTTTTTACTATTATTGAAGCACTGTCTGATATTGGTCATTTCCGATTATTTATACATACTGTATACAGGGTGAACGGTAACTACATGGACAAACTTGGACGGGTATATCTAAAAAGAAGCAAAAAAGTCCTAGTGAACATGGGAGAAATTCCACCCCATTTAGGAGTAACAGAGTGTCGAAAGCGTGGGAACATGAACTTCAAAGGCCAACAGCTTAAAAACAATACATCGTAGAGAGTGCGGTTGAAAACGTCACTTAGAAAGTCATACCTACTCTATTAACAAACGCATCTTTGAAAACGCAGCTATGCGTGCGCACGGGATTCCCCAAAGGAACGGAGTGATGCCCGGACATGCTGTAAAGGAAAGAAGTGTCACACGTAGTGCTCTCAACGGGTCGGGTTGAAGACCGACCCGATCCGATCCGATTGACCTGACCCGACAACCCGACCCAACCCGATCCGTAACCCGACCCGAGTCAGGTCGGGTCGGGTCGGGTCAATCTGACCCGTTTGAGAGCACTATGGTCACGACACTGGGTGAACGCCAAAATGCACTCCCATTGGAAATTAAACCCGGACCACGTGTACCGAAGTCTTACACGTTAATCACTAGCTAGATCAAGCGAGGGATTTGTATATGCATCTTAATGAATATTTAGCACTTTTGAGGTTTGGTTATTTCTTTTTATAACTGATACCAGTGTCCGAAGTGGAAGAAATTTATTTTTTTCTTGCTTTAGTTCTATGTGACGAAATTTTTATTCAAGGTCAGTGTTCTCACCTGCTCGGACGGCAGGGGGTCTTCTCGGAAGGCAGTAGCAAGAGTCTCTTGGCGGAGACAAAAGGAAATCGTTTAACTACAATGATAAGGGTTGAGGAAACGGGAGGACACCTATGATTTTTTCCAACCCTTCAACTTTCATTCCAAAATAGGTTCTTATGATTCCGGGACCCGCGCCACTTTGATTTTTCTTTCTCGGTAATTAAAACGTATTTTACAGTATATATAGTTGCAAGTAAGAAGATACATAATATGAATTTTGTAATTTAAAATTTAAAAATACAGTATGATAATTAATTATAAAGTATTAATTTTATTTCATCACTTCAGCCCAACAAATGAAATTCAAACAACTCGCACCCTGGGTCTTGGTCATCAATACTGCGTCTTATTCTTTGTCTTGTTCAGTCAAGTCTTTGTCCCGCATTTTGTAGTCTTGGTGGTCTTTCATGCTATACAAGAGCCAAGAATGCTCGCCTCATCGGTACAAATGAAGACAAAGTGTGATTTTGATTATGGTCTTTCATACTATACAGAGAGCAAGAAACTATGCTCATCGCTACTTGGTGATCACCAAAACAAGGCCAAGAGCAAGATTACTATGCACTTCGTCTTGCATATCCAATCTTTATCTTATTCTTGTATCGATGTTCTTGGGCTTGGTGAAATAAAATGAAATATTCAGTTTAAGATCCCTCGATTCTGCACCGAGGCTAAGGGATATGGTGACCATGAGAAATGAATGCAATGGTGGAATGAAGAAAGTGGGAGGAAACAGGAGAACCTCGAGAAAACCCACTACACGGCGTTTCTCCACCACAAAGCCCACTTAGCACAAGCTGGGATCGAACCATGGGCACCATGCACCAGAGATGAATTCTTTACCACTGAGCTACCGCGGCCCTGCTTGGGCTTGGTCGTCCATATCCAATCTTTCTTTTGGCCTTGCTTAAACAACTTCTAGTTTTGTTCTAAATCCAGACTCCATATTGGCGTAGATATTAATATTGCAGTCGATTGGTAAAATCAATCTTCCACATTTAAAAATTAAAGTACACACAAATACAAAAATAAGCATTTACCATTAAAACACTAGCTGCAAGTGTTAAAAATAGTTTTATGGTTTCTATAAAAATCAATTGAAAATTGCTATTTTTAATTAGGCAGCTAGTGAAAAACAGCAGCTTTCGACTCCAGCCGAGTTTAAGCTCAACCTAAACTCAGTTGACCAAAGTGAACTGACCCGACCCGACAACCCGACCCGATTGACCCAACCCGACCCAAATAACCCGATCCGACAACCCGACCCGAGCTGACCCGACTGAACCGACCCGTCAACCCGACCCAAGTTGACCCGACCCGACCCGTAACCCGACTCGAGCTGACCCGACCCGACAACCCGACCCGTTTGAGAGCACTAGTCACACGTTGTTAATCCCATGCGCACACGTAGCTGCATTTTCAAACATGCATTTTAGAATAGAGTAGGTATGACTTTCTAAGTGAAGTTTTTAACAGCACTCTCTAGGATGTTTTGTTTTTAAGTTGTTGGCCTCTGAACTTCATGTTCCCACGTTTTCGACACTCTGTCACTCCTAAACGGGACGGAATTTCCCCCGGCTTCTGTTTAGATGTACTATCACCCGTCCAAATTTGTTCATGTAGTTACCGTTCACCATATATATATATATATATATATATATATATATATATATATATATATATATATATATATACCCTCCCCCTTCCCCCAAGTTACAGGGCTGAATTTGGATTTAAACGGCATCGGAAGTGTCGCTGTTCATCTCAGTGACCCAGAATACTATGGATTCGGCACTAATATCAGTCATTTTTGATGATTTTATATCTCCCCTCCTCCTCTCCTATGTTATGAGGCATTGCATCGGAAGTGTCACTGTTCGTCCGAGCGACCCCAAAAACAATGGATTCGATATCAATATTAGTCATTTTCCATTATTTTTATACATCTCCTCCCTCTCCCTCCCCCAACCTGCGAGGCCACTGCTCATCTCAGTGACTCCGAAAACTATGGAATTTACACTAATATTGGTTATTTTTTAATCATTTTCATAGATCTACCTCTCCCCCAAGTTGCGGGGCTGAATTTGAATGTAAACGGAATCGGAAGTATCACTGTTGAACTCAGCAACGCCGAAAACTATAGAGTCGATACTAATATCGGTCATTTTTGATCATTTTTAAATATCTTCCCCTCCCGTCTCATAATGAAAATGATATAATAAAAACCATCCAAGGTCTGAAACTCATCTTTGTTGAAAATTTGATCGAAATCGGTCGGGGGTTCAAGAGATTAAGAGTACAAACAAAATGATTTTTAATTGTATATATTATAAACATAGAAAGGGAACTTTTTTTGCATTTGTGATGGGGAAACAAAACAGAAGTGCTAACTGATTCAACGAAAACATCTACAAAAGGTTAAAGAACAGGAGTCAACGTTTAAAATAAGCAGAAAAAATTTTGGGGTAGCCCCAATCTAAAATGTTGAAATGTTGAAATCGAAAGTGGACGGGGATCGGTGACTCTAAGATGGTGTCCAGTATGAATAGCTGAAGAAGAAGAGGTAGTTCCTCTCTTCATCATCATGTCTTCATTTATTATATTTATTTTTAATGTTTTTTATTTATTGTATTTATTTATAGTTAAGAGTGCAACGTGACAGATTTTGTCATTCTAGGCAGTGCGCTATTTCTCCAGCTATTCCAGCTTCAATTACACTGCAATAAACGTTGTACAGTACTGACAAGGAAACTCATGAAGATAACAAATCTCATACATAGATAAAATGAAAAAAGTAACAAGAACAGTAAGACAAGTTACTCTTCTGTTAATATATTCATCCCGATGTTCAGCTGGTTTCTTGTTAAGAATGTGTGTGAAGCACATTACCCCTATCGTATTACCCTATGTCGGGAAACATACTTTTTACGGCATACAGTTCTTGCTTGCATCCTGAAGCCTTCCAGCGGTTTAGGAGAATTTTAGCCATTGTTCAGCTTTTCATTTAATGTTTGCCACAACTTCCCATTTAGTTCTTGATACTGTGAACAGATGAACGCTAACATCTTCTGAAACACCAGTTTAAAAGCCAGGGTCCCCAACATAACGCAAGAAAATTCTTCTCATTATTCAGAGCCCTACCTCTGGTTTCCAGTAAATCCTCAAGCAAATACTGTGTCATCCATTGTATATACATTTTGGTTTTGAAATCTATGTAGATGTTTATAGTCATACAATCAGAGTCTCTCCGAACTTTGTACACTTTTCTTCTTGGCTCCACATCCATAAATTCAGCCATTTTGAGCCACTCTCTGAGACAATTGAAACAGGTACTGAGGTGGTTGAAAAAATTGTAGATTAATCTCAGCAAGTTGAAATTATACTCAACTTTATGCATACGAAAAGTAAGAAATCACAGTTTGATTCATCAGTTCCGAGCATTTACTCAGGTGTCTGAGATTAAACTCAAATGACGTCACGTTGTCTCTCTTTTTATGCATACAAACCTTTAGATTAATCTCAAAATCTTGACCAAAGAGTAAGATCTCACTTTTATGCGTATCACCCATTGTTTCTAGAGTACAACACAGGAATATGAAAATAATTGAATAAAAATGGAGCAATTTTTATTTCAAATGTAGTTTCACATTTTAACACAATAACATTAAAAGAATTCAAACGTGAGATCATTTTCTTAACAATTCGTCACCAATGCCACCACATATCGCTCATTACACTGTGAAATCCAAAAGCATATTTCACTGTATTCACCACAAATCGTAAGCTGTCATTATTGCTGTAAATCGAAAAGACTCCAATGACACCGCATATGATGAACACTGTCTGAAGAGATGGCTGATGTCGTTCAAGAATGGTCGGAGTCAATGGTTTGGCAGGAACCTCCACGAAATCAGGTTCATAAACATTGATATCTTTCTCCTTGATTAAGCCCAAGGCGTGCAGTACCTAAGTACAAAAGATATGTGAATATTTAGTCAGTTATATACAATATGCTATACATAGATCTAAAAAATTCCCGCTATAAAGGGAGGCAATGTTAGATCAAGTTTTTACTGAAACATTTAAGTTATCCTGTATCCTGAAAAAAAAAAGCTATAAAATTAAATAATATGTAAAGCAAGTTAAAATTTTCTCCAGCTCAAAAATACCCATTTTGGGGGGAGAGAGTAAAGCTCTAATAAAAATATAACAATAAAGAAAACAATAAAATTAGAGAAACTCCTCCAAAGATGTAACTCAAAACGTGGATTGAAATGTTAACATTAATGTGATTATAGTTGCATTATTCAATCGTATTTCTCAGTACACACCTAATTTCAGAATTTGCTTTGAATACGTATTTATCAATTGAGAACAGAATACCAAATTTTTCCCCAATTATTTCTAATGTCCCTTTCTGGTTATCATTTCAATTAGCTAAAAACTTTTGATTGAAATTTTTGATTTAAAATTTTTTCACTGATTTTTTTCTATTGTTCACCTCTTCTCTTTCAAAACTTTGAGTCCCAAAATTTAGAGGTTGGCTAAGGTACCCATGTCAAAATCAAGAAGAGGAGGAAATCAAAGAGGTGGAGAACAGAGTACAACGATAATCTGTAATTACGTTTATTTCTTTTAATATTTAGGGTAAAAATGCTTTAAACTATTTACTAGCTGTACAATAGAAGAAGAAGAAGAAAAAATGCTATAATGTCATGAATAATATTTTGAGGTGGAGTTGGTAGATATAAATGTTTGTTGATTCGTCGTTTCAACAGCAGTTCGGTTACTAAAGTAACAGTTATGTTGGCATGGACTTGTTTATATATGATTAATAAGGGGACGCGGCTAGTGTTGTAAATAGAAAAAAAAACGTTCGTATTTTTTCAGAAATTACGTTTTTTTAGAAAGAAAAACATTGCTTCTCGTTTTTTTTTTCAAATAGTCATTTGTAATGCATCCTACGTCTATTTAAGTATAAAATATTTTTATGTAGGTCTAATTACAGTAAAATGCAACATAAATTAAACGCTAGATATTGATACGCTACAAATATTTTACAATTTATATGAATATCAATTCAGTTTTCATCAATATCAACTTAGAAATAAAAGTAGAAATGAATTTTTTTTTTATGAAAACAGGTCTTTAATAAGTATACAAATAATGTCACGAACAACATAAAATTCAAATAACTTGTCTAAAGGCAAAAGCTAATTAATACTAATTTGCCTACTAGTATTTTTCTAAATATAATATATAAATAATTTGTCGACTAGATATATGATATGCAGAGCCGGCTCTACCATTATGTGCAACACGTACATTTGGATGGAGCGGCAAGTTTGGAGGGTCTGGCAAAAACTGTCATAAGTATATTTAAATGAAATATTTCTTGTTGGAAACAGACTTCATTATGATGGTAGTTACATTTACTAAGCTGACCTAATATTTGAATACTACATTCATAAATTATGTTTAGGTCGCATTAGTTTAAGGTCACATGGACAATGCTAAAGCAAATGGTCAAATAAATCCCAGCACAAATTGCTTGATTGTTGTCAAATGCAAGAATTCAATTCTCGAATAGTAGCGAATATCTGTTCCATTTAGTTAGTTATCACAGTTTTGATATGACACTAGTCTTGTTTTTGTCACAAACAATTTCCTTATCATTGACGATAGAAACAAGTTTTTTTTAAAAAAAAAAAAAAGTTAACAGATGTAGAAGAAAAATCAAGAAATAAAGATAAAAGAGCTAGTTGCACTGGAATTGCAAACTGATATTGAGATTGAAACTCGATATTGAATTCTGTAAAAAGGATTACCATCTTTCCTCTCCAGCTGTGTTTCCTTTATCTCTCACTAACATTACAGATTAATATTTAAAGAAAACAACAGACACAAGGAGATTGTACTTTTAGTAAGTATTTATGCCTTTCTGAGTGCGACAACACTTACCCTCCCCTTCGTTGTTCATGCTGAAGTAGCATACTTAAAATCGTGACTTTTAAGATTTGTTCTTTCTGGAGAAAGGGGGAGGCGGCAAATTATGCCATTGCATGGGGCGACAAATTGCCTAGGGTTGGCCCTGATGATATGTATATAAAAGACATGAATATAGGATGACACAATTTGAAGTAATGCAGGGTGTTTCAAAATTAATATTAGGGTTTTGAAACTTTGTAGTATCTATTGCAATTAACTTACAATTATAAATATTACCAAATAAAAGAAAACTCAGTTTTGTACGCACGCATGCACATGCATTGTTTCCTCTGTCTGCCGTTAGAAAGAGCTAGTAGCAAAGGTGGAGACTAGAGAGCAGAAAGCTGTTTGTGTTTTAATAAACACTGAATTTGTAGTTACAGTGCAACCGTCTGTGTGAAGAATATTAAGGAGACGCTTGCAACTACGTCCCTATCGTTTGCAGTTGCTAAAGGTCTAAAGCCTACAGACTACGGTTTACGTGCCAATTTCGCAAATGAAATATTGCTGCATAACAACGAAGATTTTCTAGATCGTGTCGTTTTCAGTGATAAATTGACATTTCACCTAAGAGCTAATGTGAACACTCATAATGTTCGCATCTGGCGGTCAGCAAATCCTCAGGAGATGGTACAGTTGAAACGAGACTCCCCAAAATTGAATGTGTTTTTTGCCATAGGGCGGAAAGTTTATGGGCCTTTTTCGCCTATCGACTAGATGTGTGCCGTGTGACGAATGAATCTCACATCGAACACTTGCACCAAATACTGTTTGAGGTGCTCTTTTACTTGATGCATTGCTTATAATTGTACGTAAAATGTAATAAGTACTACGAAGACTTAAAACCCCGATATTCATTTTGAAAAACCCTGCATTTCTCACCAACAGTGTTGGAACTAAGATGTAAAAAGGAGAGAAAATTTTCCTTATAAAGTTATTGTTTACAACAACGATATTAATATTAGTCAAGACTATAACTACAACAACACGGGTTAGTAGTCAAAAAAATGTAATCAAATGCACACTCGAAACCCTTTCGGACCCAGGTGGCCAAAGTGGTACACACGGGTGTGTCTTTTTTAATCCGCTCCTGTGTGGACACTAATTAAGATATCGAGATATTATTTTTGCCAAATATAGCTGAACCATAGTTTATCATATTAATTTCTTTTTCTTATCGGGGTCGAATTTCCTTCTCAAATTTCAGCCCAGTTAAAAATTCGAGAATTTTCGAATTTCCTTTACTTCATTTTTCCCTGTAGCTTCCTTCATTGTAGAGAGACCTCCTTAAAACTTACCAGGTAGATACCTAATTGTTCACATCAATTGGACGGGCCTGCGCGCAGTGTTGCCAATCAGGTAAATTAAAATTTCCCTAAATTTGGTCAAAAAATCGAAATTTTTATTTATAAATACGTAGGCTACACGTCCGAGTGCAAGTCAACTTACGCCAGTCGAACATTTGTCCTTACTGAACAAACTTGGGAACAGATCGTTACAATGGGGTAATTAGGGGCGCACGGAAAATTCGTATTTAAGTTCTAACCCTTGATTTTTCTAGTTTTTCCCTATTTTTCTGTTTACCGTAATATATTTTTGGTAATTAGAAGCTTTGTTCCTTAAATATCGGCATGATACTTGTAGGATATATTAGTAGTGTACCAATGTTTAATTTAAGATAGTTTGCGTCTGCCTGGTAGCAGTGTTCCCAGCTACAAAAAAAATGTAATTCCAGATTTTAGGGGGAAATTTTGGGAAAATTATTTGTTTTGTCTCTATTATTTTCCTCTTGTTCGCTACATCGGAACAAACGTATCAGTATATGAAGGTCTCGTCTTTGCCCTACACAACGCACTATAGAAAGTTTTAATAGGATAATTAGGGAAGTACAGGAAACCTTGTTCTCTAAGTTGAAAGATAACTGTGATTTTTTTTTTAGTTAGAATGAGATATTTTTTATTGACATGCTTACTTTATTAGATATCGTCCCAATACTTGCTACGGGATATACAGAAGGCTGTTTCATCCTTATGGTAGCAATTTGCAATATGCGCTAGTTTCGCGTCAGCAACGTGACGAACGCAGTACGGAGTAGTAAGACATTTGTGTACAAGCCATGCAGAGGAGAGACGTGTGTGAGCAGAATGCCGCTGGAAATCGGCCCTTTTTGGGAGGGCTACATCGTAGCACTTTCTGATATAGGCTACAGCTATAGCCGAATAAGAACAACGTGCGAGAAGAAAGGTTTCACAATGTCGGATAAGGGAATTAATCAGGGGCGTCGTTAAGGGGGGGTAAAGGGGGGGAGCCTCCCCCCCCCCCAAAAGTTACCAATCGCTTGACAAGTTGGCAAATTAAAATACATAGTTGGCAATTTGAAGAATGCCGTTTTGTTCAATTGACTTATTCGGTTTAACATTTTCTTAGGTAGCCAGTTGCTGTAAAACATTATCAGTTCTTTTATAGACTTGGCATAAATTTTGTGTAGTTACCTATCTTGAAATAAATTGATTTATTCGTTTATAGCTTCTTTACTTGTTGCAAATGATTACACTTCACTTTTCTTCATTTGATATTCGTAAACATTTTGAAGAATCTTTAATGAAAATCGGAAATTGTACCACTGACTAAAGCAGAATAGAGTTGGCATGCAAAGACAGACAGAAGAGGCGTTTCGGTGGCAAGTAGAGAATTGACGCAAAAGCATTTGATAAAAGAGCGTATACAAGGCAACAGGTAGTGACTGGAAGAATTGATATTAATAAAACAAGAACTAGGCAGTGACTGGTTAGTACTAAGCCTACCATTTGTCCCGTAAAAAACGGGACAGTCCCGAATTTGGTCCCGAGAATACCGCTTCTCAATAAATTTATTCGGGACAGACAAATGTCCCATATTTTAATTCAATCCCATTTCTCCTATCAATATAAGCTTATTCGAAAAGTAATGAAGTGGTTGGGATAATGTGAATGAACGATAAAGTGTAGCATGTAACAGTTTTGATCAAGTTATCACAATACCCTGTCCGACTTGATAGCGAGAGAAATTCGCAACAATGCTTTTTCCATTGTACCTGGTGGAAACTCGGACACTCTCCAACATAAAAAAAAAGGTAAGATGGCTTTGAGTGTTTCTACATGTACAAGCACAGGAAAGATGAGTGACTTTTTCTTCAGAGAGACATTAAATAAAGTAACAAGAATTATAATATCTTTGAGATGCTATGGGCACAGAATTATGCTTGGTCCAGGGCTTAGAAATATGTAAATCTGGTCCTGACAATTATACACACCACAAGGAGAAAAATCAGCTTTTCATCAGATTAAACTGACAAACGTAATTTTGGCAAATACTACCATGTAAATAAATATTGCTAAACGCGCGAAGAATATTGAATGTAGATTGTATCACTGATTTGAATCGTTTGCATATTGTTTTTCTGTAAAGCATTTTTATAAGACATTATCTTAAGTTTTTAAGGCATTTTTTTTATAGTAGTTGGATTGTAAACATCTTCAGTCCGTAAAGTTAATTGCAGGGAACGACGAGAGAAAAGTGGCTGCAGCTTAGGGAACTTCCGCCTATTATATTGTTGAAAAAAATAAATATCGGCTAGGCTAAAGGAGATGGTGATGATGAGAAATTAATGAAATGAAGACAGTGGGAGGAAACGGGAGGACCCCGAGACGCACACGGTGTTTTTCCACCAGGGGCGTCGTTAAGGGGGGGTAAAGGGGGGAGCCTCCCCCCCCCAAAGTTACCAATCGCTTGACAAGTTGGCAAATTAAAATACATAGTTGGCAATTTGAAGAATGCCGTTTTGTTCAATTGACTTATTCGGTTTAACATTTTCTTAGGTAGCCAGTTGCTGTAAAACATTATCAGTTCTTTTATAGACTTGGCATAAATTTTGTGTAGTTACCTATCTTGAAATAAATTGATTTATTCGTTTATAGCTTCTTTACTTGTTGCAAATGATTACACTTCACTTTTCTTCATTTGATATTCGTAAACATTTTGAAGAATCTTTAATGAAAATCGGAAATTGTACCACTGACTAAAGCAGAATAGAGTTGGCATGCAAAGACAGACAGAAGAGGCGTTTCGGTGGCAAGTAGAGAATTGACGCAAAAGCATTTGATAAAAGAGCGTATACAAGGCAACAGGTAGTGACTGGAAGAATTGATATTAATAAAACAAGAACTAGGCAGTGACTGGTTAGTACTAAGCCTACCATTTGTCCCGTAAAAAACGGGACAGTCCCGAATTTGGTCCCGAGAATACCGCTTCTCAATAAATTTATTCGGGACAGACAAATGTCCCATATTTTAATTCAATCCCATTTCTCCTATCAATATAAGCTTATTCGAAAAGTAATGAAGTGGTTGGGATAATGTGAATGAACGATAAAGTGTAGCATGTAACAGTTTTGATCAAGTTATCACAATACCCTGTCCGACTTGATAGCGAGAGAAATTCGCAACAATGCTTTTTCCATTGTACCTGGTGGAAACTCGGACACTCTCCAACATAAAAAAAAAAAAAAGGTAAGATGGCTTTGAGTGTTTCTACATGTACAAGCACAGGAAAGATGAGTGACTTTTTCTTCAGAGAGACATTAAATAAAGTAACAAGAATTATAATATCTTTGAGATGCTATGGGCACAGAATTATGCTTGGTCCAGGGCTTAGAAATATGTAAATCTGGTCCTGACAATTATACACACCACAAGGAGAAAAATCAGCTTTTCATCAGATTAAACTGACAAACGTAATTTTGGCAAATACTACCATGTAAATAAATATTGCTAAACGCGCGAAGAATATTGAATGTAGATTGTATCACTGATTTGAATCGTTTGCATATTGTTTTTCTGTAAAGCATTTTTATAAGACATTATCTTAAGTTTTTAAGGCATTTTTTTTATAGTAGTTGGATTGTAAACATCTTCAGTCCGTAAAGTTAATTGCAGGGAACGACGAGAGAAAAGTGGCTGCAGCTTAGGGAACTTCCGCCTATTATATTGTTGAAAAAAATAAATATCGGCTAGGCTAAAGGAGATGGTGATGATGAGAAATTAATGAAATGAAGACAGTGGGAGGAAACGGGAGGACCCCGAGACGCACACGGTGTTTTTCCACTACAAAGGTCACTGGAAGTGAGCTGGGATCGAACCAAGGACCCCATGCACCAGAAATGAACGCCATTCCACTGAGCCACCGCGGCCTATTATACTGTTATTCATAACCAGAGGTACAGTTTATTGGATTTTGTTGGAAAGTTTTTTGGGGGAAGGGGATCTAAGATGTCCCTTATTCCCATGAAGAAAACATGGCAGGTTTATTAGTATAAACCTTTTACTATGTATAGTATGTGAATTTGACAAATTTAAGAGTTTCTTTCTAATTGTAAAGTGTCAAAGGGAAGTATATTTTGATACGAGAGTGAATATATTTTGTATTGTGTAACCGTGTATGCTTTGTGTGTGAATAAACCTTTCGCTTTGAAACAAAAGGTGATCATAATAATATAGAGGACAAGAATAGCTTATTTCAGTTCTGTTTTGCAGTAAGACTTTCTATTTACAGGGCTTTTCGAGTAGGGAGAACTGAACAAAAGTGTGTTTTGGAAATGCTATCATCAGTGCCTTGCATAACGGGGGGCGATAGCTCCGGGCTCCGAAGAAAGGGGGCGCAAAATTGGGGAGTAAAATGAAAAAAGAGAATGAAAGAAAAAGAGAGACAGGAAAAATTATTTGGAATACAACTAGTATGTACTTAAATCCTCTTTCTGCTTTAGGAAATGGTCCTATAATGTTACTCATGTTAGGAAAATATATGTGCACATATATAAAATGGAAAAGGTGTTCAAAATCAAGGAAAAGCAGGGTTTATTTTGGAAAATTTTATTACGCTTCGCGCCAACCATGGTGGCGCTTTGCGGATGATCTGTCGCCCTAACTCATATGTACGAGGACGCCGTCGTATACTCTCGCCCCGGCTGCTGATTTTCCATCCCACGGCACAGGGGGGCATAGTAGGTTTCTGGAAATGTTCGATGGACGAAAGCTACAATGGATGAGTCAAGTCGTTCTGTCTCTTCCGCTATGAACCTAAGTGCATGATTCCAAAAGTCACATTTTGGGGGGCCAAACAATACGTCTGCTGGGTGAAAGCATAGACCGGTGTGTGTTTCACTTCATTTTCATATAAATGTGTTGGCTTTCCTACTTTATTTTTAATCACGTAGTTGGTTCTTTCGGAAAGTAAAACAAAAATTGCAATTCTTCCTTTCTTTGTAGTATTTATAAGTCAAAGCATTACGTAATCATTGTATGTTACTTATGTAGCTCATGGGGGAGCAAGCGAGGCACGTGCCCCAGGCTTGTGGTTGGAGGGGCGCCTAAAAGGGAGGTTATATATTAGTATTTTTCTTGCCGGTATTTAATAATTTTCATCAGAGTGCGAAATTATGAAATCGAAGTGGGAGGAGACTGGAGGACAGAAGAGAAAAAAACTCTCCGCATTTCTGGTGAGGACTGACTGGTGCAGACTATCAAAACTAGCCATAAGTTGTCAAACTAACAGTTGTGCATCGTGGGAGATGATAGTGATTCTGAGTTGAGGTGTGAAATTTTACTCGGAACAGGGGGCTGTTCGTATTCGTATCTCAGATGGGGCACGGAATGGGGCGAATATGAAAATAAGGTTGCTGTGAAGTTTTCCGCAGGGTTGGTAAAAGTGAGACTAAGATTTTCGAAACACTTGATATATATATATATATATATATATATATATATATATATATATATATATCAAAACTTGGCATTTTTAAAATCAAGACTTGGCAATTCAAGTTTCATCCCCCCCCAATCTTGTAATGCTCGCTACGCCGCTGGAATTAATGCAGCCATCCATCGCAATGCAAACCCAGAGCAAACCATTGCCATGCATAGTCAAAAGGGGCAAAAGAAGCAACCGGCTCCACAACGCAGCCAAGACGTCATTGCCAAGGTCCGCCGGTTTGTGACCCAGGAGAATCCACTCACCCAGCGTGATATAGCAAAGCGTGTTGGACGGTCAACTGCAACTGTACATCGAATCATACGCGACAAGTTGGGACTCAGAAATGCACACAAGCGGCGGGTCCATGTTCTGAAGCCAACACACATCGCAGAACGGCGAGTGGCATGCAAAAGGTTGTATGAAGGCTACCTGGCAGGTGACAAATGGCGTTATGTGATCACCATAGATGAAGCATGGGTCTATTTGACAGGATCCCAGCAGGTCCGTGTAATTTACTACCGCCACAATGATGGAACCGATCATGCAAAGTGGGTTCGCACCTGCAAGGAGAGTTTTCCAAAGGGATTTATGGTAGTGACGGGTTTCTGTGCAAAAGGAAAGCTTCCGATACACCGGGTGTCATCAAATGTCAAGGTGAATGCAGCGTATTATATCGTGAATGCAGCGAATGCGTGAATGTACTGGAACCCATCTATTGCCAACATGCCCCGGCTTGGTATGGCAATGACACTGACAGAGTGTTCATCCACCAGGACAAGGCCAGCAGCCATACTGCCAAACGAACGGTGGTCTACATGGCACGTATGGAACAGGAGACAGGTGTAAAGGCTATCCTATTTCGAGGCATCCCCGTCAAGTCATCAGATGCATCCCCTATGGACTTCTGTGCTTTCGGCCTCCTCAAACGGAACATCAATAAGCGTCGTCCGACCACACTTGGTGACCTTTGGAAAGTGTGCAAGGAGGAGTGGGCGAAATTGGATCAGGCAGTGCTCAATATAGGTTCCTTCAGTGGAAACTACGATGTCGTGCAATCGTTCACCAATGGGGCTCTCACATCCAACATGATCGCTGGTGGAAACGGGGTTTTACGCCCTAGGGCACGGGTCTGTACTTCACTACTATAAGGCTGAAACACCCTTTAGAAGAATACCGAAGCTTATTTTAAGATAGTTTGTGTCTGATAGCAGTGTTGCGAGCTACAGAAAATTTTAATTCCAGATTTTAGGTGGAAATTTTCAAAAAAAATCCTTTTTGTCTCCATTATTTCCCTCTTGTTGACTACATTCGAACAAACGTACCAGTGTCTAAAAGCCTCGTCCTTAGCCTACACAACGCACCATAAAAAGTTTCACTCGCGTAATTTGAAAAAAAGTACAGTTGAGGTTTACAATAAACCATGTTCTGTAAATGGCAAGATAATGGTGAATTTCTGAGGTAGAATGAGAGATTTTTTTTTAATTTCATGCTTACTTTGTTAGATATCGCCATGATACGTGTAGGATATATTTTTGGGGTACCAAGGTTTACCTACAGATAGTTTTCGTCTGTCTGATGGCAGTGTTTCCAGCTAAAACAATTAATTACCAATTTTAGATGAAAATTTCCCTTTCCCCTTTATTATTTCCCTCTTTCTGGCTACATTGAAACAAACGTACCACCACCTGAAAGCTTCCTCTTTGGCCTACAGAACGCAGCATAAAAAGTTTCAATAGGATAATTAGAGAAGCTGTAGCCCCGGCTTATCTGTTGATTTTTGCTTTTGAGGCGTAAAAAGTGTCAAAATTTTATGTGTATGATGAAAGAGAATTTTTTGTTTCCCTCTTTGAATGGAAGCCAGCGACTTCAGGATTTCACTGTACCTTGTCAACACACCAAAGATTTTTTTAGGTGACTTGAACCCTATGGCAGCAGTGGTGCTAGATACAAAAAATTTTGAAATTCGGTTAGGGAATTTTTTGTAAATTTTCAACCCTACATTTCCCTCAATAATTTCCCACCTGTTGGCAAGACTGCAATGTAACTTACACCAAAAAAATAGCCACATCCATTTTCTAAAAAAACAAGGCCTTAACCATACCAATCGAATAAATGTTTTTTGAGCAATAAGTCACTAACTGAAAATATAGGAAAACGCCAAAAATGACCTGGGTCCGAAAGGAATAATCACACAATTTTGCTCGTATAGGTACAAAGAAACAAATGATTTGTAAGTTACGAGGGCTCCGACACAAGTTCTGTTGATTATTTCAATAAACTGCACCATAAATCAATAAATAATAGTTGCCAGAAAAAAAACAGGCATTTGAAAAAAACATGAAAAAGAATGTTTTTTTATTGAAAAAAAACTTCACAGAAAAAAAAACAGTTTTTTTACAACACTAGACGCGGCACAAGTCCTAAACGGCACAACACCTAAAAATCATTTCCAGCACAAGTTCTAAGCGGCACAAGATCTAAAAACCCATTTCGTGGCACAAGACCTAAAAATCATTTCGCGGCGCAAGTCCTAAACGGCACTAGACCTAAAAATTTCTTGTGGCACTACCATCGCGTCCGTGCCTAGAATACTATCAATCTACTAATCAAAGTTTTAGATATACTGTTTTATATTACAGAACCAGATTCTAGCTTAGTTCATACGAGTAATTTGTATAAGTACATATTCTATCGTTCTGAAATAAATAAATAAATAAAGCCTATTGTCCTTTCTTGCTCTTTGCATGGTATGGTCACAAAATTTTAACTGCCTATCAAATATGATTCCCAGATCTTTTATAATGTCTGTTTTTTTTTTCTATTTCAACACCACTGATCTCGTATTTACAAACATAATCTAGTGTTTGAGTTATACGGTATACGTCATAAATTTTGCGTTCTATGTGCTGATTTGAAATAAATTATTCTTACACATATATTTATTGTATTGAACTATTTCTGTAGCAAATAGTTGTCTTACTCGTAATTAACTACTCTTTACTCGTTACCATTATTAATAATAGTTTCAGTATTACTAACATAGCTGTTACCGTTGGAATTAACTATTATTAGTGTTTGTAATAATAATAATAATAATAATAATAATAATAATAATAATAATAATAATAATAATAATAATAATAATAATATATTTCAGATATGCTACATTTTTGAGAATTGAGGCAAATGATGGCTTAACACCCAAAATAAACTCAAACGAACTCAAACCGAAAGGGAAGTTGTCTGTTTTATGTTTATTAAACGTGTTTAATAATTACAGAAAATTAAGAATGTTTATAATAGAATGTGAAAGAAGACATTTAAAAATAATTAAACTACGTCAACATGTTAAAACAATTAAAAGAACCTAATTAATCATCCACTTTGGACTGTCATTTGCTTAACCGGACGAACCAAGACCTAAAATATAAGTGTTTTCTGCCCAAATCTCATAAGCAGTGGGAAATTTTAATATTATAGAAATTTACTCTCCTTCCTTCTTAGAAGTGTAATTTTCAAAACGCTGAAACATATATTTTATTACTTTTAGTTAAAAGTTCAAATACTGAGTTTCACGCATCCAGCTGAAGCAAATCCTTCCTCACTCTATAAATATTTTCTGAATAAGTAATCGGGAACTCAAACATTAAAGAAAGTTTCCCCTTTGTTCTTTCCCTTTTATGTGTTGAATTTTCAGTTTTTTTTTTTTTTTTTTTTTTTTTTTTTTTTTTTTTTAGTGGAAAGTTTATATGCCAAGATTCATTTTACTAGCTTCAGAGATTTGCGAGATACACTGTTCTCTTTAAAAATCTTACCCCACCCTTTTTACGATACGTATTTCTAAAAATTCTTTCTTAGATCCTGCTTTCGTAAGAAAATGTTTTTTTTTTTTTTAATTAAAATTTAATGACTAGTTGTAGTAGTATGGCCAGAAACTCACTCATCGTTAACTCTTTTATATAAGACTACAGAAGATAAACAGTCAAACAGATGGACTTCCATGAACAGTTTTCGATTTCTTATGACTAACTTATTCGTATATTTCCCACAAGTTGTGGTTTTAAATTCACGCACTGTCAAGACTATGGTTTCAAAAAAGATAATAAACTGGAAATATAATAATAATACATGTATTTATGTACGCGTGTAATATGTATATATTTATTGTCTTATTGAAGCTTTCGTAATTTGGAAATATACTTTTGGTTTGCTTTTAATATGAAAAAAGCATGTTCTACGCATTGTGTTGCATATTACCTTAGTAATTTAGCGTTATTTGTTGACTTTTTTTGCTTATACATATCAACCCTATCAAAACACACCGTGAAATATAGTAACTGTATTGCATAATAAATGCTCTTTGTTCAGTTTTAAATTTACTATGTTTCTAATGTATGCAGTCGGTATTTAATGTTCACTTGTGAAACAGGTGTGAATTAAGTAAACTTTGATGGGTTTTTGTCCTACCTTTGGAAAGTTAGAGTGGACTTTTTGTCCTGCTCTTAATAAAATACGCTCCACAGGATATATTTTGCAATTCTGAATACTTGCTTGGTTTCAGAAAAGTCTGATAAAATATGGTTTCTAAACATTTTTATTTAATTCTCTTTTAGGAATTTGTCATGGGATTCTCGTATCTCCATTTGAAAGAAACGAATTTTTTAACCAATTATATAATTAATTCTTAGAATGAAATAGGTTATACGTATTATTATGTAATTCATATATAACTTTAGAACAGATAATGATAATAATTTTAGTAGTACAAATATAGCCGTTACCGTTGGAATTAGCTAAGTTCGTAACATAATTGCCAACTATGTCAACTAGTTATTGCATCGTCACTGTTTCGTGTGGTGGTGGCGAATTCAGTTAGTAGGAAACTGTTTTCTGCGGAAATCCCAGATACAGAAAATGTAGACAAAATAGGAAGAAACCTATTAAAAATTAAATTCAGATCTGGAGAAGAAGCTACCAATTTTCTCGATCACCCCATCCTTTCACAAATAAATGTGAGGCATTCACTCCTCATCACGTAATCTATACTACCGGTTTTGTACATGGAATGGAAACAGAAGTAGAAATTACTGACCTTTTAAATGACATAAAATGTGATTTTCCTGTCACCTCTGCTCGAAGAATACACCGAAAAAATGGGTAAAATGAAATCCAACCAACTTCTACAGTAACATTAACCTTCGATCCCCAACAACTCCCAATAGATGTTAAATTGTACTACATTAAACCTACCGTACATATGTAAATACTTGCCATACGACAATGCATCATGGGATGCAACGAATCTGAATCCGTACAAAATAATACTAAAAATCAAATCAGAGAAAACTTCAATTCAAAAAGAAAGACCTACTTGTCTCATCCAACTTCGCAAAACAGAAGTGAATCTTCAAATTCAAATATGAAGGGATCATCTAGTACGATGCCTTCAACTTCTGTAAATAACTCAGATTGGAAACATACAATGCAAAGTCAAGAATAAGATTTAAGGATGACAACCGATTCTTCTTCTAATTCGAACCTCAATACGAACAATCAACAAAAATCCTGTGAAGCAATCAGAAAAATTTTTCTTCATTTGTTACTACATATGAGGGAGGCTGTTCACAAACACAATTTGAAACAGTGTTAAATAACATGTACTCAGCAGAAAAATTATAAAGTATCTTTTATATGGCCAGTTGTACGAAGAAAAGACTTACCATCATACAATGGAATTCACAAAGCATATATGGAAAATTACAATATTTAAAAACATTAGTCTCTATTTTCTCGCCACATGTTATATTAATACAAGAAACTTGGTGCATTCTAAAAATTCCTTTGAAGCTTAAAGGGTATCAATGTGTAAATCAGATTCATCATGATACTCATGGATGAATCGTCATTTGTGTTAAAAATAATTTGAATTTTAAAACAATAAATATCAATTTACAATATCTACATCCACATATTAAACTACTCGGCATTATCAACTGGAATTTAAAAATATTTAATATTTATATCCCCCCTAAAATACGTGTGGACCATATTTTCTGGCGATATTTTTTCTCTAACAATGATTTTGATTATATAGGCGGAGATTTTAATATTCATTCAGGATTATGGAGATCAAATAGAACTGATTCTGCAGGGCGAAGTTTTCTTAAGGAACTATTAGATTCACCCTATCTCTATCATAATGATGGATCTCCTACACGCATGCAAAACAATACATTAAGTGCTCCAGATCTCACCCTAACGAAGAGCGCACACTACGTAGAAACAGAATGGCAAACATATTTTCATACTTGCTCAAGCGATCATTTCCCCATTGTTTTTAAAACACACTTCATACAACCTGGAATTAAATATAACTATCAAAAATACCACTTGAATCAAAATTATAACATGTATCATCAAAACTTTCATGGACAAAATATCGAAATACAATACAAAATCGAATTACTCAGTACAATAAACCTTCTGAAATTTTTAAACTGATTAAAACCAGTTTCAACTCTCAATAAAGAAATTTAAAATATGAAATCATATTTTAATCATTCATCTGTTCGACAATACCACAGACCTATATGGTGGAATGCACTTTGTCAAAAAAAAAAAAAAAAAAAATGTAAATAATACGATTCAAGCCTTAAAAATTTTTATATTGATGCGGACTCCAAAAGCTTTCTATAATTACCGACAACAACGAGCTCAAACAAAAAGAATTATTAATAACACTAAACGAATAAGATGGCAGGAGTTCTGCAATACTTTATCAGATCCCACTCCGACTTATAAAATCTGGAACTTTTGGAAAAAAAACTTCAACAATACCATACCATACAAGACACACAAATTCACTTCTATAATTTAGAATGGATACCTAACTTCCACCAAAAATTAACGCCTTGCACTGTCAATAATAATCGCCGATTACTATCACAATTCTTACTAAACAATCTGAATACAGAACTTGATAAGAATTTTACAATGCCCGAATTAGGAACAGTACTTAAAATATACATAAAAACGCTACACCTGGCATGGATGGAATCAGTTATATATATTACAAAAATCTACCAACCAAAGGTCTCCAGATGTTGCTGAACTATTATAATCATATTTGGAATACAGGCCAAATACCATTAAACTGGAAAAAGGTACTAATATTACCTATTCCAAAACATAATAAAGGATCAACTACGTCAAACAATTTTCGACCAATAGCATTATACATACGACCAGGATTATACATACGGGACCATAGCATTATACAATACATGACCAATTACATATGTCTTGTTCATAAAAAAAAATTCCGAAAATTTATTATTAAACAGATTAAATTGGTTTCTAGAAAATTCACAAATTTTCCATTTCATATCACTGGTTTTAGAGAAAAAACTCAACTTACGATGCATTAACGTTACTATTACTAGATATTTACAAAGCATTCATCACAAAAGAAGCCCTTATGGTCACTTCATTTGATATAAAAGTAGCCCATGATCATGTGATATTAGACATCCTAGTGGAAAAAAATGTTTAAACTTCAAATTCCTGGAAAGATGATTAGAATTATACACAACATTTTAATAAACAGACAGGTGAATATAGTGAAAAATACATATTTACACCACGAGTAACATCTTTAGGTTTATTGCAAGGAAGCAAATTAAGATTAAGCCCGATTCTTTTTAACATTTATATAGTTGATTTAATAACTACATCGTGAGAAAATAATACTATTACTTCCTTTGCTGATGACCTACTAGTAAGCCCTTATACAACTCACACTGAACGTATAATATCATGTATGGAAAATAACTTAAATATCATCAATACATGGATGAATAATAATGGATTAGAACTCAACTGGGATAAAACAAAATTTATTGTCTTTACTCGGAAAAGATGTTACAGAATTACCAATTGCAATATCACAACTATAAATTAAAATCTAAAAAATTCATAAAATATCTTGAATTAATATTAGATCAAAAATTAAATTGGAAAGCACAAATACAATTTCTTACTCAAGAAAATATAAAATATATTAATTTATTAAAATGTCTCTCTTCCAAAAGATGGAGCATTAATCCGTTTGCCCTACTACCAAGGATATATATCGAAAATATCATATGGCAGTATATTCTATAACAAATCTGGTCAATACTATAACTGTTTAGAACAAACAATTTATAGTTTATCTAAAATGTTTTTTTCTCAACCGTCTTTCTGTCCAAAAAAGGCTCTATTAAAGGAATCAGAATATATACCTTTATCAAGGGCGCCGATTTCTCTG
This sequence comes from Thermobia domestica, assembly GCF_964235325.1. Lineage (NCBI taxonomy): Eukaryota > Metazoa > Arthropoda > Insecta > Zygentoma > Lepismatidae > Thermobia > Thermobia domestica. The sequence goes on along the minus strand of NC_137461.1, from coordinate 284,415,749 downwards.
TAAATTTGTTGGGCCCATTCAGATGCAGAAGGCATATATATGAAGATTATAAGACAAATTGCATTCAAATTATGCCAAATATTGTGTATTCATAAATACAATGCGGGGGCCCACATGAGCTTTGGGGTGTCCGGGCCCACTTGACCTTTATCAATACTATTCTCCAAATTGGCCTGCAAATTTGTAATTAAAACGTTCGGCAAATCTAATTCTCCAATTCTCCTGAAACTTCTCAAGGAAAAAATGATCCTTATACCTGCAACTATCCATGGTTAGCTGAGGCATACCTCAACTTTAAATCATTAAATTCTACGATTCATAAAGTTCCATCGCTTCCCTGTTTTGTTTGGAACTATAAGGTTAATTTGACACAAATAGAAATGAAGAAACCTTTATATATATACCAATTGCAAATGAAGACCTAAAACAAATAAATAAATAAATAAATAAATAAACATCTCTGGAAGGACTTTAAACAACAATTTGACGAAGATGCCACATTTATTTATACATATGCTTCAAAATTTAACAATATCACTGTAGAAGCAGCAGTATATATTCCATCCAGAACAACAACACTTAATTTTCAGTTTAGCGTAACAACACTTAAATACAAACTACTAAACACCACAATATTTGAAGGAGAAGCATTTGCCATCCGACAGGCGCTAATTTATATTAAAAAATTAAAATCTCTAAATTTGTTATATGCTCAGACTCATTAAGTGTGTTAACAGCTTTAAATTTTATCCATTGGAATGATTCTACAACCTGGGTTCTTCTAAATATTAAATACCTTTATCGAATATTAATGGAAAATAATTACAAAATATATTTCACTTTTATTAAAGCCCACGTCAATATTGAAACGAAGAGCAATATTATAGACGAAGCAGCAAAAACTTCATATCGTGAAGGAATACCAACGAATATCAAATTATCACCAAGGAGTTACTATAATCACATCAAAAAGCTTCATGAGGAACAGTAAACTATCTGGTATAATAAACAACAATCACTACCTCGAAAATTTTATTGGTCAATCTCTACTTCATTGCAAGACCATATGAAAAAAATCATTAAAATCTGGACTCGTCGAGAAATCAATTTATTACCGACTTATTTTTGGAACTGCGCTGCCTCTTATAAAATTATTCCAAATACGGAAAAAAAACCTACATATCACTGCTGATGCGATAAAGGAATAGGAACAGTTAATCATACATATTATTTTTAAATGTGAATTGTTTCAATCTCTACGCTCACAGTTATTAACACAATTATATAAATACCTTGGTTATGCACCATTTTCATATAAATATATATTGGCAACCAACAACTGGCCATCAATTAAAGCATTAATACATTTTCTCATAACTTCTGGAAAAAATATATATATATATATATATAAATCACCTATTGAACAATCGCTTTCACCTGGACATATGGAATACAGCAAAGTAATATGGATAATCAAGAATATTAAAACTGGTTTCTTTTTATTCATCTTTTAATAAAGTTGGAAACATGCAATAATGATAAAAGTTGTACACATAGTGAAGACCGGTTACCAGAAACATTACCAAAGAACGGAAACCATATTACTTTATTGGAACTTTATACAATCTGTGACTAACTATTTTCACTATCTGAAAGTAATTATTCTCCCTTTTTTTGCAATTCTAGCACATACTGGTGGTTACCTGATGAGCTATTGAACACTATTAATAGTGCAGAAGACAAAAACAAGACAAGAATTTGAGCTGAAATGGATATTACAATTTAAATAGAGAATAACTTGATGTTTGTATGCTATTAGTTGTATTTATGACTCGATAAAGTTATTTTCAAGAAACCAGTAATTAGTGGCCATTCAAAGGTAATATCAACTTTAATTTATGTGTTATTTGAAATTATGTTCTTGTGTGTTATGAAGATGTGTAACATATTGAGCTAAACGAGTTTGTGGGAAGCTCTGCTTTCCCTTTTCCTATGCTGTTGCACAACCATGCCACTAATTACATCTAAAATGAATAACTACTAAATTGAAATCTTTCTCAATAATCAAAATTACCAGTACTTATCTATAAAGGAATTCTTTAAAAAAATTTTAAAAAAAAGTATTATTCGTATTCTGATCACTTAATGTTGAAACAAATTCATGTTATTCTGTACATCATGGTAAAGCACGAGTCAGCGAAGATAGTAAGACTAACTGTAAATACTTTAATCGGTTATTGTAGCAGAAGAGCCTTTACAATTCCGTTGTATTAAATAAAATCATGTTCCACATAATCCTTTCTCGATCCTTCACTTCAAACATCTTTCTTACAGTAATAATAGCTTCTGTCCGTAACTGCAGGAAAAGAGTATGCGTGATTACTAAATAAAAGTAGAAACTGTATTGATAACTATACAGTTAATATGTTATGTATATTGAATACATATTTTGAATTAATGCGTATGGCAAATTGTTCAAATAATTAATTTATTATTATTTAAATGATTTTTATTTTAATTACGTACTCACCTGTTACGAAGATGTCAGAACTAATTGTATGGAGAGGGATATGTTATGTTTGGCTTCTCAAAGACATAATATGTGATTTATGTAATTATTTATAGATATTCTGGTTCTCCATTAAACTATGATAACTATAGCAAACTAACAGCTTTATCTTCGCACGCTATTTGCCCACAGTAGTCTTTTCAACATTGAACCTTACTTCATTACCAAAGAATATGAATACTAACTGTTCTAAAATTAAGCTAAATTATAAAATGTATACATAAACCAAATAATAATAAATTGCACTCTGCACTATCAAAATGAACTGAACCTAATTACAACTGCTTGAACAGAAAGAAAAAAAAAAATGAAATGAAATCTTTCAGTTTTACGTCCCACGGTTATGCCGGTTAGGCTAAAGGAGACGGTGATTATGAGAAATGAATGAAGTGGTGGAATGAAGAAAGTGGGAGGAAACGGGAGAACCCCGAGAAAATCCACGAGCACGGTGTTTGTCCACCACAAAGTCCACACGGCGCGAGCTGGGATCGAACCAGTGACCCCAAGCACCGGAGGCGAACGCTCTACCACCGAGCCTGTAGAAACAACGGGATTAGTACCTCCTAACCAGAAAATATTTTCATACAAATGGAATACTTTGATCACGCTATTCAAACTTAAAAAAAACTAAAGCATTACTTCCCCCGAAAGTGCCTTTGTGGCTAAATTATTTCATAATATAATTACTATATACCTTTATTATGTTTTTATTATTAACTAATTCTATGGTCTATGGAACCCGGACTTTCAATGCCGCCTCCACTGACTTCTATCCTTAGACAACTACATCCATCTTCTACTTTTTACTCCTAATTCTGCAAAATACATCTTAATATTATTCCCCATCTACGCCTAGGTTTTCTTAATGGATGTTTCCCAATTGGATTTCCAGTAAGAAAACTTTGAAAGCGTTTCTACTTTCTCCTATTCTGGCTACATGAGCTGTCCACCTAAGCCTCCTAGACTTGATGTCCCTAACAATTTTTATAAACGGTATGAATTTATGTAGTTCTTCGTTATGAAGTTTCCGTCATTCCCCATTCCCATTCTTCTTGGATCCAAATATTCGTCTCAGGAATTTGTGCTCAAATACTTTCAATCTGAGTTCTTCCCTCAAAGTAAGTGATCATGTTTCGCAACCATACAGCACAACGGGCATGATTATTGTTTTATATATTTTAAGTTTCAAATTCGTCGACAAAATTCGCGAAGACAAGAGATTTTGAACTGAATAATAACACGAATTCCCTGTTTTCAGTCGGCATTTAATTTTTTCATGGATACGGTTTTGGTCAGTTAATATCGATCCTAGTTATTTGAAAGTATCCACTTTGTTAAAAGTATTATTTGATATTTTGACGCATCGATAATTTGCAGTATTCCGATCCCGGCGAATTATCATATATTTAGTAATTATCATATATTTCCAAACCTATATTCCTCCAAGCGTTTAATAAGGTCTCTATTGTTCTCCTATCATCCCCTATTAAATTTACATCATCAGCATACGCCACAACCTAGTGAATAACATTCACCTCTTGGCCCTGATTGCCTTCTATGATTTTTCTTATAGCATACTCCAGAACAAAGTTGAATAATAATGACGACAACCAGTGGCGTATTTACGATTTTGTTCCGGGGAGCTTTCCTAGCTTTATTCCTGGAAATGTGAAAATTCTGCAAGATATTTCATTTTGTTTAAATAAAATTTCGGAGGTGACTTAAGCCCGGAAGGCCCCCTAAATACGCCACTGGCAACAACACATCTCCTTGTTTTAGGTCATTCTCGACATGAAAGCTCGTGGACAAGGATTTTCCTCCTGGGACTTGACTTTGTTTCGGGGAATTCATTTAAGCACACCTTAATCAATCTAACCAGCTCTTTCGGTATTCCAAATTCTGTAAGGATGTTGTATAATTTTCCCTTCTAACCGAGTCGTAGACCTTTCTAAAATCAATAATTAATTGATGTACAGGGTATTGTATTTCCATTTCTTTTCGAGTATTTATCGAATGGTAAATATCTGGTCGATAGTTGATCAATTTCGCCTCAATTTGATATTCTCCAATAATTTCATCTGCGAATGGGATTAATCTTGCTAATAGAATGTTTGAGAGGATTTTATAGGATGTAGGTAGAAGAGAAATCCTTCAATGATTATTACAATCAGTTTTGTCGCATTTCTTCTGAATTAGAACAATGATTGATTCTTTCTACTCTTGTGGTAATTCCTCCTTGTTCCAGATTAATTTTTATTATATACGTTGCAAAGAAATTGTTGCTTTTATGTTTTCACTCTTTATCTTTGAAGTGTAGTAAGCATAGTGTTTAATTGCTTAGTTCTAACAATGAGATGGTTTTTCTAGGGTATTTGCGGCAGACTGGTCGATCTTAAATAACAGTGGCTTGTTGAGTACACATTTATTATATAGATCGTGTTTTAGTCCCAGACTAATTAAATCACCACAACAGGATGTTTCAGGATACTGCTTTTATCTATTTGATGGAGGAAACAAAACTACCTTCGAAACGATTAATTGAATAATCATTTCTTTGCGATTTGGGATGCATGTGCCAGGAAATAAGCAATTAGTTAGGCATCTATATCTGTTTGGCTGTTAAAATGTCCATGTTTTAATGCTGTTTGCTTTTGCTTTTTGAATTCAGAACTCGTCGATTTCTTTTGAGCACTGAGGACATATAGTAATCTGAAAACCACTTCTCAAATATTGCAAAATTAAATATATTAATCCAAATTTTACAACACTTATATCAATATTGTCTGTTTTGAATTCCCTACTATACATTCCTCCATATCAGTATCCTATTCTCGTTTTCCCTATACTTGAACTGAAGAAAAAGATAATAACCCTGCTCTACTAGTTTGACCTCCGTAACTATGTTAGGTAAGTAGGCTGAAACTTTCCTTCCGGAAGAGCACTTAGACAAATGCAGTAGAATAAGAAGACTCAAAGTAAAAGTTCCATTACTAAGACCGGTTGTTAGGCAAAAAGCTTATTTCTTGACGTAAGAGATAGGATGAAAATGAAAGTACTGAAGTTCATTTAAGGAGTCTTTGCTTGAATTTTAGCAAAATTTATATTATCTATTTCGCTCTATATTGCCTATATAGCATTATTGTTTAAGTCAAATATTGTCTATTCTCTGGGATAACCACATAGATTTACTTTTTCACCAATGGTCTCTTTGTTTCCTAGAAATGTCAAATTAACGGAAACAAATTTTCTCGAAGTCAAGTATGTAATCCATCCCTATACATGAACAGGACATCCACAAGGAATGCCACTTACATAATATGGTTAATAAAAATCTGGAAAAATTGGAGAGATTTGGACGAGTGCTCAAACCAGAAAATGCACCAATGCACATGTTATTGCGTGATTTTCAATTATGCCTATGTACACTTATGTCCAAAATTATTGTCGCATGTCTATAAATATGTTGTTGTAGGAATATAATTTGATAACGAATTCGCCCGGTATTTCTTTTAATGTTAGTATGTGTATAATCAGCAGAGACATGTATGTGGAAAATTTCATGTCAAAAGAGCAGTAAATAAGAACAATACAACGAAAATAAAATGTTCTTGTTCACTTAACAATATTTTGTTTTACTCATTCTAATTTTCGTATTTATAATTCTTTTCCTATGAAATTTACCACAAATATACACTTCCCGATTGTATACATAGTAACAGTATTAAAAGTACCCTGCAGAATCATAATCAAATTATATTCTTACAAGAAGACAGTTATAGATATGCGACAATCATTTTGGACATGAGTGTACATCCGTGAATATAGATCGATTTATTTTATTTATTTATTTTTTTTTTAAAGTCCGACCAGACATAATTATACAGGGTTCACGCTGAAATTCTGGCATTGATTTGCTTGATTTTCAATGACTAAATAAGAAAAATTTTCCTGACTTGCGACACTACAAACGCCACCATTTATGGTTTGGTTTAAAATAAAAAAAAAAAATAAATAAACCTCCACACCATCCCCATAGCCGTCCAACGCTTTCCTTTTTATTTTTAAACACAGTGTACACATACATTCTTACCATAAATACATATTGTAATTCAAACTTCCTTTATTTGGAATACAACACACTAATATCAAACAATCATTATATACCAACAGTACAGTATATCTTTAAAATCTCGGTATTCTGAAGTATACTCATAAATATATCATAATTTGTCCTCTCTCTTTGCTTATCTACAATCACAAAACCTAACTTATTCTTTTCTTCTGTAGCATATTTGAATTCTTAATTTAATTACTACCCCCCCCCCCCCCACACACACAACTTGAAGTTTTCATATTTTTCGTACTCCTGAAACTTCTTTATTTCTAAACATAATTTTGTATTTTCACCCTTTCTTCTTATCGTCATATTTTTTAATTACTTATAGTGTTATAATTACATGGGCGCATGGGGGGATATTCAAAATTAACAAAAAATTGGCTACTTACCAATGAATCTTTCCTTGAAAAATTTAAAGATTTTGACGTTTCGGAACTCTCAGCTGGTTCCTTCCTCAGTGGTAAGGTAAAAAGGATTAAAACGGAAAGGAGATAAAATGAGTAAAACCAGGAATACATACCACTATATAAAAGTAACGTACAAAAAAGATCCTGAGATGAACAGAACAGAGTGAAAAAAAGAATGAACTGAATAAAAAAGAATGCGGTGTCTATGTTAGGTCACTATTGCCAGATCCAAAGTATGCATCAAAGGTAGGTACCCAAGTTCGATCAATGTTGCCAGTATCAAGGTTCAATGCAGGTTTGTATTTATGAATAAAGAACGATTCTTTAATTTCCTGTTTTTTTTATTATTTATTTATTTATTTATTTTATTTTATTTTATTTTATTTTATTTTTTTTTATTTTGCTGAACCTATTACCTTAACCTGTTTTATATTATGTGAATGTTGTTTTAAATGAAGCACTAAACCCGATATGCCTTCTTCTTTTGACTTTTTTGATTGTCTAACATGTTCCTTCACACGCGTGTTAATATTACGTTTATTTTGCCCAATGTATGAGGAATCACATTCGCAATGGACGCGGTAAATACCTGCCGTATTTAATGGATCGACAAAATAGCTTTTAAATCCGGTGAGATGTTTTTGTAAACTTTTGGGGGGAATACTTGAAGCAGATATGTTATGTTTTGCAAGAATACGTTGAATTTTTGTTGATAGTTGTGGAAAATAAGGAATTCCAATCCAAGTTTTTGCTCCTTTGGAAGTTACCGTTTTGGGGACTTGCAGCGATCTACGTGTTTGACTAAACCATTTTTGTAAAATACACAGCTTATAACCGTTTTCTTGTACTATTTTATATAAAAACTGTATTTCTTCATTGGGGTCTTTTTGACAGTCACAAATTAATAATGCTGTACGAAAGAAGTTCTTCCAAATATTGGCCTTGTACATTGGCGGATGAGCTGACTGTTGATGTATGTAAGTAGTGCCTGCATTGGATTTTCGGTATACTTTTGTAATAAATTTATTATGTGATCGGGTAATCAATAGGTCTAGAAATGGAAGGCCGTTATCAGATCCACGTTCAAGGGTGAACTTCAGCCTAGAATGCTGATTGTTGAATTGTTCAAATATTTGTGTAAGTGTATTTTCGTCACGAACAAGTAGTAAAATATCATCAGCATAACGGTAATACCTAACGTATTGAAATGTGTCCTGCCGTAAAATAGACGTTTCAATCTGATTTAAAACGATATTTGACAATATTGAGAATGTGATTCCTCATACATTGGCCAAACTAAACGTGATATTAACACGCGTGTGAAAGATCATGTTAGACAATCAAAAAAGTTACAAGAAGGCATGTCGGGTTTAGCGCTTCATCTAAAACAACATTCACATAATATAAAACAGGTTAAGGTAATAGGTTCAGCAAAATCAAAAAAACAACGGGAAATTAAAGAATCGTTCTTTATTCATAAATACAAACCTGCATTGAACCTTGATACTGGCAACATTGATCGAACTTGGGTACCTACCTTTGATGCATACTTTGGATCTGGCAATAGTGGCCTAACACAGACACCGCGTTCTTTTTTATTCAGTTCATTCTTTTTTTCACTCTGTTCTGTTCATCTCAGGATCTTTTTTGTACGTTACTTTTATATAGTGGTATGTATTCTGATTTTACTCCTTTTATCTCCTTTCCGTTTTAATCTTTTTTACCTTGCCACTGAGGAAGGAACCAGCTGAGAGTTCCGAAACGTCAAAATCCTTAAATTTTTCAAGGGAGGATTCATTGGTAAGTAGCCAATTTTTTGTTAATACTTAAGGTGTTATTCATATCTTCTGTGGGCAGCTAAAAAATATTCCTTCACTCCTCTCAGAAATATTGTCTATTTCCCTGATTTTCAAGGTCAGAGTGAACCTAATTATACATTGACAACTTGAAAACATACTTAGCTACTAAGGGAATAATACCTTGTAACGAACTATCAAAATGTACTAAATTAAAATATACAGCCACGTAGCCAAGGGGGTGGGGGTCCGGATCCCCTCCCCCTTCGAGACCAGAAATGAAAAAAATTAAGGAAGGATGAAACAAAATGAAATGAGAAAGAGGAAAATCAGCGTTAAAAATAAAAAATACACGAAGCTTTTGGTTACTCTTTCTTATCAGGAGATTTGTATTATTTGAAATACATGGTGGCGAGGTGAGCGATATATCCTGGAAGAGTCAGGGAATTTGAAATTTTATGAAAAGTTACGGAATTTTCAGAATTTTTGTTGCTAGTCAGGGAGATTTCAAGCGTCCGAAAGCATAGTGTCGTTGTGTAACAGCATGGACATTTTTTATCATAATTTTTCGTAATCGCACCCTTGCAGTATCAAACATTATTTCAAAAACAATTTTGTACTGCTCCTTTATTAACCTGTCATTTTGAACAGACAGTAGTTGACGGAATAATTAAAAAAAAAAAAAAATGTGGAAAGAAAGTTCTGTTAACATTTGATTCAACACAGAAAGGAACGCAGATATTGTAAAATATTTTAAAAGACATTATTGAGTATGTACTTTTCATAATAGTTGAGGTCATAATGAAAGGAAAATTGTTATATTTGAATGAACAGAGGAACAACTTAAATATTGTAAAATCTTTTTCAATACTTTTTTTTTTTTATTTCTTCATAGTTTATTAAAATATTTAGCAACATATCCTCATTTTATTGTCCGTACAAATCAATATATGTTGATAGTACAGTAGTTTAGATTGATCGAGCTCCTTGGCCTTCAGAATTGTATGTCACGCACCACCACCACCCCCCTTCCCCCGTTACGAAATCCTGGCTAAAAGAACTAATATATGTTCCAGTAAAATAGTTTAGAATGGTCGAGCCCCTCGTGTAGTGACCACAGTATTTCATGTTACAGACCCCTCTCCCTCACAAAATCCTGGCTACGTGCCTGAAATATACTTAATTTATCTACAAGAAAGTCTTTAGTAAGACTATTCATGGCTTTGGATTAATTGTTTTAACAAAACTTTTATTAGTTTTGTTACAATTATAGAAGTTTATTAGTTATAGAAGTTACAAATTATAATTTAAAATAAAGTAAAGTTTTAAGCTTTGGTCAGTGTCTCTTTTGTTAAAAGAAAGTCTTTTTTTTTTTCTTCGGATTTGCATTTCAAGTTCTGTAAAATTTTGGACTGGTGTATGACGTAATAAAATGCTGTAAATTATTTACTAAGATACACACGGAGAGGGTTCGACTCGTAGAAAGCATTCTCTACAAACAACTATCAAGTAGGAATATTGTAGATGGTATGTTTATAGATTATTTTCACACCACGCATGACTCTATTTCAATTTTTGTACATTGAATGTTTATTATTTCCAGTTAGATTACAGTGCTATCTGTATTCCATGCTTTCAATGCCAAAACGTCCGGTCTCTACTAATTGCTTACTTGTATATCTTTGTTTGTGTATTCTCACTGGGCTTAGAGAAATTATTATTTTCCCATATTCGTGCACGCAATCTCGTACAAGTCTTATGATGGTTGCTGCATTGATCCTTCGTTTCAGAACTTCCAAATTACGAACTCTTGTTTACTACACAACATCCGAAGAAAAAGCCTAGATGGATTACACCAGATGCAAGTGAGATTAGTAATTCTTGTACTGACTTTACTGACCGTTTGTATCACTGTAATTATTGAAAATCGGGTTTAAATGTGTTGATAGTTAAAAATATGAATTCGTTGATAAAGTTCTACGGATTAGTTCATATTACGAATATTTTACATTAGATTTTCCTTTGTTGTTTGTGACAGCTCTTGACAGCGAAGCTTAGACAACTGTATATATCCTTTTTTAGTGTTTTGCTTAGCTCTGTTTGAAAATGAGGTTTTTTTTCGTTCTTTGCTAGTAGAATTCAGGTAAGCAGTTGATTTAAATTTGAATTTTGTATTTGCCACAATTAGTTTTTAATTATTTGCATCAGCTGTGATGCAGGACATATGTTTAACAGATAGTATGACAGTTTTATTTTCACATATATTGAACATGCAAAGCACTTTTCTGCCGTGTCGTGACAAAACGCTGTAACTTTGGCGGAGCAGTTTTGCGAAAAAGAGCCGTAAAGTTTTCATCCGAAAATGTGATCTGTATCGTGTAGAACCAATGTAACTAGGCAATAATGGTCAACCAATCAATTTTCACCAAATTTAATCACATAACATGCATTTACGTAACATTACATGTAAAAACGTGTTTCCAAAGTCAAGATACACTGGTTCTACACGATACAGATCACATTTTCGAATGAAAACTTTACGGCTCTTTTTCGCAAAACTGCTCCGCCAAAGTTACAGCGTTTTGTCACGACACGGCAGTTTTAGTCTCACATAATCCATTGACTATATATAGATGGTACTTTATTTAAAAACATGAACATGCAAACCATTACTTTTTATATACAGTTAGCTTTGGTACTGTACTGAGAAGTGTATTTTATTTCAAGTATCAAAAGATAGTCGTTACATACACTATTTCCGGTTCCAATACTGATTTCCGTAGAGCAAAAACAGAGATATTGAAATGTTTTTTGCAGTCGATTCAGCTTCCAAATAGTAGGTTCTATTTCCTCCTGTAACCCTTTAGTCAATCCGGAAGTGTTTCAAGTTAACGATTTTCAGTTTCAGCATTTATCGCCAGAAGATAAAAACAGTAATGCATAGCGGGTAATGGCTTTTTGGTATAGATTCAGATCCGAGGAATAGTTTTTTTTTTTTTCTTTGATCTTATTAATCTATTGCAACAAGTGGCGCAGTGGTTCAGTGTAGAGCGTTCACTTCTGGGGCGTGGGGGCCTTGGTTCGATCCCAGTTCACACTAAGTGAGCTTTGTGATCGGCAAACAGTGTGCGTAGGTTTTCTCGGGGTTCTCCCCTTTCTTCATTCCACCATTTCATTCATTTCTCATCATTACCTTCTTCTTTAACCTTGCTGGCATGACAATGGGACGTAAAACTTTCACAAAGACTTTATTTAACTTCTATTGCGACTAGTAGTCAGGAGCGGATCCAGGACCGACTTCTGAAAGGGGGGGGGGCGGTGGGTTGTCATACTGCTACTTTTAAGTGCTCCAAACTTTGGGATGGGTTTTTATTTATATATATAAAATAAGAAAGTTTCCTCTTCTGGGGGGGGGGGCAATCGCCCCGATCCCTCCCTGGATCCGCCCCTGCTAGTAGCTATCGATATACTACTTGAAGTTTGAGTAATGAAATGTCATAGTATGGAAGTCTACTGTAGTTTAACACTGTGAAACTAAACTCACCTTTCTTAATTAGTCCTGGATTGATCTATTCTGTCATTTTCCGCATACGATTCAAGAAAACAGTTGAAAAACTTGGGGTGATTCCTTCCAAGAATGAAATCACGGAACTACGAAGGAGTAAGCATCCTATTGGCACTCCACTTCACCAAGTATCATAAATAAGCAATATAAATTTCACAACACATAGACATTAGACAAACAACATATACGATACATCAGAACATTTATTATTTCACATTTCGTACTACTTACACACACATTTTATTTCCATAAAACAAAAGGAAAAGCTACAAGTAAAACTGAAAGATGTTCGACAATAGCTTTGCTATATGGTAAGAAAATTTTAACAAAGTAATTAATATCACAGAATCTTTCAGATGTGTTACATAACTGATGAATACTTCAGCGTTAAGCAAATAATGCAATTAGGAGTATCATTGGTTTGTAATGGATCGATCTTCTACAGCCTCGGGTCACGTATCCACCACAATAAAATGACAGTAAGTTTAAGAAAGAATACATCATTTAAAAATTAGAAATAAAGTAATAGTAGCCAGAACTTAAATCTGAATTAACTTGCTTAAAATTTGAGATGGCTCTGGTTCCGTATGTACAAGCAACAAGTATTTATCTAATCTCTAGAAGGAAGGAAACTATTAGCCCAACAGTACAGAAAACCTTGACATATCGACAGTTTTTCTCTTACAATGTAACACACGATTACTTTCACATTTTCAAAACCAATTTCTAGATTAATATTCCGATTTTGATATTTTCTAAAGTATTAATTTAGTTTGTAATATTTAGATCGTAGCCTTTTTCACCCCTCCTCATTATTCCTGCCACTATACCTTCTATCATACCCCTAGGATATATATATTTCCTTCTTATTCTATGTCCCAACTAGTTTGTCTTCTTTTTAATTACATCTAAAATTGTTATTTCATCCTACTACTTCTTACAGTTCATCATTGTTTTCCGTTCAACTGAGTTATTCTCTCCATTCCACCATTTCATTAATTTCTCATCATTACCGTCTCCTTTAGCCTATCCGGCATAACAGTGGGACGTAAAATTAAAAAAAAAAATTTCTTCTCCACACCCGCGTTTCGAAAGCCTCCTGTCTTTTTCCATAAGCTTTTGCGTCGTGTCCATGTTTTACCTCCTCATAGAATACAATACCACACACAAAATTTTTTATCAACCTTATTCTTAACTCTTTACTCAAGAATCCAGAAAATATTTTTCTACTTCCTAATCCACATTTCGAAATTCTTATCCCTGCTTTTATTTCACGTTCATACTTCATTTGCTAATCGTAAACCTAATTTAACTGAAAAATAATCTGAAAGATTGAAAAATAATATTCCATCTTTTAACACCCTGTGGGAGAAAGTGAACTCGCCCGCACTACCTTAAATATAAAATAATATCTGAGAAGTTAATGGAAATCTAAAAAGTTACTTCTAGTATATGGCAAATAAACTTCCATCTTGCGTTTAATTCATATTTAAACTCTGGCTTCAGAAGATCCACGACCAACAATCAGTGTATCGATATAATAGCTGCCATATACCTGAGATCCATTGGTGCACAATATACCTTTGGCAGTGAAGAAATACATGGACATAGAATCTACAAACTACATACATATAAAAAACAAAAGAAAGAAGCCAAACCTAAGTGTCTTCCTACAGATGAAAAAGAACGAAATTAATGTTCAAAAATAATTTCACAACAGTTAACATATCCAATACACCACATTTTTACAAACATACATAGAGAAAAAAAAAAAAAACATTACAATAAAGTCTATGTTATAAAATATGCAACTTATATAATACAAATAAATGCAACATTATATATATATGTTTATAAAACATTACACAAACATTACGGTATCTAAATACATAGTAATGGGGCATGCTATTACTTTTTTCATTATTAACAATAAACACTAAGTAGAAGTAACGTGAAAACCATACAAAACTAAAAAGCATTTCGCTACAATGGTTACGTATACTAGCAATTTTCAACAACTATTATACGAGGGTGCTTCGGAAAGTAATGCCTCCAAGCCCACTACTACTTGGCCAATAGTACTGCAAACATTTCTGAAATGTTTATCATTAATGCACTGATGTTTAAGTTATAGAATGTCATTTGTTTCATCTTCCTATCTCTTCTCGTTTCAGAGTAATGGAATAATCCATGGAATGCAGTGATGACGTCCGGTTGAAACAGCGAGCTGTCATTTTATTTCTGACAGCGGAAGGCTGTGCGCCCAGGAATGTTCATCGCCGGCGACGAGTCGTGGATACACCATTACGACCTGGATACGAAGCGTCAGTCGATGCAGTACCAGTACTGCCACGCATCCTCTCCTCCGTCCCCCCCAAAAAATCAAAGTTGTCCATCTGCTGGCAAAATGTTGTTCACATTCTGCCGCATCCTGCCTATAGTCCGGATCTTGCGCCCTGCGGCGTTTGCCTCTTCCCCAAACTTAAGGATCACCTTAAGTGCCAACGTTACCGGAGGTGAAAGCAGTTCGGCAACGGTGTCGCCAGTAGCCACCACAATTCTTCGCCGACGGCATGAAAAACCTTGTTTCCCGTTGGCATAAATGTTGAAAAATAATGCCACCATTTGTAGCTGACATTGCAAGCTTTCCACTGATACGTGTATCGCTGCTATCTGTCAAACACAAATAAAGGTATCACCTTGGAGGGATTACTTTCTGAATCACCCTCGTATGATTAGCAGTAGCTGGCGACAAATGATTAACAATATAGGAGCGCTTCAACGTCTCTTTCTTCCAAAATTAATTTTGCATGTTGAAAAAAACAATTTTTTAAAAAATCCGTTACTCTCAACTGTGACAACCACAGTTTTTATGAATACATTCTAATAAATTAATTACATAGAACAAATAATAGGACCGTATTCTATTTCAAAAAGAAAATTTAGGTTTCTGATTTGACCTACAAAGTGGCTGGTTCATTTTACACGTTGGGAAGTCCTTAGTTTAGTAGTTAATTAATGTCATATTTTTAGATTTAAAATGTTTATGAATTTTGAGAAATGGTGCGTCAGGACATAATTTGACAAGAAACTGAGATTGATGTGATTATAAGGGGATAAAAAGACAAGGAGAAAATATTAGAATTGGTGGATAACATTTCAAGAGAATAATGGAGAGCTTCTGTATGTAGAAAGAAACCTATTACTGACTTCAAAAGCTTTATGACGATA
Organism: Thermobia domestica; assembly: GCF_964235325.1. NCBI lineage: Eukaryota > Metazoa > Arthropoda > Insecta > Zygentoma > Lepismatidae > Thermobia > Thermobia domestica. The sequence continues at coordinate 284,400,064 of NC_137461.1, read as the reverse complement.
ACTTTTTTTTTTTTTTTTTTAATAGGGCTGTTTGATATTTTCAACTATCGAAATATCTTGAAATGAAATGAAATCTTTCAGTTTAACGTCCTACGATTATGCTCTTTAGGTTAAGGGAAGCAGATGATTAAGACAAATGAATGATGATGGAAAAAATACTGGAATGTGAATGTGGGAGCAAACAGGAGTATCCCGAGAAACCTATGGACAGGATGTTTGTTCACCACAAACGTACTTGGCCGGGGATCGAACCAGGGACGGATCCCACGCACCAGAGGTAAGCGCTCTACCACTGTGCCCCCTCATCGAAATATGGATATCCAAAAATTTTACTGATTGATATATAGGTTACTATAGCTTTCAGTATTTCGATATTTTCCATTTTCTTATAAAACTTTAGTTATGTTTGATAATGTCCTGTACAAGAACCAATATTGAGTCAACAATAGAACAGCACTTTGCTAGCTTGCTGGATCTTTTCCATTTTTGAACAGCGATAAGAGAGAAGCAAGTTACGTGATCGTAAAAAAATCTAATAATTCGAGATTTCAATGGATTCGCACTTTTAGCCCCTAACCCCCTCGCCTACGCGCAGACACATGCTGGAAAGGTTATTTTTGTTTGTCCGTCTGTTCGTTTCGAATGAGGGGGAAGGGGGGCACGATGGCTCACTGGTAGAGCGTTTACTTATGGTGCATGAAATCTTTAGTTCGATTCTCGGCCAAATAAGTTTGTTGTTGACAAGATCCAGACCCGTATCCACGGGGGTCTAGCGGGACCGGCCCCCCTAAAATTTTCACGCTAGTCTTGCAAATGAACTATATGGTTGAATCGGGCCCCCCTAACTTCTACCGCCCCCCCTACATTTTTTTGGCTGGCTACCGGTCTGACAACATCGCGTTCGAAGGTTTTCTCGGGGTATTCGTCTCCTCCCATATCCTCATTCCCTTGCCTTAAACATCCGTCTCCCTTAGCCTAAAGGGCGTAAACGTGGGACGTTAAGCTGAAAGATTTCATTCCAATTTTTGGTGGTTTCGATGCATGTACAGTCTTGTTAAAAAAATCGTCGCCAGCCACTTTAATTTAGAAGGCAATATTCTGGCAACTGTACATATCAAATTCGATTACATTGGTTTTAAAAAATACAGGTAAAATTGGCCAAAGCAAATTCATATTTGTATGATTTCATTCAAACTGTTGGTAATACTTCAGATACAAAAAAAGCTACACTAATACAGTTCGATATTTCAATATACCGAAAATTTTATTGATCAATATATCGATCAAGTTTCGATATTTTGTCGATACTGGTTCAAAATCGAATATCGAGCAGCCCTACTTCCTCTCGCGTGAATGAATCTGTTCTACTATATTTATATTTTTATTTATGTATTTAAATGAAGGAGAGTCTTATTTTTTGATAAATGGAAAGAATCAACACATTCTACCTTGGCCCTTAGCCCTTATAGATGCGAATTCAACGAAAATTCAAAAGGTACAAAATATGGGACTGAACCATAAATCGAACCGGGTCTTCGAAGGCTAACTGTCAGAAAGTAAAGGAGTATGTGTATTTAGAAATCACTGGGTGGCATAGTGACTAGCGCACCGACACGCTAACCTGAAGACCGAATGCTCCCTGCATTTAATTTATGACAAAAAAACCGATTTACACAATTTGAACAATTCATTCAAACGGTCAACTTCCTATAGGAAATACATATACATGATGCTAACAGAATATGCAAGCACTGATAAAACACATTAATATCAAATATCTAATAACCAGAAACGCTAATTATATTATTCGTACGGAAAATCTGAACGACATACAGTATTCTTATCAAAATAATGAAAAAAACTGTATGGCAGTGCAATAGATATGTATACGTTTACAGTAATTTGAATCACATATAACAAGTATGTTACAATCTGTTGAAGTATATAGAATAAAAATAGTATAATTTACACTACAGTAGAAAATCATGCGAAAAATTTGTAGATGCAATCCTAATGACAAAATTTAAAAAAAAAAAAAATAATTTTAATAATTTTCTTTCCTCTATTTCATTAACACAGTCACTTAAATTCACAATAAGCTCACTTAAATTACAATGCAATGACACATCGATTTAGTCAAGGTGCGAAATCATAACAATCGAAATGTGTCTATGGGGGAAAGTTAAAAAAAAAAAAAAAAAAAAAAAAACTTTGCACTGGAATGTTTCGACATAGAGAGTTCACATAATTGAACATTCATTACTATTAAACTAATAAGATTAGAGATACTGTTAACCACTAATCCAAACATTAATCACATATAAAATGCATTTTAATTACATATGAATTAATGTAATTAATTTGCAAATTAAGGGTACAATTATACTGAAATTTACCTATTTCATCCTCCTCTTTTCCTCCTTTCACGGGACGGAAAGAAGTAAACAAACATATTACTTTAAATGGAACCTGGTGATATCACTTGCTAAATCAAGTTTCATATCTCCTTTCCTTGTTTTTTCTTTTTCTTTTTCTTTTTTTTAAGAAAAAATAGCGTGTTGGCCTTTTGCAGTGGGTGATCAAGTGGATAGCGCGCTGATTGGCTACTCTCTCTCTCTCTCTCTCTCTCATACACACACACAGTAGTCATGTTTGCCCAATGACTTTTAAAACAGGTTGCAGGTGTTCTCTTTAATGCAAATATGCTCCAGAGAACGCTTTGAACATTTTTGCTGCTAACCATGATTTGCCTCTGAGTGAGGAAAATTGATCACTAAACTCTGCATAAATATGCTGTTTTATGAAGGATGAAATAGGAACATTTCGCTATAATCGTACCCTTATCACAGTAGAATCACTTGATTAACTCTTCAGTAAGTTACCAGTGGTTCTTCCAAAATTAAATTCCGAAATTTCCCATAACCCATCGGGGATTTTGCAACCTGATTACAGTACTTATACATGAATATCTGGAATTTTTAGTTACATTTAAGTACAGGTAGAAGGCAATGATGCTACATATTCATTGCTGCAATCTATGTGAAGTGAAACCAAAATCGTGTTTACAATTCTAACACGCAATAAAAAAAAAATATTAACCCTATATGTTGGATTGTCAGTAAATGTAAGTACTTAATATCCGCGAGTTTTCCAGAAAGACGATGCAAGTCTCGATTTACTATAGAGTTTATTAAATGCTAGTGTTGCATCAATTCCACTATGGAAATCGGAAAATACAGTATATTTTGTTTAGTGGGACCACGAGTTAATATGACCAAAATCCACAGTCTCAATATGGTCCTGTACAGCTGAATGCACTGTAGCTCTAATTAAAAATTACCAATGTGCTAAATACACATCACCGAACGAAACATATGCATGGTAGATCCTGGTGTTTCACAAGCCATTCAACAATAGTAGTTTAAGATATCAGCAGAGGTAAGAAGAAAAAAAAAAGTGTTACTCACGTCATAGATCTCTAGGACAAGAATTATTATGACTTTACACTATCATCTTATTGGCAGAATTACTCTACTTCTTTACTCTTAGAAATCATTCTAGAGTTGACTTCAGGAGTGCCTACAGGCGAGTTTTACAGCGAAGGTTGCGCCCATGAGATTATTTTGGGAGGGGGGAATTATTTTTCATTCTTAATGATATAATTGCACTTTAATTATACTACAATGATTTTTTAAGAACGCTAAAATGAATAAAATTCAGTCTAGAAATCAAATTATCGAGGTATTGTTACAATAAATTCCGGCTTCCTCTATTACATTTCTGGAAGAAAGGGGGGATTATACTTTGGGAAGATTGTGCCTAATCACTTGGGGACATGAGGAAAACTCCATTTGACTTGATTTATTTGTTACAGCTGTTGTCCATAGCTGTGAAGAAGCAGACTGCAGCGCCATTGCACTTCACACATTAGAGCTGCTGCTTTTAAAAGCACCTGCAGAATGAAACAAACAGCGCATAAGTATGTTGCAATCACGCACAGTAACACGATGTACAAACAGCAACAACCTTACAGTATTTTCCTCACACTAGGTTTGCTCAAACGAAGAATCAGACAAACATTCTTTGCTCAAGGGTTGACTGTATAACTTAAATGTAAATCTTTACGCTGCGATTATAACAAAAAAGGTTCAAAACATAGGGTACACGACAGAATATATGTTAATTAGTTATGAATCATACGTAAAACAATCTAAAAATGTGTTGGTGAAACAGGTGGACAGTAGTCTGAAATCTTACTTAGATCAGTAAACCACTTCTCAGTAATTGTATCGGCAGCAACATTTTTCGACTGCTTATTTTCATGTTGAATGGAACATTCTCCCACTGCATATTAGTAGAAATGAGGGAGTAAGGCAAGCATGTCCTGTCATTTTTTTGACCCTGAATTTTAGTAGTTTTGCAGCAATAGTTCATATAGAAGCATGCATTTTGGGTAGAGAAGTTCATTTAACACGTTCGCTGCTGAGAACGCCCATCGGCGTCCAGTACTGAATTTGGCATATGCGCCGGACGCCTCTCGGCGCTTGTCCCTGCAGCTGATTCACTTTCCCGCCAGCGCTAGTGCAGGTATTGGTGCAAGGTGCAGGTGCAAGTGAATCAGCTGCAGGGACAAGCGCTGAGAGGCGTCCGGCGCATATGCCAAATTCAGTACTGGACGCCGATGGGCGTTCTCAGCAGCGAACGTGTTAAGATTAAGGTCATCATATAAGTGCAGTGTGTGTGTCCAGAAGGGATTTGGTGATAAATATATCACCTCAGTTTACCCTGTTTAGTAGTGTTACGCTTATATAGTCTTCGACGAAACAACATAGTATGCATCACGTAAATTTTACATACAATATAATACTTTCTTTTTTCAAAGATTGTATACAGAAGAGCACGTTCTCACGTACGTATTACGATCTTATGCACGCTTCAACTGTTGAGGAAATTGTCTAAGCTCATCTTTACCCCACTTTTTTGAATTTATCTGAAAATACGCTGTGGGTTGAAACTTACTCTTAGTCAATGATCTCACTGTCGTATCCTATGTGCCCTGGCTTTCTGTATGCTCTCCTCAACGCACTGCATTGATACAATAGACTGAATTTGAAGCAAATTACTCTATACAAAATGCATGACTTAATGGATACTGAAGTATCTATATCCATACTCCATATCAGTACTTCTTACCTGAAGCACCTATCATGAGCGCAATTTTTGTAGATAGTTTCGAACTTCTGTTCACTCTTTCTTCAGTGCCGGTGGTGGAAGTTTCGCTGCTAAACAAGTTACATGATGAAAAAATCTTTAATCTGGCTAATCCTGACAACCACAATGAAAAAAAAAATATTTGAAGTTGATTTTATGTTCTTAATTCTCACAGGGCCGGATGCAATGATGTGAACAGATTTTGGGAATTCGGGCTAAAATTCAGCTCAACCATACAAGAGACCATGTAGATTCTATATTCAAAAAGCAAATTGTCCTAAAATGCATGGAGCATAGTTAAAAGGAAAAAAAAAAAAATAATGTCACTAGAAAATCAATGAAAAACAAATAATTCCTCCACTTATCTCAAAACCAAAAGAGTGAGATGACTGAAATTCAGCTCAAATGTCGAACAGACTATGTAGATTCTATATTTCAAGAGCAAATTGTCATAAAATGGATGGAAAATAGTCAAAAAATCACGAAACATGAACGTTAACGTCAATGGAAACTCAATGATAAAAATGAAGTCATCTGCATACCTCAAAAACTATAAGAAGATAGCTAATTGACAGCTTATTGCAAATATATAATGAAGAGAGAGAGAGAAAAAAAAGAGATGTATAGCACGCAAGGTAAATATGAATAGAACATTGTCAAAACTCAAGTTGTTTGAGTAAAATCAATAATAATGATGAAATATATGCATCTGCGAATTACTCAGGGAGCCCCACGCGGAGGTTACGTGCTTGATATATCTCACATCTGGATTTCGAATCTTCACACTCGATTTAGCACACAACATGACTTTTTGCCTGATCACGTGACAGTCTGGCCTTATGGCAAACCGAATAGGCCCTTTCGAGATAAAAGGCGTTCACATAAAGAGAACTGATCTTTTCAACTAGTCCATATGCATCTCGTCGTTTCTTTGTGTAATTATAACAGCAGAAACATTTTGCTTTTCCTCCCCTCCTACTGAGCAGTGGTGCCAATCGGAAGATGTCATAAATGTTCTATTATATTTTTTTGTATTTTCAACAACATATTCTCATACTGCACCACATCCTATGACCAAACGAAAATTCGAATACATATATACAAATATATATATATTTATACGTCAGTCTCATTTTGTTGAGCATCAGTTCGCAGAAACTTATTAACAAAGGAATCAAGAATTGAAAGGTAACCAACTGACAATATACAAGCATACACATAAGAAACACCAAGAATCAGATCAACATGTTCATTCAGTCTTATATAATGTTACTATAGGAAGTCCGAAATTAAGTTTCCACTCTCGTTTTCCCCAGGAAAGCGAACAGCAATGGGAGGGAATCAAAAAGACAGTGGTTACACGCGCAGCACACCCAGATACAAGTGGGATCGTTCGTCCGTGATTCTGCAGATGGCGCCATCGTAGCGCCTGTGTAAAGCTGAGACGAGTCTCTGAACCTGAGCCTCATACCTATGGAGAGAAGGCGAATTTCAACGTCGTGGTCAAAAGAAGAAATGTGAGCGGTTCTCCGCTATGAAAGAGGCGATTCGGAAAAAGGGTCTGGCCCTCTCACATCTGGTGTTCTGGTTTATGACAATGTGAGATCACACTCAGCGATGGCAACGCAAAACCATATTGCAACTCTTGGGTGGGAGCGTCTTCCCCATCCGTCATACAGTCCTGATCTCGCATCCAGTGACTTCCACCCGGTTTTGAAGTAGACTCCCAGCGGCAGCCTCTTTAGAAGCAACGCTGAAGTCACAGAGGCTGTTCGACGCTCCTTCCGTATGCAGAGCCATGAATTTTTCTTGGAAGGGTTTTTGAAGCTTATAGACCAGTATGACAAATGTCTGAATGTACGTAGCACTTATGTGGAAAAATAAAGGTACGTTTGATCTTTAATGTCACATGCTATTTTTAGTCTTGCATTCCCATCTCTGTCCATAGTCACTTGGGGAAACTTATTTTCAGACTTCCCTCGTAGTATTACTTTAGGTCAATATTTTTCTGTGTTGTTTTTAAAACATTAAAAAAAAAAGCAATAGAAAGCCCCATAGAATCGGTTAAGTAATACACTATTCGTATCTTTACTAGTCACTACTTACTACTTAAACTACTTGATAAAAAAAGAACAGATATTTTGTTTTACTTTCAATAGCTGATTCTTTTACCAATTTTCGGAGAAGGAATTAATCTTACTCTTAAAACAATTAATCTATTATAGCAACACCAAAACAAAATATCTAGTTCTCTACAAAAGTATCATTAACATTACATAGTTTGTTAGTAACAATTCATAGTCCAGCAGCGTGACATGAAACACTCCATAAATAGAAAAGTAGTAACTTGGTTCGTTTAATAAATAATTACCCAACAAAAACTTAATAGAACAAAGACGAAAATATAGTCACTCACCAAATATTTTGTTTTTACTAGCCTCATGGACGCCAGCAGACTTTTTTCCAGGAGGAAGGCAGTAACATTTTTACCCTTTCCAATCTAATTTCACTGCCAGCAGCTATTATTCATTTTTGAGTGAATAGATGTTACTTCTTTGTGAATTACTTGTAATTATCCTAGTTTTAAAATATAAAAGCATTGTTTTCGCACTTGATGAACTCGCTTCATAATTTTCTTGTCTATTTTTAGCTTACATAAAATAACACATCCTGTTCTGTGCACCGGAACCCCAGGATATAAATTCGATGTATTTTGTTACACAGAATCCAAATTTCGAAACCCCAGGATGATGGACCGTACCAATTTTTTATGGGCTAAAAACTTGAGTAATTTTAGATAGGAAGGATACAAGTAACAGCCATACAAAGAAAAAAAAAGCTCTGTGTAGGGGACCCCAGGATATGGATTCGATGTATTTTGTTACACAGAATCCAAATTTCGAAACCCCAGGATGATGGACCGTCCCAATTTTTTATGGGCTAAAAACTTGAGTAATTTTAGATAGGAAGGATACAAGTAACAGCCATACAAAGAAAAAAAGCTCTGTGTAGGGGACCCCAGGATATGGATTCGATGTATTTTGTTACACAGAATCCAAATTTCGAAACCCCAGGATGATGGACCGTCCCAATTTTTATGGGCTAAAAACTTGAGTAATTTTAGATAGGAAGGATACAAGTAACAGCCATACAAAGAAAAAAAAAGCTCTGTATAGGAGACCCCAGGATATGGATTCGATGTATTTTGTTACACAGAATCCAAATTTCGAAACCCCAGAATGATGAACCGTCCCAATTTTTATGGGCTAAAAAGTTGAGTAATTTTAGATAGGAAGGATACAAGTAACAGCCATACAAAGAAAAAAAAAGCTCTGTGTAGGGGACCCCAGGATATGGATTCGATGTATTTTGTTACACAGAATCCAAATTTCGAAACCCCAGGATGATGGACCGTACCAATTTTTTATGGGCTAAAAACTTGAGTAATTTTAGATAGGAAGGATACAAGTAACAGCCATACAAAGAAAAAAAAGCTCTGTGTAGGGGACCCCAGGATATGGATTCGATGTATTTTGTTACACAGAATCCAAATTTCGAAACCCCAGGATGATGGACCGTACCAATTTTTTATGGGCTAAAAACTTGAGTAATTTTAGATAGGAAGGATACAAGTAACAGCCATACAAAGAAAAAAAAGCTCTGTGTAGGGGACCCCAGGATATGGATTCGATGTATTTTGTTACACAGAATCCAAATTTCGAAACCCCAGGATAATGGACCGTCCCAATTTTTTATGGGCTAAAAACTTGAGTAATTTTAGATAGGAAGGATACATGTAACACAGCCATACAAAGAAAGAAAAAAAAGCTCTGTGTAGAGGACTCCAGGATATGGATTCGATGTACTTTGTTACTCAGAATCTAAATTTCGAAACCCCAGGATAATGGACCGTCCCAATTTTTTATGGGCTAAAAACGAGTAATTTTAGATAGGAAGGATACATGTAACACAGCCATACAAAGAAAGAAAAAAAAGCTCTGTGTAGAGGACTCCAGGATATGGATTCGATGTACTTTGTTACTCAGAATCTAAATTTCGAAACCCCAGGATGATGGACCGTCCCAATTTTTTATGGGCTAAAAACTTGAGTAATTTTAGATAGGAAGGATACAAGTAACAGCCATACAAAGAAAAAAAAAGCTCTGTGTAGGGGACCCCAGGATATGGATTCGATGTATTTTGTTACATAGAATCCAAATTTCGAAACCCCAGAATGATGGACCGTCCCAATTTTTTATGGGCTAAAAACTTGAGTAATTTTAGATAGGAAGGATACATGTAACACAGCCATACAAAGAAAGAAAAAAAAAGCTCTGTGTAGAGGACTCCAGGATATGGATTCGATGTACTTTGTTACTCAGAATCTAAATTTCGAAACCCCAGGATAATGGACCGTCCCAATTTTTTATGGGCTAAAAACTTGAGTAATTTTAGATAGGAAGGATACATGTAACACAGCCATACAAAGAAAGAAAAAAAAGCTCTGTGTAGAGGACTCCAGGATATGGATTCGATGTACTTTGTTACTCAGAATCTAAATTTCGAAACCCCAGGATAATGGACCGTCCCGATTTTTTATGGGCTAAAAACTTGAGTAATTTTAGATAGGAAGGATACATGTAACACAGCCATACAAAGAAAGAAAAAAAAAGCTCTGTGTAGAGGACTCCAGGATATGGATTCGATGTACTTTGTTACTCAGAATCTAAATTTCGAAACCCCAGGATAATGGACCGTCCCAATTTTTTATGGGCTAAAAACTTGAGTAATTTTAGATAGGAAGGATACATGTAACACAGCCATACAAAGAAAGAAAAAAAAAGCTCTGTGTAGAGGACTCCAGGATATGGATTCGATGTACTTTGTTACTCAGAATCTAAATTTCGAAACCCCAGGATAATGGACCGTCCCAATTTTTTATGGGCTAAAAACTTGAGTAATTTTAGATAGGAAGGATACATGTAACACAGCCATACAAAGAAAGAAAAAAAAAGCTCTGTGTAGAGGACTCCAGGATATGGATTCGATGTACTTTGTTACTCAGAATCTAAATTTCGAAACCCCAGGATAATGGACCGTCCCAATTTTTTATGGGCTAAAAACTTGAGTAATTTTAGATAGGAAGGATACATGTAACACAGCCATACAAAGAAAGAAAAAAAAAGCTCTGAGTAGAGGACTCCAGGATATGGATTCGATGTACTTTGTTACTCAGAATCTAAATTTCGAAACCCCAGGATAATGGACCGTCCCAATTTTTTATGGGCTAAAAACTTGAGTAATTTTAGATAGGAAGGATACATGTAACACAGCCATACAAAGAAAGAAAAAAAAGCTCTGTGTAGAGGACTCCAGGATATGGATTCGATGTACTTTGTTACTCAGAATCTAAATTTCGAAACCCCAGGATAATGGACCGTCCCAATTTTTTATGGGCTAAAAACTTGAATAATTTTAGATAGGAAGGATACATGTAACACAGCCATACAAAGAAAGAAAAAAAAGCTCTGTGTAGAGGACTCCAGGATATGGATTCGATGTACTTTGTTACTCAGAATCTAAATTTCGAAACCCCAGGATAATGAACCGTCCCAATTTTTTATGGGCTAAAAACTTGAGTAATTTTAGATAGGAAGGATACATGTAACACAGCCATACAAAGAAAGAAAAAAAAAGCTCTGTGTAGAGGACTCCAGGATATGGATTCGATGTACTTTGTTACTCAGAATCTAAATTTCGAAACCCCAGGATAATGGACCGTCCCAATTTTTTATGGGCTAAAAACTTGAGTAATTTTAGATAGGAAGGATACATGTAACACAGCCATACAAAGAAAGAAAAAAAAAGCTCTGTGTAGAGGACTCCAGGATATGGATTCGATGTACTTTGTTACTCAGAATCTAAATTTCGAAACCCCAGGATAATGGACCGTCCCAATTTTTTATGGGCTAAAAACTTGAGTAATTTTAGATAGGAAGGATACATGTAACACAGCCATACAAAGAAAGAAAAAAAAAGCTCTGTGTAGAGGACTCCAGGATATGGATTCGATGTACTTTGTTACTCAGAATCTAAATTTCGAAACCCCAGGATAATGGACCGTCCCAATTTTTTATGGGCTAAAAACTTGAGTAATTTTAGATAGGAAGGATACATGTAACACAGCCATACAAAGAAAGAAAAAAAAGCTCTGTGTAGAGGACTCCAGGATATGGATTCGATGTACTTTGTTACTCAGAATCTAAATTTCGAAACCCCAGGATAATGGACCGTCCCAATTTTTTATGGGCTAAAAACTTGAGTAATTTTAGATAGGAAGGATACATGTAACACAGCCATACAAAGAAAGAAAAAAAAAGCTCTGTGTAGAGGACTCCAGGATATGGATTCGATGTACTTTGTTACTCAGAATCTAAATTTCGAAACTCCAAGAAGGTCAATCGTGTCAATATTTTTGTTATGGCCGAAACACTTAAACGATTTGGGATAGGGGGGATACACATAACACAGTTATACCAAAAAAAAGTTTTGTATAGTGGACCACAGGGTATGGATTCGATGTATTTTGTTACACAGAATTGAAATTTAGAAACCGTAGTACGATTGACCGTGTCAAGTTTGTTTTGTGGGCGAAAAACGTGTATCCTCTCTATTCAAAATCGATCAAGTTTTTCGCCCATAACAGAATAAAAAAAAATTGACACGATTGATCTTGCTGGGATTTCGAAATTTGGATTCTGTGTAACAACATACATCGAATCCATACTCTGGGGATCGGTGCACAAAACTTCTATTTTTTGTGTGTGTGTGTGGCTGTGTAGTTAAATCACTTTCGTTTGGAAGTTAAGCAACTTCCATGATAAAATCTTGGCTTTCTCTTTATGTATCAGAATACAAACTACTTTCTCTTCTTCCACTCTTCAGATCAAAGCACTTGGCATGCCGAGGAACAGAAAGAATACATCCTATGCAGCCTGTTGTTTAGAATTTGGACTACGTAACGAATTTATCTGAATAGCTTCCGACAGCGAAATGGGAGAACAAACGTAATGATCAAACGTGTCGGACAAGGTCGACATAAGATCGGAAAGGGTTAACTTTCTGCCTCATACTTCGTGCTTAGTATACATTTCAAACATGACAATAATAAGTAAAGACACATAAATACATTTTAACGGAAAGTGAAGCTTACACTGACATACACATACACAAACACAAATACAAGAAAAATTTAATTAAAGATATATATTTACAGTATGAGACCATGAAAGGTGTCAGTAACTGTTTACAGTACACCAGAAACATAAAGCTTTACATAAAAACTTTTCGTTGTTATAAAATAATAACATTGGAGATTTGAGAAGACAGTGCGGCGTCCATGACTATACCTACAAATTTTCGTCATAAGAACACTTCGAAAATTATATCATGTTAAAATGTATTTATTACACACTAGTATTTATCACTGGAAAAAATAGAAGTAAATTCTCAGTGTATGTGTAGAATTCAACAGCAAATTATCTCACATCACGCCACTGTCATTTAACACAAATAATTCACTCTAATAATAAGTCAACAAATATCTAGGTGTTATGACTAGTAAAAATTTGACACGATTTAACTTGAATATTGCATTTTAAGAAAGAAACGAAAAGTGCGTTAGAAATAAAAAGCTCATGAAAATATATGAATTTCATGATTATAAAACTTTCTGGTGGTTAAAAGATAAAACACCTGAGTACAACAGCCTTACACATTCAAAGAGGTTCTGAAAACATTCAGTATGCTACACGTTAATGAAATTCCAAAGTATTTTTCCCCAATGGATTAGAAACGGAGAGAGGCCGCCAAAGAAATTAAAAGATGGGAAAGTCAGCTTCGAAGCTAATGGTGACTGTTTTTGAGACAGCGTAGATGTTTTGCTATTAATTATTTGCCACAAGAGACTACGTTGAATGAATAATATTACGAAAATTTATTGGCTCAGGTTTATGAGACAGTCTTATAGAAACAACGTGAGAAACTCAACAGCAGACTGTTGCTTTTAAAGAACAACGCATCGGTTTACACGGCCCAAGTTTCGAGGCAGACCTTAAGAGATACAAGTTTTACGAAGGTAAAACATCCACCCTACAGTCCAGATCTCGCCTCGAATGACTATTTTATTTTTCCCAATTTGAAAAAGGCGTTACAATGCTGTAGATTTGGAAATGTGATCAAAATGAAGGCGGCAATAGAAAGCTTTCTGAAGATAAAGAAAAAGCATATATTTTCTACAGTATTAAAGCACTGTGTGCCTGATGTGAGAGAGAAGACGATTCCACTTGAGGGAGATTACACTGGGAAATATATATTTTTAAAATTTTAATTTTTCATTTATTTAATGCCTTAGGCCGCTTCTAATATATATATGAGAAATATTATAACATATTTCTGGAGCAATTTCTTTATATAAATTCATAAAATTACATTTAGCAAGCACCATATGATTCTTAAAAAAAAAAGAAAAGAAAAAAGAAAGGAACTATAAATATTAAAAAGAGAACATGGAAGTTTTACTAACAGATTTCGAAAGGCCAAATTAAATTCATACTATGAATGCGAAGTAAAATAAATAAAATAATTCGATGACTTCGAAACAGAACCTACGTACATCAAAATAAAAGCAATAGTATTAAAAAAAAATGGAATAATCTGAGTACTAGGTGAAATCGGATCTTATTTCCTGCATTTCAAATGTTCCATTTGTTCATGGTCCCCAGTACGCAAGTCCTATGAGATTTGGATCTAATTGTGAGCTGAAGGGTTCTGATTTATATAACTACGCCTCTGAAAAGAAACACTGAATTCCAATCAATTATTTATAAGATCTGCACAATTTGCAATTAACAATGATTTCTTTATAAAAAAAAAAAGCCACAATTATGCCCTTTAGGCTAAGGATGACGATGATTATGACAAATAAATGATTATGAAAAAATTGGTGGAATGAAAACGTGAGAGGAAACGAGAATACCCCGACAAAACTCACGGACATGATGCTGTCCACCACAAACTTACTTGGTCGAAGGTCGAACCAGGAACCCCACGCATCAGAGGTAAGCGCCCTACCACTGAGCCACCAAAATAAAAAATGGATTAATTATGTAGTCATCTGCTCGATATGATTCTGTTGTAGGATTTTATAGAAAATGTCCTTTTTTCCATTATTAGTAACAAAAAAAAATAGTTCACTTTAATGGTAGAAAGTGATCTTATTCTCTTACTATTCTCTCCAAACTATATCCCCCTCCCACTTACAATAAATAAAACAGCTATACTTCTTCTTACACGGGTATAGTCTACGCCACCAGAAACGACAGCTGTCCAAGTTTGAGATACCCTATTGACAGCTCGCAGCTCTTTTCGCCCAATCCATTTTTACTCGAATATCCGAGTAGATCTGAATTGTGTTCTTACAAAATTATTGACATCCTGTACGATAGCCAGGTAACGACGACCACCATCTCCCGTGGAACCCCGGTTCGCCGAATTTGCAATAATTCGATTTGTTTCTCTGTGGTTTCGTTAAACACGCAGTTTACGTACTACTCTTACCCACGTCCTTAAACTGTTAACGCCCATTGAGGCAATTGCTGCGTCAAGGCTTTAAACCTCAATACCTTAGCCCCTAATTAAGCTAGAAAGATAATTTTGGTATCAATGTGTTGCTGAAGGATGAAGCTTTCCGCCGATATGCATTTTATATATGTGAGGTACCACGGCGGATGGAAGGAGGTTACAGTTCTTTTTTCTTTGCATCAGGTTTTTTTTAGGAGGACCATTCCCCCCTTGAAGGTACACTCATAAGAAATGGTACTTGAAGCAATATATAGAAAATAAGATATAAATACCTACCTATAAATACTCTTCTATGTAATATCCTGTATGTGTACTTGTTACTTATTTGCGGGGTGGAGAGGGAGGCAAAGTTGGCATTTTTTTTTTTTTTTTAGTCTCAGTTTCTTGACATAAATTATATTTATTTTCAGGACGATTCTATATAAGACAAGGTATCTATTCTCTGAATTGGTCTAGGAGCACAATTCTTGTTGCTCTACATGATGTATGCAGCAAAAATTATGCCATATAACGTCGTACTATGGTGGAAGTCGGCATATACAGGGTGTTTTAATAAGAATTTCGTTCTGAATTTTTATCTCGCTTTATATTGCAGCAATGGCTACCTTTTTTATATCATTGTCGCAAGTGTGTTGCTTATACATTAACATAATTTTGTCAGAGTAGGGTGACTGCAAGGGTTGCCACGCCCCCCCCCCTTAATTCTATTTTTTCCTTATGTTTAGGACTTTTCTTGTTTTTACGTCTTCTACGAATACGGCGGAAATAACACAAATGTTACCTCGTTGGATTCTGTATTCCGTAAGCTTTCCAACGATGTGTCAATCACGACTCTATGATAATTAGGGGCACCAGCCCCCCTCCCCACGTGAGAGTCTACGATTTCGTTCAAATCCCTGGCGGGTGTAGACAGGTTGAAGGATTGTCGTGGCCACTACAAACTTTAACATTTGGACACGTTTTGTAAGATACAGCAGGGATTTCAATAACTGTTTTAATGTTTGCCAGGTGACCAACGGTCACTTGACTAAACATGATTATTAACAGAACTCAAATTTTGACCGTTGCTCTCCTTAATGAGCAGGCTATTATTCTCTAAAGAACTGATTAACACAACTTAAATTTGGACCGCTATTTTCCTTAATAACGCAAGTTTCACTCTGAAGAACTACAGTTATCACATATCAAACTTTAATGGCACAGATTACATTCTGATGAACTGTATGTATATTATCACTGTATTGCGAACGGTGATAATATTTAGAAAAAATATAAGCAAAAGGCTAATAATGATTTTAAAAAAAAATCTCTTAAGAAGTACTTTCAGACAACGTTATCTCCACCTTCAGCCTAGATACAATTTGAAAAGGATTTAAAATATGCAAAGCATAAATCTTCTGGTCGGACATAAACAGACACAAAAGATGTTTTAAATACTTTTCGAAATGAAAACTTAAAATTTTACGTCCTATAGTTATGCCGACTAGGCTAAAGGAGACGGCGATGATGAGAAATGAATTGAATGGTGGAATGAATTCAGTGAGAGAAAAGGGGAGAACCCCGAGAAAACCCATGCACACGGTGTTTGTCCAAGACAAAGTCCACTTGGCGTGAGCTGGGATCGAACCAAGGACCCCACGCACCAGAGGTGAATGCTCTACCACAAGCCACTGCGGTCCCTGATTAACCCTGAAATACTGTGATTAATGGATTTCAAACTTGGACCGCTGATCTTTCTCATGGCGCAAATTACACTCGTATGAGATAGTAAACAGCTTCTTTACTTAATTACGAACCAACCCCATTTGTTAAAGAATATTATGAGAAGTTCTGTCATAATTCATCGTAAGCATAAAAAATACATAGAAAATCATATATAATTTACCAAAATAGACACATATTTACTGGCTCTCAAACTAAGAGAAAATAATTGTAACTAAGTACATACAGTTAAATAACACATATTAATCTAAATCTACATCTTTCCTTTCATCACATATAAAAAAATATACAATAAATATTACATTTTGAAACTAAATAAAAGCTACAAATGAGAATCAAAGAAAGAATAGAGTTATTCACCTAAATCTACGAAACCAATCAAAGCAATATTCAAGTTAAATGCATCCATACAAATGAGAGAGAGAGAAAGACAGATTCTTTTATATACACAAAATTAAAAAAGATCCCAACATAACATATACAGCTGTATCCATAGACAACAGTCTTACAAACATTGAGTTGAATGGAACCATCGCTTGAGTAGAATGGTTGGTCCCACCGAAAACTTCCGTTAACAACCATACAAAAGAATATACAAAAGGGGTTCATCCCACTCGTCCCAAAGTCTTATATAACAACTTCAAGTTGTCCTTGGCACTTTGAAGGTTAGGGTTTATTTCCAGCGACCGCTTGTACAGCTTTTCCGCCTTCTCGTACTTCTTCCAGCGATGATACAACACTCCTAGCAAAACAAAAGCAATTGTATAAGTCACAATTTTTAGGAAAACTTGCAATGTTGGCCACCATTATGCTATGGAATGTGATCAAAAACAATTACGAGGGGCATTCAAATTATAACACCTTCAACTTTTTTTCTCAGGACTTGTAACAGATAGAAATGTCCTGTTATTTTAAAATACGCGAGCACTCGTTGTCAATGCGTGACAGAGATGGCAACAACGTACGCCACATAAAATTCTACCGGCAGCCGTAGAGTGATGACTGTTTTTGATACTTACGATACTCATAAGATGGCGACGTTTTCATTACAAGAACAGCGTGTAATCATTCTTTTTCTCCATTTTCGTGGTATGACACCGCTTAAAATCCATTGCTAGGTGTATAAAACATGTGATGCTTGTGTTATGGGTCTATCTAATGTGTGTTCCTACGTGCAACAGTTCAAAGAAGGCAAAACGTCGTGCGACAACAAACCAAGGCAATCTTGGCCTCGCACAAGCCGGTATGACAACAGTATGCACAGATCCCACGGAAATGCCAACTTTGGAGGCGATGTGTTCCACACTCATTTGGAGTCCTTCCAAAATAACTTTCTCAACTCGTTCGATCATGTCGTCAGACCGGCTTGTGTGAGGCCGAGATTGTCTTGGTTAGTTGTAACACGACGTTCTGCCTTCTTTGAACTATCGCTAGGGCACGAGTTTTTCGCACTAAGAATTTGAAAATTTCGCGTTTCGTTTTTTCATATTTCGCGTTTTGTCTCATTTTCCAAATAAAGTTTCGCATTTTGTAGCTCTTGTGGAAAAGATATTTCCTGACATTTTTAAAATTGTTCCTATTATTCATAGATCATATTCATAGACAGAAATAAATCATTAATTACCTAAAAACAAAATACATATAGAAAATTATGACAAAACCAAACTGAACTTTTCCTTCCTAAAATCAAACTGAAGGAAAATCAGTAAGGAAACTTATTATGAGTAGAAAAGTTTTCCTGTCTTCTGGAAACACATAGGCGCAAGTTACATTTAAACATTAAACATAAGCATGTTACATGTTTCCACATTTTCCTCCTTCATTGTTATACGTTTGTCACTTATCACCAGTTCATGCCATTGGCTAGCTAATTTAAACGGCTCCTCCCCATCCAGCTGCGGTGGTCATAGCTAACGCGCAACATGTTCTTTATAGCCGTGTCCGAATCATCCAAAATGCACTGTTCATGCCACATTCTACCGTTCCGTCAGCGCAAAACTGGAGTTTTTAAGTTAATGAAAACGTTTTTTTTTAATCGCGTTATTTCGTGTATTGTTAGAAATTTCGCTCAAAACTGCCAATTTTGCGTTTTATCGCGCAATGGAAACCAATGAAAATACACATAGAATATCATAATACGTCAAGAAACTGAAAATTACTTAATTCTCAATCATTTCGTTTTATCGCGCATTGCGAAAAATTCGTGCCTCTAACTATCGCACCGAGGAACGTATATTAGACACATCCATGACACCATCATCGCATGTCTCACTCTACTGGCGATGAATTTCAAGCGGTGTCACACCACGCAAATGGAGAAAACGACTAATATCGTATCAAAAACAATCATCACTATCATCGCTCCCGCTAGAGTTCTGTGTGCTCTACGGTGTTGCCATCTCTGTCACGCATTAACAACGAGTTCTCGCGTATTTTAAAACAAACAACTCATTTCTATCTGCTACCAGTCCTGAGGAAAAAATTGAAGTATTATAAGTTGAATGCACCTCGTATTATACTTAATTACAATGTAACCTGTGTACGTTGGCCACTTTTCATTCCCAAGAAAATCAGCCAACTTACAGAAAATAATATATAAACATATATTGAAAAAGTATATAATTTATTTAATCGGAAAAATTCTAGGTACAGCCTGCGAGGCTAATTCCAGGGTTCCCACGCAACTGGCAAAAAAAAATTCAAGGATTTTCCAGGGGTTTTCCAGGATACTCAGGCAAATTTTCCAGGGATATCACATAAAAATTCCAAGGTATTTCTGACAAAATATACCTATTCTGAAGTTATAATATGCAGTTCAACAGAATATAATTACTTTACTGTTAATCTTTAGACCAATACATCGCTATGGCAGATCAACTGAGTTTCAACATCATCTCCTTTTCACTTAGCTCCTTCACCACACTTTTCACTTCCTCTTCTTTTTGTTTTGCAGATCTTCTCATGCTGTTTGATTTTGCAATGAAAGTCAAACCGCCGCACTGTTCCGCTTTTTCGGCGTATTTGTCAGCAGATTTCTGTAGTTCATCTATGTCATCTTGTAACCGTTTCTTTTTTTTTTTTCTTCAGCTCTTGAACAGCATCAGCAACTTCTTTTCTTTTTTGTGATGACTTTTTCTCTGTCTTCTTTTTCTTCTGTTCTTCTATGAATAACTGGTACTTACTACGAGCACTTGATGCAAACGCTAAGAGTTCCTTCGAAATATCTACTTTTGTTACACCACCAACATAACTGACGTGGTTACGTATTATTCTTTGCGCTTGGAATGACTTCAGCTGAAGATTTTCGATTTCAATTTCCTTATTAACAGAAAATCCTCTTTCAACTGTGGCTTGCCCATGTGATAACAGAAGAACTGGCTTCATCACCTGCAACCACAACTTATTGTATTTTCCTGACGAACCAACTTCTCTATACAGGAAAGCATCAACACTTTCTTTGCCTGAAATATGATCGAATTCCCTATATACACTGTTGTTTGGAAGGACAACAGCATCAAGAAAATCTCTGTACTCCTTCAGCACATCATCGCAAGAAGATATTCCACCCTCAATTCTATTTAAGTCTGTCAATGTCTTTAATAAGCTCGTCATCATTTTCTGACATCTCGCCTTATCTGTTCCCATTAATTTTGGATTCAGACATTGTATGGCACGTGCTAGTGGGTATTTGATAGGTGACTTTTCCAATATCTTTTTTGCAATGCAGACAAGAAAAGACCTACATTGAATCTTGAATTCTAGCACACGTTTTTCACTGATGGCCTTGCTAGTCAGTAACTGATCAAGCTCATGCTGAGCTGCAAATCCAACATCAATGTTTTTTGGATGAGCGTAATTTGCAGAATCTTGTATGTCTAATTTCAGTAGCTGTGGAATATTACCAATGCTTTCAACTTTATTACTCAGAATAAATCTTCTTATTATATTTCGCACTAAATTATAAAGATCATCACAGAGGAAAGGAATCATTGGCTTGTCCACCTGGTACACTGTCAAGAAATTGCCGATGTCCTTTGTGACTGATATGAAAAAATGGAGCTTTGCTGTTGTCAGTGGATCCTGAAAGTGGGACTTGATGGTTTTAAAAGAAACTGAGTTCGGGGTATTTGACGTTTTACTGCATTGATCAATAAATAGTTTTAACTCTTCCTGCATCTGTAGTACTCTCTCGGCAACGGGCAAATTTTCCACCCAACGATGCCCACAGTGTTTCAGTGGGAACACATGTGAACCAGTCATTTTCATGTAATCCTCCCTTCTAGCAAGGGAATCTTGAAAAAAACTGTGCAAACTACTGAAAAGTTCCAACAAATGCCACCCTGTTTTGTTCATTCCTTCGTTTACAGAATTATGTACAATGTGGAGTCCACAGCTTCCCACATTTAACAAATGCACTCCTGAAGTCTGTAGCAACTGTTCCTGCAACAAACGATGAAATTTCCAATTGACATTCGGCCCATCCATGGATACCTGAAGAACTTTGTTTAGGTTCAGTCTTTCAACACAGTTCTGGAAATCTTCCAGCATCACTTCAGCAGTAGAATGTCCCATGAATGCTGAACCATAATACCGGGTTACCACCTGTAAGTGAAAAAAGTAAGTTTAAGTGCATTTGTTGTACAGAAATTACACTATCTGACCAAAGCACTGTTTTTATTAAGTAAAAATAATACTACTACTGTATCACGTTCTAAAATTTTGACATTATTCGCGACTTTCTCATTTGCATCTTTCAAATCCCTATACTCCTTAATTTGTTGTTCCTTTACACAATCATAATTTACATTATACTTTTCTTAATTTTGTATTTCAAGCTTTAATTTGCCTAAGTCAATATTCACCTCATCAATTTTTGAATTAATTTCTTGGGATACTAATTCACGATTTTTCTCAACCTCTTTAGCTAATATTCCTAAGTCAGACGACTTTATTCACATCACTAACAGCAGAAGCTATTTCCCCCGAGAGTTCTAACTTAAACTGATTTAAGTTCTGCATTAATTGTGATTTTACAGAGTTAATTTCAGAACTTACGGTAGATTCAACGGAAGACATTTTTTTTTTTTTTTTTTTTTTTTTTTGTCTAATTTTGTTTCTAAGTTCCCAATTATTTCCTTCAAACTTTCCAGAAGCGGCCTCCCGCAATTTCAATCTGAGGGACCGATTTACATGGCACTAATGTGTGTTCCCGGCCAGTTTCACTAGAATTGCCACCAGTCTTGTTCAATGCTGAGCATTTTTGGCATACCCATTTACCTTCATTTTCTTTAATATTTATCACGTCAGTCTGGCTTAACTTAATACATGTTGTGTGGAATAATTGTCCACAACCATCACATCCTATAGATTCCACACAATCTAGAATTCGAGTTTTTTCATAACACGTATGAGTGTCTGGCTCACATCTCTCTTCATCAAAATTAATCAACATTATAATATCATATTTCACTTGTCACACAAACTTAAAGCAAAAAGGGGAAGAAAAGAAACTAACTTAACCTCATTTGCTTTCTGCTTACTTACCCTAAAAGTTTCGTGCCAGTAAATGTACACTCCCGCTTTTATTTTATTCTCATATATCCGTGGCTAAAGGGTCACCATTTTTGTAAACGCATTAATTTTATTATAAAAAATTTGATCTGACGTAAATGTTTTATTTATTTTATATATATATATATATATATATATATATATATATATATATATATATATATATATATATATATATATATATATATATATATATATATATATATATATATATATATAATAAAAAATTAAATAATTTTTGAAAGAAAAAAAATCCTGGTGTATTCATGATGTTTTCCTTTTAGGCCCTAACTCTTGGTTTATTTATACCCCAAGATCCAAGAGTAGTGTGACCCTCACCACCATTCGCGCGCCAACTCAATGCAGCATAAAAAACCATAATGGCTTAGAAGGACTAACTCAAATTGTGACCAGACGAAATTTATTTATGGATTATCGAACTTTTATTGCATTTGACTATTTGTAAAATGTTTAGGTTGTTAATTCCAAGATCTTGCTGAAGTGACACCCAGCATCGAAACCTTTGAGTTTTATTTAAGTGAAGAATATCATTAAGCTTATTTATGGCACATCAACATGACCGCAATATCAGTCTATCAACTGTACTGTTTTTCAATTTGACCAATAAAAATTTTAACTAAGTGCATATCTTTTATTTCAACTTCATATTCATTAAACAACAATACTCCTTCATCTCATAAGGAGTCATCTCCAAGAATAAAAAAAAAATCTTTTATGAAATTGTAAAGGAAAGAAAATTCTCATTGTTACTACTAACCATAGTATACCATGTACAGTTGAGGTTTAACTCCCTATTTCATTAAGCGTGCTCAAACTTACGTCTTTAATTCAATAAACAAACAACACCGAAAGGTTACTATTATTTTTCTATAATGCTCAATATATGGCTTCAGCATGCTTGAAGTACTGAACACATTCCCTTCACATGGACAGAAGCCTGATATCTCTACTTCGATTCACTCAGCAATGTTCATTCAGTTATCCGTAAAACGTACATGATATTAAAATCAAAACAATACGACACACAATAATATATATCTACCTAACTAATCTAGCCTAACCTAACCTATAACTAGTCTAATCCTACCTAACCTAATACAAATACTGAACTATAATAAATATTCTTATTTAATTTTCCGGCTCGTAAAATACAAAATCAGTTTTAACTAAAAAGAGAGAATTTATTTATTTTCACAGAACCCATTATACTTTTTTTTAAATACTACATATTTAATTAGGCTGTTCCAACCTTGGTACATACCAATATGGCGGAAGCCCGTCAAAACCACCATCCGCTTTATGATGTTGATTCATGTTAGGATTCATTTATATACAAATGTGTGTCAGTGATTATAAAACAGGCAAGGTAATCACCAACACATCGAGGTATTCACACGTTTATCAGAATAATAAATTTCATGAAAACAATTTAAATTTATAAATATAAACAATAAGTTCTCTTTTTTCTTCCATTTAAATATTAGGCCTAAAGTTACGTAGGCAGAAGTAATCTACAACATTTCTTCCTGAGTTACTGACAAATAAATTTTGAATTTAAAACAATTTTATTACTATTGACTGCAATCGCAATAATAAATAATTTATCTCGTTCGATCGTATTATAATTTCGTAGGCCTAACAATATAAGCATAGTAAGTGCAAAGCACATCGTCTGATTTGTCATGTTACTACATTATTTACGTTATGTAGCTTATCGGCACTGATTCACAATAGGTTGATCAAAAGTAATATGTATTATATTCAAAATAACCTCCGACAATATAATACTGATACAATGTACAAGGAATACTGTAATATAATTCAACGTTACCGGTAGTGGAAAAACATACCATCATTTTTTATCTAATGTTACCGGTAGTGAGAAACGTACCGTAACATCGTACTTAAAACTAACACTAAAATTTTCAGTAACATGCACTTACCCTGTTGTTAATATCCCAAATGCGAACGTGGATATCCATCTGTTTCATAGCTGTCGTTGAGTTCAAAGTTTCATCAAAAAGCAGAACGTAACTTGTCTGCGCAGACACGTAATCTTGAAGGAGATTTTTGAAATATGGCGCCAAACCAAACACACTTAAATACGAACACTTAGTTTCACCACATGAAAACTGTTTGGCCACATCACTGTCGGGGAACATAGAGGTAAAAAGACTCGAAATATTTTGACAAGAATTGTACGAGTAATGCGATGTAACAACTTTCATTGCCCAAAGTACTTCAGCTTGCAAACAATCGTTGCGTGTCACCTGAATGGTTGGTGATGCACTGGTGGATGGCAAATCGGCTTTACTAACTTCTTTCCGTTCATTACCTACAGTAGTTTTCGGCTGAAAAAAATTCTGCACTGTGCCGTTTCGGTTGTTCGTCAAAGCCAAATGTTTCTTTCCCGCTGCATGACTTCGAATGGCAGCCTCACCCATGTTGCAAACATCGAACACTTTTGAGCAAAGCACACATTTTGCACTGTACTTGTCCGGACCCACAGTCAGCCACTCTTTATATTCTTTTTTCTTCAGCCAAGTTTCACTGAACGTGGATTTACCTTTAGGCATATTTTTTTTTCTAATCGTTAAGTAAAATAACAAGAAAAGTATCGTTATTATTCAACCACATGAACAAAGCACAATCTATCAAACGAAGATCGCCAGTGAACTAACTGGACATTTCTCTTTCCTTCCTTCCTTCGTAATGGATATTGCTCTGAAGGTGGTAGCACGCGTTTGAGCAGTTTACACGAGCGGTTGAGGAACCGTAAACGCATAGTATACACAATGTTCAGTCTAATGTACTCTCGTTTTTATACAATGTCACTGCAGATTAAGATGTGACGTTGCTTAGTTGCTACTTCGACTACACAAAAAGGTCAAAAACATGATACGAGAAGCAAAACAGTAACGTTTTTAAATCAATACACTAAGCACAGGAATCTCTAATGAACACATCTCTCCACCGAGCGGAAATGTATTACACCGAACATGGTGTATACTGTGAGTTTCCGTTTACTTAGCCGCCTTAGAATGCGGCACTGAGAAGGAAATGTCCTAGGTCTCGCAATTTTTATTTCTCAGGACTGCTTTCGTTCGCATTCCATTGCATGTAATTGCAATTAGTTAGGAAATTGAAAAACTTCCACTTTTCCAGGATTTTTCGAGGACTGCAAAGAAATTCAAGGATATTCCAGGACATTCCAGGGTAATTTCAATTTCCAGGGTTTTCCAGGATTTTCCAGGGGCGTGGGAACCCTGTTAATTCACATTGGAATCATTAATAATAACAACAATAAAAAGGAGAAAAGAAAATAGAAAAAAAGATAACGTACCGAGTGGTCAACACATGGGTGAAACTGGAGTACGATAAGAAAACCCACGGGCACGATATTGGGGCCGCGGTGGCTAAGTGGTAGAGCGTTCGCCTCTGGTGCTTGGGGTCCTGGGTTCGATCCCAGCCCACGCCAAGTGAAGTTTGTGGTGAACAAACACCGTGTGCGTGGGTTTTCTCGGGGTTCTCCCATTTTCTTCATTCCACCATTTCATTCATTTCTCATAATCACCGTCTCCTTTAGCCTAACGGGCATAATCGTCGGACGTAAAACTTAAAGATTTCATTTTCCACGGGCACGATATTATCCACCACAAACTTACTCGTCCGGGGATCGAACTAGGTACCCCATGCACCAGAAATAAGCGCTCTATCACTAAGACACCGTTCATGTCTCCGAGTCCCTTACGGTTAGAGACATGAAATTTGGTGTTGGACCTTTGATTTAAAATAGTTAAATGCGTGTTTCAGCTTTCTTTTTCACATTTAGCCTAGAAGAAATGAGGTAGGAAGGAAAAGGGGGTAGGGTTGAAATTATTATAGTAAGATATTCAGATCTTGAATCCCTTAAGTTTATAGAAGAAAATTTGGTATTTAGATTTTTCATTTTAAATAACTGAACCGTCTTTAAGCTTTTTTTAAATTATTATTTGACCAACAAGGAAAGAAAATGGAGTGGGGTAGTTTATTAAGATACTCATATTTGAAATTCGTTGTGTTTCGAGAAATGAAATATGATACTAAGATTTTTCATTTAAAATAGCTGAACACGTGTTTCTGTGTTTCTTAATATTGATACTGTAATATCCAACACTTACCTATATTTGTAAACACCAATACCTGCTGTCTTACTACAACTACTACAAGTAGCAGACAACAGATATCCTCATCATCACGGCATGTGACAGAAGAAGAATACTAGCGCCACCGTTGTCCAGAATTGGGTATAAAACACAATGTAAGGTGCCCATCGACATCAGTTTCGGCTGATGAAACCCCTTCTCTTAGCTTTCTGGAGCTCTAAGAGATCTATCCTAATCCAAACCTCTTAGCTTGTCTGGAGCTCTGAGGTCTCCTGCCCACCTAGCTTGCTTGGAGTTCTGGGGGAACTCAACCTCTCTCTCTTTGTTTGGAGCTCTGAGAGATCTAACCTAATCCAAACCTCTTAGCTTGCCTGGAGCTCTAAGAGATCTAACCTAATCCAAACCTCTTAGCTTGTCTGGAGTTCTGTGGGAACTCAAGCTCTCTCTTGGCTTGCTTGGAGCTCTGTGATTTCCCTGCTCGCTTAGCTTGCCTGAAGCTCTGCGGGACACCAACCTCTGCTTGTCTGGAGCACTAAGAATTCCTAAACCACTTCCACTTAGCTTGCCTGGAGCTCTGTGAGTTCCTTCCATTGGCTGCCTGGGCCTTGGATCACCTATTTACCCAAACGACTTAATGGGCTTAGTATTGGTCTTAGAACCACTCTTATAATGACTTTGCTTATACTGTATATAAGAGGAATTTTATGATAAAAAGGTGAGAGAAAACCGAATCCCGTGTGTTATTGCTTTATCTACTACTGTAT
This sequence comes from Thermobia domestica, assembly GCF_964235325.1. Classification (NCBI taxonomy): domain Eukaryota; kingdom Metazoa; phylum Arthropoda; class Insecta; order Zygentoma; family Lepismatidae; genus Thermobia; species Thermobia domestica. The sequence goes on along the minus strand of NC_137461.1, from coordinate 284,372,988 downwards.
CAAAGTAATTTTACAATATAGATAGAAAAGGGTACTGGGCGAGCTGCCATCTTCAATCGCTCAGCCAGCAGAAGTTTGCTAGTACTGAAGTTAGTGTTCCATGAACAGTCATACACGTGAGTATTCATTAAACATTATACTATCCGTACGAAGAACGGGGAAACCTCTGCTAGTACAAGAATAAATGGACAAAGTAAAATTAATTAAATATCTAATAAATGGAAATACATGTATACGAATTGTACTTGTAACCCCGGATAGAGCTTATAAAGGATGAGATGAGACAGCCTTTGTACCTATGTCCGCTATGGTCCTGGAATGGTTAAAAGATAGAATTAGGTTAAACTCTGCGAAAAACATTGCATAAGGTGCATTTGAACTCCCTGCGTTCAGTAAAAAATCCTAGAGGAAGGTGTAGACTGTGTACTTGGAGATGATGCCTCTAGATAATAGTCGAAAAATATAAAGCTGAACAAGTGATGATCTGAATGGTTGTCCTTGTGTATTGATTGAGGGGGCCAAGTGGATTTACGAACATTTCTCTTGTAGCAATAGTAAGGTATAACGATACGTAGGTAGATCATGAATATATTCTGTGTATCAATATCCATGAACGTTTTCGGTAAGAACTTCATCAGGTTTTTTTTTTAATTTTTTATTTATTTTTGATATATATATAGTGATTTTTTATGGGCGTGAGAACTGAAAATGGTGAGACAAAAAGCACAGATGAAGTCAGCGTGTCGATATCCTTGCTAAATATGTCATCAAAGACCTGCCGTGTGTAGGAATTCCCGAACAAATTACTAAACATTGTTAAAACACATATTCGTATACTATTTGTTTGTAGTATTGTTAAGAAAAATTAACCAATTTTAAGTTAAGTAATATTTTGCATGTAAAAATACATAAATTAATTACTCACCTAAATTAGCATGATACATAGCGTTTCTTCGATCCAACCTCAGAGCTTCTAGGAAGTGCTTCTCAGCTTCTGCGAATCTTCCCCTTTTACCCAAAGTGTTAGCCAAATTGAAATGCAGTGAAGGTTCGTTGGGAAGTAAGGCAAGGGCTTCGTGAGCAACACTTTCAGCTTGAGCAAATTCACCTGTATCGAATTAATTACATACATGAAATAAAGAATAGAACAAATCAATTACACAACTTTTGTATATTACTATACTAAAACTGTGATAATAATAATAATAATAATAATAATAATAATAATAATAATAATAATAATAATAATAATAATAATAATAATAATAATAATAATAATAATGAAGAAGAAGAAGAAGAAGAAGCAGCAAGGGCGAGTCAAAAATTATCCGCACTTTCGCCATCTCTCTCTTTACATTATACTGTATTCTGTTCCCGTATGTTGTCAGGTTATACACTTAAGATAACACTATGAGAGTTTTAATACTAATTAGTCCATTAATCTCTCTTCTATTGCAAAAAGCACATGGCCGCTCCGCTGGTAGTATACACCAAAGATCAGTGAGGAAATGGGCCGATTTTTGTGATCTGAAAGTATCAGAGGCTGAAAATTATCGAAGACATTCAACACAACACAGGGTCAATGCTCTAAAGCGTAGAAGTGTAAAGGAACGGATAGAAAAGTTTAAAACTAGCCACACAAGCGTGACACACAAAGAACAAGCAGGATGTGCATTTACTTCCTCTACTTACTTGACCGCTACAACAACTGTGACAAATTTTTGAGCAGAATAGTCGCAAGAGACAAACGGTGTCAGTTATGAACCAGAACTTAAAGTAAGGAGTAGAAACACTCAGGTCATCAATGAAATAGAAATTCAAGGTTCAAACTTCTGCGAGAAAGATGACAACCGTATTTTGGGATTCAACAGTACCTATACTGGAAAAGGAGTGTACAGTTAACAGTGGAAGATTGGACGATTGATTGCAACTATCTGAAGCCAGCAATTCGCATCAAACGGCGAGGTCTATTATCAAAGAAAGAAATAAAAATCTTTAAGTTTTACGATGACGCCGGCTAGGCTAAAGGAAATGATGATGATGAGAAACGAAGGAAGTGGTGGAATGAAGAAAGTGGAAGGAAACGGGAGAACCCCAAGAAAACCCACGCACACAGTTTGTCCACTACAAAATTCACTTGGAGTGAGCTGGGATTGAACCAAGGCCCCATGCACCAGGCCCTACTGAGCCACCGCAGCGCCCGTCTATCAAAGACAGTATTATTGTTACATGATCATGCTCTCTCCTACCTTCATGCACACTACCAACGAAGCGGTATAAATTCTCTCTGCAATAAAAGAAAGAAACAAGAAGCAATAAGAACACACATTCATAGCGTTACTACAAGAGTACAATCTTATAAGATGCGAGGGAAGAAGAGAGCATATAATCTAGACTTAAGGCGAAAAGGGAAGACACTTTTTGACTTACCTAATTTTGAATATGACTTACTACATTCTTGGAAATCTAAATAATCAGCTATCTAGGCTGCACGTTTACCTGTACACATGAGCCTAGGTTACGGAAAATGTAATTTAGAAACCACGTTAAACTGAAGCTCCCGTCTCATTATCTTGGCAATAAAGACTCCTTTCTTTCTTTCTTTCTTTTCTGTAGCAGAGAAGGAAACAAATGATTTCACCCCTTAGTTTAGCTGATACATCCGTTCTTTACAAATGTTTGAATTCAATTTGTCTTCTTTTGCAAATAAAGTATGTGGTCTTGGGCATACCTGATGTCTAAGATAATATTACTTTTTTAACTTGACTGCGAGTTAGACATGAATTTGCCAAGAGCCTGACTATCAAACTGCTCGGAAATAAATGACTGAAATGCACAAATGGCTACATTTAACGCTGGTTCCCATTCTATTGGAGCAATGGAACTCTGAGTAATACCAATTGAAAGTCACTTCAGCAGGCAATTGTTATGCAGGAAGTGTAACTGTACGTGTCATAGGATTTGCTTCAGTGATCTGTAAAGCATATTGAGATAGAGTGTACTGCTGCGTAAGTTTAAACTGAGGCATAATAAGAAACATTGTAACATGATGAGGGGATCGGGCACAGACTCATCCTCATAATAGTCAATGCGTCACTGGTTCCAGGAACCAGTCTAGAAGAGAAAGACAGGACACACGTCAATAGTAGATAACGAGGCTTAAAGGCACGTGTGGAAACAAATTCACGCACCATCTTAACAGAGTTTACGCGACAGTCCAATGTCTCCATTTTAAGATTTCCAACCATGTAGAGCAAACAAATAAATAAACAAATAATAAAAAGTTCTGTAGACACTAACTGAGCATCACAAACACCAACGGATGCACATCTGTATAATCTATTGGATTGTTATAAAAATGAGCCCTACTTCATCCTAAGATAGTGTTTGATAAGAAGGGGATCTTGTAGATAACAAGGGAAATGGCAGTGATTAGATTTTATGAACCCCCCACTGCCGAAAATTTCCAAAACCAAAAAGTGAGATCATGAAAGTATTGTTTTAATGAGATGAACAACACTCAAGTACTCCAATGGTGGAACCATTAACGTTCGACACGTACTGTGCAGAAATTACGAAAATTCACCAACTGTTGTATAAAAAGAGCCGTCTTTGGTAAACAGAAAAGCAAGAAAAGGATTATTATTAAGTATTCTGTCTTTTGACAAGTCCTGAGACTAATGAGACTTTAAAATTTTATTTTATTTATTTATTTTTATTTTAGGTTTGGGCCTGTAAATGTTTCTTCTATGTTTCTCGATCTTCAGTTTCCTCTTTTAACTCCCAATATTTTCTTCTATGTTTCAAATCATCAATCACTTGTGTTCTTCTTCTTCCTATTCCTCGCTTTCCTTCCGTGACCGTTTGAAGAAGACAGTTTCTTTGCAAGATATCTCCAATCCAATTGACCTTCCTACGAAGGATGCTGGCTAAAAGTGTCCTCTTCTCTCCTATCCGTTTTAAAACATCTTTGTTTGTTACTGTCTCTGTCTATTTTATCTTCTCAATCTTCCTCCAACATCACATTTCGAAGCTCTCTAACTATTTCTTCTCTAACTTCCTTAATGTTCAAGTTTCTAAACCACGCAATAACCATTTGACTAGCTTCTTTCTTAGTTCAATAATAATCCTGTTTGTTAAAAGTGATCTTTTCTGACTGAATGCTTCTTTAGCTACAGAAATTCTTGACCCCATCTGTTTGGTACAGTAAGCGTCTCTTGTCAAAATACTTCCCAGGTACTTAAAGTCATCGACCTCTTCAAGTTGTTTTTGTTCTACTCTGACCCGTAAAGGCGCGTTTCCACGGGATATTCTTATGACTTTCGAATTTTCGATGTTGATTTGCATTCCATAAAGTTTCCCAGTGTCAACTATTTTGTCAATCATCTCCTGTAGTCCTTTTCGGTTCTAGCTATATACCATCCGCTAATCTGATCTTACAGAATTATGAATCTAAGTGTGAAGTATGATATACTCTCGCATTCCATATTCTCCTGACTAGGCACAATCAGACTACCACATGTTTATGCATTTAAGTCACTTCCAGAAAGACAGGATGTTGAAAAACAGGGATGGTGTGGGGGTACCTTTCGTGACTTCACTGATTCTCAAGAGCCACGTTTCTTCATGGATAAGACTGGGAACCTCGTCGGCAAACATGTGTTAATGCGGGTGAAGGCTATTGTAAATAAAGCTGATATGTTTTCTATATTGCGTACCTCTGCAGTAGTACACGTTACGAAAAGGGGCACCTACTTCCAAAGAGTCTGGTATCAGGAATTCAATATTCCCATATTACTCCTTTTTCTTAAAAGTCTTTTGAAAAATCTTGTTCTTCGATAGGTTGCTGAACAACAGAAATGAATTTTAGTTAAGAATTTCCTGTTACACATTACACAAGAAATCATGCACAGAGATTATGTAGCTCTATAGAATACTTACCAATGCTATCTAACATGATGATCATATTGCTCCACGCTACAGTATGTGTTGGTTTGAGTGCTGTAGCGTTTCTCCACGCCCTGTAGGCATCTTGGTATTGCTTTTGATCTAAATACTAAAAAGAAAAAATAATAACGTTAACAATATGTAGTACATTAGCATGTTCACAAATATTAATAATCATCTCACGTCTAATTCTGATTCTGAATAATCCTTGAAATTTCAGATTTTCGGGTCTACCCTGGAGCCTTGCTCGCCGAGAATGAAAATAGGAATTAATACTAGCTGCTCTTCTATTCCTGATTATTTTAATTCTTGAGGGAGCACAGTGGCTCAATTGTAGAGCGGGGTTCTTCGTTCACCAAATAAATTTGTGGTGAAAAACATTGTGTCCGATAGTTTTCGCAAGGAACACACGTTTCCTCCCACTTTTTTATTCCACCAATTCTTCCATCATCATTCATTTGCCTTAAACATCGTCTCCCTTAGCCTAAAGGACATAATCTCACGACGTTAAACTGAAAGTAGAAAGTATCTTTTAATTTATTATTATTATTATTATTATTATTATTGTTTGGGGACGGTTATTACTGTTTCCTTATTTTATCCTCTATGAACAAGGCTCCACGCAACGGTTGAAAATGCAACTATTGTTCGGGTATCACGATTTGAAGTGAGCTGAAGTCAATGGAAAGCTTTTGTGAATGCGGGAGTCAACTTTCGGGTTCCATAGACCACAAAAAAATGAAATGAAATGAAATCTTTCACTTTAACGTCCCACAATATGCTGTTAGTCTATGAGAGACGATGATTAAGGGAAGTGAATGCTGATAGAAGAAAATGAAATGAAATCTTTGAATTTTACGTCCCACGATTATGCCGGCAAGGCTAAAGGAGACGGGAATTATGAGAAATGAATGATATGGTGGAATGAAGAAAGTGGGAGAAAGTGGAAGAACCCTGCTGAGAAAATCCACGCACACAGTGTTTGTCCATCACAACGATGATGATAGAAGAATTTGTAGAATGAGCATTGGGAAGAAACGGGAATATTCTGAGAAAACCCACGAATACGATGATCTCTTACGCCTAATATTATGATCTCTTACGCCTAATATTGTCATACTCAATCCAGTTTTCATCACCTGTAACAGTCCGCTTTATAAATGGTTCGAACTCATTCCGTTTCAATAGAGAATCACAAGCTTAATTTCGGTCTATCAAATTTTTCTTCATTAAATCACGCGGTACCCATACATCAGCCTTGCTAACTATTCCAAGTTGACATAATCGCCTTGACTCTCCTGCCTGATTTGAAGAATTTCCCCAGTCTCTCGAGTTGTTTTATGCCGATCACTTTCAGTTACAGGCAATATTTTGTTACTATCAGCCTTGGCCGGTTGACACGAACGTGGTGTCACTAACATTAAAATTGCTTTCACGAAACTTTCTGAACCATTTACGGCACGCGGAATCGTCAATGGCACTCTAGCCTAAGGCCTTTTTCGGAAATAAAAAAGATATATGTCGGAAGTGCTCCTTATTTTCTGCCATTGATCACGTTGCACAAAATGTAAACAACATGTTTACTCATTTTGTTTTCCTGTGAACTCACGGAAGTTTCTTTTGTCATCGAATAGCAACATTTTACACATAATGTAGCAAACACTTTAGTTTTGCGTTTAAATGCTATCTAGCGCCAAAAAAGGGACAAACTTCTCCATCAAACCAATAATAAATAACAATGTAAGTTATATTCTTCACACATTTTTAACGACTCATGACCGAAAGCCCTTCTGGGATTTCTTTCCTTTTGTTCTTCCTATGCCACTCTGATGAGCATGAAAACTAGGTATTTGTATTTAATGACAACCATGTTAATTCTTTTTTTTTTTTTTTCTCATTATTTCTCACCCATTAAATAACAAACTCGTAGTCATCAAGTGACATGACGCCAACTTCATATTGAGATGCGAACTCTGAAGGAATATTTTGCCGAAAGTTATGTAAGAAAGAATCAGTGATATTATTCTAATTTTTTAACAACCGCTTCTGTATGTATATATATGTGAGTATGAGTATCGAGAGAGAGATAGTAGATAAATAGATATAACTCCCTTAGGAAACAAATCATACAAAGTAGACAAAAGCAAATTGTTTACTGGAAACTACAAGTGACAAATAGCGACATATACAGCATCTTAATACAATGTGGTGTGACGAAATTAGATAGCATTGTGAATATCTTGGAAACGAATTATCGAAGATAGATGGTTGTCAAAAAGTATTGGAAAGACAAATGTTGATAATGGTATTATGTGTTTCAAATATAAATAACCCTTACAATACACTCATGTGACTCAGTTCTCATTCTTGATATCTGAACATTTGAGATTACGAAATAAATGCTTATATCTTGTTGTGAGAGATCATGTGTTTAACTTTGTAACTGTAAGAATTACTAAAAATAAAGATAGTTAAATTAAAATGTACTGTTCCAAGGTATAAATGGGTAAAATTTACTGCTATGTCTGAGTATAAGAAACGATTCTGGTAACTCGAACTATTTTAACTGGAAAGAATGGTAAATAAGTTAATTAAAAATGATTTCATGACAAGAGCAGCCGTTGAGTAGACCTAAAGAGTGGAAGATTCAAGTTTATAAAAACGAAAATCAAAGCATTTAAAAGACAATATTAATAAAACATAAAACAAAATTAATGACGTGATCGTCTTACACAAATCGAATAATAACTTAGAAAGGTAAATTTTGAAAAATATACAGAATCAGAACGGGTAAATATATTTTATATATATTTGAATTCTGGTCACCAATTACATGAAAGATGGGATAATTTGATTGGTTACCTTAAGAGTTGGTTGAAGAAAAGGGAAGATGAAGACCTTCGAGACAGTTGACGGGAGCTCTCACATACCGTAATTGCGGGCTACTTGGACCCTTAAGGGGCTACTTGGACCCATACCAAAAACTCGTTTAAAATCCCATATGCAATGCAATAATGAGTGAGTTCAGAGTTAGATCCGTTAGATGGGATCAAAATACAGGTGTACACACATTGAAACTAGTTCTGTGGTGGGCTAGGATTGAGCAGCATTGGTGAGAAAGGTCATTGACGAAAACAGTGTATTTATTGACCGCCAAACTTTTATGTGTGGAAACTATTTGCAAGGAAGTGGAACCAATGCTAAATAAACACATAAGTAGTTACATATAGGTTAATGAAACTGACATGGTAAACTTTCTCATATACAATTAGATGTGTGCGTAATTAGATTATACAGTATATGAAGTGTGTACATATGACCTGGAAAACATGGATATTTTGTCCCACATCTTTTGTTATCTTTATCCCACCCCATCCTTTGTTATCTTTATCAATGAAAAATAAAGGTCTGTTGTCACGTGTCACACAAGTAAGGACTTTTCATTGTTTCCTTAAGGATACCGGTACAAAATGCTACATCAATATAAAAGATTGTCTGCAGGTCGAAAATATGCTGATTTTTCATAACAGCTTGAAGAATATTTAAAAGCAATTCAGTCGGGGAAAATGTCGCGAAAAGAAACAGAAGCTCACTTCAAGATAAGTCGTTCCACCATAGAAAGAAGATTAAAGAACAGGTCAAGGCAGAATCCGGGTCATCTGAAAGTGTTCACTGAAGAAGAAGAATTAGCCTTCGCTAGTCATCTTGATAAAGTTTGTGATTTCGGATTCCTCGTTAATTAACTTGATTTTAGATTTATTGTGAAGTCCTATTTTGCCATGCATGGGAGAACTGTCATTGCTTTCTAAGACAATCTTCCCAGTCGAGATTGAGTGAAGTTATTTTAGAAAATGCACCTCCAGTCAACGACTAGATTCGCTGCTAATATAAGTAGGGCTCGTGCAACTGCAGAAGAAAACGTAATCAGCTATTACAATCATTATATTTGATAGTACCTCTAAACATGTTCTCTTTGTGGTTTGCAGTAAATAAAAAGTGTTGTTCTTGGAACACCTACGTCCTACTTAGTCTCAGAGCAGATTTCAATGGTTTTCTGTAGGAAAATATGGGTGTGGGTTCAAGTAGCCCGAACGCGAGTCTTACTTGGACCCATTTTTTACAATACTCGCCTGTGCTTTGTTTTCAATATATGTAACTAAAACTGTCCTCGATATGTGCAATAAAGCCTGTAGTTCCACTTAATATGGGTTATGACAATAACTTTCGAGTTTTCGTGGATGAAAATAGGCCGAAAGAACGAATTTGTTGCAAAATTGGGTCCAAGTAGCCCGCATTTACGGTACTGTATTTCTCAACTCAAACGTGGTCGTCAAAGAAAGCTAAATATAAATAATTTTTAACACTTCCATGGCCGATCTGTGGTGCCTTTATTTATCTTAATTCTGTTTTCTCTCTCACTTTCTAATGTTTGTTGAAGGACTTCGCTAAAGATCGAAATATAAAAGGGGAAATAAAACTGGAGGAGGAAACACATTTACGAACCCACGTATGCATAATTCGATTCATACGAAGTTCACAACGCCGAAAGTGTCTGCACAGGGCATCTGATCTTAGTGTGATGGTCCCAGCACATCGCCCACTGTAGAGTTCATGCTGCAATGGTTTGAAGGATCTCGAATTTACTGCAACAAACAAAGTTACATGTAGATCATATTGTATGTCTCTAATGTCGGGACGATGCCAGCAAAAATCTATTGTGCAATTAACTGACATCGATGGTGGAACTGAGTGGTTGTGTCTCTAGCAGTACAGGTGATTTAGGATTTTAGGATTTAGGATTTAGATTTCTGGGCTTTCGGCATTTAAGGCCATTTAGCCCTTCACGATTTGAGGGATGGCGTCCCTCGGCGAGCACACAATCCGGGGAAAGGGAAGGAAGAAAGGATTGGGGAAGGAAGGAAGCGGCCTGGGACCTATAAGTTAGGTACCACCCGGTATTTGCCTGGTGTGAATGAGGAAAATCCAGGAAAACCTCATTCAGGGTGGCTGGCCTGAAAAAGCGTGTTGCACTTTTTTGATCGAGTGACCCCACCGGGAATCGAACCCGGGACCACTCAAAAGTACAGCTGAGTGGAAAAATCCAGTGTATACTAGGATTTTCCCTACAGGACTCACATCTAGCATTGTAGTATGAGGATACGCAACTGCTCACCTGCATCCTTCATTTCGAGTAGGATGACTGGAGATGTGTCAATTCTGTCATCCGATTTTATCTGGACATTTTGATGCACCGTACATTCCAAGTATAACGCGCGCCCTCATACTAGAAGGGCAACCCAGCGTGCTTTACTTGGTTAAGTCATCTACTCTGGGCTGTTAAGTCTCCGGATCTAAGACCTATCGAGGACGATGAGACACGGTAGGGTGGCGCCTGACTGCCAGCAGGAAACGACTATCGTATAGCTACGCCAGGATCTATAGCAAGCGTAGGAAACAATACCCAGACAGACAATCACCATCTGTACGAAAGTTTACCTCTCCTAACAGCTACTTTTGTGGGCATTCATGATGGTTACATATACAAAAGGCACTATTGTATGTTGTTAAATAGTCTGTATAACATGTTCTGGATATCTCATGGATGCCATGTTAAGAGTCTTCATCCCGGCGAAATTAAAATACCGCTAATTTTACAGTAATTATGTGATATCTTCAAATAGATAAAAGATAATCGAAATGTGAAACAAGAGCGCCCTAGACAATATTATTTTACAGGAGAAACCTTTATCACGACTCACTTATCTGCTTTCGATTTCGAGCCATTTTGAAAATCGGCATTTATTTTCGCGTTTCTAAACAGCTGAAAACGGAAAGCCGCTAGGTGACTTGTGATAACGGTACCTCATGCAAAATAATATTGTCTAGGGCACTCTTGCTCCATATTTCAATTATCTTTTATCTATTTGAAGATATCACATAATTACTGTAAAATTAGCGGTATTTCAATTTCGCCGGATGAAGACTCTTAAGATCATCAGTTTCTTCTTGTGAACCAGCTTTGGTCAGGGTCTGATTAATTCCTATTGAGTTCTTAAATGTGTTTCCACCAGCGCACATATTTTAAGACGGTACCCACACGGGTGCTTCCAAGCTACTTTTCAAATCCTTAATTTTGTTCTCCCTACTTCTTCCCCTTCCTATCTGAATAAGCGTTTAGGGAAATGACTTCTGCTTTTTAACACTGCGAACAACATGCATTCTTAAATGTCCACCCCAAGTGAAGGAGCTATACATCACTTTCGGTGGTTGCTGGAAAGTAATTTAAATGCACAGATATATCGCATGACCGAAGAAGATTGTAGCCTTTTCTTTACTTTTTTCTAGGTGGCGAGAGGTGTCAGTGGCAAAGACTGCTATACCAAGTGAAGAGTTTGGTTAGCATGGCTTGACAGTTTCCCAATTAATATTGAAATCGGAAGTGGTATTAGATTTCTACCACTTCCGGTGTTAGTAGAGAGATTAGAGGAGATGGAATATATTCTTGGAATACTTAATTAATCGAACAAAACTGATTCTCTCTATTACCGCTTTTACTCTATAGTTGTCAGTTAAAACCGGAAAAGGGTAATTTCTACCATTTCCGGTTTTAGCAGAGAGATTAGAGTGGAGATGGAACCTCTTTTTCGGATGCTTAATTGATTGCAGAAAACCGCTTCTCGCTATTTGTTACAGTTTTCGCTCTATAACAATCTACATTAAAACCGGAAGTGGTTGATTTCTGCCACTTTCGGTTTGAATATGGTGTTGATACCTATTCTTATAACGGTAAATAGATTCAAAAAACGCTACTCTATATTTCTCTTCGTTTTTTCTGTATGGAGATCAATACTGAAACCGAAAGTTATAGTAAATTTCTATCACTCCCGGAGTTATTAGAGAGTTAAGGATGGAGATGAAATATAGGGTGTTACAAAATTTTTGTCACAATATTTTGGGACACGATTTCTCATATCAAAATAAGGAAAAAAAAAAAGTTAATATGGACCTGTAGTCGGAAGTGCATAGTTTCTTAATGATAGGGTGCAGAAAACGTGAAGAAATGAACTTTAAAGATCCATAGTTCCACTACAACAGGACCGATCGTAGTCGGGTCAAGACATCACTGAGGAACTAGTATGTGAACTATCCAAATATCCAACTTTCAGAACCTCCGGTACTTGCACAATCGTTTTTAGAGAGGCTGTTTGGGAGTACCTGATCACTCCCCTAATAGCATGTTGTTTTGCAGCAAGTCTTTCACTATATTTGATTTTAACTTGCTAGACTTTCCGTGCACTGTACACCTGCTGCAGGCGTTTTGAAAGAGTTACCCGCAAATGTCGTAATTTGATTTTCACTTGCTAGATTTTACTTGCCTCGGAGGCTTGCTGCAACTTTGTAGCAAGTGTGTCAGTTCTAGTTTCTACCAACAGGTGGCACAAAAGCCTAATCTTAGAAATCTCCCCGCCAGGCCGCCATTTGTAGTAGATGCGAAGTGTGTGAAGCATTAAAATAAGTGGATATACAAGTGCAGTGTCATAATTACGTAAGTATCCAGTATGTAGAAATAATATATATTTTAAACTTGTATTCTTTGATAAAGTTCTTCAGAAAAATATACTGTGTGATTGTTCGTATACAGTAAATGTTCGTTTTGTAAAAGGCATGCAATACAATGCAAGTATATACCTGCAGAAGACTTACTACACTCACTTGCTGAAGACCTGCTGTAGACTTGCAATGCAAGTATATACTTGCAGAAGACTTACTACAAACTTGCTGTAGACTTGCAGTGCAAGTGGTATCCTTGCAGACTTGCGTCAAACCTGCACTAACCTTCTGCCGACTTGCTGTACACTATCAGTAGGCTTGTTGTGCAAGTAAACTCCTTGCAGAAACTTGCTTTGCAAACTTACCATACACTTGCACTGCAGGCGTGCTGCAAGTTCGAAGAGCGTCAACTAGGAAGTTTGCATTAAACTTGTATCAAACTTGCAGACTTGCATCACAAGTCTGCTGCAAGTTTGCCAGACTTGAATTGCAAATCTGCTGTAAGTTGTTGCAAGTCATTTTTGCTATCTGGGTCTCCACTCACCTCTCTCAAAATTGGTGTCAAAGTACTGGAGCATTCTTAAACATGGATATTTGGATAGTTTACATACTAGTTCCTCAGTGATATCTTGACCCGACTACGATAGGTCCCACAGTAGTGGACCTATGAACCTGTCTCACGTTTTCGGCACCCTATAACTCCGAAACTATCCACTTTTGAGCACAGGTACATACGAACTTTCTTTTTCTTATTTTGATGTGAGAAATTTCTTCTCAAAACATTGTGATACATTTTTGTAACACCCTGTATATTCTTTGCACTCTTAATCGATTACAGGAAAACGCTTCTCCTTATCTATTACCATTTTTACTCTACAGTGAACATAAAAACCAGAAATAATTTATCTTTACCATTTCCGGTTTGAACATACAGGGTGGCCCAAAAGTAGGTATACAGTCCCGTACTGTATTTTATATCATTTCTTATTGTTATTAAACAGATAGACCTAGTTTCTTTATTTGTTCTTAACGTCTTTTTACTTATAACTTAAGCCCGGAACAGTCGATGCAAATAAATCAATAAACTAGAATGTTATACTTGATCAATGCAGGGGTGTATAACTACTTTTGGGACACCCTGTAGTTTCCATCAACGAATGGGATTCTTAACTTTTGACCCTCTTCATTCTGGCCAAATTTGATGTTGATTCATGAAGTAGTTCTTGAAATTTTTTGTCTCCTGGACAGATGGACACGGACAGGATAAATATATAGAATAATAATAATAATTCATTAATAACTTAAAATGCAGCTTCATTTTTAGTGATAAGAGCTATACATCACTTTCCGTGGTCGGGTTTCCTGGCTACCGAAAATTCGCTAATTGCATTAATTAATTTTAAAAAACTGGCAAAAGTAACTTCGAAATTACTTATTGTTCATTTTCTATTATGCTGTGTAGTTTGTTTATATTTATATATATAACTATTTTCTGCTATTAAGTTGATTTTGAGTTTTAGTTCCTTTCAGCACCATTTTATGGAAAGTAATTTAAATACACAGATATAGCGCATGACCGAAAAAGATTGTACCCTTTTCTTTACTTTTTTCTAGGTGCCTAATATGTGTGGAGAGAGGTGTCACTGGCAAAGACTGCTATTAGATACTCCAAGTTTTGACAAAAGATCCCAAAACCACAAAAACACGATTTTTTTTTTCCAAGACGGCGCGCACACAACAACAGAAGACATTTTGTGTAGTGGAATGCGCAAAGACAACGTCCGTTATGGTAGTTCAACAGAATTTTCGGCGATCGCAGTTTGGGGTCAACCCACCTGACAAGAACTCTATTAAGTGTTGGCACATGCAACTCATGGAGACAGGTTGCCTATGCTAAGGAAAAGGCAAAAAGGATCATCATAGAAGCCTTTGCTGCTGCTACAAGAAACATGTTAATTCGACTAGATACCTGCCGCATCACGAGGGACGGACATACTGAATCCTTGTAAGGTATGGAAAAAAAAAAAACTTGATATATTACCTTGCTTTTGGTGTAATAAAGAATTCTAATATCACATCAGGGACATGAGAGTATTTTTTGAAAAGGGTACACTCTTTTTCGGACCTTATATACATATATGAAGTCATACATACAAGATTTCCGAGATTATAAAAGCAGTCTGGATATTTTTTCCTATGTTGTAAAGCAGTAAAGTAGCTTTTCTCTGCTTCTTGATGTTGCTTTTGGCCTGAAAGAACAATGCCTAAATTCATCCATGCAGCTGCGAAGTCTGGCCTGTAAAGAAGAATAATGAAAAATTAGGTCTCGCTTCTCATATAACTGAAAAAAAAAACTGTTCAGAAACAATATATATATATTAGACCGATATGGGTGCACGAATGAATTGTTTTGGAGCTACAGAACGCCGAAAATTGGCCAGAAAGGCAAAAACTTAAGTCATAAATCGATGAATAGCCTATTCTTCACTTATCATATGGCAACGTCCAAGTGAACAATGAAGTCGGCCACCCATCATTGAAACCAAATAAATGAAAAATGAAATCTTTGAGTTTTACGTCCAACGATTATGCCGGTTAGGCTAAAGGAGACGGTGATGATGATGATGAGTAATGAATGAAATGGTGGAATGAAGAAAGTGGGAGGAAACGGGAAAACCCCGAGAAAACCCACGCACACGGTGTTTGTCCACCACAAAGTTCAATCGGCGGGGGCTGGGATCGAACCCGGGACTCCAAGCACCAGTGGTGAACGCGCTACCACTGAGCCACTGCGGCCCATCATTGAAACCAGTTCGAGACCCAAATGACATGTGGCATGATCTTCTACAAATAAATTTAAGTTGAATCACCCAACGTAAATCCACAACTGACACCACAATCCGTGAGAGGAGTCGCCGTATAAAAATCTTTGCATCTGACAATATTTTTTCCAAGTTCAGTGAAAAAGCTGTTCTCGCCCTTGAATCAATAGTACAATAGGACCATGTCTCAATAAGCATTTACTAAACGCATTAAGATATTAAGACTTGGAATTTAAATATAAGAAACATTATAATTATAAGATAAGTAAGATTAAATAACAAAATAGACTACAGAAAACAACAGTAATAAGATTTTAAGATTTACATTCATTGCCTTTTTCTTCTTTTTCTTACAGGTACAGATACATTCCAAGATGTCTATAACGTTCTTAAGATGGTTCCCGTAAAATGCTTTAGCATATCACAAAGTATTCCCTTTCGTTCCAACGTAGCTTCACTTCAAACCATCACAACGGCCTCGCGTAGCGTAGTCGCTAATGCTCTCGTCAGTGATGAGAACAGTTTCGGATTCGATTCCCGGTAGGAACACTCGGTCGAAAAAGTGTAAAAGCTCTTTTAGACCAGTCACTTTGAGTGAGGCCTTTCTCATTCATAACAGGCAAATTCCGGGATAGTAACTACCATGCAGCTCCCAGGCCGCTTCCTTCCTTCCCCAGGGCCCAGAAGGAAGTCCATGATGTCTTTTAGCAACAAAAAATGAGATTAGCGACTGAAAACTAATAGAGATTCCACACCTATGGAACGGCGGTACAAAATAATCATTCTGTTTTTTTACCCGACATTTCGTTCTTGGATTATGACTAAAGCTCAAAAGACGTCCTGGTTTAACAAGGACAGTACAGAATTTATATTATCTGTTCCCTTCAAAGTTGATCAACGCTCAAAATGTTCCGGTTTTCCTCCAAAACGGAAGTTTATTATTTCTCGTGCCATATTAAAAAAAAAAAGTAACTGATACTCAATTAATAGAAATAATCTCTTCTGTGTCACTTTTGGTAACCGTTGAAGTATTATCTAATTAATTCTGATATTTCACGGAAAAGTAAATTCATAACTATAGATACGCAGTAAATTTTCACAAGGTGTCCCGGTTTTATAGTCTAAAAATCCGGAAGCACTGTTATGAAGCTTTTTATATACCTAGTCTTATCATCAATACCGTCCCAAGTTTTGAGGGTGGCTGCAGTTTCGCCTATACAAGCGAGCGACGTCAAGAGCAGTATCGCCAAGAGTGAGTTATTGCTGGATGAGCTGAAAATGTATAAATGTGTCAGTTGTAAGTATACAATACGGAATGGGGCAAGTATGAAAATCGTGTGGCCGTGACAGCGTTGCACAAGGTAGGTAAATCACCAAGGGAGATTTTTAAAACTCTCCAGAAGCTGCAAATTAGTTAAAAAAAAAAAAGTTTACCGTACTATACAGCGCTTTGTTGAGACTGTAACTGTGAAAAATCGCCCGCGGCAAGGAAGATCACGCACAGTATGAACACCGGAACTTGTGAAAGTAGTGGTGGCGCGTGTCCGACGAAATGCAGTTAGGAAACAATCAGTTATGGCTCGTGAGCCAAAGATATTGAAAATCTCTGTCTTGCACGTTAAGCAGTGACCTGGGACTCCATGTTTACAAACAACGCAAAGGACATCTTCTGACAGATGAAATGAAGCGCCCGAGGCTCTTAAAAGCAAAACGCTTACTTAAGCGTTACGCAGCAAATGGGCACAACCGAATCCTTTTCACTGATGAAAAGATTTCAGTATTGAGGAGACTTTCAATGCCCATAATGACAGGATATATGCCACACTTCTTTTCTGTAAAAAGGGGGTCAAAACGTCAGCCAAAGTGTATCAGAAGACAGTGATTGAGTGACTAGTCAAGAATCTCACCAACACTCTCTTCCATGAAAAGAAATGGAGCTTCCAGTAGGACTCAGCTTCAGCACACAGGGCACGGACAACCCAGCAATGGCTGGAGGCAAATGTTCTGGACTTCGTTTTCACTTCAAATTAGCCTTCTGCATGTCAAGACGTAACCTTTCAGACTGTAAATTCTGGTCTAAGCTTTAAGAGATGGCTTACAAGAAGAGACATCCCAATATTGAAAGTTTAAAGCTGTCTTTTCGGAAGGCAGCTCCAGGTTCTCCAGTTGATGTGTTGCGTAATGCAATTGACAAGTGGCGGCAAAGACCGTGGTGCAAGCTAATGAAGGTCATTTTGAATAATTATTTGTAATTTTCGTTTATAATTCATCCATGTAACTTATGTTATTAATATATTGAAATATATCTAACCATTTTGTATCAATGTGCTTAAAACTTTTTATATAGCGCCGACCAATTTTCCGGAACCTGTAACTCCGAAACGAGGCATTTGTGCTCCCATGGTTGGTCTATATAGTTTTCAAAGTTTTTTGATAATGTTTTAGAACATCCTGTATACCAAATGACATATTCAATTTAACATCCTTAGTTCTTTCCACTGTCCAGTGGCTAGCGTGTGTGCCATTGGTGCAAGTGGTCCCGGGTTCGATTCTCAGTGGATGGGCACTAACAACTTAACCCTTATCCGGGCAAGCGGGGCCTCCCAGGCCCAGTAGCTTCATATATTTTTTTCGAATTTCTCAATAACCATAAATATTTCGATGGCATAAAATTCTGAATTCTTCTATCTTTAGTCAAAGTTAAAGTCATGAACATATCGAGTTGGTCAGGTTAATAGAGTTGGTAAGGCCCCAGTTGCTCGTCTACGTTACAAAAATATCTTGCTCGGACAAGGGTTAATTTCACAGGCATTCACTTTCATTAAACATTCGTCTCCCTTACCCTAAGAGGCATAACTCTTGGAGTTAAACTTAACAAAAAAAAAAGTTCCAGATTACGCCCTTTACGCTAATGAAAATTAATGAAAGGAATGATCAAGAAAAAATGGTAGGATGAGGACGTGGGAGAAAACACATACACACACAAGATAAAACCCACCCATAAACTCACATGTCCTGGAATCGAACCAAGTACTGTTTATACCAGAGGTTAGTGCTATATCACTGAACCACTGTGCTCCCCTCATACAATTGGACTAACTTAATGTAACATAATAACTGAAATCCAGTGAAATTTTAATTATAACACATTTCTATATATCCACACTAAAAAATTTTTGAAACTTAGTTTCACTGAAAGATTAATCCTCACCTTAATGATACAGCCTTTCGTAGGAGTGCTTCGGCCTCTTTGAGATTTCCTTCGTCTTTTAATATATTTGCCAGATTATTCATAGCTTGATCATAATCTGGATTCAGTCTGCGGAAAGAAATATACACGAATATTACTTAAGAACACAATATTAACAAAACAGTTGAGATAGGATCATTTTCGACCGGGAATAACCACTATAATTATTTCTCTGGATTATAATATGATGAAAAGAATTCAAAGGTTGGTTGGTGATTGTAGTTTAGGTCTTTTCGAGAAGAAAAAAGCAAGTTAAAAAAAAAAGAAAGAAAGACAGAACTGACATCGACGTCTGCTGGATCTGTCACCTCCAATCCTCGTTTTTATTCCCACCCCGCAACTTGTTGTTGTTGTTGTTGTTGTTGTTGTTGTTGTTGTTGTTGTTGTGGTGGTGGTGGTGGTGGTTCCGCCTTGCAGAAGCGTTACAAAATTCACTTTTTTCACGTCAATATGGGAAGTTCAAGACTCTCTCGAGGTTGGTACACGTTTCCGAAAAACAATAATCAATTTATAAGTAAGAAAAGAATGCGAGTTCAAGCTCTGAGCACGTGATACGATTTGCCTCAATACGTTAAATGTTAAGTCTAGTTTCTTTACGTTTGCTATAGAGATACATTTGATAGGAGATACAACAAAATGAAATTTTCTTTTTTGTTCTACAGCTCATAATTCCAGCTTATTTTCCTAGATATATAGGGCTGACATACTTAAGCTTGCTCTAACTTTTCGCACAAACCGGAAAGAGGGCCAATATAATATTCTGTTTCATTCAATTTATTAAGATCCATCTTTACGTGATGCGATTAACAATCTGGAAAAATAAAGATGTATTCTTACCTTAAAGCCTCTCTATATTCTGCCACTGCTAAGGTACGATTCCCGCTGTCCCCTCCATTTTTGGCTATATTATAATGTACTTTTGCGTTCAGAGGGCAAACGTCTAGTCCCGTTTTAAACAACACTTTCTCTGTTCTCCATTCAGAACTTCTCAATATTGCTCGTACACTTAGTATCAACAGCAAATACATGTATCCCACTTGCAGCAGCTGAAAAACACATAAATGGCACATGTATTATGTACTATACATATTATTCGTATAATTTAAACAAACAAACAAAAAAGTAAAGGCTTTGTAAATTAATCATGGACAATACTTTTTCTTATGATGTTTGAGATTAGCATTATGCTACAAGTAACCACGAGTGCACATTTATCAGTAAACAATATTTTGCGTACAAAAACTACCAGCGTGATATACTGTAAGTTTTACGTTAGAAAGTACCATAAGGATATTTTATATACAATACCCAGGGGGGAAAGAGGAGTCAGTTTCCTCCCACTTTTTTTGAAGTGACCCTTTAATATATATATTTTCATTTGGAAATGTAAACATTTAGTACGTATTACTGGTTCACAGAAAAAATGGTGCCATATAATGTTTGCCATTGCGTGAGTACGTATTGGTTATTTGTCTTCTCGCAAAGTTAAGAAAGCTACAGAATTGCATTTTAATTGCAATTCAAAGCAATTAATATTGCAATTACGTATTTCTTTAAACGTCGTAGCATATGTTTGTAGTATTTACTGTCTTTCATTTTCTAAGAGTAATAACATACATTTAATGGGTGTGTGGATTTAAAAATTAAGTTGTTCATTAATCCCCAGTTTCAATATAACTTCTACAAAACAAATCTCATTATTCATTGGTATGATTAATATTATCCTTTCTATTTATTTGTTTTGCAAATTTATTATTACATAATTTCATCACACAATTTTCCAGACAGAATTTTAAGATGTTCATCAGCAAGGAATCAAATCTCTTCTTACACTTTCATTGTTTAAGAGTACAAAGGGTTAGAACCTACTTGCGTTGCTCTTGTTAATTTACTTAATAAAATATGAAATACGATATATGGTATTTTAACTGAAAAATATAGTAACCTATTAGTTATATAATCTTTTGTCAAACAAAGTGTTAGAAGCAACCAGGAAAACTAATACTGATATACAAATATTCCAATCATGTCTGGCCCATCTTTCCCCCCCTCCCCTCTTACTTTTCAACATCCAATCGCTGCCACTGATAATACCTTACGAAGAACCCTTTTCTAAAGCAACCTGCTGCGAAGAATTTATTACTAAATCTTAATAATCGATGTTTTATAGTATATTTAGTAATCAACATGTTAGTGTAATGCTTAGTCAAATGAAAACCAACAGACTTGTTGCTATACAAAGAGTGAAGAATGTACAACCTACCAGCGAATCAGCCCGAGTCTCCGACTTCTGCTGCGATGCAAAGCTGCTCTTTATGTATCCCACCTAATTTTCATGAAGATGTTTATAATTAATTAAATAAATTTTTTTATATTCCATCTGTGTTTTATTTTATTTGATCTGACGTTACAAAAGCGATTGCCTTTGTCATCAGAGTTCCACTAATTTAACAGTTTTAAAAGGACCCTTAATAAATAAATAAACATATATATATTGTAGATGGGGAACCTCCGAACTGGGAAAAATATAGTTGCTTTTTTACATTATACAGGTTGGAGCAGTCGAAATGCATGTTTCTTAAACCGCTAATACTCGATGACGAGTACGGGTATTGACTTTAAGCGACCGTTGACTGACAGTGCAGACAATGCAGTTTCAGTTGCTATGACGCGTTGAAGCGTAGAGCATCTTCGTTCGCGGTCGAGCAGTTCTTTAGAAACAATGATTCTGTGGTCACGGTTCATCGTCTTGTCAGTCGAAAGTTTAATGTCGGACGTCGAGGTACAGTCCCAGATCGATACACTATACTCCGATGGGTTGCAACGTTCAGAAGTATTGGATCTGTGATGAGAAAAAAACCACTTGGTCTTCCCCGTTCAATTGGAACTCCGGAAAACGTAGACACATTGAAAAGGGCAAGTTTTGCTAGTCCCGAACGATCCACTATGCTGGGTATGTCACGTCGTTCGCTTCATCGCATCTTACATGATGATCTCAAATTTCACCAGTACAAAATAATGATTGTCCAGCAACTACGTGAAACGGACTTTGTGTAGCGCAGATAATTTTGTGGCGTGATGGACGCTATTCTTAAGGAAGATGTAGATGTCCCAGAATTTATGAGTGATGAAGCCCATTTTCAACGGGATGGTTATGTTAATGTACAGAAAT
Organism: Thermobia domestica; assembly: GCF_964235325.1. Lineage (NCBI taxonomy): Eukaryota > Metazoa > Arthropoda > Insecta > Zygentoma > Lepismatidae > Thermobia > Thermobia domestica. The sequence continues at coordinate 284,351,246 of NC_137461.1, read as the reverse complement.
GCTCTACGCTAATAGCGATTGAAACTGCCTTGTCTGAGCTGTCTGCCAACGGTCGTTCAAAATCAATACCCCTACGCGTCGCCGAGTACTAACGATTTAAAAAAATAAGCGTTAAAGACCTGCTCCACCCTGTATAAAGACCTGAAAATTTGTAAATTGTGACCTGGGAAACCTGCAAATGTCAGGGAATTCGTGCTCGGGGAAATAAGTGGGAACCCTGTCATTGAACCGAAGTAATTAAATTAACGTACAAATTGGTGAGTAATTTTTACTCTTTATTTTAGGTGTATTTTACTTTATTGACAAAATTCAACACATTTCCCCCCCTCCCCCCCAAAAATACGAGGATAACTAACCAGTTTTGTTCTGGATAATGTTGCCAACTGCCTTACACCAAGTACTACGAGCATGCAGAATCCTGCAGACGGAAGATATAGAACTCTTTCTGCTATAACAAAACCAACTCGGAAGAAGATGTTCGTGGCTGGCAGAAATGGCACAAGAAGTAAAGCCAAAGCCATGGTAAGACTTCTGTAAAAAAAATAAACGGTGAACATAGATTAACAAAAGCATTAGACTGACAAATAAAAGTAAATTAATAAAATACTAGAACATGACGTATAGTATACAAAGAGTGAAAAAGTGGATGACTGAACCTGGACTCGAGACTGGGATCTTGTGCATGCCGTGCCGATGCGTTAACCACTATGCTATCCAGTCCGTTTCCCAGATAACCCATACTCCTTGTCACGCTTGAAGTCGGTGCTCTTTACTTACATCAGATGGCTTGTACCACAACCTACATATGGCTTGTGCTTGAGCAATTCAGTAACCAATTTCAGAACAACTTTGACGGTAATAATATGATTATATATTAATGAAGGAAGGAAACAACCGAATTTTTTCTACACACCAAATTCTCTGTAAGTGTGAATTCCACCACCTTTCTGTATTATCATTGCATTCACACCTACCGAGGATTTAGTGTTTAAAAAAAAATAATTCTTTCCTCCTTTCATTAATATACCATATAGTCTTCGAAGTTTCTGAAAATTCGATAAACTGTTTTCACAATGCTACAGCGACAATGTAACGGTAATTTCACGAGCGATTTTCCTGATTTCCCTAATTCTCTACATGAGCTACATTGAAAGTTCTCTTAATTCGAGTATTTTCTGCTGCTAAATACTTACATCGTTAGGGGTAGGATGATTATTCAAGACAAATGTGAAAGAAAGATGAATATCACAGGAATAACACGAAACCACGAATAAGAAGTCTAACACAAAAAATACAACTTCAGAAAATATATGTAGACCAATATTTATATTGTGGAATACAGTGTTGTTATAATTCATAACAGAGATTTCACATCTCGATAGCAAATACGAGGGAGGATCAGAAACTAAAGCTACAAGGCCGATATTTTTGGAGTTTCGTCTGTTATAGAGAAATGAGGAGTGTACGGTAATTTTAATACATGGAGTTGGCAACTATGTAAAGTTCCAGCCATCCGCCACCTGCGGCGCTATTTGTAGGTAAATAAAAATGGCAACCCATTTGGAAAACTGGTCTCGCGAAGTTCGCTCAGCTCAGTTATTCGATTTCTGTGGACCAAACATGTAACCGCGCCTGAAATTCAGCGGCGCTTGTACAAATTTACGGAGATACTGTAATGTCTCGTCAGCACGTCGCAAAATGGTATCGAGTTTGCAGCTGGTACAGAAAACGTTACTGCATGCAGCGCAGAAGACCACTGTTGAAACAGTTTCGCTGGAGCATCATTGGCCACCCTCCCTACAGCCCGGACCTCGCTCCAAGCGACTTTCACCTGTTTTCGCACTTGAAGGGAGCACCTAGAAGGTCGTCGCTTCGCTTCAGACGAGGAGGTGAAACACTTCATGACAACGTGGCCTAACGCAAGGACAGGATTTCTACCAGAAGGGAATCTTCAAACGCATTCCACGATGCTACAAGTGCGTCAACCGACATGGAGACTATGTCGAAAAATAACCTAATGCATATATGTACTATCTGTTGGCTGAATTGATTGTATGACATAATATATACGTGTTTCACTGGAGGCTATATATTGTATGTAGGCTCGTACTGAAGCAGAAAATACGGGAGGTCGGACCCAGGGCAGCAAATTTAAAAATCGAGATTGAAGTACGTATGCAGAGAAAAGGACGCTGTCAACGAAAGAAAGAAATTTAAGGGAAATCTATAATGAAAAGTGTTTAGTGTTTTCCTAGTGGTGGCAGAATTTTAAAATATAACAAGTGTTTTGAAAGAAGAGAGAAAATAATATGATTTTACCAAGCTGGTGAGAGAAATTCAGATAGACCAAAACAGTTCTGATGTTGATTTCCAGTACTAACAACTAACGAAAAATTGGAAATCTGGAAGTCCGATTTCCTTTCAAAGAACTTTCTTTTTTAGTGGGAAAGACAAGTATAAATAACATCAAGAAATAAATTCACACAGAGGAAATAACTATTTAAAGAAAAGAAAAAATAGATCCTGGTAATGCTTGTTTAAATTATTTACTAATTATTTCTTTTATCTTTTCAGCTTATACTTTTACAGGTTATGCAAGGTGTTTCTTGCTCATACGTATTTTTTTTTTCAGGTTAAACTTCTTCAAGCACTTTACCTCTACTTAAGCTCTTCCGGGTTTCGCACTAAGGAATGTAGTTTAATCTCTCTTCAAATAAAAGAGAAAAATAAATAAAACTCACCTTCTATTTCTATCGTTTTTCCACGTAAACCCTTTATACAGCAAGACTAGTACAGTGATCCAGAAAACTAGAACAGCAATTCCTCGGAGATCTGTTATTGAGTCGAGTAATGGCACACATCCCATGGACCAGTCAAAACACAGCCACACAGGACATACAAGGAGCCAGGCATTTATGGCATAGATGAAATTGTAACTCAGGACCTACGAAATATAATACAAATACGTGTCTTCAGCTAAAGTATTTTTTCCTTTCGAGTTTATTTATATATTTATATAGTGAATACAACATACTACGTAACTGCACTCATTCAGAGTGTAATACAACAATTATACATTAGCTAATCAACTCTATGTATCACGAAAATCGAAGGTTCACATTCACTCTCAATAGTTACACAAAGTATTTAAATGCCCAGGTCACTCTTTTAATAACTTATACAGGAGAGATAGGGACTTCAAGAAAATCGTAGACCTTTACTTTGGCGGCCCTAGTACCCCTTCTAATTGTCACATAGACATGAACTATACCTCGTTGTAAAGGTTATGGAACACAGATTTCAATGAGCTAACTTTGTGCCCTCCCCCCCCCCGTACCAAACCCGTACAAGAAGAAATTTTTTGTAAAAAAAAAAAATTGTGTTTGGAAATTTGTGAGCTGGCAACACTTTTACTCGTTTACGCGGGGAAAAAAATATTTTTACATGTACGCCAGACATTGGGTACAATCATATAAAAAAAGTGAAGGGTGAAAGTTCAATATCAAGTGAGAAAAAAATTCCGAACGTGTTACCTACGAGCATCAGCCTGTACATATTTTTCGAAATATTTTGGTCTACCCTAACGCCCCTAATTGGCACAGAGATATAAGCTATACCTAGTTGGAAAGTTTATGGAACACAGATTCCAACGAAGTAACCTCTGAGCGCAACCCGTGAAAGAAGAAAAAATTCAAAAAATTAAAGAAAAGAAAAAAAAATTTCGAAGCTTATGGGACTAAGACAACACTGTTACTTGTCGTACAATGAAAAAAAAAATATTTTCACGTGTATGCTACACATTGAGTACAATCACATAAAAAAATGAAGGGCGAAAGATCAATACAAAGTGAAAAAAAAGTCCAAACCTGTTTCCTGCGAGAATCACCCTGTACGTATTTCTCGAAATATTTTGTTCTACCCTGACCCCCCTAATCGTCACAGAGATATAAGCCATAATTCGTTGGAAAGCTTATGGGACGCAGATTCCAACGAGGCAACTTTTGTGCCCCTGTACCCAATCCGTAAATGAAGAAAAAAATGAAAAAATTGGAAAGCACACATTTTCTCGAAGTTGGCAACACTGTTATTTGTCGAGCACAAGAATGGCCATACACAGGGTATCATTAGTTAGGATATTTATTTATCTTTATTGATACTAGTTTTTATGCTTGTATCTCCTTTGGAGGGAGAGTTTCCTTCCTTCCTTCCTGCAAATGCAGAGGGAGAGGGGAACTAAAAGCATCCAACTTTCGCCCCCCTTCCCTTCCGCTGCTGGACACCCGATGTGGACGAAATGCATACCATTGGTAAGTTTCATCCTTCCTAAAGAGATAGACACCTAAATAATCTCGCTAAGTTAATTAGAAGCGGTGGATTAAACTGCCGGCTCAGCCCCTGAACAGTTTCTTTCTGTTTAAATTGCCTATGCCAGTCACTCGTAATTAAAACCTTCCTCAACTGAAATTAATTTTACTCCTACACTATAAATAAATAAATAAATAATAATAATAAATTACTTTCGGATGACGTCCAGTGTTTTACGATATAATACAATATTAACTTGGATGCGCTCTTTTGATGATCAATTTTCCTTCAATGCTCATCTATATTTCTGACAAAATTCTCAACTGTCTTTCATCAGGATGTTGTTAAGCTTAAATTGTGCAGATGTTTGGTTAAATCACATACTACTATATAGCACTTCAGTGGCAATGAATTTGATTATAATAATTTTTTTAAGTGCTATCCTTACGTGATCACATATATACTTCCATTATAGTATTGTGTTATATTTTGATATATGAGGTGTGTTCAAAAAATATCGAACCTTTGGTTGGCCAACATACATTTATTGATTTGGAAATCCGAAACACTAATCTCCTTCAAAGTAGTCTCCTTGGTAACACAAACACTTCTCCCAGCGCTCCCGCCTTTGTTGGAAACGCTTCTGGAACGCTTTTTTTTGGAATGGTGAACATCCATGCCGTCGCATTCCGCATGATGTCTTCTCTTGACTCAAATCGGGTTCCTTTTAGTGGCATTTTCAGTTTAGGAAATAACCAAGTCACACGGAGCCATGTCAGGTGAGTAGGGAGCCTAACAACACTCAGGAATGTTGTGTTTGGCGATGAAAGCTTGAATCAAATTTCACGAACACTCTCCTCATGCCCAAATTCTCGTTTAAAATTGAATGTACCGATCCGATTGAATGGTTTCCGCTTGGGTATCGCCAAACTTTTAATCTAGGCAAAATTTGAGAAAATATCGCTGCTCAAGTATTTCTATCATTTTACAAAAATCTGAAATCCGACGACCGTTCACTACATGTCTTCACTCGTTGGCCGACTGCGGGGGCTCAGTGGTAAAGCGTTCGCCTCCGGTGCTTGGGGTCCGTGGTTCGACCCCAGCTCGCGCCGTGTGGACTTTGTGGTGGACAAACACCGTGTGCGTGGGTTTTCTCGGGGTTCTCCCGTTTCTTCCCACTTTCTTCATTCCAACATTTCACTCATCTCTCATCATTACCGTCTCCTTTAGCCTAACCGGCATAATCGTGGGACGTAAAACTTAAAGATTTCATTTCGTTGGCCGACTGCCAGCGACTAACACTATCTGCGCGCGGAGAAAAAAAATCACGACTGCGCATGAGTGTCCCAGCTACACTGAAGAAAGTCTCCTGCGCTTCATTGGTTGCACGGTAAAAAAAAAAAAAAAAAAACATGGTTCGATTTTCTTGAATACACCTCGTATATTTTATCAGTTCAATCAGTGTTTCAAGCCCTGTGGAAATAAAGGAAGTGACAGGTAAGGCAAAAACATGGTTACATCCTCCGATGTTTAACAATTACTACACTTAAAATTCAGATAAATGATTTACATTCACAACAAAAATATTTTAATGTAAAAATATGCCAACCTTACCCTAGTAATAAAACTATCGGCAAAAGAGGCTGGGTTATCAACTTTCTGGAAAATAGGAGGTGAGGATCCCATGATTCTCCATCTAAGTAATAACAAACTAACACCAGTGGCAACCAAAAAAATATGTCGCACAACCAATGGCTGGAGCTCCTGTTTTACATCGTTGTCGTTCTCATCGGATTCTGATTGGAGAAGAAAAAATTTCCGGAAAAAGGCATCTGCTACTAACTTCTTTACCGTCTCATACAGTCGAAGTGGATGAACTTTGTTGCCGATGATTATATCATATGCACTACAAAGGCCCTGGAACGAAATTTAAATCCTATGAAACTATATATTAAATCTACACAGCAAAACATGAAGTGTTAAAATAACACAAAATGACTACCACTTTTAGCGTGTTACTTGTGTGTAAATTTAACATGAAGGGCATCACCTTCCGAGCATATCAAAAATAACTAGTAACTAGCATTGAGATTTGCATTGTATTTTATTGTTTGCTATGAGCAAAGCTTAACGCAGTATATTTGGCATTTATGCAAAGCAACGAATAACGTACTATGTTTTCTATAATCTGTCATGGAATAGTTTTGTACGCCTTTAAATTGTCTAACAAAAGTTACTGATTAGCAGTTCAGCTATCTGTTGTTCTTATGTCCTACCACATAAGAATAACAGATACGAACAGTAGATGGTAGCACAGCTATTTATGTAACTGTTGTTAAGACAATTCAAAGGCTTACGAAATTAACTTCGTGCCAGTTACAGAAAACATAGCACGTTATTCGTTGCTTTGCATAAATGCCAAATATGCTGCGTTAAGCTTCACTCATAGTAAACAATAAAATCCAATATAAATTCTCAATGCCAGTTACCAATTATTTCTTATATGTTCGGAAGGCGATGTCCTTTATGTTAAATTAACACGAAAGTGGTGGTCATTTTATTTTATTTTATTTTAACATTTCATTTTATGCTGTGTAAATAAATAAGAAGAGTAGGTTTTGCATTTAAAATTTAACGTTCGTTGAATGCACCAATGTATTTTCAGTGCTATGACATTTTGAAAAGACTGTGCGTATATGCAGGACTAGATTAACCCCGGGTTAGAAAAACTATGTGGCCTCTGCTGACTTCGCCTAATACGTATTTCTGTGAAAGTATAGTAGGAAAGTTAAGGGAATACACGAAGTTCTACGACATTAACCACGCGATCAATAACAGACAGTTGATGAAAGCAGCGAACAAAAGAAGGGGTGAGGATGAATGTATCTCACAGCGCACAAATGTGTTTGAAGTAAACCATCCATTATTGTAGTCAAAAATTCTACCCGATTCGACATATACAAAGTTTATAAAAAGACGGAACTCGCTGACAAAAAAGGAACATAACCTATTGTGCATCTTCGCAGTGACTTAATTTTTCTGCCGCATTGGGACTGGATATTCTATAATTACATGAGACTGCAGAAGACTTTTATTCGCCGAGAAAATATAAATCACGATTATGCACTATATTCGATCTTTTTATTTTTTTTTTTCAAAACTAATTTATGCAAATTTATTAATACGGTGGATGTAACAAACGAAGAAATTTGTTCCATATTTTTGGTCATATTATATCTTATGATGATGACTGATCAGAGTGGAGGCCCTCGTCCACTTGGAGGACTGGGTCTACAGTCCCCTAAGCCCCCTCCTTAATCCGGCCCCGCATATATGATATAATAAGCATGGGAGTTGTTGTACCTTGTAAAACGGATATCTTCGGCTACATCGAAAAGGTCATCATCTACAAAGATATAAATGTGGGTATGAAGAATATGAGGGAAAATCCCGGCAAAACGTGCTATACGTAAGGTTTAATTAGATTCTTCCAAACATCCTGCCGTAATTTTATAGATTCTAGAATTCACGGGTTTTCCAAATATAGACGTCAAGTTTCGAACAGCAAATACACATGAAAAATAACGTAGAAGGTTTGCACACATATGTAGTATTATCATGGAATAATGTACATCAGAATCAAAATCAGACAACTTATGTTTATCATAAATCTATTTCAATTGACCTACTTATGCGTACATACCTACTGGTTGATATAAAACACAAAACAAATTATTATCGCACTAAAGAAATAAAACTACACGACACAAACAAATTTACGAAACGAATTACAAACTTTAAGATAGTTATAGGACACGTAGATATATTCAGAAATTGAAAGAACACCTGATTTTCTCTTACAACATATTCTTCAGAGATACGAATTCCATGAAAATTCAGTGTGTTAAAGTGCGACTGAATATTGACCTCAAGAGTGAACGTGTGCAGCTGGTCTCGGAATAGACTAGATATTATTGACAAATTCGAGTCCTGGGTTAGATTTACAACCCAGTAACACCTTTTCATACTCTTAAGATGTTAATTGTTCACGTTAATTTGTTGTTGTTTGATTGGCATTTAACGTCCCACGTCAGCACCAAGGTTATATAAGAGAGAATGTACTGTTAAAATTGGGATGCGAACCACTAGTCGAGTTTATACTCGAACCACTAGTCGAGTTTGTACTTGAACCACTAGCCGGGTTTGAACTTGAACCAACAGTCGAGTTTGTACTTGAATCATTAATCGGGTTTGTACTTGAACCACTAGTTAGATTTGTACTCGAACCACTAGTTGGGTTTGTACTTGAATCTCTTGTCTGGTTTGTCTTTGAATCTCTAGTCAAGTTTGTAGTTGAACCACTGGTCGGGTTTGTACTTGAACCACTAGTTGGGTATGTACTTGAACTATTAGTCAGTTTTGAACTTGAACCAACAGTCGAGTCTGTACTTAAACCATTAGTCGGGTTTGTTCTTGAACCTAGTCAGGTTTGTACTCGAACCATTAGTCAGGTTTGTTCTTGAACCACTAGTCAGGTTTGTACTCGAACCATTAGTCAGATTTGCACTAGAACCATTAGATAGGTCTGTATCTGAACCACTGGTCGGGTTTGTACTTGAAACACTAGTAGAGTTTGTACTTAAATCATTAGTCGGGTTTGTACTTGAACCACTAGTGGGTTTGTACTTGAACTACTAGTCGAGTTTGTACTTCAGGCGAGTACTCGGTCCGGAATCAAATCTGAGACTACGTATACAAAAAGCATATGCGCCAGCCATACCGCCATAAAGAGGTCCTAATTTGTTGTTTGTTCAATGTGAGAATAATGCCTTTGAGCTCCTTTAAACCTTAATAAAATTATTATTCTATTAGCATGTAAATTTTATTATATGATAGAGGTAACTCCTTCGGATTTTCATCTATTTTCCAAAGAACACAAAGCCAAGTAACAAAAATTTTCTCCGTTCCACACGGCAGGGTACACACTGGTATAGGATGTGAAATTTCTAGTCGCCAGGTCGCCAGTGGCGACCAAATATTTTAGTTTGGGAATTTACATTTGGCTCTATTCATGCGAAACAGCTGAAAATTGGTGGTCAAACTCTGATCTGCAACTACCGTCGATTCAGACCCCCTGCACTAGTGTAAACGCAGTTTCCGAAAAGAAGAGAGAGAGAGAGAGAAAAAACAACTGTTAGATAGAAAGAAGATTACAGTTCAATACACGTGAAGGGTTATGATGATAGAAAAAGGATACTTACAATAACAGTAATTCCTTGTTCCTTGCAGAACATAGAGACAGCACACAGCAACATACTAAGAACAAGAAGGAAAATTCCACTAAGATCCTGTTGGTGAACAGCATGGCAGTAAACAAGGAACGATAAAAAGAAAAATAATGCACACAACAAGTCTGCTCGCCCTACAATTCCAGCAACCTGAAAATAAAATAATAATCACGTTAATATAGTGCGATGTAAAAGTACGTTTTGAATGACATAGTTCTTGGAATTACAAAGCAAAACAGATTAAAACACACAAACTTCGGAAAAAGTGGATATGAAGGCAGAAAAAATATCTGAATGTAACAGAAAAGAAACGACAAAAGAGGTACGAATATATAGGTAATTAAGATGGAAGAAGTAAATTAGTTACACGTTGTAATATTGTCAGAGGATACATTCTTCGTAAAATTAGCAAAACCTTACCTTTTCAACTGTCCTATTTATTTTGCAGAATTTACGATACGGGCTGCCACCTTTTTCCAAGTCTTTTCGCTAGAAATGAATTAGGGTTGTGTTAAGTTTATGAATGTGATGAGAAAGACAAATTCTAAACAAGCACCAAGACTTTGCAACAATCAATTTGATGTTAGAGAAGAAAAGGGAAAGGATGGAACAGCACAGTTGTTCAGTTAGGGATTTATTTATTATCATATTATTATAGGAAACGACTGAGACCAGGCAATGTACAATTTCATGATATTGAAGAGGAGAAAGAAGACAAAATGAACAGGAAAACTTTATTATTATTATTATTATTCTGCCTTTTGGCAGGTTCTGAAAATGAGTTTTTTTTTTCTTCTTTCTTTTCATTTAAGGCTTGGGCCTGGAAATGTGTCTGCCACGTTTCTCAATCTTCAACTTCCTCTTTTAACTCCCAATATCTTCTTCTATTTTTCAAACCATCGAGCGGTTGTGTTCTTTTTCCCATTCCTCGCTTTCCTTCTATGGCGGTATGAAGACCGTTTCTTTGCAAGATGTGTCCAATCCAATTGGCCTTCCTACGAAAAATGCTGGCTAAAAGCGTCATCTTCTCTCCTATACACCTTCGATTGTTACTCTCTCTGTCCATTTTATCTTCTCCATCTTCCTCCAACACCACATTTCGAAGCTCTCTAAATATTTTTTCTTTAACTTCCGTAACGCCCGTCTCTGAACTATATAATTCAATACTCCATATAGCACTTAACTAATTTCTTCTTTATTCAAATATTAAGCCTGCTAGTTAAGAGTGATATTTCTTTGTTGAATCTTCTTTGGCTATGGCAATTCTTGACCTGATCTCTTTAGTGCAGTAAGCGTCTCTTCTCAAAATACCTCCAAGATACTTGAAATTATCAATCTCTTCAAATTCTCTTTGTTCTACTGTGACCCATGAGGGCGCGTTTCCACGGGATACTCTCATGACTTTCGATTTTTCGATGTTGATTCCATATAGCTTCCCAATGTTAACTATTTTGTCAATCATCTTCTGTAGTCCTTCAGTTCTAGCTAGTTCATTTTTAATCTAATGGGTTAAAGATGGCAGCCTTAATCAGGAAAATTCAATGACTGCATGAATGAATAAATTAAAAAGAAAGCATATATATATATATATATGAAGACACTGGATAAATGGTTACACATTCTGAGGAACATTCTGAAGAATGATGGAAGAACAACGAAGGGTAAAAGAACAAAGAAGACTATAACTGATCGATAATACCAGGGTATCTCATAAAAAAATTATCCGATTTAAAATGCAAATAGTATTCATAGTACAGAACATAGACAGTTCAGATTAATATTATATTACACAACTAGTCATTAAGCCTCCTTACAAACCAAACTATAGGTGCTCAATGTGTTTCCCTTGGGATGCATGCATATGACCATACGGTAGTCAAATTCGTTACAAACTCTTGTAATCATTTCTGGATCTCATGCTCTGAGCGGTAAGAATTGCAACATTTGGGTATTGTCAATCAAATTGACCTTAAACAGTTGTTACGGACTCACAGTTCGCGAAACGCAGAACACAAAACGGTTTCTGCTGTCCAGCAACCATCCTGACAAACACTGAAGTGACCGGTGGAGGAAGAGTGCTACTGCAACCTACTGGCAACCGCGCGAAACTTGAGAATTCCTTCGTTTCGACGGTTTATTATTGGTTTAAACTGAACAAAAAGCTGTATATTTACGATTGTTTGAAATTGGATGATTCTTTTTGAAACACAGTGTATTAGAAATACCTATTCTTACGACAAAACCAATAGATTTGTAAGGAACCTTGGCGCATGGAGGAAACTCAACTTTAGCGAAAAGTTATCTGCAGCGATAGCAGAATATTTATGACGAAGATATTTTGCGTAATTAACAAAAAAATTGTTACTTGCCAATATATCCTTCCATGCGAAAACTAAATATTCTCTATAAACGTATCGAAACAATAAGCTAGTTCCGTGTTCAATGGTAAGGTAACATGGATAAAAATGGATTAGAGAAATATGGCATGGAAAAAGGAAAATATAATGTGAGAGATGGGTACTAAAAACCACAAACAGAGCAGTGAGCGAAAGGAAGAGCTAACTGGAAGAAAGCGCGGTGTCTACATTATGTCATTGTTGCCAGAGCCAAAATATACATCAAAGGTAAGTAACCAGATTTTATCAATGTTGCCAAAATCTAGATTTAAGGCTGGTTTATATTTATGAATAAAAATGATCCTTTAATCCCCCCTCTTTTTTTTTTTTTTTTTTTTAAATCTATCACATTAACCAGCTTTAATTGTGTGTATGTTGTTTTAGGTAAAGTGACAATCTCGAAATACCCTCTTGTTGTGACTTTTTTGATTGGCTAATGTGTTCTTTAATTCGCGTGTTAATACTGCGTTTGGTTTGACCTATATACGAAGACTCACGTTTAATTGAGCACGATAAATACCTGACCTATTTAGTGGATCGACAAAGTAACTTTTAAAGCCAGCAAGATGTTTTTCTAAACTTTTCGGGGAGATATTGCAAGCCGATATGTTATGCTTTGCAAGAATACGTTGAACTTTTGTCGATAATTGTGGAAAGTAAGGAATTCTTATTCAAGCTTTTGCTTCTTTGGGAATAACTCTTTTAGAGGCTTGCACCGATCTACGTGTCTCATCAAACCACTTTTGTAAGGCACGTAACTTATACCTTTTTTTTCCCTATTTGATATAAAAACTGTATTTCATTATTGAGATCATTTGTACGATCACAAATTAGTAATGCCCTACGTGAAAGAAATTCTTTCAAATATTGGCCTTGTATAGTGGTGGATGGGCTGACTGTTGATGTATGTAAGTAGTGCCTGCAGTGGGTTTTCGATATACCTTTATTCGATAGGGTAAAGTGCAATAGGGTAAATCTAAAAAAGGAAGACAGTTACCTGATTCACGCTCAAAGATAAAGTTCAGCCTACGATGCTGATTATTGAACTGTTCAAATATCTGTAAAAGCGAAGTTCCATCATAAATAGTAAAATGTCATCGGCATAACGGTAATATCTTCTATATTTAAATGCATCCTTTTGTAAAATAGACGTTTCTATCTGAATTAAAGCAGTGTTGGACAGTATTGGGAATAGTGTGTTGCCCATGGCGAGACCATCATTCTGGGAAAAGTAATGATTTTCCAATTGAAATACATTGGTTGTTAAACAGACCTTACGCAAATGTAATAAAAAATGAGTTTCATAGGCAGATGCACCATTTAGTAATATCCTAGGTTGTGTACTATTCGTGTAAGTTCCCACAGTATGGACGGGTACATATCAACAACGTCGATGGATACAAGTAAAACAGCAATAGCATTTACAGGCGGTATGGACAGTACTCTAACAATTATCATCACTTATCACACGTGTTGTTGTTGGTTGACACCACTTGGTATATTGACTTAGGAGAGGTTCTCACACAGTGCCCTATTATATATATATATATATATATCGATTTTATGATACTAAAATATGTAAAATCGCAACAGACGGAAATTCAAATAACGACTTACTGATGTACTTGATAACACAATCCTACTGTTTAAATGCTGAAAAAGAATTCTGAAGAATAACCTACCGCTTCTGAGTGGATCGGATGTATAGCAAACAAAAGCCCACTAAGAACGGCAGCCTGCGGACAGTTGCCACCGAATAAAAAATTGAACACAGGAACAGAGAGAACGGACACAAGCGCATGAAGGACAATATTCGTCAGATGAAATCCCCATGGCTTCAATCCACCACTTAACCAATAATTCCACCTGAAAAATAAATCATAAATAAATGAACACGAAATTTTCACTAGAAAATATGGAAAGATATTATTTTTTCAAATTAAAACGTGTTTATTTCACATGCACTTCTTAACCCACAGAAACAATATTAAGTATAGGTTGGACGTACAAAAAATTATAGCTCCAACCTATACTTAATATTGTTTTTGACTGTACAACTATATAGAATATGCACTAACACATTTAGGATAGTATTAAATTTTCGCATGTGTACTTAAAATGTTAAAGACTTCACATTATCATATCTCCTACTACCTCCAGGATTAAGATATTCATTACTGATTGTACGCATTTTAAGACAGTTTTTTAGTCTGTTTTATTTATTCTGTATAATATATTTGAGCCTCTAATGGTCCTGAGGTGTTCCTCTGGGCTGATTTTTTCTAGAAACAAAATTGGAACTGCTTTTGTGGATCATATATAGTAATGTTCTTTTTAGAGTGCGATTCTATACTGAATCTACAAAATGTAAGAGGTAGATTAAAGAGTAGAAGATTTCGTGGTTTGGTCTTGAATCTGTAGGATTTAAGAGGTGATTTCACGAACAAAAATAATATTTAAACTTAAAAGCACTATTTTCAGTTTTCAAGAAAGTCCCCCATTTTGATATCCCCAGACTGTCTTTGAAACAGGGTTTGAAAAAACCCGGGCTTTTTTGAAAAAGCCCAACCCACCTGGGCCCATATGGGTTTTTTCGGGTATTTTCGGGTTTAATCGGGTTTTTTCGAAATATTTCAATGTCTTTGGGGTAAAAATTATAAAATGTGATTTATATTTCAAGATTGTCATTGTCAAAACTTGCAACAATTTTCTACTTACTGCTGTTTTGAAATAAATGGCCGCCAATTTGAAATTTTACATTCGATCGCCGAGAAAATCTATACAGCAGATTTGGCAGATCTCGAGCTTTCACCGTCAAAACTTCAACTTAAAAAACTGAAAATTGCGCTTCGTAGCGTGGATACTCGCTGTTTTGAAAAAAAAAAAAAAAATCCGCCATTTTGAAATTTTCCGTTGGTATGCCGCCATAATCTCTACAGGAAATTTAGTGTCTCGTGCTTGTATTCTGAAAATTTTAACTTAAAGGCCAAAAGTTGTACTCAGTAGTGTATGTGGTAGAGGCAGACAAACGAGTTGAGTTGATTTTGTGTTTAACATCCCTTTCAGCAGCGAGGCTATATGAGACGGGATCTACTGATTAACGTGGAATCCAAACCATATGAGCTCCCTCCGGGAAGCAAACCCGGGTCCCACGCTGAAGACGCGTACACTAACCGCATAGCCATGAAGGAGCTCGGCAGACAACGAACAAATGTAGATCAAGTCATCCAGAAGCCTGACTGACGTTCGCCAAATATGAGTACCAAAAGGGGTCTATTAATTTAAAACAAAGATACAATTCATGTTGTATGAAATAAATACATGTTTTAAAATGTCTTATATAAAATTAACATCTTCCAGCGTAAATAAACCTGCCATATTTTCTCCATGAGAATACGGGACACCTCAGATCCCCCCCCCCCCCCGCTTCCTCAACTTTCCAACACAATGCAATGAACTGTAGTCTGGTTATGAACAAAAGTATAATAGGCCGCGGTGGCTCAGTGGTAGAGCGTTCACCTCTAGTGCATGGGGTTCCTAGTTCAATCCTAGCTCGCGCCAAGTGAGCTTTGTGGTGGACAAACACCTTTGCGTGGGTTTTCTCGAGATTCTCACGTTTCCTCCCACTTTCTTCATTCTGTCATTTCATTCACTTCTCATCATCACCATCACGTTGAGCATAGCAGGTATAACCGTGAGACTAAAAGTAAAAGATTTCATTTATTTAATTTTAATTTTTTTTTTTCAAGAATATAATTGGCGAAAGTTCACTAAGCAGCAGCTGCTTTTCTCATTTCGTATCCTGCAATGAATTGTATAGACTAAAGATGTGCTATAGAAATGCTTTACAGGAAAACAATATGCAAATTATTTAAATCAGTGGTACAATCTACTTTCAATATTTTTCGCGCGTTTAGCAATATTTATTTACATGGCTGTATCTGTCAAAATTACGTTCGTCAGTTTAATCTGATGAAAAGCTGATTTTTCTCCTTGTGTCGTGTGTAATTGTCAGGACCAGGTTTACATTTTTCTAGGACCTGGACCAAAGCACAATTCTGTGCCCCTAGCCTTACTTATCTAATGTGTTGCTGGAGAAAAGGTCAGTCATCTTCACTGTGTTTGTAAATGTAGAAACACTCAAAGCCATTTTTTTTTTTTTTTTTTTTAATTAATGTTCCGGAGAGTATCCGAGTTTCCATCAAGTGCAATGGAAAAAGTAGCATTGCAAATTTAGCCCGCTGTCAAGTCGAACAGGGTGGTGTTATAACTTCCTCGAAACCGTTACATGCAACAGCGTACTGTTCATACACTAATTAGAGGATTCCCAGCCAATGTCAGATTTTTTTGTTTTTCACTTTTCGAATAAGCTGATATTGATAGAACGGAGTTAAAATATGTGACATTTCCGTGTCCCGACTAAATTTACGGGGACACGGGACACGGGCCCAAAAACGGGACACACTCGTTTTTTACGGGACATATGGCAGGCTTAAGCGTAAAATAAATAGTTTTATTGTTGAAATACTCATTTCTGATCCTTCTGCGTTTAATTCGGGAATTTCCCGAGCACTTCTTTCACAGCGTGTACATCAAAACTTCCACTAGTACAGAAATTTGAACTCAGCACTTGAAATAGTAAGCGTTACGTAGTCTTCGAAGCCCCGAGCATTAAGCTTCTTAAATTTGACAAGAATTTTTACGCTATTGCTGGTGTTGATTCTACAGAATGCTTACTTGAGGAGTAGCAACAAATGACTGAACTAAACTGTTATTGTTGGAAAACCAAATTTTAGTTGAAGAACCTTGTGTTTTACATCAAAGGTAAGAAATAATACTAATAGTTTTACTAATGTATTTATATATGTACTATTAGTACCGGCACCTATGACCTTAAACCTGTCAAACGTATGAATGATAATGTCCCTCGGTGTCCCCAAGTCGACGAGCATACTATTCACGGAAAATATTTTCTAAAGTACAGAATTGCTTATTTTACTTCAAATAGGCTATAAGCATAATCCACACATTAATTTGTTCTATGACTATCTCAAGCTAAGGTAATTTTTTAAAAATTTATTTAGTGCATTCAGAACTTTATAAAGGTCTTATGTTGAATGTTGTTGTATACCTTAACGTGAAAGCCTCTAATTCGCCCAAGGAAAGTCTGAAATCTGATAAAAATCACTTACAATGTGATCACCTTAGTTGTATCAATAATATACTAACAAATAGGTCAAAAACCCAGGTGGGTTTTAAAGTGGGTTTTTTCAGATGGGTCCAACCCGAAAAAACCCATCGGGTTTTTTCGGGCTGGGCCCACTTCGGCAAACCCTACTTTGAAATGAAATCTTTCAGTTTTACGTCTTACGTTATGCTGGCTAGGCTACAGGACACGGTGATTATGAGAAATAAATGCAATTGTGAAATGATTTAAGTGGAAGGAAACGGGAGAAAACCAAGAAAACCCACGCACACGGTATTTGCCTACCACAAAGTCCACTTGGCGCAAGCTGGGATCGTACCAGGGACCCACACATCAGAGGTGAATGCTCTATCAGTGAGCCACCTCGAAGACTAGGTCTTTGTTGAAGACTGTAAATAGTGTTTTCACGTTTAAATATTTATCATTTTACTTATTAAACCAGTTCTTAAATCTGACAGATTCAAAACCAGACCAAGAAATCTTATGTTTCCTTAGTCTACATCTGATTGTCATTATGGAATTCTACAGATTTAAGACAGAACCGAATTCCAAGAACATCAAGGTATGTGGCCCACAACAGCAGTTCGAATTTTCGTCTGCTAGAGGAACATCTCAGGACCCTTAGAGCTAGAAATGTAGGATACAGAATAACTGAAACGAGTTAAAAAGTTAAATAAAAAATGTCCTAAATTCTTGTATTAATTTACTTTCACGTACTATGGAAAGGAATGGTAATTTTCAGTATACACTGAAGTGATGATCTTATTCCTCAGTTCACAGCTACACCAAATTAGCAACATCGTACGTGAAACCACAATTTTTACTTCTCATGAATATGAAAAGTATTCTCATATTTTTATTGAAAGCAAAATAACAGAATAATAATTCAGAATAGGAAACAATCTTACCTAAAAGAGAGCACTGTAAGAGGACGGTAGGATTTGTGACTGGCATTATGAACCAATCGGGTTCCCCAGAAATCATTTTGAAGTAAATTCCAGATGGGAGTCTCAGGTTTAAGATCATCGTTGTTCACAACTGCTTCCGAGTCATCAAACACAAAATCTCCATCGATTGAGTTGTAATAGCACAATGTTGCTGCACCACCAATCAGGAAAATTGATGCAAGCTCCGGAAATTCTGAAAATAACACACAATGTAATATATTACTTGTACGTATTTTTATACGTAATTCAGTAATATAAAAATTATAAATTGCTACTACCATAATGCGTAAATTGGACTGTCTTAGACGATCATCTCGGCTTCTAGTCCTGCGAGGCTCTTTAAAAACGTACGTTGACATTAAAACTCTTTGACATCCACATTAACTTCTATTCCTTGAACAGAGCAGAGAAACCTAAAAAGTACATGTTTATGTCATTGAAGAATAATTAAATTAGATTACTTAACACACTGACTGCCATATGAGTTGAATTTAACCCACACTAGTTTTAAGCTGGGGTCTCATGAGTCAAATATAACTCACATACATCTTTCCTTTATTCAGACTGCGATTCAATGTTATCCAACGACCTTCAAACTAATAGTAGTATCCTCTCTACAAACACTACGATCAATCTGCCCTCTATGCTGGCCAGTGTTTGGAAATTTAAATTACGATCAACACGCCCTCTACAGATGCGCATACTGTGAAGTGAATCTGGTTTTAATTGGACCATGTATAAAGGGTTTCATGTGTTACCACTTCTGTATTTGGTTACCTGATTTACCCGTTCTAATTTCATATATTTACTGCGTCTAATATTTAATGTGCACTAATAACTGTATTGTTTCGGTGTTCCCTGACACGTTACTCAGTAGAAATGGACAATTCCCGCAAACCCATCTCACTTGTTAGAATCTCTTCTTGCACTATTCTGTTAATATGATATTATAAATTCCTTCTACGACAATTTCTTTTTTTTTTTTTTTTTTTTTTTTTTTTCAGATAGATGTAAAATATGCTCTACGCAAAAAATAGGGCTATTACAAATGACGTCCCTGATTTCGTTTGCATCATGTGTTAAGTGTGTTACTGAAACATATAGCATGAAAAGAAAAACGCATCAAGTTTTAACTATAATTGTTACAAGTGCTAGATATGCCCTGCTTTAGTCACACGGTAGTCCGACATCCGCGCATCCATCCACACACACGTTTGAGCATATCTTGATCAACATTACATACAGATGTTTTGGTCCAGTTCTTCACATCGTCATGATTAGCTGCCAAGTGTGATATCCGCAGCACCTTCCATACTGTCCGATTTGCTGGGGCTTCGCACACGACCTCCTCTTTGGCGCTTAATGTTTACGAGCGCCTAGCGGTGAAACTAGTGTACTAACGCTTCTCACGATATCTGAAAGGAAACTTGGTGAATTTTTCCTTACATGTTGCATGTTTCAATACTCTATGGCTTACACTTTTAGTGTAAGACGAGGACGAAATCAGGGAGATCATTTGTAGTAGCCCTGTATCTTACATGACGTTGCATATACCTTTAATTTCCTATTTTAAACACAAAAAATCCATAAAACAGCCATAAAGAAAGCGATTAGATGCTCCGTTCATTTTATTTGTATTAACTGAAGCAACGAAAGTGTACTTTGATTTCAAAACGCATGCAATTGAATAGCCCCTAATCCTATTAGTAAAGTCTAATATCTTTATTAACAAGTGACTTACTTGGGAATGGAAGAACAGCATCCCATGGTTCCTTGCGTTTCTTCACTCTACAGGGATGACAACTATGGAGGTATGTACCATTAACACCATTTGTAGTACCGCTACTCGAATTCTTCAGCTTTATGTTCATATTTTACCAACATGAATCTGTAATCTTCCAGCACACGAAGTACCCATGATTCAACGTCCTATTCCAAAGAGAAGGCATCATCAATTTACTAACTGTCACTATTTTATTTTAATTATTTAACTCAATTATTAATTTTGGAAAACATACTCTTCTATTTACTCCGTCTAATTTAGAAATAGAGATAGCTATATTTGGTGGCCGAGTTCGACCAGGGGCAGCTCGGCTCTGCTCATATTGGTAGTCTAACTTTATTCCTCGGTAACTACTCACGGGATCTGAACGAAATTTGGCGAGCAAGTAGTCCATCGTCTAAGCAATTAAGATCACTAGATTTGGTGCCCGAGTTCGGCTAGTGACAGGCTCAGCTCGAGAACAGAGGCTGTGTTCCAAAGTTTTGCACGCCGGTAAGCTTTTGAGTTCGGTTCGCCCAGTGTGTTTCCCTTGTTATAATATATCAGCAAAAGAAGCATTATCAAGTTAAAAATAAAGAAAAAAATCCCAGAACCTCCATACTTCTTCTTACAAAAGATTTCAACGTATTACTCATATGCAGTTACAGTATTCTTCAGTTATTCAATCTTTTTGTGGCATATGTATTAAAATTCATTAGCTGCGGTTGCGAACAGAAAGCATTAAACAAGAAAATGGATGTTTTATATATTATTGAGCAGGGTTGGCTTGTTTAAACCAAGGTGATCTAAACCAAAAAACGAAAATTTGCGTAAAAGTGTAAGTGTTCGTAAAATCTTGATGAACACCACACATTTGTGGGTTATCACGTTTCACTCCTGTATAGTATTCGTATTATATTCAGATCTAAATTCCCCATTCATTACTCAGAGAGATTATACTACAAAAGCAACTTTTTTTTATTATAAAAGTTTATAAATGTTTCTTTTGTGATTTTTAATAGTTATTATTGTTATGCAATTCCAATCAAAGAAAAATTCTAAATATTGTTTCGTTTTCATAATGTTTACTATTGATAAAATACATCGAAATGCTGTACTTTTTTTTTTGGGGGGGGGTGTCTAAAAACCCCACGAGAGGCATTGAAATCAGGTAGATGAGATCTTTGGTATCTATTTATGTATAAATGGGTCAGAGCCAAAGTGGACTCAAATAATTTGTATCTTTATTCACTTTTCTTACTGATATGCAAATTAAGTTGTTGTATTTCTTTAACTTGGACTAATAAAAGTCGTAGTGAACTAACTTGGACTAAATTAGTTCTTCTGTACTCTGCAGTACTTTGAAATTGTTCATATATAATTCTGTGTAATGGTTTCAGTTGTGCAATTGTTTATCTTTTTGTCCTTCTGAAATGACTCTTGACAACTATATTAATAATTGAGTTGAGTTGATTTTGAGCTTAACGTCCCGTTCAGCAGCGAGGCTATCTGAGACGTGGACCTACTGATTAACGTGGAATCCGAACCACATGAGCTCCCGCCGGGAATCGAACCCGGGTCTCCCATGCCAAAGGCGCGTACGCTAACTGCTTAGCCACGAAGGAGCCCCTAACCATATTAATAAGTATGTAAAGATCAGTACAACCCATTTTTATCAGGAGTCCGTGAGTGAGTCAGCAGACGTATAGCATCTGTGGCCAACTAGCCCTGGCTTCAAATTCAAATGGAGGACAATTTCTCTTGGATGTAAGCCGAGAAGCGGTTTGGATTCAGCTTTAAGCTTATGTGACTCTTTCCAGTATAACCGGGTTGTTGCATAACAACACCAAGGCGAAACAACTTATTCTGTCCATATGTAATATGAATACATAGAGCAAATTATTTAAACAAAAAAAAAAGATTTAAATCACTTTTTTTTTTTTTTTTTTTTTTTTTTTTTTTTTTTTTTTTTTTAGCTCATGCTTACCCGAACTGTTAATGCGCACAACTTCGGCACGCAGAGTCTCTTACTACCGATGGGACCATTAAAGTTATTCGGTGTTTATTCAGCATGATGAGCCACCTGAATTACCATACCAAACTCTGAGCCAGAAAGTCAAACAAACTGGCGCCTGGGAGGTGATGGACTGACTACGTACCATCCAGTTAAACAAGTGCCATCTGATCGGCTATAGATCTGTATGGGCTGTAGCAACAGGGCATTTAATACATCTTTCTGTTAGCAAACTTCATCAATTTTTCAATACCGTGTAACTAAAGAAAACTGTTAAGAACATTACTCTGGCCAGATTTTTGATCTGATTTGAGTTTAACGTCCCTTTCAGCACTGAAACAACTGTATATGAGACATGGATCTACAGATTAACGTGGGATCCGAACTACTTGAGCTACCGCCGGGAATCGAATCTAGGTCTCCCAAGCCAAAGGTGTGTACGCTAACAGCTTAGGTACGAGGGATCTCTACTTCGGTTTGAATTAGCGCCTGCTCTCATATATTTGATTCTCTCATAGTTGACTGGCCTACATAGATATTACACAATAAATTGATTTATGTTGCTAGAAATTTCCTAAGTGAGCGTTTCTATATTAAATATTATAATACACTTTTATTTTTTCGAGAGACCCTGCCGTATAAACGTGCATTCAACAATGAGATTTTCTGTAATTGCGACTGAATACTGAACTTATTGTCGACAATTTGGTCATCGTAACTTAGAACCCATGAATTACATATTCTTTGAGGTGGGATAGTCATGAAACATGCCCTTGGGCTCCAGAATGTATTGCTTCAGTCCAGGGTTAGCCGGTTTAAACCAAAAAACGAAAAATGTTCGTAAAAGTGTAAGTGTTCGTCAACTCTTGATGAACACACATTTGTGGGTTATCACGTTTCACTCCCGTATTTTATTCGTATTATATTCAGACCTAAATTCCCCATTCATTCTTCAAAAAGATTATACTACAAAAGCAACTTTTGTTTTTTTATAAGTTTATGAATGTTTGTTTTGTAATTTTTTTATGGTTTGTTATTATTATTATGTAATTGCAATCAAAGAAAAATTCTAAATATTGTTTCGTTTTGTTTACTATTGATAAAACACATCGAAATACCGTACTTTGTGTGTGTGTGAGGGGGGGGTCATACAAACCCCACGAGAGGCATTTAGTGAAACGAGAAGTAACTTTGGTATCTATTTATGTAAATGAGTCTAAGCCAAAGTGGACTCAAATAATTCGTTATCTTTATTCACTTTTCTTACTGATATGCAAATTAAGTCGCTGTATTTCTTTAACTTGGACTAAATTAGTTCTTCTGTACTCTGTAGTACTTTGAAATTGTCCATATGTAATTCTGTATAATGGTTTCACTTGTGCAACTCTTTATCTTTTTGTCCTTCTGAAATGACTCTTGACAATTATATTAACAAGTATGTAAAGATCAGTACAATGTATTTTTAACAGAAGTCCTTCGTGAGTGAGTCGGCAAACGTATCGCATTTATGCCCAATTAGCCTCGTCGAGTTCAAATGGAGGACAATTCCTCTCGGACGTAAGTCGAGAAGCGGTTTGGATTCCGCTATAAACTTATGTGACACTTTCCAGTATAACGCGGTTGTTGCATAATAACA
Organism: Thermobia domestica; assembly: GCF_964235325.1. Taxonomy (NCBI): domain Eukaryota; kingdom Metazoa; phylum Arthropoda; class Insecta; order Zygentoma; family Lepismatidae; genus Thermobia; species Thermobia domestica. The sequence goes on along the minus strand of NC_137461.1, from coordinate 284,327,692 downwards.
ACAAGGCGAAACAAACTTATTTCTGTCCATATATGATATGAATACTTAGAGCAAATTATTAAAAAAAAAAAAGGTTTAAACCCAAAAAAACTGATTTTTTTTTCAATAAAAACCATGGTTTTTGCCAACCCTGCTTCAGTCCCATACGTGACCAGTCATTGGTATTGGATGCTATATTTCTGACCTTTCCTGGCTAGAATGACTTCCATATAATGTTCTGCTATATTATCATGGACAGAACATGAAATTTAAAGTCTGAATTCAGTAGCAGATCAAACAGTTTGGTCGTCATTATTTCTCACACAAATATGATTTATGCAAATGCTCGTCGTCAAACTAAAATAGCTAGTCACCAATGGTGACTTGGTGATCAAAATTTTTGATCTGGATACCAATTCGATGCATTGACGACAAGTTTTCGCCTTACATAAGCTAAGTGTCAGAGTATTATTTCCAGTCGTCATGGCGAACTGGTCCCCGGAATTTTCGAGCCTTATATACATATATGAGTTCCCGGCTACTCCACTACTTCAAGGAATTTATCTCTTATATAACACAATACTAACTTGGATGTATTCCTGAGGTGATCAAATTTATTATCTTCAAAAAATCTTTTGAAAAGTTTTATGTAAATCTGCTACAGATGTTACTTAGTTTTTCTTTTGTATGTTCAATTTGCATATTCAACTGTTGGAACAAAGTCCGTACGAAGTATTGTAGCTGAAAATTTGTAAATCTATTCTCTCATAATATGTATATTTACTTCCACAATATTGCTCTCATATGATGTTATTCGTCCGGATTCCATTTTGACGTACATTCTACGCCTGCATCTTAGTTCTATGTAATCCGGCTTTGCTCTAAGATTAGTCTCACAATTTCATATAATTCTATATTTGTAAACTTTACTAGGACTTTCAAGTTAACAGGCACCAAAATTACTAGAACGTTACTAATTCGATAAAATTTTAATCACCTGGTTCTAACTTCCACATTAATGAATAAAAACACTGTGAGACCTGCTTAAGTTTATCTATTAAATTTTAATCGAAATTTCTTTCTTCTAATCAGGAAATTTACAAAAACAAGCAAACTTTGTCTTTCACATTCCCTGAACAATAATACATTATTGATCTCTTTTAATCATAATTTCTTTCAAGATGTCTATTGCAAAATTCATAGCACTTTAACCCATTGCATTTTCCATACTTTTCGTTATTCGTTAAAAATTGTTATCCTTTCTATGAGTGAAACAGTAACAAATCCCCGATAAATCTAACAGGAAAGATAAAGGTTTAAAATTAGTGATAAATATTATTAAATGCATAACACACATTTCTTGACAAATGTTTCCATAGTATTTGAAGATAAGTTCTTTAATTATCTCTCATGAGAATAGGACAAGAAGAGAAGGATCTTAACAATGTGTCCAGCTTAGCAAGTTTTATCACTGAAGAAAACGTCGGACAACACTGAAATGATTTGAGTGTATCAAATATCCATAATCTAAATACATAAATAAAAATAAAAATAAAAGTGACTATGTTTGTGAATTTATATCTCTTGAACCACCCGACCAATCTCGACTAAATTTTCAACATAGATGAAACTTGGGTTTGGGATGTTTTGTTTATTTATTTATTTATTTTTTTTTTTTTAACATTTCACTTTGACGGTGCAACACAGGGGAGAGGGAGGGCGAATATATAAACGATCAAAAATGACCAATACTAGTGTCGAATCCATAGTTTTCAGCAGGGTGGATTGATTTAAATTACTTTTTAAATAAAAATCGTTGATTTAAATCAAATTCCGAAATAAATTAATTTAAAGTGAAAATAAGTAAAATCCAGCCTCTGTTGTGTTATTTCAATTATGGAAGATAATCATAATATAATAAGATGCAAATGTATGTACAGCACAGTATGAAAACGAGTGTTTCATGCAGAGGATGATTAGGGAAAATCCCGTTTTGAACGGGTAACGGACGAATTCTGCTTTCTTATCTTCGTAACATAAGGTTTTTAACTCGTTAACTATTCCAACGAGAAAATCACCATGGACATTTAAGACGAAAATTCTTTTGTGTGCGCGTCTGTTGGTTGGTTCCCAGATAATAGGAGCGTATTTATAAAGGAGGACTGATTCCCTCTCCGAAACTTAAATCTTTTTTTAAATTTTATAACTTTAGGCGAAATTTGCGTATTTTATATGTATTTCGTGCCGCAAGCTATTTTTTTTTTTTTTTTTAACGGTATGCCCCTGACAAATATGAGTAACTTTTGTGAAAAAAAATATCATGTTGATAAACGTCGCCGTACTTTTTTCTTAGTGCTTAAGAAACATTGTTTGGGATTAGAGATGCAAAATAGCCGGCTTTTTTGAATTGATGCTTTTTTCACATAAAAAGCCGGCTTTTTGGGTAAAAAACGGAAATTTTGGCTTTTTTCTTTTTCATGAATTTTCTATCTAAATAGCTTTCTTATAGTATACTCTATAGTTAAACAAGATTTCATGACCTAAATGCCATATTTCTCTCTAGAATTCACCATCATGATGGATGGAGCACATGTTTTATGAATTAAACATTAAGTACGTAGTATTTGAGAGCAATTTTAGAGGCTATATAACTTTATTTTAACTTCTGAGCTATCGACATTTTTTTCTTCTTTAGATCATTTCTTTTTTAGTTATTCGTGTTTCATTTCTTAGAGCTTAGCACTCTAGTTTCTAGCACATAGTTAAACTTATGGTTTTCAATATATCCGTCAGAGCATACTTCCACATCTCTGTTATACTGTAGCTGTGTAATCATGTAGCAATAATCTTCCGGATGCAACCTTGAATACCATTTCAGTACAGATTTAGAAAAGTATTTTGGGAGGGTTTTTTCTTATTTTTTTTTAATGCCTGATTTTCATTCGAGGGGACTTTGAAGTTTATGAATAAAGACATAATTAAATTTCGTTTGTTTAAGAAATTCCGTAACAGGCTTCAGTCCGAAAGACACCTCCACCCTTAACCCCTTTCGCAAATCCGTCTTTGCTGGTGATTAGTAATAACAACAATTTAAAACATAAGAAATGAAATCAGCCATGAATCACAGTACACGCACTATCTCTACATTCACAGATGGAATTAAGAGCTTTTGTCGGAATGGTCGAATGCGGGACTGAATTCCGGATTTCCCAATAGAAGCGGAAAAAGCCAACCACTCACTCATGTATTATTGTGCTTGACTTAAATGTATTTTGTAGGTTTTTTTTTTTTTTTAATATATATATATATATAAGGGAAAGTTTCGTAATGACATGTTGAATTCTTGTTCAAAATTCAGAAACCTTCAGGACCGGGTAAACCGTGATGGTGGTTATATATTCCAGGGCCTTGGAAACCAAACGCTCAGATGAACGGTATTATGCTTATGACCCATGAACAGAAAATTCAGTACTTTCCTGACTCTAAACAAGCTTAAGGAACAGCCAGTGCATTACAGAATTTGGGACTTTACCGACTTTGCAGGTCCGAAGCACCTGATAGGTGATAACAGATTATTTCGTATGTAATAAATTAATAGAAAATATATTTTCAACATTTCTGTTCAATTTCAAAGAAGTTTCGGTAGGGGTAGCGAAGGCGGAAGCAAGAGGTGCATTAACAAATAAGATGATTTTTGAGCGTCGCATACAAAGATTGCATTTTTTTCAGTCTTTTAAAGTAAGACGTTGAATTGTAATAAAACAATGATTATTTTTTATTGTTATTTTAATACGAATGTTTATGAAAGTCTCGGAAGTCAGACATAATAAACTTATAGGCTATAACAGATTGACAAGGGAATGATATTTATTTAACAATCACCAGATGCAGCTCAGAGGCTATTTTATACTAAATATCTAACAACATGGAAAGGGTTTGGGAAGGTATCGGCCAGGGCCTGTTTAAGTAGGGACTATCCCGGCATTTGCCTGGTAGGACTGAGGGAAACACTGGAAAACCCCAGTCAGGATGGTCGGCAGTGGAAATCGAACCCATGACCTCCCGAATGCGAAGCCAACGTTGTACCACTTGAGCCACCTGATATACGTAATGAACAAAGAGAAGAACATATTATTTTTGAGAAGGCTACGGCGTCGAAACTTAAATTTGTTTTGTGCGTTTGTTCAGTAAATATATTATTATCTTCGCGATGTGTTATTTGTTTGAACTCACACACACAGTACAATAAATTCTGTATGTCATGTAACAATTTTTCCTTGTTTTTGTATTTTTAATTCACAATAAGAAATATTCCTTATAATGCATATGAAAGTTAAAACTTAACTGCAACTTATTATATACATGGATTAATTTTTTGGGATTTATAATAAAAATGTGTTAAGAATTAAAATTGTTTGAAATATGTTTTCGAAATTCATGTTTATTTTCGAGGCTTTGTATTACTATCTGCATCTACTACTACTTAAATGAGCTTTTGAATTGTAGAGAAGCGAAACAAAACCTGCTTTATCAATTTAAAGCAGAATTTGGAAAAAAGCCCAAAATTTCCCAAGCAAAAAAGCAAAGCAGAAAAAACTGATCCCCCCCTCCAAAAAAAATTTTTTTTGAACCCTTGCATCTGTATTTGGGATTGAAATAATTTGACGACTGGCAATCAATTCAAAATTCAAGCCCAATACTTTCACTTAAATGGCAATAATTAACATTTAATATTAATTCCTAATGTTTTATCTTCAGTTTGTGACTTGTATTACGAGAGAAGAAAGGTTTGATTTAAATTTAAAAAATCGATTTAAATAAAAAAAATCAACAAAAATGATCTTTTTGTAAAAAAAAAAAACCATAATTTTTTTCCACCCTGGTTTTCAGGGTCGCTGAGACGAACAGTGACATTTCCGATGCCGTTTAAATCGTAATTCAGTCCCTAACTTGGGGGAAGGATATATATATATAAATGATCTAAAATGACCGATATCAAAGAGCGCTTCAGGAATAGTAAAAAGTGACTGACTAATGGAACATATTACTAATTTTGGCACATATAAAATCTCGAGTTATTATTGCACAAAATATAGCTGAGTGAGCGAAGGGGGTTAGAAGCGCTGCAGGGCCGTTTTTTTCTACCCTTATCACAATTTAGACAGAAACAAGGTACTCGGTTCTGAAGTCATGAAACGAGTTGGGGAAGATACTACATGTTATCCCTAACTTTTCTTATATTAACCCAGCGAATCGGGTTATTGATGCTAGTTAAAATACAAGGCAGTTTGTTCTTATAATTAACACACAAATAAAAGCAACTTTTGGCATGAAGGGGAAGACCTATATGGCGCTATTAAAGGGAAGAGAAAGTCAATTTACGCCTCCTCATACAATAGCAAGTGGCTAACCCTTTGTCACGATTGCAAGTTTTGGTCCATTGAGTCCGGACGTGACCTCATGCCCTTCTGATAATTTTACTTGGATTAGATTATAATTCTACTATATTAAGTTATTTATGATATAACATTTATACGCAAATACTTATCACCACAGAAGTTTCTGTTTATATGGATATAAAGACACATCCTTAAAAAAGCATTCTAAATTATTTAGAAATATTCTCTTTTAGTAGTACACTTCGCTACTCGTTTTCGTTTTTTTTTTTGGGGGGGGGGAGGGTGGATGTTTACCGGAAATGCGACAGTTTTCTCCTTGAAATAAAAACTACAGTAAACATTACGAATAAGAAGGGCAAGGTTCTAAACACTGGTGCACATCCATTGAGCTGTAATGAAGAAAGTAATCAACCTGGTTACTAACCTGCATTCACTCGCTATCGCTCGCTCGGCATTACTATGTGAATTAGTATTGACCTTTGATTTAAAAAAAAAAAATCAACCTGGCTCCTAACTAACCTTCCCAATAAGAAGTCAAATTGATACATTTAAGTTCACATTTCTTCATAAGAATGTTATTCTAATTCCTTCCACATTTTTTGCGTACGCCCACCCACTATAGTTATTTGACACATGTAAAGTTGAGAAGCGCGTAATCAGAAACAATTGTACAAGAATTCAATTTCCTTCACTAGTTGTATCCTAATGCATTTGACACACTCACTTCCTTACCGCCTACCCACTAACAAAGTACAGACTTATAATATGCCTAAAAACATATATACCACAAAAACGACAGAGAGAAACATGCACCAACCTGTGCTAAGTATCAACTATAAAATAGCTTTAAACCTATTCCGGTTCACGGCAGAGCAAAACTAGAGGTACTACGTGATAGCACGGGGATGCATGCATAGGAACAGGCGTCAGTATGCAGAAAGAAAAGTGTGAACAACACGCACCAACCGGCCCAGATGGTCAGTACGAGCTATCTTTGCATTACAATTTAAACGAAGTTTACTCAGCAACGGGCTTAACTGCTCTATCGAAGGACCAATTTTAGAAAATTTACCAGATGAATTGCAGAATTTGAAGAAGAAGAAAAAAACGAAACGAAATCTTTACGTTTTACGTCCTATGATTATGCCGGTTAGGCCAAAGGAGACGGTGATAATGAAAAATGAATGAAGTGATGGAATAATGAAACTGGGAGGAAACGGGAGAACCCGAGAAAACCAAGGAGCAGAGTGTTTGTCCACCACAAAGTGAACACGGCGCGAGGTGGGATCAAACCAGGGCACCGGAAGTGAACGCTCCACCACTGAGCCACCGCGTTCCTGAATTGGAGAATTTATTTTGGTTTGTGCGGAAGAGTGAGTGAAAGTCAGGTGAGGGGAATAGTTGAAGGTAAGAAAATACTTGTTGTTAGTTGTTTTTGATATTATAAGCGGCACTATATGTGGAGATGGAAGGGACTATTTGGCGGAAAGGTGCACTTATTATGATTTAAGGGAAATTCAGTGTGGAAACAGTGCGCACATGACAAAATGGTCACATATCGTGTTTAAGTTTTATCGAGTTATACAAAAATAAGGAGTGTCGGTTGTTGAAATTGTGCGAAAGGCAGGGATGCAATGGGGCATATAGGGAGTATACGGCGTATACCCACCTGAAATTTTTATAGTCCAGCGTATACTCACCTTAAATTTACGAAAGAATGAGCGTATATTGGGGTGCGTATACGCCAAGTAGTCTTGCGTATACGCTATACTTTTGAAAACGATCGAACGTATACCTACCAAAAATTCGAGCATTACACCACTGGTGAAAGGTATGGTCTACTTAACAGGCGAACAGTTTGTCGTAAGTGTAGAAACTAATTGAAACTACAGAAAAGAAAAGAAACATCGAACCAAAACTAATCTAATCTAACCTGCGTACATTTTGGATGGCATTTAGTACCTCCTCCAAAGCTGTGCAACATATAAGCCATGCATTTTATGACATATAGGTCTGAAAATTTTTTCCCACTATTCTCATTTATGGGTATACCCACTGCCGCTTACACATCTGGTCCCTACGGACGCACCCCCTCGCTGTTGTTCGGGCTCCCCGGCTGCGCCCTGCCATTATTCAGTTAGATAGCACTCGTACTTTATAGTGGCCACGTAGAACAACTTGGTTCGTGTTTTATGTCAAATGTACACACTGTATCAGTGCTTAAAGTGAGCCGGTTATGCATCCGAAAGTTTGAAAGTCGGCCGGTATGGCATACCGGTAAAAATAACTTATATAAATTGTAATTTGCGTGAAAAAAAAAAAAAAAACAGAAATAAGTACGACTTTAGCATAGACTCAACAAATATGTTTGTACTATGAAAGATTTCCTTGCTGCTGCTTTGAAAGTAAATAACAGTTCCCTATCACCCTATTCAATGACAGAATTTGTGCTCTTGATTATTTTCAACATTTGTGTGAGCAATTTTACCCCTCTCAAAAAAATTCTAACTGCCGTACCACCCGCCTACAATGTTTAACCTGGATCCGCCCACGGTGTTGACAGAACCATTTTAAATTCAAAATTATTCTTTTCACATTGTCTGCGCTTCTGTGTTTACAATGATAAGAAAATCAGTGTTGACCAGGAGACGAGACGAGACGAGACCAGAAGTTTTTGAAAATGGAAATTAGATTGGAAAGAATCATTAAATGTTAGTGGAATACAATACAATACAATGGAATACAACCAAAGACAATATTCACTGGATATTAAGCTGATAATAATGGGGAGTAAAATATTTACATATTAGTCCTCACTTACTCTTTCTCTCTTTCTATAGATTTTCACTTCAAAAATAGTGCAAACATGTCAGGAGTAGAGATAATCTTTAGGGTTCTATCAAAATTACTGCTCAAAGGGGTCATATTTGTTCCATATCGTCACCTCATCTAATCTCACTTTAAGCACTCCACTGTATCGCGAATAATAATTACTACCAAGTGAGCCAGGGTCACACCCTAGTATTTTGGGGGAGAAACCAAATAATATTCACTTGTTTTCGATTTTCTTGTGGTCCAGCGATACAGCAGTAATGCCCAGTAATGATTTTTTTTTTTTTTTTTTTTTTTTTTTTTTTGCTTACATACCTGAGTTCCTTAAACAGTAGTCTTCTATCGTTAAGTAACAAATTTTAATTGTAAATTAAAAAAAAAAAAAAAGAACTCGTATTCTCAATATGTAGGAAAACTATACGGTATATAACCTACACCACATGCTTCAACTTCCTACTGAAACAGTGTTAATTTAAATACATAAATATGACCAAAATTATATTTAAAAATTTATGGATGAAACCTAACTAGTTTCTCCAATGACCTAGGCAAATCAACCTTAAAATTTAACCGGTGTAAATAAACATCGGTATAAATTCACCTTAGCAGTTCTTTAGATGGCACAGTACTCTACCCCTAAACTTAAAAACAATCCACTCGACCAACTATCGATCACCAAATTACTGCAACAAAACTGCTTCCTTGTAAGCTATGCAATAACTTACCCAAAACAAAAACTTCCCACCCAATCTTGCACATTATTGCTTCAGCTCTACAGTCAGCACGCTCCTCAACTGTTAGATCCGCAGCACAGTATCTGTATCCGACAAGAAGACGCTAAAGAGGCACAATCTCTGCATTAACATATTTTGGCTGTTAGCGTGCAGAAAATATCCAGAATTATGTCGGCATGAAAGGTCATAGCCTTAGGCTTGAATAAATGCATGACTTATTATAATGGCAAAAGTTAACTACCTACACAAATCAACCATGCAAAAATGTTTCATTATTATCTACGAACCTTGTTTGGTTTAAATTACGTCTCTTTCTTAACATCTGAAATATTTTTAATTCATGATACACTATTCATAACTCAAAACACTTCTCATCTCCCACTCGGCATCCATCAAAACACAACAATAATCTCATCCCAACTTTCGACTAGCACTTGTTTCAGTCAGGATTGCCAACCACTGACAGAAAGGAAAAAATAATTTCCTCATCAGTGTCCAATATTGTTGATTGTCAAGGTTGCAATGTAAAATTTCTTAAATAACATGAGACAATATTTATTTATTTCTCTTCACTCACTGTAGTCATTTATCTTTACTATCATACCAGAATTTACAATTTTTTTGCGTAGGAATTTCTATTATGTCTGACAGAAACTGGGAAACTACAGAAGTGTACCATATCACATTATACTTTAACAATTGTGCTATATAGAGCAGTGGCGTACACAAAAAGGGTGGCAGAATTTTAACCTTCCCTAGAACAAGGTAGTATGCAAAAATAATCGTTTATCATATTAAGATATAAATATAAAAACCGGAAATTACATTAACTTGGGAGCTTAAATCTCTCCTTGACGAACTTCTGTATATGTCAGTGATGGCTCGAGTATTTAAAATTTCTCACATGATTTTGGAAATTTGCTGGCGGAGTGAGTTCTGCTCAGAAAAAATTTCCAAAAAACGAAGCCAAATATTAAATCTTTCATTAGCAACCATACCACTGGAAAGCTTCGTTTCTCTGGTATTATTTCAGATAGGTTTGTTTACTTGTAACATTCAACTCCTTTTAGACAATATTTTTTTGAAAAAAACGGCTACAATGATTTTATTTTATGTGTAAATCTATTTTTTTTATTATTATTATTTACAACCCTACATCAGCAGAAATATAGACCTAGAAAGGATATATCCTTCCTAGGGTATTGATTCGACTACTTTCTCGAAAATAGCTTCATTTGTTTTCCTTTTAATGCACAAATATTTCTTTAAGAATCCTGTATGTCATGAATAATTTCTCTTAAAAGAAATTTTAAAGGATAGTAACTAGGAATAAGTTCTGAACAAGATTTTGGTGAACGCCTACGACTTTCTTCCAAATTCATTAATATATCTAACTATATTTCATAATTAATGATACGGATTAAGTTATAGCTACCTTACATCAATATGTATTCCGAAATATATCATAATGCAAAATCAATTTTACTGAGACAGTAGTGGATAAGTTTTGTTCGGTCGGTTTCATCTTCAACGTCTTCAACATGATTTTATGAATATCCTACTTATAAAAGCCACACATCTCAACGTGTCACCCTATTTCCTGATAATAAACAGCCACCTCAATAGGTGTTACTATCTGCGCTATGACTTCCCTGCCTCACTGAGATAGATGTCGCTAGGTGCAGGTAATTTACGTGTACACAACTAAACTACTGTGACAATGATTGCAAATCAAAACTGTATTGTTTCAATTTAGTTACTTCAAAATAGGACAAGGGCTGTAACTGTATTTAGATTTGAGTTTTAATATTTGTATAGCCACATGTTGGTTGGTAAACAAGCTCAAATAATATCAATAAATTGGATAAATGTAAACAATTAATTAACTTACTCTATGGCCTATCGAACCCGGAGATTCAATACTGCGTTCACAATAGTTATTTATTGACTTTTATCCAGTTTCTACTTTGTATTCCTATTTCTGCTAGATCTACCCTAATACTCTTCTCTCATTTGTGTCTAGGTCTTCCTAATGGACAATTTCCGATTAGATTTCCAGTTAAAACTTTGAAAGCGTCCTACTTTCTTCCATTCTGGCTACATGATATGCCATCTGAGCCTCCTAGACTTGATGACCCTAACAATGTTTGGTAAACGGTATAAATTATGTACCTAGGTAGTTCCTCATTTCCGCCATTCCCTGTTCCCGTTCCTCTTGAGTCCGGATATTCGTCTCAGGATCTTGTTCTCAAATACTTTCAGTCTACGTTCTTCCCTCAAAGTAAGTGACCATGTTTTGCAACTATACAAACACAATTATCGTTTTATATATTTTAAGCTTCAAATTCCTCCACAGAGTTCGCGACGACAAAAGATTTTGAACTGCATAATAATACGAAGTCCCTGCTTTTAGTAGACATTTAATTTCTTCGTGAATATGGTTTCTCTGTGTTAATATTCCTCAGTAGCCACTTCGTCGAAAGTATTGTTTCATATTTTCACCACCCATAATTTGCAGTATTGCGATCCCAACAAACTTCGATGTATTTAGTTTTCTCTGCATTTATTTCTAAATCCAGGTTGCTACAGGCGTTTAATAAGTCCTCTATATTTCTTTCTATTATTCTATCACCCTCTATTATACTTACATAATCAACATACGCCATAATCTGGTGGCTAGGTCATGGTTGCTATCTTTGATTTTCCTTATATCATACTCCAGAACAAAGTTGAAAATTAATGGCGACAATACATCCCGTACTTCAAGACATTCTCGACGTAAAAGCTTGAGGACAAGAATTTTCCTCTACTAGGATTTTACTTTGGGATTCATTTAAATATATCTTATTAATCTAAATAGCTTTTTCGGTATCCTAAATTCTGTAAGAATGTTGTACAATGTTTCCCTCCTAACCGAATCGCAGGTCTTTCTATAAAATCAATAAATAATTGATTTGTCGAATGGTAAATTGTTGAACGGTAAATCGTAAAGCAAGAATTTACCGCCACTTATTCAACAGTTTCGACCTCCCCTCCCCAGCAATTTTACTTCTTTCTTAAGTATTACGTTGGCGTGAGATTTGATTGCCAAATGTATGCTGAAATGGAAATTGTAACGTCGGGCGCACGTTGATAGTTGGAAATTATAACATAGGGTTAACATTGGTAGTTGGAAATTATAACATAGGGTTAACATACGCAGTTCGAAATTGTAACAGGATTAAGTAGGGAATTGGAAATTATAACAAGGTCTAACGTTGGCAGTTGGAAATTATAACGTAGGGCTAACGTTGGCAGCTGGAAATTATAACGTAAGGCTAACGTTGGTAATTGGTAATTATAACGTCAGGCAAACGTTGGCAGTTGGAAAACGTAGGGCTAACATTGCAATTGGAAATATAACGTAGGGCTAATGTTAGTTAAAAATTATAACGTAGTGTTAACGTTGGCAGTTGGAGATTATAACGTATGGCTAATGTTGGCAGTTGTTTAGTTAACCGTTAGGTATTGTTGGGTCTGCTGGGGATAATAATTGTAAATAACTTCTTTGTAGTTTTGTGAATCTTATGATATATCAATCAGATCCAGCTTAAACATAATATCAATATTCGATTATAAGTTAATTACGTAAAATAAATTGCAATAAATTTATGCAAACAAAAGTTACGAAATTAATGGAAAATATAGCCTTTGTGCTTAATAAATATCCTCTCAAGTACAGATTTCTGGTGTTTGGAGACAAAGATATTATGAAAAAACGATTAAAATGTATATGCTAATCTGTTACAAGATTTTGGTGCTTAAGTGTGATTATTAGAAGAAAAAATCTTGAGACTGTAATCAATATAAACTATTAATATGTGTTCTTTTTAAAAATGACTTATCCTAAGAGACAAAGATGATATAACCTAATGAGACTTAATTACAAAAAATCATAGTTTAAGCACCTAATTTCAAATTAATGACTGATTATTTTGTAATATAATGAGAAACAGGGAACGGGAATCATCATTGGGGTCTTGGCAACTATCAACAGTGAACACGGAGGGAACAGAGGCATCGACAGAAAGCACATTAGCCATATGCAGCAGAACGAATTTTGGACTTGGGTTGAGAGGGTAGCCTATCATTTGCTCATGTATGTCTCAGTCGTTAACATATGTAAAATTTGGTTAAAAATACAGTCTAAGCTTTTAGTTTGGTCTCTAAGCGAAAATAGCTTGTGACATGTAACTCAGAGAATATGTACACTCATGTCCAAAATTATTGTCGCATGTCTATAAATATGTTGTTGTAGGAATATAATTTGATAACGAATTCGTCCGGTATTTCTTATAATGTTAGTATGTGTATAATCGGCAAAGACATGTATGTGGCAAATTTCATGTCAAAAGAACAGTAAATAAGAACAATAAAACGAAAAAAAAAATTCTTGTCCGTTTAGCAACATTTTGTTTTACTCATTCTAATTTTCGTATTTATAATTCTTTTCCTCTGAAATTTACTACAAATATATGTATCCCGATTATACACTTAGTATCAGTGTTAAAAGTACCCTGCACAATCATTATCAAATTATATTCTTACAAGGAGACAGTTATAGATATGCGACAATCATTTTGGACGTGAGTGTACATACTGTTATTAATATCCTCTTGTAAAAATTAGAATTTTCTTTATGATAATAAAATTGTAGTTAAGCATCAGAGGTGAAACGGTTCTTTTAATAGATTTCTACAGAGAAAAATATAAAACCTTCCTCGAATGCTCAATTCTGGCAGAACGGGATCCTGTTTCACAGTAAAATAATATTATTTGGATACAACTACCAAAATAACACACTAAACTTTCATTTTTAATAATAATTTTTACTAAACACTGGTAAGAAAATTGTGAAGTTCATTATACCGTATATATCAAATAACTTTAGAGCGAATCATCATATTTTAATCTCATTACCGGTAAGACATGAGAGTCTTGCTTTAGAAGGCAAAGCGAGAAATAGAGATGAAAGGTTCTGTAGAAACCATCTCATACCAACTCATATAAAATCACTTTTAAATACTAACTTATCTACTACAGAACTTTAATATATATATATATATATATATATATATATATATATATATATATATATATATACTCAAGCTAAACACAATTTTGTTCTATGGAATATTTGCCTCAAAATATCAGTCACATTTTAATAAAATATGGCGATAATTAATAATGTTTAGAACAATACTACTCACAAAAATTCTTGTTTTATTATGAATATTAAGGTGGGCAGGAAAAAAAATGCAAAATGTGTTCTTTTAAGTTGAACATCGCGGAAAAGTTCCGAATTGGAGAGTCTAAAAAGAGTAAAAAAGAAAAAGAAAGAAAATCGGCCTATATATTCGGAACGCGCATGTGCTCTAGGTGTGCTGAAATATTTGAGTCGATTTTAATTTAGCGTCCCTTTCAGCAGCGAGGCTATATGAGACGTGTACCTACTGATTAACGTGGAATCCGAATCACATGATATATATATATATATATATATATATATATATATATATATATATATATATATTAAAAATGCACATTTATACTGATATTTAACTAGCCTCTCCCCGAATGTAATAGCTCAAATTCTTATGTATTAGAACCATAGAAAATAACGTTTAAACATTATTTAAATTCATCAACATGTCCCAGTTGCAAATTGCCTTCAAAGTTAATGAAATTTTAATTTTAAAAATTACAAATAAAGGTAGATCACAGTTCAAGTAAAAAAAATACTAATACTTCACATGGTTAAGGTTAAATGTTTAAAAACAAATTATTTTAGACCATTAGTAATTTTTATAAACAGATTTTTTTTTATTGGCAGAACTTAATTTTGTTTCTTTTTTTTTAATTATTTATTTCTTTTGCTCCTTTTTAGCCTCCCATCGCAACTTTTGCGCGGTATTACAACTTTAAAAAAAAATGCATTTCTTCGGTCCACTCTAATGAATATCCACAATTTTACTTCCATTCACAAAGAAAATAGAAGTATATACACTTAAAGCTGTATTGGTCGTAGTATGACCGCATCCGGGCGGACCTCAAGTGCAAGGTTAAAAAGGGAGGGGGAAGACTATATTTGATGAACACTACATGGAAACTTATAGATGATATGTCAGGAATAAACGGTTAGGAAGGGTGGAATATAATCAAAGCTTCTCATTGTGCAGCAAATGATGTGTCAATAAAATCAGATTATTTTAATTATGACGCCGATCCTGAAATAAATTAATGGAATTAACAAAGAAATTTCTACAGGTCTCTCTATACTGAAAAATAATATACAATAAACTCTCGAAATGTTTGGCGACAGCCTTCCATCCGAAGAATAGCTGACCTTTATCTTTGACTTTTGTTTTCAAAATAAAGCTGATGTTGGTATTTATGATACGTAATAAAAGAGCAACAGCATAGTTTGCAAATTCATAAGCACTTGAGGAACAATTGAAACTGGTTGCGTGGCAATCAACATTAAGAAAGAAAATTACAAACTGAATGTTATTGAAGGTTAAATAAACATTCCAACATAGGCAGTGGGACAGACAGTGGCGTAAGCAAAGGGGGTTTTGAAGTTTAACTCTTCTTCAGCAAGCTTTATGGGAAAATAACAATTTATTACATTAATATATACATGTATATACAGAAATGCATGCCTGTCCTAAGAAAAAATGAAATTAAGTGCTTGAACCTCTCTTGACGAAATTCAGCGTATTGCCTCCCATCAGTGGCGTATTGAAAAACTAACAAAATCCGGTTTGGTCGATTTTTACACTATTTTCTTCGTTTTAGGTGAAAAGACTATAATAATAATAATAATAATAATAATAATAATAATAATAATAATAATAATAATAATAATAATAATAATAATAATAATAATAATAATAGTCACAACTTACAAGCTTTAATTATATCAATCTAACATAGTTTCATTCATTTCCATTAAGCTTATAGAGAAGAGAAAGGGAGCTGGATGAATTTGATTGTTCGAGAATATTCCATCTTATTACTTGATCTGACAATAGCTACTTCATAAAAGTTAGAGTTTGCATATATGTAGAAGCAAAATTTCGAGTGGGTATAGGCTGAGAAAATGATAACGTTCTTATTTTGCAATCTGAAGACTCCGTGTTTGAATCCAGGGTCAGATACACTGACTATAAAGTGCAGCCAGAACTTTTCTTCTGGTTTACAGAAAGAATGATAATATAGTCTCTTTAGAAACAGATCAGAATTGCCTACTATATAAAAGTAATGACTATTTCGTCCCTAAGGAGGTGCCCTGAAAGTGATGTCTTGTCTAATGTTGCATTGGATATATATATATATATATATATATATATATATATATATATATATATATATATATATATATATATATATATATATATATATATATATATAGGGGAAAGTGGGGGAATACCACGCACTTAAGGTACATTTTCCAATATCTCACTACAAATCAAACAAATTAACACGAGGAAAATGTATGTTGTAGCTTAATCATTCTAGTTTCATATTCGGTCATTGATGGTGCTCCTTGATTTTCATAGGTTCTGTAAAAATAAATTTTGTGGAAAACGAGAAACGCGTGGTATTCCCCACCACATCGGGTAATCACACGCATTTCATCGGGTATTGGCACGCATTAATTACTAGCGCAAATTCCTTAACGTGAAGCATCAGAATCACTTTCCAAAAACTTTAGTTTTTTGTTGACTGTACGTTTAGGTCTACTTCTAATTTGTTTCCTCAGGTTGTCTTCACGTTTTCCACCAACATCGAATTTTCGAGTTTTCTTCTTAACTTTGCTTTCTTCGCTTACTGCTCTTTCTGAATTCAGCATCTTCCAATATTCGTTTGATTGAAGTAGAAGTTAAGACTTCTGAACGCTTTTTGTTATTTCGAGGAGTTGACTTGGCAGGCCTGGGGATAGGAAAAAAATTATGAGACTTTCACAGCCTTATTTTGTAAA
The DNA here is from genome assembly GCF_964235325.1 of Thermobia domestica. Taxonomy (NCBI): domain Eukaryota; kingdom Metazoa; phylum Arthropoda; class Insecta; order Zygentoma; family Lepismatidae; genus Thermobia; species Thermobia domestica. The sequence goes on along the minus strand of NC_137461.1, from coordinate 284,310,725 downwards.
GAAGACGGTTGGACAAGCAATGGTAACTGATGTGATGATGTTCCGGGTAGTTGATGTTCTCGATTTAGCTCTATTTTCGTCGAAGATGTTTGTTCATTTTGGCGTAGACCTATATTAGTTTGAGCATTGGAAAGCAATTGGGAATTCACTTCTTCAGAGGTCTCTCTTTCATCTTCAAGTTCTACGGCCTGGAGTTCCTAAGTAGCTTCAAAATCTTCTTTTCTAAAAGTGTCCGGCTCCAAAGGGCAAATACCCGCTTGTTTAAAACCATTAACAACTTTCTCCATATTTGCTGCTTTCAGATAAGCTCTATTAAAGATCTCAGCTAAGTCATATGAAGAAATTTTTCATTAACGTAGCGCTTCGCAAACAGGGTGCATTCTTGGTTAAAATATGTTTTAAGGGGACCAAAACAAGGTGATATCTAGCGGTTGAAGTTTATGTGAAGTATACGGTGGTATTGTAACCATAACAATTCCTTTCTCCTTACAAAATTGTAAATTTCTAATGAAATATGATTCGTATGATCGTTCAAAATAAGTAGGACTGGATCACCTGTTATCGGTTTCGCAATAAGACCAAAATGTTGCAGCCACTAGATTCATTACTCCACCCACGAATATATAGATCCACTAGACTCTCCTTTCTGCAGCTGAGGTGACATGCGTTTTCTTGGGTAGATAAACATAGGGGGTATGTAGGACCTGGCAGCTTTGTAACGGTTTTACCCTTTTCCCATTAAATTAGTGTTCCGAGCTGTTTCACTCCCTTTGGATCCAAAATACGCTCTGTTGTCTATGCTGTGAATATACCTGTTTCGTCAATGTTAAAGACCGAATCTTCGTAAAAATATCTTTCGGTAACTTCTGTCAGGTTCTTAAATACCCGTTCACCTCTTCTTCATTGAATTCGTCGACCCTGTAAATACTAATTGCTTCAGGTTTCTTTAACCTTATCGTGGAATTTTTCTTTAAAAACAATTCCAACCAACTTTCCCAGCAAGTCGACTTTCTTTATTCAAATTGTGTTTGATATTATTAATTTCTGCGTATTCATAAGCTATTCTGCGTAGTTCAATTGGAGACATTCCGTAAAACAACTTGGCTAAATGTAAAGCGTGACCAGCAAGTTCCACTTTTTGTGTAGAGCTAAATACAGCTTTTATTCCCATTTTCTTAGAACAGACAGTCCCAACTTTCATTTCTGTTCTTAATGCACCCTCATGTATCCCAAATCATTTGCTGCCTCTCTAATTTTTCTTCCGTCATTTATTGCTCCTATGGCGTTTGGTAGCTGTTCCAATGTCCATTTGCATTTGTCTGTTTGCCTAATATAGTATCATGGCATCTGCAATATACATAAAAAAGGAAAAGAAACGCAATATAAACTTTTTTGATAACTGCTTCGTGAACGGGCAATCCCACGCACAATGGACGACATGCGTGCAATTACCCCATTTCAAGCCGAGAAAGAAAATTTGGACCTTCAGCCGTTTCACGTTGTTTCATATAAACAGATTTAGCACAAACTTATTACTAACACACAAAGATAAAACACTGTATACACAATATAAAAATCAACTAAGTGTTTCAATACATACTTCTAAATCTGCGAACGAAGTAAATTAGAAGAAATTACAGCAAAACAACATTTCGTCATGCCATGAACCACACCTAGCAGCAACTGGCGCCTCGCTGATGCAGTATGTTTTTCATAGTCTAAACTAGATAGTAGCACTAATCTGAATCAGTTTCGAAGCATTACAACTGAGAAAATAGGGTGCGTGATATTCCCTCGTAGCGTGGCATTCCCCCACTTTCCCCTATATATATATATATATATATATATATATATATATATATATATATATTATTGATTTGGAAAACTCTACGACCAAGGGCGCCGATTTCTATGTAAATTTGGGGGGGGGGCATTCAGAAGCAGAAAGCATGTATGAGTATTTTAAAACAAATTGCATTCCAATTATACCAAATATTGTAAATTTACAAATACAGTAAGGGGGCCCACATGAGCTTTGCGGGGGCCCGGGACCGGCGCCCTTGTCTACGACAGAATACCACATTGAAAAGAATGGTGAGATCTGAGAACGAAATGACTGCCAGAGAAATACGTAAGGATAATCCAACACACACACACACACACACACACACACATATATATATATATATATATATATATATATATATATATATATATATATATATATATATATACGAGGGTCATTCGGAAAGTAAAGAACGTTTTGCGCTAGAGCGTGCGCGTGTTCCCCCACCCCCGCTGCCGCTGGGTTATTGACTTGGGCATGCTTTAGCCTCAGTCTGGCACTAGCTGCGATCCGCTACGGTCCGTTATTGCTTCGCTGTGCGACTGTAAAATGTGCGATACAATTACTGATCCCGCCAAGTGTGAGGTTCGTAGTGTGATAAGATTTTTGAATGCAAGAAAAGTGCGTCCGATAGAAATTTATAGACAAATCACTGAGGTGTATGGAAATGTAATGAATGAAGCATCAGTTCGTAAGTGGTGCATTATGTTTAATGACGGACGGACGAATGTGCACGATGAGGAACGCTCGGGCCGGCCTTCTGTTGTGACTGACGAACTCAAAGGAAGAATTGAGCGGAAAATTCAAGAGGATAGGTGATTCACTATTGATGGGCTGCACGAATTGGGTGGAAGCCACTACGGCAGTGATGATGACTTTAAGGAAGCTGTTAGTGATTGGTTCAACAGTTTGGCGGCAACTGTGTATGCCAAAGGCATACAAAAACTTGTACATCGGTATGACAAGTGTTTAAATTTACACGGCGACTATGTCGAAAAGTAACTTAAGTATCACATAGTATGTAACACAAATTTCGCCTTTCTATATCAGTTATTAAAGTGTTTATACAAAAAAGTTCTTTACTTTCCGAATGACCCTCGTATATATATGAGCTACGACAGAAGTAGGAACTAGTCACACTAAAAATGATACAAAATTTATCATTTTTCTTTTGCTTGTTTTTCATAAGTGAAAGGACATAATTAAGTGCAACTTACCACAATCATAAATAATGTTATTCTACAACAGAAAATATAAAGTTAAAGAATTTTCAGTGTTACCATACATAGAAATTACAGTGTTGCTAGAATAACATTTCCCCCAAAATCTAAGTTAAGGCAGCGACTAAAAGAACGAACTCAACAGCATTTGATTACGTATCAAGTTGTTTTGGCACTCTGTGAACTACTTTTTAAATAACATTATTATTAAATTTTAATAACTGTATGTTAAAATTATTTTGTTTATTACAACCTAAATACAACTATTATTTAAGACTGAGAATGACCTTTCAGCTGAAGCCACAGCCACGGGTAAAGTCAGGAATAAAGCAAGAGTAGTGAAAACTTCAGGATAACTTGGGGCAATAGTATTAAACTTGACGTATAGTAATACAGTACAACCCCTCAAATCCGAACCCCGGAAATCCGAAAACCCAGCAAATCCGAACACGTTCTCAGGAGGAGAAAAAAAATAACTACAGCTGGAAAATAAAAAAAATAGATTTAATCACACAAATTTAGTTTTTATTTAAGGTTTTAACATTTTTAGACTTAATGCTTATTCTAAATCATTATCTAATTATATTCTTACAAGAAAACAGTTACAGATATGCGAGAATCATTTTGGACGTGAGTGTACACCCGCCAGTCAAGATCACTGCCCTTTCGACCATTGGGCCACCGTCTAACCTCAGTCGTTGTTTTACCGGCAATTCAGTGACGAAATAAGTACGTAATATTATTTCCCGGGTAATTCGAACCCCCCGAAATCGGAACAGGATTCAGCCCCAATTAGTTCGGATTTGAGGGGTTGTACTGTACTGCTAATTCAAGAAGAGTGTTGATCTTTGAAATATGGTTTTTAAGTCCAGTGCGAAGGTAAATTAATTCCAATGGTAGCGACGGACCAATGTCTTGCTGTTACTTCTTTTGTAGTTTTTCAGCCTTAACTAAAATTTCTTCGCCTGAAAGATTCACACTACTTTTCGGAAATATGATTGAAAATTCATCAAGAATTGTCTGTAACGATGTAAAATTGTTCTTTATTTTATTGTATGAGATATCTAGAAGTCTATTGTAAACATAAATCTTGAGGGGAGCCTCTGCATCTGAAATTCGTTCCATTTCGTAGCAACAGCGTTGTTTTATTTGATGGTATTCTCATTTTCTTCAATTCCCCTAACTTCAGCCGCCGCCCCCCCCCTACATTTTTGGGCTGGCTACGGGCCTGCTGTCGCTAGTTGTGATCAGTAGTCGCAACGCGCTCCTTGTGTCGGTTGACGCGCTATTTCAAAAGTTCGTTTTAAATGAAACTGCTCCAATTTCCAACTAAAATTATTCTACATTAGTAACCTTAGGGCTATGGATGTTTGTTACATGTCAATTCTGAATATCTCGCATCACCCTAGTTTTTCACCTCTAAATCGTAATCTCTGAAAAAATCTTGGCAACCTTGATGTAATTTACTTCCAACAGCTATGCACATTCTACTTCTAAATACGTATGCCCTGCACATAGTATGTCTGTTCGAGTCATATTGAAAGAAATTTGTTATTTCCAAACGTGCAGAAAAATTACGTGAACCTAATATATTCTGGACTGGCTATATATCTAGCAATAAGCATTTATTAATTGATTGCAAATACACTTCGTAATCGATTTTGAGCTTTCGCGAGATTTACTTTTATAAAGCAATTATCATGTCTGGGCTCTGGAAAATGCCTCTGGTTTTCTCCCTGTTTAGCGTGAAAGCTGCGTTTCGTCACCTGTTACAACGGTACTTACCTTGCTTAGTAATTTTATTTAACAACATCAGCGGATAAAACACGTTCTCCACAGTACGAAGTGGCCTTCCTGGTTCAATCACACAACAGAGTGACTAGAATTATAACGATTTAGCGGGAGAAAGAAAAGGAAGACTCGGTCAGCAACAGTGCAATGCAAAACTATGTAAGTGCAGTGGCGTACGTAGTATTTCGTCAAGACGCGGGTGATTCAAGTACTGAATTTCATTTCTATGTAGGACATACGCGACTTTTGTATAGTAATTGCTAATTTTGAAGGAACCTAGTTTACCAAAATCTCCTTTTAGACTTTCAAATTATGCTATATGCATAAGTGTCTGAAGTCTTATAGAACGACACTGCCCGTCCATCTGTCCATCTGTTGATAAATATCAGAGCAAAAACCGTAAAATACATCCATTTTCTTTTTGCAATCGATTCAGCGTCCCACGAATAGATTCCATCTCCTCTGTTAACTTTCTACTCAAACCCAAAGTGATTCAAGTTAGTTATTTTCAGTTTCAACATTTATCGCCATAGAACGAAGACAGTAACAGATAGCGAGAAGAGGTTTCTTGTAACGTATATACTCCAATCTAAGACACATTCCCATTTCTAAATTTCAAAAGTTGTGTCTGTTTCTTGTATTCAATTCTAAGATGCATCCCTCCCCCATTCTATATCTTTAATTTTGGCAGAAAGAGTGCGTCACACATTCTCGAGAAAACTGACACAAGTAGAAAAAAACCTAAAGGTCCAAGCTCGTATCCCTCGCGAGAAAAATGACAGAACTAGTAACTTGTTTTAAAGTTATTTTATGATCACAGTTTTTTTCTTACATGTGTAAAAGTGTTGTAAATGTAGTTTTAAAATTATCCCAAAATCAGAGTATATTAGAACAAAAATGGCAAATTTCGTGTTATGTCACTTTTCTCGCGAGGGATAAGATACGAACATGGACCCTAAGGTTTTTTTGACTTGTGTCACTTTTCTCGAGAAGGTGCGATATGGTGAATGATTCAATATCTCAAGGCAACTTACCTTGGCTGTCTCGAACACTTTACCAAAACCGGAAACGGTTCAAATTTAATCTTACTTCCGGTTTCAATATTAATTTTCACAAAGCAAAAACAGTAAAATGTATTGAGATTATTTTTTTTCAATCACTTATATAACCCCAAAGTAATTCTCTCTTCACCAACCCTCTATTCAAACTAGTGGTGGGCACCAAAACCGGTTTTCGGAAAACCGAACCGATTTTTGAGAATTTTCAAAAAACGGGTTTTCACCGAAACCGGTTTCGGTTTTCTCCAAAACCGATTCCGTATTTTTCAAAATTGGTTCTATTTCTGACCAGAATAGTGTTTAGTTGTTCACCAGAAACCGATTCCGTTTCCACAGAAATAGAGAAAGCCGAACCTGTTTTAAAGAAAACCGAAATGTCTGTTTTCCGGATTTCGGCTTTTCTAGAAACCGGTTTCTGATTTTTATAAAAAACATTTTTGCCCATCCCTAATTCAAACCAGAAGTGGTTCAAATTATCCATTTCCGGTTTCAACACTTATCGTCATAGAACAAAAGTGGTAATAAATAGCGGCAAGCAGTTTTCTGAAATCGAATCGGTGTCTCGAGAGCGTATACCAACCCAACAAGCAACATTCTACCAAAACTGGAAGTAGTTTAAATTTACTATTATCGATTTTAATAATGATTCTTAAAGAGCAAAAACAGTAGGAGATGCGCTGGGTCGAATTAAGGGGGACTTAGAGAGGCTATAGCTCCTGGCCTCTAGGTGAACAAGGGCCATAGAATAAAAACAATAAGGTGAGAGTGAATAATGGCTTTTTGACATGGATTCAGCGTCCGAGGAACAGGTTTCTCTAGGGATGGCCAAAAAGGTTCCGGTTCCGGCGGAACCGGTTCTTGGAGATCCGGTTTTAAGAACCGGTTCCAGACCTGGATCCGAAAAACTCGGTTGCAGAACCGGATGTTAGGAACCGGTTCCAGACTTGAATCAGAAAACCCTGTTCCGGAACCGGCTCTTAGGAACTGGTTTCAGACCTGGATCCGAAAATTAGGTTCCAGACCTGGATCCGAAAACCCGGTTCCGGAACCGGATCTTCTAGAACCGGACCCATTCAGAGCCGAAAACCGGTTCTGGCCATCCATAGTTTTCTCATTGATCTTATTAATCTATTGCTACCAGTAGTTATAGAAGTAATACTCCATATTTGAGAAGGCTATTGAATTTCAATAGTTTGCAAGTCTACTGTAATTTAACACCTATTTAGTTTGTCTGTCGGTGTGTTCGTCTAGGAGACAAAAAATCTCAAGCACCATTTGATGGATATACATGGATTTTGACAAGGGTCAAAAGATAAAGAGTCGAGTTCGTTAAGAAATAAACCATTTTAGGTTTTTAAGTTAATCATTATATACCAGAAATGACTAGAAATAACGAGAAATGGCTTTTTAAATCGATTTAGCGATCTATAAATAAGCGCCATCTTCTCTATTAGCCGTCAATTCAAACCGGAAATGCCAGAAATCAGCCAGCCACTTCCGATTTTAATGTTTATCACTATAAAATAAAAATGGTAATAGATAGCGAGCATCAATTTGCTGCAGTCAATCGTTCTTTTTAAACTCTCTACTAAAACCGGAAATAGTACAAATCTATTACTACTTCCGGTTTCAATATTAAGAAAATATCACGTCATACAAACCAACTTGTTTACATATGTATACCTCGGGTCTTTTTCTCAAAGCAACAAGTCTTGTAATATGTTTTTTACAAGTGGATAAAAAAGCATAAAGTAAAAGTTCTAGAATAATACTTGTAGTAAAAGTTAAGTCTAAATACAGATGCTGATATCTCTAACTTGGCATATTTTCATGAAATATGCAATTGTACAATATTTGATTTTGTAAAAATATTATACTAGTATCACAAGACTGGTAGGTTTCAGAAACAGGACGGTGATCGCAACTTGTTTTCTTTGAAGTAATGTTATTGCATCAAACGTTGTATGCAACCCTAAAAATACACAGAACTGTGCATCGAACACATTCAGACTTTAGTTGGATGAAAACTTTCATAAAAATGCATTATGAACATTGTGATCATATCGGCCTAAATCTCTCTTCTATATTGGGTAGTGATGAGCAAATGCAAGACCAAGACCAAGACCGGGGTGGTCTTGGTCTTGGTCTTGGTCTTGCACACCCAGTCTTGGTCTTGGTCTTGCACTGGAACCTTCGGTCTTGGTCTTGGTCTTGGTCTTGCATACCCAGTCTTGGTCTTGGTCTTGGTCTTGCACACCCAGTCTTGGTCTTGCTTGCAAGAGTCTTGCAAGTTTTGCTTTTAAGAAATCTTATGTTTTTCATAGGTAAATTTTACTCTGGATATAAGGGATAATAAATTCTACAATGCTCCAATAGTAACGGAAATACAATATATGTTTTTAAATGTAACATACTTTATCTTCGTGTAAGTATGATAATAGTGTACGAAATAAGTGATGACCTTTATTTTTTTATTGGGTGCCCACGCTTCGCTAATCTTTTTACATTTTTTAACAGATCCAACACTCCACAGGTTCCGAAACTGGGGAGGCTACCCCTGAGACGAATGAAAGAAAATCAAAACGGTACAGATAATTGAAATACCATGAAATGCAAAATTATTTTTACACTCTAAAGGCGTCAGATTTTTCTTTTCAACCACATTAACTAATTTTTGTGTTAAACAAACTTATAATTAAATATTGAGATTTTGTTTTACTGATTCCAATGGGGCAGAAACATGGACATTACGCAAAAGCGATGGAAAAAATTACAGACTTTCGAAACCTGGGCATGGAGAAAAATGGAGAGAATTAGCTGTGTTGAACGAAAAACGAATGAGAAGGTGTTAGAAATGTTAGCAGTAGGAGAAAAAAGAAGAATTTTAGATATTGATAAGAGGAGAAAGAGGAACTGGTTGGGATATTGGCTGTGGAGGACGTGCTAGAAGGTATGGTGAAAGGAAAGAGAGAGAGGGAGAAAAGGAAATTGTAGTTGAAGGAAGATATTAAGAAAATTGCTACATTAATACGAAGAGACTAGCTGAGGACCACCGTACATCGAGGTTTCTCAGGTGCAGCAAGCAACTAGCCGATAATGGCAGAATAGCTTTGATGATGGTTATGATGATATGTTTAGCATATCGACAAAAAAGAAAGAAAAAATAAAATAATTATTATAATCAAAACTTAATATTTTAGAATAATTTGAGTGAAAACTAAAAGCGACTCATCTGTCTGTCTGTCTATGTCTTTTCTATAAACTCAATTTGTATAAATACTTTTGACCTATACTAGAAATACAAAATAACGACATCAAACTACAAGTTATTTAAAATAACTGTATAAAATCAGTCTCACTTGTGAATATGGATTACTAGCATCAATTACAAACTTCGTTGGGTTAAATTTTAAATAATAATAATAATAATAATAATAATAATAATAATAATAATAATAATAATAATAATAATAATAATAATAATAATAATATGTTCGTTAATCAGTCACTTTTCATTATTACTAAGCGCTTTCTGATATCGGTCATTTTCGATTATTTTTATATTTCTCTCCCCCCTCCTCCCCAAGTTGCGGGGCTGAATTTGGGTTTAACGGCATCAGAAACATCACTCTTCATCTTAGAGACACCGAAAACTATGGATTCGGCACTAATGTCGGTCATTTTCAATAAATTTATATATCTCCTCCTCCCCCATGTTGCAAGGCACGGCATCGGAAGTGTCACTGTTCATCTCAATGACCTCGAAAACCATGAATTTGACATTGATAATAATGGTCATTTTCAATAATTTTTATATATCTCCTTTTCCCTTCCCCAAGTTGCGGTGCTGAATTTGCATTTAAACGGGATCGGAAGTATCACTGTTCACTTTCGTGACCCCAAAAACTATGAATTCGACACTAATATTAATTTTCGATCATTTTTAGATATCTCTCCTCCCACCGCCAAGCTAGGGGCTAAATTTGGATTTAAACAGCATCGGAAGTGTCATTGTTTATCTCAGCGACCCCGAAAACTATAGACTCCACTCTAATATCGGTCATTTTCGATCATTTTTAAATATCTCTCCTCTCCATCGTCAAAGTGATATGACAGAAACCATCTCAGGTCCGAACTTCATCTATGTTGAAAATGTGATCGAGATCGGTTGGGTGGTTCAAGAGTTATTAAGTTTTATTTATTTTTGTACACTTCTTCTCCCCTCCTCCTATCTTTAGTTCTACTATCAAAGTGATATGATACAAAACACCCCAAGTCCGAACTTCATCTATGTTGAAAATTTCATTAAGATCGATTGGCTGGTTCAAGAGTGATGAAGTCACAAAGACAGTCACTTATACTTTTATTTTTTACATATATCTCCCTCCTCCCCATCCCCTATGTTGCACCGTCAAAGTAAAATGATAAAAATCGTGAAAGGTCTGAGCTTCATCTATGTTGAAAATTTGATCGAGATCGGTCGGGTGTTTCAAGAGTTATTAAGTTTTGTTTATTTTTATATATACCTCCCCCTCCCCTCCTCCTCCTTTAGGTTCTACCATCAAAATGAAACTATAAAAAACTTTCCAGTTAGGCACCTCATACATGTTAAAAATTTGATTAAGGTCGGTCTGGTGGTTCAAGAATTATTAAGTCACAAACTTAGTCACTTTTATTTTTATTTATTTTGATTTTTGTATACCTCCCCCTCCTCCTCCTCCCATACGTTGCTCCTTCAAAGTGAACTGATAAATAACATTCCAGGCCTAAACCTGATCTATATTGAAAATTTGATCGATCTCGAGCTGGTGGTTCAAGAGTGTTCAAGAGATTGGGAGTCACAAGGATAGTCACTTTCAATTTTATAATATAGATTTACTGTTGTTGTGTAATGTTATATCGCTCAATCCCCGATGTGCCGTATACCTAAGGAGGCTAAAAATTATATGAATAAACAATTATTGAACGTATAAGCATCTGCCCATGAAATCAAACTTGCGGTCACATGCACTAAGTTTTTGTCAATGTCATGAAAATGTTATTTCGATATTAATTTTATGAGCACACATTAAAAATTTACAACGGATGCTTGAGTCTCATAGCCAAGGCCATACTCATGTAGTCAGCACCTATGGTGTACGGAATTACCGATGTTCAATACTACATTTCTCTTCAGTTTTGGAAGAAGAACACCACTAGTATGCTTTGAAATGAAATGAAGTATCTAGTTTAACGTCCCACAGTAATGCACCAACGCTAAGGGAGACGGTGGTGATGAAAAAAGACTGAAATGGTGGAATGAAGAAACTAGAAGGAAACGGAAAAAACCTAAGAAAACCCACGCAAACGATGTTTGTCCACCAAAATAGCTTACATGGCGCAAGATGACACCTGTGTGGCTTGAGAACGAGCAATATCTGCAGAAAACGCGAACAACCAATTCAGGAAACGATATACTGTAGCTATATGCTACAGGGGCAGATCGACTCACACGGATTGCATAACACTACTGGGAACACATTCACTCTAGTGTCACTTTTACTGAAGTCAAAATATTCAAGTAAAAGATGTAATGAATTTTCTCCTTTTTTATATTGTATAAAAAAAATTCAAGTAGTACCAGTACTTGTGCAAGACTCTTGCGCAAGAGTCTTGGTCTTGGTCTTGGTCTTGCAGGTATGGTCTTGGTCTTGGTCTTGTTCTTGCACACCTTGGTCTTGGTCTTGGTCTTGCACCGCTATTCGTGGTCTTGGTCTTGGTCTTGGTCTTGGTCTTGCATGCAAGACTCTTGCAAAAACTGCAAGACCAAGACTCTTGCGCTCATCACTAATATTGGGGAGGGCGACGGGTAAGACCATTCCCATGTATATATATATATATATATATATATATATATATATATTAAGCGATGTTCAAAATACTTATGAACTTGAAATGGAGGTTTAGGGAAGCAGAGTTGTCTTCAACATTGGGAAGTGGGTAGATTTGAGGCTTATTCTCTCCAATCGGGGGGGGGGGGGCACTAATTTCATCTCAGAGCTCCTCTGTGGCTAAGAGGTTAGAGTACGCGCCTTTGGCGTGGGAGACCCGGGTTCGATTCCCGGCGGGAGCTCATGTGGTTCGGATTCCACTTTAATCAGTAGGTCCACGTCTCATATAGCCTCGCTGCTGAACGTGACGTTAAACCCAAACTCAACTCAACTCAACTAATTTCATCTCACTTTCAATCGGACACAAATCACCACATTTCTCCCCAAAAACACATTTCAAATCGCATTATTGGGGGGACAGTCCCCCAGTTCCAAGATTGGAGGGGACATGTCCCCCTCATTCCCCCGGGATTTGCGCCAGTGATTTTATCTAAGATCCTACCACTATGTAAACATTATAAAGAATCTTTTTTCTTTACTGATAAGAAAGAAATATATTTTCAATGTTTTAGCATGATTTAAACTAAGTTACTTTTAAAAAGATAGTATTTACGATAATAGATGCAACTTCTTCCCTTGTCCTCAGTGACGTATCTACGTAAAAGTCAATAACAGAGTTACAGGAGCCAACATAGCGTTTCTCTTTCTTTCAATATTTCTAGCTTTGCAGTAACGATTCTGCAACAGCATGTTCTGCGAGGAACAGGAAGTTTCGGTTTCGGTGTAGTGGAAAGCAATTGCCACCCACAAAATACTCTCCAGCCAAGCCAAGCATAATCCACCCAGCGCTATTAAGTGCAGTTAGGTTGAATACAGCCAGCACTATGTAATTACCTACACAATGATGATTGCGTGGTGTAATATGATATTGCATGCATATTTTCCTTTCAGTTAGGTCAGCGTTATTCAGTGTGAGAGACAACTGTAATGCAAGGAATGCTATGATATATACACAGGGTGTTTCAGATAAAACGTCCAGTGCTTATAAATCCGAGACGGCTGAGAATAAAAAGATGAAGCAAAAACTGAGATAGAAAAATGTCATAGGGCACATCACATGGTGTTGTTGTGGTGACCCCCCCCCAGGGCCCTCCCTCAAGGGGGCTCAGGGGCCAACTCAAATTTTCAAATGGGAACATGTATTGAATCATACCTCCTTCGATAATACTTGAAAAACGAAACAACTTTTGTAGGAAACAATTTTCGATTTGGGTCACCGTTTTCAAAATGGCCGCAAAAGTGGGTCCGGTATCATATAAAACGTCCAGTGCTTATAGGTCTACATCAGAAACGGCTGAGAATAGAGAGATGAAACAAAAACTGAGATAAGGAACGATGATAAAGCATATAAAGTGGTGTTGTTGTGGTAACCCTCACGGAATTCCGTGAAGGGGGCCCAGGTGCCAACTTCAAACTGATACAGGACTTTTTGCGGCCATCTTGAAAACGGTGGCCCAAATCGAAAATTGTTTCCTACAAGAATTGTTTCGTTTTCCAAGGACTATTGAATGAGGTATGATTCAATACATGTTCCCTTTTGAAAATTTGAAGTTGGCCCCTGGGCCCCCTTGAAGGAGAGCCCTGGGGGTCACCACAACAACACCATGTGATGTGCCATATAACATTTTTCTATCTCAGTTTTTGTTTCATCTTTTTATTCTCAGCCGTTTCGGATTTATAAGCACTGGACATTTTATCTGAAACATCCTGTATATATATATTAAAGGTAGTATTTTTATTTACGTAATGACTGAAAACCATTGGAAAGCTTCTCTGTAGTTATGGGGAGGGGACATGGAGAAACTTTGAAAGCCCGCCAACAACTGTCTGAAAAAAGGTTTAAAAGATATCCCCGTATATTGTATTATAGAGACTTATACACGAAAATCCTCAAAAACTAAGTTTTTATATTAATAATTTCTTGCGGGCAATCTCCCCTCCCCACTCGACTGAGGAGTATTTCAAACTACCGAAAGATCCGCCCCCACAGCAGACAACCTCTAAATTCGCCCATGCTCAAAACACGGCATTTATATGCATTAAGACAAGAAGACATACACATACGTAAGAAAGAAACAATTCAATTTAGGACATCAAAATATAAACTAGATTAACTTCTTTGAAGACAACTCATTTTTAAAAAACGAAAGTTAGGAAAAAGATAACAAACATGTCGGTGTTGTCAACTTAGAAATCTTTTTACGTGCAAATCTATTCGCCAATTACTGTGCATATTAATGGGTTTATTAAAGGTATATTAGCATCTACTTTCCAGTAACGGTATGTCTTGATCACTGAAAAACCACAGGCGGTATGCCTTCATCACTGAAAAACCAGGGACAGTATGGCATACCACCGCATACCGCCTCACTTCGATCTATATATAGCATGAGATTCGTTTCAATATCGTGTTATCAGCCGGTTCTACCATGTGTGTAACACTGCAGCACGTGTATTTGTATAAGGGAGAATTTTTTGGGGGGGAGGGGGTAAGGGCCAAAAACATGCATAAAATATGTGAAAACTGTAGAGCTAGTAATTAAAATTCATATTTGTAGCTCGAAGTTAATTCCTGATGAATTTATTGTTATTTTGTGCGTTCTCACAGTAATGGCGGGTCCAGGGGGGGGGTGATCGGGGCGACGCCCCCTGGGAAGAGGAAAGTTTTATTTTTTAATTTTATATGTAAATAAAACCCATCCCAGAGTTTGGAGCTCTTAAAAGTAGCTCTAAGTAGCAGTATTACAACCCATCGCTCGCCCCAGAAGTCCGTCCTGGATCCGCCCCTGTCTCACAGATCTTTAGTATTTGCTGAATCTCGTGTTTCCATCAATACTACTATAAGTATGAAGGAATAATGTACTTAAAATCGTGGGTTTTAAAATGCATTCTTTTTGGGTATGAGGGCGGAAAATGTTACTGTTATAGAGTCCAACGTGTCCATGCATTTTTTCGTTGTTCCTTCTTTTCGTTCCATATTATTATTTCATTAATTATTTCGTATCCGTTGACAGACTTATTAACCCTAGGAATTCCAAGTTATTTTAGATAATATGTTATTCTAAGGAAGGAGGACTCCTCGAACATACTTTGTATTATATATATGCACATTCTTCTGAAATGCCCGTTCTTCGCACGGGGAGAATATGTTTATGAAAAATATTTCAATCCCTTTCCTTCTTATTCAATGAAAGTGTAATGATAAAAATACAGGAACTACCAAGGATGTTATAAAATAGAAGATCTGCCCTTACAACAAAATCGTGAAGCCATACGTCACAGTTTCGCTACCCCTACTCTGCCCACTCCACCTAATAAGATCGCAATGTTTTCAGCTAACAATCATGGCGGAAACGAAAGTAGCCAACCAGGAGATGGCAGAAACGAGAGTGGCCAATCAGACGTGCCGATGGTCGGTTGTTTTGTGGCTTCATTGATTTAATAAGATGAATATATATATATATATATATGGGCAGATCCTCTATTTTATAACATCCTTGGAAACTACTCCGTTGCTCCCAAAAATGTAACACAGAGTGTGGCTTCTTATTGTCCTTTATCATGAAATGGACGGTGCAGAGCTGATCCCTTGGATCATTAATGGTTTATATCCATAAGAATAGCAAATGCTCAAGAGATTTGGGTCCACCTTTAGAAGTAGGTAGGAAGGAAACACAAGTAACCAGTCTTCTGCACCTAGAGAGTACTATTATTAGTAGTAAAAATATGAAGTGAGGAAGTGAAATAAAAGAAAAGATTGAAATGGCAAAAGAAGCAGTTAGCAAGAAGGAAAGTATATTTTGTGGGTTCTTGAGTACAGAGAAAAATGATTCATAAAATATTTTTTGTGGAATATCGTTATCGTAACCTATGGGGATGAAATATGGACATTACCGAAAAGTGATTTTTAGAAAAGAAGACAGAAATGTGGATAACAAGAAGAATGAAGAGAATTAGCTGAGTCAAACGGAAAATGAAGGGGGAAATATTAGGAATAGTAGGAAGAAAAGAACAATATTAGATGTAATTGATCCTGAGGGTCGTGATAGAAGGTAAGTTGAGTTGGGTTGATTTTGAGTTTAACGTCCCTTTTGAGCAGCGAAGCTATATGAGACGGGATCTACTGATTAAAGTGGAATCCAAACCACATGAACTCCCACCGTGAATCGAACCCCGGGTCTCCCACACCAAAGGAACGTACGCTAACCGCTTAGCCACGAAGGAGCTCGTGATAGAACGTAAGATATAAGGAAACATGGAAGGGACAAAAGAGATTCAAGATTATGGACGCTATTAAAATAGAAAATTGATATGCCAAAACGAAGAAGTTAACTAAAAACAGTGGTGCATGAAAAATTTCTTCGTTAGCGACAAGTGACCTGCCATAGCAGAATATTTATGATGATGATGATAATGACGAGTTTGTAAAATGGATGAAAATCTAAACAGACATAGAAATCAAATTGAATGAAGTCAAGTAAAAATTCGCTAGTTACGAAAACATAGAAACGGTTAGCAACGCTGATCCCCACAAGTGTTAACTTACTCTTAAAGATTTTTTAAAGAGACTGAAGTAAGAACACACATGCTACCTTACAATGGAATGCAACTGTGGAATGTATTATTCCTTGCTATAGGCAATTCTGATCTCGTTCATTTTGCACGCAAACATAGGAGAGAATATTTTCTCAAGTACTTGAATGTATTTAGTTACTTTAGGTGCTTTAACAATTTAGACATTATATGTATTTATTTTGTTTTCAATATTATTATTATTATTATTATTATTATTATTATTATTATTATTATTATTATTATTATTATTATTATTATTATTATTATTATTATTATTAATAATAATAATAATAATAATTTAATATTTTTATTATTTATTTCTATAAGTTTCCTACCAGTGTCTAATTTATCTCTATCTTTCAATAAGCTAGAATTAAAACCTCATTTATCTACTCCCCAACTAAGCTGTGAAAGCCTATCTTATTTTAAGACATAAGTATAAGATAAATGTCTATTACATTACTTCTAATTTTTTAGAATAAACTTCGACTAAAGACTTCCATACTCTAATTCAAGTTCACAAGTTCATATAATTTCAGGTTTTTTGTGCATATATATTATAGGGTGTTAATGAACTCTACCGACAAGTGGTGAGATCACACACCAAAATAAGACAAAATGTTCACATAGATCTATAGGGAAAGGTGTCACGGCTGTCCAAATATGTGAAAAAGGTCAGTTTTAACATGCATTATTTCAAATTCGAGTTGCGGTCCATATCAGCTCTAAGGAAGTCATACATACGCAATCCAAAACTGTATATTTCAATAGTATGCAATGGGTGTTCGAGACATTCCCTACAGGGTATAATTGCTCTTTTATCAGAATTAGATTCTCTGAATTAGAGGAGGGTCCAAAGTAGGCAAAAGGTAAGCCTTGTTAATAGTGGATACAGAATGCTTCGGCGGGGAGTCGGAAACGTTAGGGACCGCCAGCTCCATAGTTCCTTGGGTTCGAAATAACACTTGGTGTCATAGTAGGGTAGAG
Organism: Thermobia domestica; assembly: GCF_964235325.1. NCBI lineage: Eukaryota > Metazoa > Arthropoda > Insecta > Zygentoma > Lepismatidae > Thermobia > Thermobia domestica. The sequence continues at coordinate 284,293,318 of NC_137461.1, read as the reverse complement.
TGGGGACAACTGGGACAATTTTCCGTTCAAGTTTTTTTTTGAACCTGCAATTTTGCTTCAATTGAGAAATCAAAGTTGGCATATGAAAGATTGATCCTTTAGGAACAGTCCACACTCTTTTGGAGGTCAATTGAAAAATATTTCATTAATAATTTGTTGAAGTTTCTTCGACAGTGCATTTTGTCCCATTTTTCCACATTGGCAACTCAAGTGGAACACCTATCAGCTGGGACAAAGTAATATATATGTAAATAATTGGGGGGGGGGTTACATTGAATGATCAAAATTACACGTCAAACCAGTATCATTTTGAAATATATGACTATATAAACAAGAAACAACACGCTTAGGACCTATTTTAATTGTTACTCTTAGTGATCAAAATTATACAAGTAACCTTTAGACCTGTCGGCAAAAATTATGAGAAAAATGTTGAGAATGCTTCTAACCTTTATTGTTATTAGTTCTAATTTGAAAACTTTGTGAACACGAAGCATCCAATAAGTAGTAGGAAATCTTTGAGTTTTACGTCCCACGGTTATGCCGGTTAGGCTAAAGGAGACGGTAAGGATAACAAATGAATGAAATGGTGGAATGAAGAAAGTGGGAGGAAACGGGAGAACCCCGAGAAAGCCCACGCACACGGTATTTGTCCACGACAAAGTTCACTTGGCGGGGGCTGGGATCGAACCCTTGACCCTAAGCACCAGAGGTGAACGCTCTATCATTGAGTCACCGCGGCCCCCATAACAAGTAGTAGGGAGGTTGATTAAGGGGATAAACATAAAGTATGCTAATGTGAAATGCATTAAATGGAAAATAATGCCTGTAATACAGTTCCCAAGATTAACTGTCATTAGGTTTACATAAACAGAATATGTTAATCTATTTACACTATTAGAAACACTACATACAAAAGCATATCCAGTGCGGACAACCGAAACACTGCCCCAGTTGTCTCCACGCGAAATCTCCCAGTTGACCACATGCCAGGGTTGGAAAAAAGATTTAAAAAACAAAAAAAAGAAAAAAAAGAAAAAGAAAAAAGTTTTTAAAACATAAATACTCAAAATGTTTTAAATATGTTTTAAAACACACACGAAAAAAACATGTTTTAAAAGACACACACACACACACACAAATATGTTTTAAACATTTTGAACAGTTTAAAACATATTTTAAACATATACATATTTCAAAATCGGTAATAAATTATTTAAGACTTTTGCTCTTTACTTGCAATCTACATCTTCATTTATTTTATCCTGGTTAAGACTACAAAGTGTTGGGTACAGAATGTTTCAGTATAGATTAGTAATTCTCAACTTATTTCATATCACGACCCCCTTTTATTACACTCTCTTGCCAGAGACTCTCATAAGTACTTTTTTTGGTTATAATAAGTTTTTTTTAGGTAGATTTTAAAATCTAGTACCTACTATGGAGATTTCACACAATCTATTAATACACATGGTGAAACAAAAGTCCTCCCCATCTTGTGTGTTAAGAAGGATTGAGGGGAAATTATGGAAGTGGTCTGACACATAAGATAGTCCTATTAAACATCCTGACGGCCATCTTTGATTGGTATTCGAAATTTCAAATTCAAAGGAGTCATGTTACATGTTTTAAGGCCACAATTTTACCAGAAATACGCTTGTGAGGTTATTTTAGCCCTAAAACAAGTCATTTCGGAGTTACTGCTTCTCAAAGTTTCCTAATTATGCTCTTAGGGGCTATACTCGCGTTTCGTGGAGGTAGGTGAGATTTTAGTTGCAAAATTTGATTACTATTTCAGAACACTGATGGTAATAAAAATTAGTTTAAAACAATACATTTTCGAAAAGTAATGTTTGAAGCACACTTCATATTGTGCTAACTTTAGAATACTTTCTGCAAACCGATGTAATTGGTTGTTTTTTGAGTCAATAATTTATTGAAGAAAAGTAATATTTGGGGCGTTCAGAGCACAATAGATCCAAGTCCATTTTCAATCAAGTTCAGTTTTGTTCAGCAAATGAATTCTGTTTCAAAACGTAATATCTTCGCATTCAAGAGTCTGAAATAAATGTGACTAAAACCACTTGAAAGGGCGTAGGATAGTTTCATATGACAGCTGCTAGACAGAGGCGTCAGTGGGGCAGGAGGGAGCCGTCCCCACCCCACCCTGAATTTCATATTTTTGGGGCAGTTTTAGAATATTTTGATAAGCAAAGTCCAACAGAACAAGCTTGAGGTTCTTACACCGAATAAATACGGAGGTAACACAGATGATCAAAACTGAAAAGTTGCTTAGACCCAAGTCACGTAGTTTTTCCTTCTCTCATTTCGGATTCGTGGTTGCTAAGATATGACGTTTTCCGTCGGTGTATTCTTTTCGACACACCCTGCATTTATTTAACCTAATTATGCGTCTTTCTGAGATTAATTTGTTAATCATTCCACGCTGCAGCGTACACAATATAATGTTAATATCTTAAGTTTATGAGCAAGGAGAGGGATGTTACCTCGTTCCACCAACGCCCTTGTCTAGCGGTTGTCCTATGAAACTCTGGCCCACACCTTTTCACGTGGTTTTTGTTTCATTTATTTCGGACTCTTGGCTACGAAGATACTATGTTTGCTGAGCAAAAGAGGACCTTTCTGAAAATGGACTTGGATCCTTTGTGCTCTGAACACCGCACCTCTAAAGATATATATATATATATATATTTAAAAAAAAAAACTAAGTTGGAGCCAAATTTGTCCTGCAACCTAAATTTGTTCGAAACGCATAAAATTTGTTTGTTTAGTTTGATTGATTACAATTTTGCATCAGTAGCAAGACTATGAGACAGGGTTTATTGTTTAAAGTGGTACCCGAACGACCAATTTTGAAATTTTAAGTCAGATCACAGTCAAAATCTATACAGCAAATTCCGGATGTCTAGTGCCTCTATCCTCAAAATTTAATGTTAAAAGACCGGAAATCGCGCCCTGTAGCATGGTACATACATACAGACGAACAAACGTAGATAAGTCGTCCCAGAGCCTCACTGACGTTCGGAAATGATGTGAATAAGCATCACGCTTTAATGGTTAGTTATGCGGGTGACTACCATACCTTTCGCTTTCTCGCCTTGTCCCTGCATACAAGCTATGCCAAGGTGTAAATTTTTTAAGAAACTTTAGAACGGGGGTGGGGGAGAAGGACGAAATAAAATTTTCATAATATAATGAAAAAGATATTGGTGATGCAAAATTAATTCTTACCTGAAGTTTCCAGTTGCATCTCAACCACTCACTGACGTTAGAATCATCAGAAGCAATTTTCAGATCACACTTCTACTATCTGTTCGGGTTTCCAGTTTTCTTCACAGCATTGCATGTTTCATAACGATTTTTAATTCTTTGAACTAAACCAACGATTTCTTTCTTACACGTTTTGCAACGAGCTCGTATGGTCGTTTTCTTATCTGATGGAGTTACTTTAAATTTGTTCCAAATGATGTCCTTTTTTCTTCCCGTAAAACTCATGTTAAACGATTCCAAGTTGTACGGAGACTGTGAACCAATATGTACTGTATGAACGAATGCCTGCGATATTTTAATTTCAAAACCACAATTTAGCAAAGTACCCTTGTTTGTTTTCTGAATACAACACAAAACTTGCTTCAATGATAATTCTTTATTTTTTTTATATATATATCAATTCTACAACTAATCCAACCTTTGACTACGCCACTTTCTCGCAAGTTAATTGATAAGCATTTAGTCAATATAATAAACGTTAAAAACAAGGGGGGAAAAGAGACAAAATAAATTGTAGATCACCACCTTGACCTACTGAAGACACGAGAAATCAAAACATTCACACAGGAAGAAAATAATCTTCTGAATGGGGAGCATTTTATGACAATTTTCTTACTCTAGCAGATTTTTTTACAAAAATAAAATAAAATAAAAATAAAAATATGTTTAAAACAAGCCTTAAAAATGTACATGTTTAAAACATATATAAAATATGTTTTAAACAAAATAAATTGTTTAAAATAAGTTTTAATCGTTTGTTTCAAACAAAACAACCCTGACACATAGGCCAGTTTTCACATTCCATCTCCTTACTTACTTAAACCCGCTTAACCTACCGCATGGAATCGACTTTTTGTGTTGGAGCCCTAAACGCACGTGTCGAATATAGATATTCGCCTTAAAAATACGTAAGTGTTTTAAGGGGAAAATTGCATTAATAATACCATACAAAGAATTTACTTTTAGCTGTCAAAAATGTTTGTCTTGCTTTCCTTTTCTTTGTGCTTGTTAGATTGTACGACTTACACGCCATATACAACAACCGTTTGACACTGCATCCACAGTACCAAGGTTCGTATATACACTACAAAAAGTTATCGTTACTCACACTAGATAGTACCAGCACTCAATGTCCCAGTTGATCTGCCGTCCCAGTCAAGCATCTTATAAAATAGAGGATATGCCCTTACAACAAAATCTTGAAGCCATACGTCACAGTTTCGCCACTCCTACTCTGCCCACTCCGCCCAATAGGATCGCAATATTTTGAGCCAACAATCATGGCGGAAACGAAAGTAGCCAATCAGACGATGGCGGAAACGAGAGTAGCCAACCAGACGTGCCGATGCTCGGTTGTTTTTTGGCTTCATTTATTTTATATTATGAAGATACATATGGGCAGATCCTCTATTTTATAAGATCCTTGGTCCCAGTTGTCCCCACTCTACCCTATATTTTAACTTCTTCTTTTTTTCACGCATAAGCGTGAACCCAAGGATGTTATAAAATAGAGGATCTGTCCATATAACAAAATCGTGAAGCCATACGTCACAGCTTCGCCACACCTACTCTGCCCACTCCGCGCCACTAAGATCGCAATGTTTCGAGCCAACAATCATGGCGGAAAAGAGAGTAGCCAATCAGACGTACCGGCTTAGACGATGCTCGGTTTTTTTTTTTTTTTTTTTTTGGTTTTATTGAGATGAAGATACGTATGGGCAGATCCTCTATTTTATTACATCCTTGCATGAACCAAAATAATGCAGTACGCTTGCCTCAATAGCCTATGCTTTCTTTTTCGCAATCCCATCACGCTTCCAGTTTTCTATGCACTGCACTTTCAAACCCTGATGCCCCTCCGAGCAGGCACGCAAACAGATTTTTTGTTGGGAGGCTTCCAAAGTTTTTAATGGAAGGTCCAATACATCTATGTAGTATTAAACATGTGTTATTCTGCACCAGAAAAAACGAAAAGTAATTGTTAATTACTGCCACCTATATTCAAGGTGCCGATCCTGAGAGTCTGGGCCAACAATGCTCATGCGAGTCCCCATGTATTTTTATAAATATGTATTTTTTTTATTGTTAAATGTATAGGCCATTGTCTACAACCAAACTCACATCTGAATGCCCCCTCCCCCCAAGATACAAGAAAATCGGCGCCCTTGCCTATATTCTCAGAAAATCTGATAGAAATACATTAATTTTATAAGGGAAGAAGGAGTACAGATAAGGTCTAAAATCAAATCTTCAGACTCAATCATTTCTTTGTTAAACTAATATAGTTATATTAAGAAAGTGTACAAATGAAGTCGAAATACGAAGTTTCGGGGAGTCCTGACCCGGTGGAGCCCCTGTGTTTGCGCTCCAGCCCCCTAGTCTGCAAATCCATTTGCACCAAATCAAGCGAATGAGGGAGAGAGAAAGAGAAAATTTATTATTTGAAAAAATTGGAACTCCTTGTTTAGGACTAGCTCAGGAGAGTAATGCTCCCGGAAGTAGGAACGAAAAACACAGTTCTGGTTGGTTGGCGTTATCCATTTCTTGCCACATTGCATTGAAATAGCAGAAATCAAACGATTGCTGCTGTCAGTCTTCCTGGCTGAGTGGGCTAGCGCTACATGCTAATAAGGAAAATTTCTTTCGGCGTGAGTTCAAACCCGGCTTGAGGAAAGTTTTCTTTTTTTTACATTTTTATAACACTTTTTAAATTAAAATATGAAAATAATACTCAAAAAATAATTTACTTACTTTTGTGAAGATAAGTAGTAGTAGTAGTAGTAGGAACGGGTTAGAAACCCCGCAGGTCTCGTTTTGTTCCCCTTGTACTCCATGATATAAATTTTGTAACCAACTTAAAACAACTGGCTAGGATAGCGCGTAAAACAGCTGGCTAGAGTAGCGTGCGTAGAAACGTACTTCCGGGAGCATTACTCTCCCGAGCGGGTCGTCCTTGTTTCTGGTGACCTAGGCACAGTCACCTTTATCCAGTGTTACCAACTTTCATGTAACTAAGGACACTCCGTTTCAAATATTGATACTATTAGAAACAAAACGTTAAAGAAAGGATTTATACAAAAGAAAAGTTCCTACGTTCCGGAATTTATCCCTCAACATAGTAACACTGAACTTAATGCAAATAATGGGGAACTAAAATATAAAACAAGCGAAGTGACGCGAAGTCATTAGTAGAACCAACCTCAAAACACAAGAAGACCCAACACACAAGAAGTCGTTTAAAGAAGCGACTGATTCTGTTCAGCACTTGCACAAGCTCATTTTGGAGATACACATGTAATACAATCATTTTAAAAAGCCGCTCAAAAGGATTTTCCAGAAAAAAAAACAGTACATTCATAAAAAATAACGACACTTCGTGCACAAAAAATAATTTCCATAAAACCATTACGCAGGAATTTATTTCAAGGGAGGGGGTACAAAGTTTTTAGGAGAGTTCAATACGAGAGTAAATTAAAATTTGTAAGATCACTCCTAAAATTAGACTGAATTTACAGAAAAGTCAGGATTTCGGGCCAGATCCCCAGGACTCACCGCCTGAACACGAACTGGCGTAAAGTAAGGCCAGCTATACACTAGAAGATAGATCCTAGGGTATCTCTTATAGAGATTTCTAAATGAAAATGTTATAAGAGATCTTATAGGAAATCTTATCTTTGCGTTCCATACACGTAGAGATTTTCCTTGTCATAACGATTAACATTGCCAGGTGTTAATCCATACCTAATGCATCGCGGTAAAATGACGACTCACGCCATTACTGCATTCAAAATAATATTATGCACTATATCGCGTTTTGGGCAAAATATACTTCCATGTAAAAATATTTCTGCATAATTTGACACAATTGCCTCAATAAAATATCTTTTGTTTTTAAATATGTTTTCATTTTCTCTCACCTAATGTCGCTTAAATCGAAACCTTACAAATGTTCTTTCCGAAATAGAGCGTGTTCTAAACCCGAGAGATCTCATAGGATCGTTCAGAATATAGGAAATGATATGCGAACTGATGCCATACACGTTGAGATTTTGACTCTAGGTTAACTCGTAAGAGATTTCCTAGGATCTATCCTACAGTGTATAGCTAGCCTAATGCGAGTTTGAGTAGTACTAGTCGTGCATGCCAAGTTCAGACACACCACTCTAAATAATTTTGAAAAATTATAATTCTTCCACTAATTTTCTTCTTACTGTCCTCCAAAACATTTGTGATGAGGAAGATGACAATACCCGACTTGGTATAGATAAAGTCAAGAGGCCACTGTAAATAATTGTTGAAAAATTACAATTCGTTTACGATTTGAATATAAATACAACGTTCAGACATGGGCCATAAAATTACAATACAAAGCAAAAAAAAACTGCGCTAGGTGGCCACTAAAAAGCACGAATGCTATCTAACCGAGTCAGATCAGGGTGAAGCTGGTGGGTCCGTGCGGAGTGTGCTGGTGCATTCTAAGGGATGGTGGGTATACGAGTAAGCGAGGATAGTGAAAGTACTTGGATTCTCACAATAATACAAGTTCCTATAGTATGTGTAATGGTTTCACACTAGTAACGCTACACTTGTAAACGTAAAATGCAAGTTTTGTGCACTGTGCTGAAATTTTCCGCCCGCGAAAAATAGTACAGTCATCTTAAATATGCGATAAATTATTTTAACCGTTGTATAGCACTTGTAATGATTTTACACTAATAACTCTACACTTGTAAACATAAAGCTATATTACTTACTATTTAACTCTTCCGACTGCAGAAATGTGTTCCTTAGATTCATTTCTTTCCATGCAGAGTATTATTAAATTTTACCTGTAAATTTCGCAAAATGTGCCTAAACTTGATGCATAAATAACGAAATCAATATCATATACACCATGTGCAATCTCTTATTTCAACCATAAATTTATTAGTTTGAAGAGATCTCGTGAAACTACAGTATACCGAAACTTTGTTTCTTTCGCTAGAGGCTGTAACGATAAGTAATTGATAGTATTTATTATTTTGATAATATTTGTTCATGTTCTGGTAGCATTGAGCAGAGTTACTGAGGTAAAATTTAGTGAAGTGTAGTTTGTTAAGTGTTGAGATGAGAAAATTATCGCGTATAACTTAAATAATAACTTTTTATACACGATTATTCTAAATGAATAGGTAAAATATTAGAACTTGATGTATATTGAGTCATAGCATGCATCAAGAAATAAACCCATCCTTGTTTCCACATCGTTGTTTTGTACCAGTAGTATTGTAGAAATAGTTTGTTATTTGTCTATTTACAAATAGAATTTTTCGTTCATATCTTCATGAAACTACTTTCGTTACCATGCATGAAATCAAACGATAATTTATAGCCTAAAGTAGATTTTAATGGGAAGTGAAATAGCATATTTGATGGACTATTTGACCAAATCATTGTTTACTAAAGAACTTAAAGTCATCATTCTGACATCTCTGCAAAATGTGGACTATTTTAATAATAGAGCAGTATATAAATTAGAAACTGAAATCGTAAACATTCAATAGGCAGCACTTGTTTTCCGTCTCCCTTATGGTAATAGAAATATTCTAAACTTGAAGAAACACTAGAGCACATAGACACAAAATGATACCAAACGTGGTCGCCTTGTTTCTAATGTAAGAAATGTGCGAAAGCTGGGGTGTTTGACGTTAATGCTTTTGATTAAAGTGTCTTTTCATCGTTATATATTTCTGATTATTAGCGAATGAATGTGCCGTGATAATTATGCCCCAAACAAGTTCCAAACTCGAGTTTCATGCGCACTCTCCACCAGGGTGCGAAATCATTTGAAAATGGTGGGGGGAAGAAGTTCAGTGATCCACACTAATGCTACGTGGACCCTCCAAAAAATTGAAATATTAATGGATTATTATTATTATTATTATTATTATTATTATTAATAATAATAATAATAATAAATGTTCAAATTAGTCGTAATTGTTATTTAAAAATGCTTTAATGTTATTTACTCATTTAACCAAAATTGGTAACTTATCTACTGCATTTAATATATACTTCGGTGCGTATGGTCCAGGGTTAAACTCTAGTGGGAGCACAGTACCTTGTGTTTACCATTATATTGAAGATTGCATTCGCGAAAATAGCAGTAGAGATATATAAGTCAGAAATAATAGTCCCTGAGAACCGATGTCCTAACCAAGCATTAGAACTACTAACTTGAAGCGCTCCACCTGGCAAGCCATACATCCTCATCAGCTGTAGAGTCAGAGTATAGTTTTTATTATTATTTATGAAATTCTCGTTCCTTCACTACGTACGTAGTGTTTTAGTTTGGTCGTTCAGGTATACGGTCACCTTTGTAAGTCTAAATAATACTATGTATCTATATTGTATTATTAGCAAAAATATATTATTATAAATAATGATTTCAATACAAATACTTGATAGACAACAAAAAGCCGTGTTGCCTCAGTGGTAGAGCGCTCACCTCAGGTGCGTGGAATCATCGGCTGGATCCTAGCTCGCGCCAACTTCTGCTTGTGGTATACAAACAATTGTGTGGGGGTTTTCTCGGGGTCCTCTCGCTTCCTTCCACTATCCTAATCAACCATTATAATTCATCTCATCATGACCGTCTTCCTTAGCCGTGGTAAATAATCATAGGACGTTAAACTTTAGAAAATAAAAGCACAAACACTATAATGCGATTGATTTGCTGATTTAAGTTTAATGACCCTTCTCAGCAGCGAGGCTATGAAATGTGGACTTACAGTTTAAGGTGAAATCCGAACCACTGTAATCGTTCAAATTTTTGTCCTGTGGATCTGTGACTGTCGCGATACTTTTAAGTGTTGCAGCTGTAGATGACTTACTGAACACCTGGTAAAGTTCGCCTAACAAGCATGCAAAGTTGTGAACAGCACTCACAACACCAAAAACTCTTTCAGAAACAAGATCAATTCGATGTGCCATGGAGTGTAGCTAATTTGGCACGGGTTGACATTTCTTCTAATTTGAGCAGCAACACCTTCGTTTCTCCCAGTAAGCACTGCATCCCCGTCCGAACTAAATCCAGCCAGTTTTTCCTTAAAATTAAAAATATCTATGCCATCTTCGGAAAATGCTTGAATAATTTTCTCTTTAAGGGATTTTGCATCGGCATTTTCTACAGGCACTAATTTATAAAAACGACAACAAGGTTTATTTTCTTCGTCCACATATGTTCATATAACAGCAAGTGCTTATCCGCAAACCTGTTTGTAGGTTCGTCCACTGAAATTGAAAAACAATCTGTTTGTTTGAGAAATTTTACCAATTTTGCATGCAACTGGTAAGCTAGAGAAGCTAAAGGTCCTCATCTCGTCAACAACCGAACAACCGAAAAAGTTAAACACTTGATCCTTTTACAAATAAACGTTTTTTAAAACCGCATGCATTTAAAATTATTGTTTGTCTGAAAATTTTCTTTATAGACCTAGTTATATTTTCCTATTAAGGTGTCCCCCCTTACAGATTTTGGTGAGGGGGAAAAGCAAGTGTAAAATTTTTGGTGGGGGGGAAATCCCTCCCGTCCCCCCCGGGATTTCGCACCCTGCTCTCCACTGGTCTAGTAACTTGCGCGTACGCCTTTGGTGAACGTAGCCCTGGGTCCAATCCTGATGGGAGAGCATTAACATTCGAAGACTATAATTTTTCGGATTTCACTTTTAACTGTAGGTTCGCGTTGCATATAGCATTGGTGTTCAAAAGTGATGCTAAGCGCCAACAATCAACCAAACGTGTTTCATGAGAATTCTTTTGAAAACCACATCAAACTTTCGATCTTAAATAGTAAATTGAATTGGACACAGTATCATATTTCAGCACGTTACTGAAAGTTTAATCACTTACTGCCAAATTTTATAACTAAAATAAAGGACTTTTCGTTTGCATGCATACAGTTAAAAACATCCTACGAGGTACGTTACATAGTAACGTGTTCGGAAGGTTTCGAGTAGGGATGGCCAATTTGAGAGGCCTCTGTATTTATATTTTAGTGTCTCTGTTTCCTAAACGACGAATTAGATTACAGTCATACGCAAGGGCGCCTTTTTCTCTGTAAACTTGGGGGTCCATTCAGTTGCAGAAGGTATCTATATGAGGATTTTGAAACAAATTGCATTCAAATTATGCCAAATATTGTATATTCATAAATACAATAGGGGGGCCCACATGAGCTTTGGGGGGGGGGGGGCCCCCACGATCGGCGGCCTTGGATATACGAATACAATGGGCATTATGCAGAGTCGTTCTGACTTGATTAGTGCCATATTAAAGAGTTCGACTAACATATATTTCCTGCAGCAGTCAGGAAAGTATGACGCTAATCATACGTCAAAACGACTCTGCATGAGGCGGAATGTAACGCTTAGAAACGCTTTGCAAACTCGTAAACTTTAAATTCTGTAATTAACTGATTGCTGAATCACAACAGTAGATAACAGCCGGCTCACTCTATACATGAAGCTGCAAACAAACATGTATATAGCCCAAACTATATAGTAAAACGTATTAACTTGGTCTCATTTCTGTCGAATCCGCATTTTCCCAAATTTATAGATAAGTGGAGAAAATAACCGATTTTATTTACCGCAATTCCTCTATTGATGCAAAATCAATTTTTACTCTATCTCGGCCACTCGTCTATCTTGGAAATTGGTCGTATTGGAGCCATACTATTCATTTGCTGTTAGTGATCAACCTACTTAACTATGTTTGATACCTACGTCATATTCATTTCCTAGAAATACTTTTAGAACATATTTTATTAGTGTGTTTTATCATTTATTATTAGTCTTCTTTGGGAACCGAATTTTTGAAAAGGTTAAAAAACGTTTACGATTAATTTCAATTAATAGTTAATTTATCACTTTCTACCTACAACTAAAATGAATACTCATGGAGATTTCCAGTATAAAGAATCGGAAACAATTATTATAGAAATTGTTCCCTTTCCCCATTAGAAGCGGAATTATCGAAACAAATATTCCCTTATTTTTAATTTGGAATTAAAATAACGAATTTCACACCTCTAACTTGAACGAATACTCACATTTGGCAGTTTCACAATAAAGAGTCGAAATTTGTAAGATAGAAATTGTCCCATTTTTCCCATTTAAGAGCAGAATTTAAGAAAAAATGCTTAAACATGTATATGTACAGTTATTTTTAATGGGAAGCTAATATGCCAAGATTTATCTTCTTAATATGAGACACATCATTCCTGGAAGAAAATGTTTGCATCTTCCTTTAACCTTCCTTAATATATATATATATATATATACAGGGACGGATCCAGGATATGATCAAGGGAGGGGCTAAACCATATTTTGCCGTTTTATCCAGTGTAAAACAGGATTGAAGCCCATTTTATCCAGTGTATATGTGAGCGTCAAGGGGGGGAGCTATATCCCCTATAGCTCCCCCTTGGATCCGCCACTATATATATATATATATATATATATATTAAATCCTTTCTTATTTTTTGTTTTCATGACAAAAGGAGTTTCTGTCCACATTTTATGTATCTACCATAGCAGGATTGTTGGAATTTTCCCCATTTCAAAGTCCGTAGTGCTTTTTGGAGCTAAAACCAACAATACCCCCCCCCCCAAAAAAAAAAAACACCTTCCAAAATATATTTCAAAATTTGTTTTGAAATAATAACCTTAATGTGATTATGATTACTTTTTTCGATCGTGTTTCTTAGTACATGCCTAGTTTCGGAATCGACTTAAAATATACAGTATATTTATGAAAAGGTCATTACCAGAACAGAACTATTGAAAAATGTTTGAGAATCATGCATAACGAATTTTCTTTACGCTCGATCAAATTCGTTGTAACAGTGTTCAACTGTAATCTAAATAAAAATCAAAAAGGATCTTGTTTGTGCTCGCATCACAGGGAAAATTCATTTGGCCATTTGAAATGAATTTTTCAATGTTATCAGATCACTTATCAAGTACCGTACTTCAAACTGAGTTTTTATCATGTTACTTGGATTAATGCATATTCTAAGGGAGGGGAGCGGAAGGTCAAAAATCTATACGAACAATTGAGTATCTCACAATTTCGTCAAGTTAGGAAGATGAAACTTCGTATATAAAATCCTCATTGAAAATAAGGGGACTCATGTTCCAGACATTTTGAGAATTCCCATTTTAAGTGGGAGGCTAGTCGAGCGAGCGTTACCCCCCAGAGCGAACGCGGTCTAGGTGGCTACACGGCAATTTTAGTTTCACCAGAGTTGTAAATCATACTATGAGCCAGTCAGGGTTTCCAGGTCTTTTCTTTTCACTTCCCGCGCCAGAAGTGTAGAATGAGAATGAACTGCTTCAGTTGGTTTCTTGTGACAAGATATGAAGGTTATCGAAGAAGTATTGGTGTTAGCTGCAGTTTCTTCTTATGTAAAGAAAATAGACGCAGAGGAAACTAAGTGCAGACAAAGTAAACGACCAAAACAGCTTACTTTATCTTAATCAAACTTGGAAAACAATTCAGTTGGTGTTAGATTCTTGCTTTTTCAATTTATTCCTACATCATATTAATCTGTGTATCTGTATAAAAAGGATGTGTATGTATGTTAGGAATGGTATAGAGACGAGATGAAACTCAATACACTCTCGGTCTCGTCTCAAGCCGAAAAACATCGTATTAATCTCGGTCTCGTTTCCATCAATATATGGAGCTCCTTCGTGACTAAGCGGTAAGCGTACGTGTCTTTGGCGTGGTAGACCTGGATTCGATTCTAGGCAGGAGGTTATGTGGTTAGGGTAGGGTGATCAAATCATCAACTAGAAAAAACGGGACAACTTTTTACTTTTAGATAGGTTGCTCCCCTAAATATATATTTTGGCTCTCCCTTCTCTATTTCTTTCTCTTTCTTTCTTTCTCTCTCTCTCTCTCTGTATCTCTCACAAAAAAGGCAAATTTACACTTTTTCGTTTTAAAACCTATTGAAAAGGTTGTGGAATTAATTAAATAACAAGTAACTATCAGCAACTAACAAAAAAACAAATTTTGAAAACATTCTCTCTTCCAAGCGAAAGAAAAGTTTTAAAATATCCATGTTGCCCACCAACCTATGGTTGAGGTGAACAAAAAGACTGAAAATATATGAAACACTCATCAATATGTCAACAACAAAATCTGTCACTGGCAGAATTTATAACGAACTACTTTCAACTTCCAACTAGCTTTATTTTCTTTTTCTTACTTTTAAACATTATTTCACTTAGAACTAGTTTTCTTTTTACTTTCAGTTTTATTGTTCTATACTTTGTTCCCCTTTCGTAAATGACAGTATATTACATCTTAGTTAAATCACGGAAAAACTGTACTGATCTGATGACAGCGCCTCAGTCTTCCACCCCCAAAACAGAGAGTAAAAACAGTTTGTTTTTCATAAGACTTTCAGCCCGTTGCACTGTCATCTGCGCAGTGGGAGTCTTGAGAGGGAGGCCTAGGAGGGAAAACAGTGCAACCACCACATCCAATATCGCAAACGTCGTAATGACGTTGCTCAGTAATTAGACATATTCCAATATAATTACATAGCTTAGAAAATAATAATATAAATTAGGAAATTTTAGACTGGAAAGTTTCTTGTACCCAGTGTACGTAAATACGGGACATTTTGGCGTCCCGGGAAAATTTTTCGGGACACCGGGAATGGTAGTGAACGGATGGTTACCCTAGGTTAGGGTCCCACGTTGAGCTGTAGTTCACGTCTGATGTAGCCTCGCTGATATAGTCGAAAGAGACGGAGCAAGAGGCATTTTTTTCTAAGATATTCTCTGTATCGAAAACAAATATTAGACCCCAATCAATAAATTCCAACATTTACACTACTTTATACTTTACTAGCTATGCACGTGCCTTTGGAGAATGGGGTTCCGGATTCGAATCCTGTGGGAGATCATTGAAAAGTTTCAGCGCATAAAGGTAGTTTAGATTCCACCTTAAACTGTAGGTTCACATCTTGTATAGCTTCGGTGCTGAAAGGACCGCTAAATTCCAAGCCACCAAGTATAAAATTTACATCATGACATTTTTAACCAATTCTCTGGTTTAATCTTTTAATTTTTTTCTTCTCATCATTTAGGCTAATTCTGAAATTCCTACTCTCTACCAATTTTAGCACCTTATTTTCAGTTTCAGAACAAAGTTGATAAAACACGAGCAGTTGCAGTTAAAATAAATAAATAAAATAAAATTACATATCTTTCCCAGGAATATTTCTAAGCTGCATGGAAAGAAATGTCTGGAAACTGAAACATTATGTGTTTGTTTTACAAAACTAAATTTCGAAATAATTTGGCAACGTAGTTTTTCGGTCATTTCAAAGACTGGAAAGAGAATAAGATGTATTGAATCCCAATTTAAAATTATGGTCTTTGCTGTTTAAAACATTTTCGATATACCTAAGTACCAAACTATTAGAGGTGGCATTTTCCGCCTTTCTCTTGTGAACACATCTATGGCTTAGACCATCTAAGGGCAATTGTTCCATCATCTAACATATCCACCCCATAAAATGCCGCATAGCCGGCCCTGACCCTTTCGGGCTGTTGCGCCTTAAGGTTTGGTATATATTAGGTATATTGGAAGTTGGCACAACTGTAACAAAGTATTTATTATTATTATTATTATTATTATTATTATTATTATTATTCATAGTGAACATACAATTTAGCTCGATGTAGCTCTACTTAACGTATTAAATGAAATCATAAAATAAGAATATTCTTCCTTCTTCATTCTGAGAATTCTGTTCCATTCCCTCCTAGTCTGGAACAAATATCGCAGCCACTTCTCTCCACATTTTTATTTTTAAGTCGCGATTCATGTAGTTCGGATCTCTTAAATTATATAGGCATGGCCTTTTTTTTATTATTTCGATTATAAACGCCTCTGTGTTAAATACACTAATCATGATTGGAGATGTACACAGGACACGTTTTCAAACACAACTGAAAATTTCTCTTTGTGATTACACTTGTGGTTATCTGTTTGGGGGTGGAGTTCGAGCTTCGGAGATAGGGGCTCAAATTCAAGTTATTTCGTTGTTTCATCTTTTGCCTAAAGCCAAATATTTTGCTTATAGATTACCATGGCACCAGCTAACTGTCAATCAAGTGTATCACAAGAAATCACCGTTTTACATAGATTTTTCTGTGATTAGCTAATTTTTCGGAATTTCCTTCTATTTTTGTGAATTTTCTTTTGTTATACACACACATACTTTATAATAGCAGAGTTCCATTCTCTGCACAAAGCGTCTTCCAAGCAGCTGTTTCTTGCTACAATCCCCCTTGCCTGGCAACACGTCTTTCCTTTCTGTCCTTCCTTTTGAAATCTTTTAAACAGCAGGCGGTCTATTGTTCCGACCTGCACCAAATACGCTGGAGCCGGCGTTTTCTTTGCGATTTTATTGCTTTCGCGTTCATGTTTAGCCGCTCAGATTTAAATACATGGTCAGCGTATTTCAAGCAAACGCATGAGCAATAAATGCGCTTTGCGATCGCTACAAATAGCCGGGGTGTAAAGAGAGGAAGGAGAGGGGGAATTATAATTTTTTTTTTTCTTTACATTGAAAGCGATTTTGCTTGTTGATTGTGGTCGCATCATGGGAAAACTGTTAAACAATTTGAAATGAATTTTTAAACATAGAACCTACCATGAGTTGTTTCTTTTATGTTACTTTCATTAAAGGGGGAGCATTCTAATGGAAGTAGAGGGGTTTCAAAATTTCAGCCAAATACAATAGATCATAAGCCTGTCAACTTAGGAAGATGAGACTTGGTATATACACTCCTCGTTAAAAATAATAGGACGTGTCTCTCCCTGTTTTTGAAAGTTTCAGTTTTAAGAGGAGAAGGAAGGCACTTTTAATAATTCCTTTCGTTACTCTTAAGCCGACGTTGTCTGTTGCTTGTGATAGCGTCACCGGGAAATGGTTGAACAGTTTGAAATGAGATTTTGAACATGGAATTTTTATTATTACACTTTCACTGATATGGGTATCCTAAGAATGAGAGGAGAGTCAAATATTTTCTATGAATCTTATTCTTCTCATGCAAATCTTCATGCTAATCTGGAAAAAGCAACTCGGTCTTCTCCCCATTCTTTTGTAAAACATAAATTACGCATAGTAGAAACAAATAATAAAATGTCTTTCTCCATGTGACAGTTAATTACAAATCGAAAACGCTTCACTTAAAAATAGGAAGTTACTTAAGATATACATCTGTCTTCTCAAGAATAACGGCTATCAAATCATAAAACCCGTTGATTGAATTCTTGTTGCGTATCTGGTGAAGTATGTGACGTCAGTACAATTATCGTACCGGTATGTTACAAAGGCCCTTTAATCATAAAATCTATTTAAGAAGTTCAATGGGCAACTGGAAATTAGAATTTAAAAAAATCAACTTCCAACATTTTAGTTCTTCCAAAAACTGACTTTTTATTTTTTAAAAAAAACATCCATTTGAGAAAACTTTTTTTCTCTGGCTCTTGACTAGAGGTGCTATCCCAGTATTTGCATGGCATATTTTGAGGGAAACTGAAAGTATCTTTAGTCAGAACGGTTCAAGAATTCGAATCCCGAGTCTAATAAGGAATTTTATTCCTATTCTGTACTATACGTTTTTGCTGCTCTACAAAATTGTCTACTTCGTTCTTTCTAGAAATCCAAATATAAACGAGTATCAGTTGTATAAACTGTGTCCTACGAAACACGGATGGAGCTTAACGGCTTTCCCTGTACGACCGTGTTCTTCATTTTTGTTATTTTTAAGATTAGTTCAATGTCTCATGCTTATGCATCGAGGCTAAGTGAGACGGTTATGATGATATGGAAGTGGGAGGAAACGGGAGAACCCCGAGAAAACTCATGCACACGGTGTTTATCCACCACAAAACCCACTTGGTCGGAGCTGGGATCGTACCCGAAACCCGCGTCAGAGGTGAGCCACCGCAATCTCACAAGGAAATTCCATAGTTTTATATGTACAATAGAACAGGAATGTTTAAGTGGTACTCAAACGTGTAAGTAGGAATATGGCCTTAAATATACGCGTAAAATTTAATAAATCCCATTTTGCCCAGTAAAACTCAATTTTACCCAACAAAACCCACTGGGCTGGGTTTTTAATAGAGACTCTCGGCTTTTTACAGCACTGAGCTGTACTAGCATGACTTTTTTGTTGATGAGTAAATTACTTTTTTTAATCATAGTACAAATCTGAAAGGAGAGAATTGTAAACCACATCAACACATAATAATTACGAAATTCCTTAATGCTAGTGCAGTACTGATCAGTGGCATAGCTAGACACATATCACGATGGGCACTAATAATTGTCATAACAAAGAAGTGTGCTTACACACATATATGCACCAAGCTTTATGGCAATTATTAGTGCCTATCGTGAAATGTGGGCCATATAGTCGGCCAGAATACTTCGTGGGCTCTTGCGACACAAAGTTTAGTATTTTCTTACAGTACAAAGAGGTTAGGCCCATTACAGAAGAAACATACGAAAGAAATTACATTTTTTTTTATTAGTTACACAGTGTTGAAATACTGATGAAATTTCCTAAGAAGTCCTAAATTAAACTTCCTACAGTAGGATGGCTCACATTTAGTTGAGTGATGAGTGGCCAGCGCATCGTTTTTAGATGCCATTATTTCTGGCTTTCTGAATTTGAGTTTATTATCTCTTAATTCAGGTAATTTTCCAATTGCTACTAGGTCAATATCAGAAAATTTTAATGTGCTCCGAGCGAGAATAGAACCAGGGACCATGAACACCAAGGTCATGCGTGCTAACAATGCCGCTAAACAGCAAAAGTGGGTTGGTATGGGTAATACTTTTTTTTCCAATATTTTCTAACTTGGTATTGAACATGTTTAAACTAATATTCTTCCAAAATTTCCCCGTATCAGGTATTTTCGGTGTGTCGACGATACCTTGATTCTGTACAAAGAATTTCAGGATTTAAAGAAATTATTTGAAGAACTTAATCAGATACATCCCAGAATCAAATTCACGATGAGGGGACGCGGAGGCTCAGTGGTAGAGCGTTCCCCCTCCGGTCCCAGGTTCGATCCCAGCTCGCGCCGTGTGGACTTTGTGGTGGACAAACACCGTGCTCATGGGTTTTCTCGGGGTTCTCCCGTTTCCTCCCACTTTCTTCATCTCACCATTTCATTCATTTCTCATAATCATCGTTTCCTTTAGCCTAACCGGCATAATCGTGGGACGTAAAACTTAAAGACTTCATTTTCAAATTCACGATGGAGCTTGAAGAAAATGAAGCTCTTAGCTTAGCAGAAGCTTATATTACCATCAAAAGATATACCAATAAGTTTGTTACTTCGGTATATATCGGAAAGCTTCTGCGGACACCCAGTACATTCATTTCAAATCATCACACTCATGGCTTCAGAAGTTAAATTTTTGGGAAAACTTCTTCAGTAGAGATCTTTTACTCTCAGACCTCTCGGGTAATCTCAATCAGGAAATTCAATATTTAATTAAAATTGGACAAGAAAACTTATTTCAAAAATCTTTATTACTGAAGTGGTACAGGTAGCTACAACAGAAGATCATCGGCAGCCACCATCAACCAACAATAAATGCCGAGACTGACAAATGGATTGGTGTCCCTCTGGTCCCGCGTATTTCGGCAAAAAATTAAGAAGATACAGCAAAAACATATATTTAAGATTTCAGATGTTCCTCCTAAATCCATAGAAAAATACATAACTTAACAAATTTGAAAGCGTTTTTGACTGATCCTCAACAAAATAGTGGCGTTTGTCGTGTTAAATGTCAAAGTGACAAAATATAAGGTCAAACAAAAAGGAGTATTGGTAACCGAATAGCTGAGCACATCCGATCATTTAAATCTCATAGTTTACAACCGTTATCTAGATTGGCAGCGCATCTTAAAGACAATAACAATAGCATTACGGATTCATGTTTGGTAGAAAAAGCAAAAACAACCGAACAAAAAAGTAGAAAAAAAAAATAAATAAATGCTATTTCATTCATAAAGAAAAACCTGCACTCAATTTAGACAAAGAAGACATAAATACGATTGAGAGGTCTTTTTTTTTTTTTTTTAACTTATTTCCAGCGTCTGCAAGATAATAAAAAAGAATGGAGAACAATGAACAATGTCAAGTGAGTGGCCATTAATATTAATTCATTTCCATCATTAATTCATATTTAAGAAATTGTGCTTCGCATATTTTTAAAATCCTTTAAACCACGTACTTATCTACATTTCCCCCTCATGTTTTAAAATCCTCCTTAAACTGTGTCTAGACTGAAAGTGAAATAGAGTTTTCCAAAAGCGCTTCCTAGAGCAATACTTTAGCTTTTGCGGTGAGTACTAGCCTTTTGCTTATATATTTCTTGTTAAATATTATCACCGCACGTAATAGACTGAAATAGTGTGACGTCACATCCGCCTCGTTGCTATGGTGATCGTAGTTTTATTTGCTAAACAACATGGCCTTAGAACCTAAGTACAAAGCGAAAACAGTGACGTCTTAACTTCCGGATTCCAAACATCAGAGTAAAAGAAACACTTATATATGTTTTAAAAAGATTTCTAGTGAATGAAACTACGAAAACATAGAAAAAGCAAGCAATTAGGTAAATAATATGTTAAAATATGTCAAGCGTTGAAAGTGCAATGTTTCCCCTGATTTATCAGATTTTGTGTTTTATACATTTAGAGATTACGTTAAGTGTCAAAACATACTTAGCTTATTTATTATCGGATATTAAATTTAAATAATTGTGGAAAATTTTTATTTAGTACCATCGGTATCACACATTACATTCCAATCGTGTAGGTCTACAAAAATAGTGTTTAAAACTTATGCTGAACCCCTCATAATTAGATGTTTCCTTGTTACTATATTTTTAAGGTAATTAGGAAATATAAGGAAAGATGCATGTTAACCGACCAGAAATTGGTCCAGATGGAAAATTCTCAGAACGCATATGGTTACAAGCTCCGTGTATTTTTTTTTTTTTTTTTTATCATTATTGATTGTTTCTTTATTTTGTAGCGACTGTAACTATGTACTCATAATTTAAAGGGTGGTCGTAAAATATCTGAATATGCCAATATAATTAACATCAAGGATTTCAACGTAGACAATTATTTTTTCTTGCAGATAAATCAAATATTTGTTCTATTTTCACTGTGCCGACAGCTCATCAGTCTGTACCTTACGAGTATTTGCATTGCGTGTAGTTGCTTTTGCTCATTATGCACTACCTGGTAATGGCGTTGGCATTACTTATGCAATTTCTATCTTATCAGATTATCTAGAGATTTGCCTCCTGTAGAAAAAGGTTTCTTATATGTTACTTCGTTAATTAATAGATTTCACTCGTAAATTTTCTAAATAGTAGACCCATATTCTTAATCTGTATCTTTTCATATCAACCTTACTTTGTCCTCAAAATATTCTAAAATTATTGTAAATGTGTGTTCTTATTAACACTTGATACTAGGAATACTTCATAGTATTCCTATCGTTTCATGCGTTTGTTTAGGAAACAACATGGCAATCACCATGGTAACGAAGAGGAAATGACGACATCACTATTTCAGTCTATACTGTGATATATGGTATCTCGTTTACTGGTGCTTGTGGTTGACCTTCGGAGAGAACTCTTATGTCGAATACTCGCAGCGGGTACATGATGTTCTCTTACATCGTTGTTCATAATGGAGACTAGAAAAGGATCCTTATGTAATTCGACAGTGCTCACAAGTCATGCGTAGTTCATCAGAATATTTGAGACTTCAAAGTACTAGAAATCTGAGCACCTGGCCTTTAACCCAAACATCACATCACTTGACTTTTACCAGCTTTATCAATAGCGCACTTCTTGAGGGATATACAATTCCAAAAGGCCTCTAAAACTATAAACTGACATTTTTTTCTTTTTGACTTTAAAGTTTGCCACGTGGTTCTCCATTGGATTATACGGTGAGTACACTTGGTCAAAAAGATGTAACAACTTTTTCAGGCCAATTATCCGGAGTGAGTTTTTTTCCTGGGTTCCCCTGATTCACACCAGACAAATGCCGGAATGATACCTAACATACAGGTCCCAGGTCGTTCTTTCCTTCCTCATTACTTTTTTCCTTCACCTTTCCCGGATAATATGCTCACTAAGGAACATGATACCCCATACGTGATTGGCTTAAGGCCATAAATGCCGGTAATGTCCAAAAATATAGCGTGGCGTTGAGGAAGTGTCATTTACTCCACAGGATTGTCTTGGATAAGTAGACATTTGCAGCATCGAAATACAACAATCTTCTAATTTACTCTGATATATTAATATGCTTGTGTTGAAATTATATAATATTAGCGTTAACGAAAAAAAAAAAAAAATGTCAAAAGACGAGCCATATACCAATCAATAGATATAATTAAACTGACCAAGTGAACGTAAAAACTCATGCGTAGTTTTCGAGAAAAGTCTTTCGTAAACTTAAAAATTGATGCTGTGCAACAGCCAAACCACCTATAAGGGTAAAACCGATGCTGTAGTATACCTTTATTAAAATCTTCATTATGATACTAGCAAGATTGCAGTACCAAGAATGGTTAATGAGAATTAATGAGATAAAGTCGAAAATTATAATTAACTCTTAACTTTAATTTCTGTTCAACTAAAGTATCGTCCAAAGATGATGTATAAACATATGCCAGTAGATAAATCTCAACGAGTTGAAAAAAATGGCATGCTTGACGAGAAATCCTTATCCATAGATTTCGAGAAAATAGAGGAAAACGAATTTTATAGCGCTAGAAAGTATGCCATTCGAGGAAAACGAACTGCTTGATGTTAGAAAGTATATCAATCAAGGAAAACAACCTTCATGGCGCTAGAAAATAAGTCATTCAAGGAAATCAAACTTTTATGACGCTAGAAAGTGTGTCATTCGAGGAAAACGAACTTTGTGGAACTAGAAAGTATGTCATTTGAGAAAAATAAACTTTATATCTCTAGAAAGTATGCCATTCGAAGAAAACGAACTTTGTGGAACTAGAAAATACGTAATTCGTAGCCAATCAAATGAAATTGAGAGTTTCTATTCTGTTTGAATAAATTATTTATTTATTCATCTGTTTACTGTGTGTGAAAAACGTACACTATTAACTAGTAGATTGTATCTGTTGTTATATGATTTCTCGCAATAGTAAGAAAAAGTTTAAAAAAATAAGAAAAAAGAAAGTGGCTTTCGTCTCATGTAATTTCAGTGTTGATAAAGAATATAAACCCATTTAACCAGTTACGTTCGCAGTTTTCGAATCATTGTAAAATATAGATTAATTTTTAATGCTCTAATTTGTTTAAACAGAAGGAAAAATATCTGTGGCTTGCGTCTAAAAGGGCAAATGTTATTTTTTGGCAAAAATGAGACACTCTTCAATTTTAGCGTCTGCAAATGGATGTTTTCTTGTGCAAGAAGAGCAAATGTCAACACGAAGTAGTTTGGAATATATACTATTCATATTAACATTTGCTTTTCTTGCACAACAAAATATCCATTTATAGGTGTTAAAATTTAACGAACATCTCGTTTTTTCCAAAAAGTGACATTGGCCCTTTTAGACCCAAGCCACAAATATTTATCTTCTGTACACAGTATTAATTAGTTAATGCAATACATTAATTTATATATTCTTATATATTGCAGTAAACTAGAAAGGGAAGGTATGACTTGAGTTTTAGATGCATCATGTCACTTATCCCAAATTTCAATGTCAAACTTGATGAATTATTCCTAACGTGGCTTAATAATAGTGAAGTGCAGAAAGTTCTCCGAGAGGATCTAGCTGCAATTACTAAAGGTAAGTACTTCTTATGTGGTTTTACAATTTTTTACTTTTACTTTTCTTCCCAAAAATCTATAAAGTAAGTATATATATTTATTCTTCCTGCATATGTAGATGATAGATGATACGGTTATTATAGCTAGAACCGAAGAAAGACTACAGGAGATGATTGACAAAATAGTTGACACTGGGAAACTATATGGAATGGAAATCAACATCGAAAAATCGAAAGTCATGAGAATATAGCGTGGAAATGCGCCTTTACGGGTAAAAGTAGAACGAAGAGTACTTGAAGAGGTCGATCATTTCTAATATGTGGGTAGTATTTTGACGAAAGACGCGTATTTCACCAAAGAAATCAGGTTGAGAATTGTCATAGCCAAAGAAGCATTCGACAAGAAAAGGTCACTCTTAACTAGCAGCCTTAGTATTGGACTAAGGAAGAGGTTGGTCAAGTGCTATATATGTAATATTGGACTGTATGGTTTAGAGACTTGGACATTACGAAAGTTAGAGAAGAAATATTTGGAGAGCTTCGAAACGTGGTGTTGGAGGAAGATGAATAAGATGAAATGGACAGAAAGAGTAACAAACGAAGATGTTTTAAAACGGATAGAAGAGAAGCGGACGCTTCTAGCCACCGTCCTCCGTAGAAAGAACAATTGGATTGGACACATTTTGCGAAGAAATTGTCTTCTTCACACCATAGAAGGAAAGATGGAAGGAAAGCGAGGAATAGGAAGAAGAAGAATACAAGTGATCGATGATTTGAAAAACAAATATATTGGGAGTTAAAAGAGGAAGCTGAAAATCGAGAAACATGAAAGAAACATTTCCAGGTTCAAACTGAAAATTGAAAATTAAGAGAAAAAAACGTTAGTCTCAAAAATTGAAAATTAAGAGAAAAAAACGTTAGTCTCAGGGCGGATAATGCCTGCCTGCTAATAATATGAACAGTCTAGAGAAAAACAGTTCTAGGGAACTGTCAGGGATAAACTGCAATGATCATAAAACTTATTACAAGCCGGAAATTATACTTAACGGGAGAATGTGATAAAACATGAAATAAGCTGAGAAAATCTGACTTAAGCTACTGTGTGCCTCTGAAGATGAGTGGCTGTGTGTCTCAGTCGAAATATTGGAGGAGACTTAAACAAGGAATATTGGAATATTACTAGGTAGTAATTTGAAGTATGACATAGCCTATTTGAATTCCTTTTATTCATAAAATAATTCTCGTCTCCTCAAACTCATTTTAATTAGTCCGCAACTATACTAATATTAATGGTAGATTACAATTTAATAAGGAAGCAGCATTTTTTAGTGTTTGGATCCCCAAATATTTTTCATGGAATAAACATGTGATAGAGCTAAAATGATAATTTTATTTCGTAAATTCAACCAAATACTATGAACTTTTACTTTCAGAATGTTTATTATGAAATTTCTCATTCGCTGTTACTATAGAATTATATTTCGATGAAATTGTACTGTAGTGAGAAATATTTTCATTCTGTACAAAAAAAGTGTCAACGACAATGTCATCTGTGTCTTACAAAGCCTAGTGGACCTTTATTTCAAAATCTAAACATATTACATCTTCTATACAGGTACAAATTGTAACGGTAATAATGGTCAATATAGAAAATAAAATAGACAGCTCCACACTCACCGCAGAAGTTCCAAATACTAAGTTGTACTTTGGAGGAACACGGTCCTCACCTTCAGCTTACTTAACGTCTGAAAAAGGTTATAAAGCTAAAAAAATGTTGGAAGGTGAGAAGGATAAAATGATTGGAAGTAGATATACACTTCACGTCAACAAATATACTATGGCACATGAACCATTGATAACCATAAATAATACATATATTTAAGATTAATCAATAATAATAGTCAACCATAATATACAAAATTAAGTAAGGATTAATATAATGGCCAAAACATATTAAACATTACGATAATAATAATAATTAAAATTGATTACAGCGGCATACTAGTCGCAGATCATTGAAAAATCCCTTATTGACCATAGGGCGTATTTGTCGCAGATCATTAAAAAATCTCTTATTGACCATAGAGCATATTTGTCCCAGATCATTAAAAAATCCCTTATTGACCATAGGGCGTATTTGTCCCAGATCATTAAAAAATCCCTTATTGACCATAGCTGCATATTTCTCCCAGATCATTAAAAAATCCCTTATTGACCATAGCTGCATATTTGACCCAGATCATTAAAAAATCCCTTATTGATCATAGCTGCATATTTGTCCCAGATAATTAAAAATCCCTTATTGACCATAGGGGCATATTTGTCCCAGATCATTAAAAATCCCTTATTGATATAATATTATTATCTTCCGTGGATAAAGCTCTAGGAAGATCCGAAAGCTTGAAAGTGTGAGATATTTTCAGGAATCAGAACTTCAAGTAAGTAAAATAATTGTTGAAATTCCTGAGATTGTTAGCATATAGTCTGAAATTAGACTCTTTTATTCGAAAAAGTACTATGAGTACTTTGGGGGAGAATATTTCTTTTTGTTTCCTGTAAGTATTCTTGCTTCTAGATTATCTAATTCAAATGTTCAAAATTTACACGAAGGGGGATTTGGTTTCTCCAGAAAGAAAATCTCTCCAGGGCTCCTAACTGAATTTATCCCTGGTTCAAGTTCCTAATTGTAAGACAGAAACTTTTTGTGTTCTATTTAGTTCTACAGGTCACAAAAATCACGAGTTGTTCCGAGCAGAACCGGATCCGAGTCTTTCAAGTTATTAAGCATAAGAATTGTGCATAGATAAACCTAAGTTTTAGTGCAGGAAGAACGTGACCCCGGCTCACACACTCAGAAAACACGTGCGATAATCACTGGACAAAAAGAAACACTGGTGACAAGTCTGATTTACTGCAGGAAGATACTGATTTTTCTTTTCTTGTATACTTTTGCAAATTTTCCGAAAGTGATTCAGATTCCTTTCTACAATAAACTGTTGATGTCTATTATTATTATTATTATTATTATTATTATTATTATTATTATTATTATTATTATTATTATTATTATTATTATTATTATTATTATTATTATTATTATTATTATTATTATTATTATTATTATTATTATTATTATTATTATTATTATTATTATTATTATTATTATTATTATTATTATTATTATTATTATTATTATTATTATTATTATTATTATTATTATTATTATTATTATTATTATTATTATTATTATTATTATTATTATTATTATTATTATTATTATTATTATTATTATTAAGTATTCTGCCGTTTGGCAGGTCCTGGTACGAATGATTTTTTTTTTTTTTTTCAATTTTAGATTTGGGCCTGGAAATGTTTCCTCCATGTTTCTCGACCTTCAGCTTTCTCTTTTAATTTCTAATATTTCCTTCTATTTTTCAAATCATTGATCAATTGTGTTCTTCTTCTTCCTATTCTTCGCTTTCTTTCCATCTTTCCTTCTATAGGGGTATGAAGAAGACAATTTCTTTGCAAGATGTGTCCAATCCAATTGGCCTTCCGGTGAAGGATGGTGTCTAGAAGCATTCTCTTGCCTATCCGTTTTAAAACATGTTCATTTGTTACTTTCTCTGTCCATTTTGTCTTCTCCATCTTCTCCCAATACCACATTTCGAAGCTTTCTAAATATTTCTTCTCTAACTTCCGTAACGTCCAAGTCTCTGAACCATACAGTTCAATACTCCATATATAGCAGTTGACCAGCTTCTTCCTTAGTCCAATAGTTAAGCCTGCTAGTTAAGAGTGATCTTTTCTTGTTAAATGTTTCTTTGGCTATGGCTGAGTCTATTATAAGATCTTAAATCATGTGTGGTAATGAAAATGCTGTATGAGTTCATTATATGCTATTATAGAAATACGTATCATTGTTATTGTGATCTGAGTGCTGATTATAATAAAGTTGTTGATATGGAAATTATCTTGTAATAAAACATGTATGATATCTGATAAGAGGAGGGAACAAGATGGCGACGGACATCTTTACATCTGGAGTATCATGTTCTTTCAATTGTGCAATTGTGAATTCGTACATAATTTTAAATTTTGACAATAATAATAATTTTCACATATTTTTTTTAGTTTCTTTACAATTTTTATGTATTATTGCATCTTTTTTATATGTCCTGAGCCTTTAACCCCCAAGTAATTTTACAAATTGTATGAAAACAAATCTACTTAGAACAGGCGAATTCGTCCATGTTGGAACGCGCCATTTTATACAAATCTACGTTTTCAAAAACAATTAAAACAAATTTAGTGAAGCAGTCCACTGGGGACTTTGTTTATAAATCTTCCGAAAGGGAGATAACTAGAACTAGAACTAGATATCTGATAAACAGTTATAATTTTAAACCCTTCTACAATGAGTTGTGCGTAAGTACTGAAATCATAAGTAATTTATATTATTATTTCATTCTAACAAAAAATATTGTAAAGTTTTAGACTTCTGTATTAGATGTTGATTCATTACAATTGTCAAGTGATAGTATGACATAAAATTCCAAACGTAACAACTGTTAAAATATTAGGATATAGGAAATGCGTTATTTGATGTTCGAATATGTCTGTGTATACGCAAAAAGGTGCTAGCTAACAAACAACTATTTTAATGGGATAGATAAAAAAAAATATTTTTCTCTTGCCATTTTGAAAATGACAATGTGTGGGTTGGTAGAAATTTTTGTTATCGCACAGT
The DNA here is from genome assembly GCF_964235325.1 of Thermobia domestica. Lineage (NCBI taxonomy): Eukaryota > Metazoa > Arthropoda > Insecta > Zygentoma > Lepismatidae > Thermobia > Thermobia domestica. Next base: position 284,264,351 of record NC_137461.1, on the reverse strand, counting down.
TATAACTTTGTGTGTTATGCGGAAAGAAATCATGGAAGGCAGATGAATTAATAATGTGTTTGAAAGAAAGGAAAAGCAAAAAGTAAGGAATCTAAATTTGTGTTAATTTGTATTTTTGGGTGAAAAGATCCAACATATTTCAATAAAAAATTTTCTTGTATGCCTTATATCTGGATAGCTACATATAGTGTAGCCAAACTCAAACTATGTGCTTAACTAAGTATGATGTGCTTATTCCGTAGAAAATACGAAAACTCGAATTAGGGGCCGTTCAAAACTTTTGTGGCCACTGATCCAAAACTAACTATTGGCTAAGATCGCAATCTTTGAATTCATTTCTTAAAATCGTTCCTAAAATTCTTGTTAAGGAGTGAACTATCAACTCAAGGACAAAGGAAGATGTTTAATTATCTTTCATTGTTTTAAAGTATGTTTTTCACTTGTTCTTGAGAACTGCTAGTAAATCGTTGATATCTGAAATACGAGACTTGAGCATTTTCAACCTACTGGCCGATAAAACGTGATAACTTAGAGTTATGCGACAAATGAGCAATCAGTTTTGATTTTATGCCATTTTAGCGATTTGGTTTACTTGTTTTATTAAAAGAATTGAATTGATTTCTTTTTTTTTTTTTAAAAAAAAAAAGGTTACTTTAATACAATAAATCTCAAATTTGTGTAAGGGAAGATGAACATAATGTACTTCGTGATTCGCTCATTAATTGATAAAATGACAATGCACGCAATTAAATCACTATATTATATGGATGTAGAATCTTATATAAGATACGGAATTGAGTAATATTATGGGATTTTCAAGTATCTTCAAAGTACAAAAGAAAATTATCAGAGCTATCACATGAAATGATCAAACAACAAGCCACTTATAACTTCATCCATCTTGATTCTGGAACTACTACTTAAATAAGTAGTACTTTTAAGGCGTAACAATTTCAATAACTTAATGTTATCTTCATCAGACGTTAACCGGAAGAGATATCTTCAGTAACATTAGATTCATTATTATTATTATTATTATGATATAATTTTAATTGTTACATTTTTAATTTTATATTTTAATAATGAAACAATCAGGTAGTTATAATTTTGATTCTAACAGTCAGTTAATTTTAAAGTTCCCTCTCAATTCAATTTTCTATCATATAATTTTATTTCTATTGCTTCTCTTATTAATTTCTCATATCCATGACTTTTATCCTTCAATTCGTTCTGTTATGTTTAATACAACTATAATATGATTTAGAATAATTATTTGTAATATTAATAAAAGATAATAACTAAAATATGTAAAGCTAAAAACAGACAGGAATATTAAAAGGTAACAACAGGTGACGTATAAAACTAAAAAGTAAAAGTGCGTAGCTTTGTTATATAAATACAAAGCTTAGAGCTAACATCTCTGATCTTGGCGGACTTCCTTTAAAACACACATCAACAATCACCACTACCATGGACTTTCCACCTGGAATAACGTAAGTTATCCTTAAAATATTCCTGGATGGATACTTTAGTTTAAACATGGCTAATTGTAATTAAAATGGTTTTCCCAATATTGAATAATTCATTTATACAATACAATCTATAAATTCAATACTCCACTATTACTACCCATTTGTATTAAGTTATTGTAAATTAGTTATAAATTAGTTAAATTTGTTTGAAAGCATTTTAAATTAAATTGCTTCAAAATCAATTAAATTGCTAAATTAAATTGTTACGGCTCCCATCAATAGTGTTATATTTATTATTTTAATAGTGTAATTGATTTTCTGCATAAGCTAATGGCACCAATCTTACCAATCTTACAATTTTACTAATGCCTTAAAATAGCTGTACGCAAAGTGTTAACTATGTTAATGTTTTACTGTAACGTAATAAATTTGTTAGCTAACGATCCATAATCCTTTCATTATAAATCCAAATATATTCTTAATATCCTAATATATATAAAAAACAGTATTCTTTATTTTTTAAATAGGAGACAGTTCTAACAATCTAACCCATAATTCATGTATTTCATTTGTCCAGTTCATTAATCTGCCACTTCTTTCTCTTTGAATCCTCTGCGCTTCTTTCCATTTCCTTATTATTGTTCTATTTTCTTTTTCTAGACTTTGTACCTCTTCTCAATCTGCATCATGTCCCGTTTCTTCAACATGTTTGTATATAGTGTTATTCTCTCTTTTAAGTCTCACATCGCCCCTATGTTGTTTACTCTTTGCTTAAGCTTTCCCCTTGTTTCTCCAATGCATAGTGTCCATAAAAATGCTATCATATTTTAAAGTGGTATTAATTAGCTTTGGATAACAGTATTTAAATGAAATTGGACACACTTGAAAGAAAACTCAAATATTTTTTACTATACCTCATAGACATTGAATGTAGACCCACGAGTGGCGATGAAGACATAAAGATATCCCCATACACGCCACATACGCTCCAACATATCTCATGAAACGGACTGGATGGCAGCACTGATACGAACTTGCAGTTCTTGCAGGTTGCAGATTTTGAGCCAATGGGGATACATAGACTCAATCCTTTACGTAATCTCATAGAAAGACACAATCCTTTACGTAATCTCATAGAAAGACACAATCCTTTAGGTAACCCCGTAACTTCAACAGCCACTTGTAGAAGACATTATCATCATTTCCGACACGTCCAATTCTATCTTCCTGAAAGCCGCTTATTCAGATGTTCCCGAACATGCAAATGCCAGTGAGGAGGTGTTCCATCTTGTTGCAAAATAAAGTCATTGCCTTCTTCTTCCAATTGTGGAAATAACCAATTAGTGAACATGTAAACAAGTGTGTGCTTACCAATTAGTGAGCACAAAGTAAACATGAGTGAATTTACTTTTTCTGTGTTTGTTTGATCCCATCCATTATTGACATTGTTGTCCACCATTGTTGCCCATTATTGATATGCCCAAAAACATTTGTTTCTTTTTCAAATGTGACCAATTTCATTTAAATACAATTATCAAAAACGACGTAATACCACTTTAAATATGATAGTATTTTTATGGACACACTGTATATCATATTACAATTCTTACACTTCACTTTATACACTGCTCCTTTATCTTTATTTATGTTTTACCTCCTATTTCTCATTATCTTAACCATTTTCAGAACTATCCGTCCTCCTTTTCTGTATGTATTCACACCTTCTTTTCTTAATAAGTTCTTCTCTGTCTGTCAGTGTCTCTGTCTTTTCTCCAATGCTCTCTAGCCCGTGCCAATTTCTCTCCTCATCCTTTTTCTCTTTTCTCCATCCTTTCCTTCTTTCCTCTTCTATTCTGTTTTTCTTTATCTTTTATTTTGTTGTACCCATTGTTCTATAGTAGATTATGAAACTTCTCTATGTCTTCTTTCTTTCTCTCTTCACTATCTATTTCTTCTATTCTCCTCTACATATTCCATATGAAGTTTCTTTTCGTACTATTATCCATATCACTTTTTTATGACAGTAGATCCCTGCCACTTCTTTGCTATACAATCTTGTAGTCAATCTTCTATCTTTTCTTTCTATTGTCATGTCTAGGTTATATTTCATATTGTTCTTTTCTATTTCTGTTTCAGGCTTATCCCTTTCTCTTCATCTTCCATGCTTCTTACGAACTTTTCTAGTTGTCTCCTTGTTCCTTTCCATACTCCTAATTAAACAGTCATCCATGTATCTACAATATATTATTTGGATGTTCCCATCTTCTGTTGCCATTGCCCAAGCCTTTATTTTTACCAGTTTGTTTCCTATTGAACACACACACACACACACACACACAAAAAAAAAAAGCTTTCACAATTTTCTTTCTTTCATTCTTTTATCTCTCACTTTTTACTTCTTCTTCTATGACTTTTACAACATATCCTCTCATAATACTACAAAACATTGCTTTAACATTCATACTAAACATAATTGTTTTCGGGGGCACGGTGGCTCAGTAGTAGAGCGTTCACCTCTGGTGCTTGGGGTTCCTGGTTCGATCCCAGCTCGCGCCATGTGGTCTTTATGGTGGACAAACATCGTGCTCGTGGATTTTCTCGGGGTTCTTCCGTTTCCTAACACTTTCTTCATTCCACCATTTCATTCATCTCTCATCACCACCGTCTCGTGGGACGTGAAACTTAAAAATTTCATTTAATTTTTCATAATTGTTTTCTTTCTCTTATTCCTTATTCGTTCTAACATGTTTCTTGTATTCTTCACTCTGTGGCTCCCTTGGTCCATCCGTATCTCTTCCTATAATCTCATGCTATAATAATTTAATGTTATGAAGATATCTCTTCCAGTTAGTGTCTGATGAAGATAACGTTAAGTTATTGAAACTGTTACTCCATATTTTAATTTTAACAAATAAGTATATACTCTAGTCAGAAAAGTATTAATTATTTATGCAAACCATTATTTGGAAATTTAGGAATTAGGTGTACTAACTCTACTATGGCTTTACATTCTAGACTGCTTAATGCATGTAAAAAAAAACATAAAAAATACAAAAATGTAAATGTAGATACGCATAATACAAGAGCTAAAGAATATATATATGTTTCTTCATGTAGACTGAAACCATATAAGAAAAGATTCTTCTGGGCTTTCAATAAATTATTCAGTCACTTACTATAAACCATTAAACTAGATAAATATGTCAATAAATACAGGGGCGGATCGAGGACTGACTTCTGGGGGGTTGTAATCAGCTCCTACTTAGAGGTACTTTTAATTGCTCCAAACTCTGAGGTGGGTTTTATTTATATATAAAATAAGAAAGTTTCCTCTTCGGGAGGGGGGCATCGACCCGATCTCCCCCCCTTCGGATCCGCCCCTGAATAAATATAAGTAATATATGTACTATTCATGTTAACGTTTTCTGATATGTTCTGTGTCCTTTTTCTCATTCACACTCCCATCTCGATCCATATTTGATTTGGCAATTGCTTTTACAACTAGTTTCAGCACTCCTATGGGAGGGAAGGGTAACATGTAAAGTAATCAAAAAGACCAATATTAGTATTGAATCAATAGTTTTCATAGGGTTGCTAACCCGATGCTATTAAAGTCAGAGTTCAATGTAAAAATAGTAAAAAAATGATCGATATTAGACTCGAATCCATAGTTTTCGTGGTCGTTGAGAAGAATAGTCACATTCATGGTACCGTTTAAATCCAAATTTAGCCCGCATCGGCATAAGAGTGAAACATAAAATGTCTTAAGATGACCAAGATTACTGTCGAATCGATCAGGGTAAGCCGACCCCAGCTAATTGAAAAAAAAAACACTTAGAAGACATGTTCTGTATCCAGATGCAATTTACACATGTATTTAGTACACCGAACGCAATAAATACACCACAATATACGATATTATCTATCTTTTTCAGGTGAGGAGTCCCAACAGTCTAAAGATTTGCGCAGTTTATCAGCGTTGGTGCCTTCTAAAACTGATAATACTACTTCTGTTCCTCCCCCTACTTCACCACGTACTCATGGATATCATATTATTAATCAAACGTGTGCTATTCCGACTATTACGTTAAAGCAGGCGGCGCTTAACAACATCGAGACATCTGCTGAAGCCTTGTTAGCTCTTAAAAATAGGAATACTACTCGCCGGCAGCGTAGCAGCGTACTGGTAAGTTATTTCTTTTACATGCATCCTTTCTGTTTTATTTACAATTGTTTTGTTTTCTTCTCGTTTTGCTATGTCAAAAATGTCACTTAAAAATAAATCAGAATGTGAAATCATATTTGACTTCAATATGGTAAATAGAAAAAAAAAATCAGAATGCGAGATCATATTTGACCTTCAATATAGTTAATAGAAAAAAAAAATCAGAATGTGAGATCATATTTGACCTTCAATATGGTTAATAGAAAAAAATCAGAATGTGAGATCATATTTGACCTTCAATATGGTTAATAGGGGGAAAAAATCAGAATGTGAGATCATATTTGACCTTCAATATGGTTAATAGGGGAAAAAATCAGAATGTGAGATCATATTTGAGCTTCAATATGGTTAATAGGAAAAAAATCAGAACGTGAGTTCATATTTGACCTTCAATATGGTTAATAGAAAAAAATCAGAATGTGAGTTCATATTTGACTTTTAATATGGTTAATAGAAAAAAATCAGAATGTGAGATAATATTTGGCCTTCAATATGGTTAATAGAACCCAAGGTGTTACGGACATGTAGTGAAAATAAACTTACAATTACAATTTAAATAATATATGGTTAATGATCTGGTGTTTTGTGTGACAGCTCTCCACTTGCCACACACTTGAGATGCTGTCACCTGCCGTTATTTGTTTTCCGTTACATATATTTGACAGTTGCTAATATTAACAAGTTTTCAGGATTGCTCTGCAAAGTTTCCGGAACGGCACATATAACTTGATTTTTCAGAAACAATAAAGGGTTATAAATTGAAATTTTAAAATAATAATAGTGTACCTACAGAAATTGCATATACTGTTTTTTTTTAATCGGGCTAATATAATTATAAAATGAAAACTGTTAGCACCAGAGATAGAGACAGTCTAGTGCAAGACTGGTTGTTCTCATTATACATACAAGGAACATTTTTAAAATACTTTTCGTTGTTTTTGTTACTTTCCTAGGTATTGATATAATATTCAAAATATGTAAGTCATTTAACTATTCTATCAGATCTTTTTCCACATTTTGAAACTAAACACAACATACTGAGCAAGGTTATGTGATAGAATTATATAAAAACGTAAACACGTAACAGTTTCAACACATTAACTGTGTCTTTATCAGAATGGAAGTCTATGAAGTCTGATAAAGACATTGAAACTGTTACGTGTTTGTGCTTTTATATATTTTTTATCACATAACCTTCCTCATTGAGTTGTTGTGTTTAGTATGTAAGTCGTTCTATACGGTCTTAACCTAATTTTCATACACTACACATTTAAAACCCACAAAAAAGTGTAACATTTTCTATTGTCTAGCGATCGTTGTTATCGAATTATAATAGATTTCTTTGATCTGCAAAAGGTTTCAATTTCTTGTTCTACCTTAATTTTTTAAGTTACATGTAAGTCTTCCATTGTTTGTCATGCCGATACTTTGTTAATGTGGTACATTTACTCCATCTATTATCAGACCTTCTATTTAATCTAGCTATAGTAAAGAATCAATATACATATTACACCCAAATTTTACACAGAAATATTAGTGCGTCTTGAAGTTTTTGCTTTTACTAAACATTAATCACAATTGAGAAGATACGAAGGCTCTTCGGTGGTGTTAAAGTTCAATGGTTCGAACCCAGATCATGTGAGTTTGTGATGGACAACATCGTGTCCGTGAATTTCCTCCAGCTTCTTTCGTTTACTCCCCCATTCTCATTCCACCAATCTCATATTCATTCATTTCCATTAACCATCCACCTCCTTTAACCTAAAAGACAAATCAATAGAACGCTAAATTAGTGATTTTTCCAAGTAGAGGTCATTAACTCAGTCCGAAGCTATTTTCTGGGTAGTTGCAGTAAGTCTTGTTTATTTCATTACGTGTGCCTGTGCATTTTTGTTTCTATTTAAGTGTCTTTAGATTCTGTTATAACTTCGGATGACAATTGGCTATTCTTCTTTATCTAGGTGTAAAGTGATGAAATCATGCTTTCTACTGATATTGGAGTATATATATCATTATCGTTACAGAGAACAGTTGAGTGAAATCGCAGGACCGCTCGTACGAATTACTACTCGTTTCTCCTGAACATTTATCTGAATCCCTTGCTGATATTTCAATGAATAACAGTTATAACTTTAATACAATGCTACTTAAACAGGATAAAGTAATTATATTCCAATGGTTAAAACTGAAATAATTGTTGATAACATTGAAATAGTACTTTGACAAAAGAGATCTTAAGATCCATTTGCTTGAGTACGCTTTTATAATTATGTATAAGGATGATTACCCAATGAAAAGAAAAAGAAAAAGAAATAATCTAGATTACGTCGAAATTGCAATGAGTCCTTTACCTGAAGTTATTAGGAAGGTAAACACATTAACAAAAGAATAAGGTTAACATTTGATATTCAAGGAAAATGTCTCCACATAGACGCATCTAGTTTATCAATTATGTATGGTTTGCCTAAATTGCACAAACTCAATATACCAATTAGACCACCACATCCCCTTGCAAAACTGTAATTTGGTTAATTAATTTTATTGCTACTAACACTACAAATTTCACATTTATGATCAATATTAGCTATGAACTAAAAAGAGACATTTGTCCTTTAGTAAATGCTAATAATTAAAATTAGCATCAATAGATGTTGTGGATATGTTTGATTTTATTTCAGTGAGCACATGCATTCAACATGGGATCAGTAAAAATAAATATAATTGTTTGAACATTCATAAAATTATAAAAATCTTAGAGCTATGTTTACAGACTAATTATTTCCAGTTCGAAAATAAATTTTACAAACAAGTAGAGGGCTTAGCGATAATTAGTTCTCTCTCGCTCTCTCTCTCTGTCCATTTATCACAAATATTATTACTTGTCATTACGAAACTAAAATACTAAATAGGGAATCATTTAAACACGTTAAATGTTATAGATTTACAGACGACACGTTTATCTACAGTGAAGAAAAATACTTAGATATCGTACTTGAGGAATTAAACAAGGTTCATTCTTATTAGATTTACTGTCAATAATAACCACATTAATTCCTTAGTTATCACAATTAACAGAATGGGAAATAAATTTCATAAAAATACCTACAAGAAACAATACTTCACGCGTTTAAAGTGAAGGTTAATATTTGGATCAACTTTATTCCTTAGAATGTAAGGAATTAATCCTTACATCCTTAGAGCGTAAGGATGTTAATTTCTCAAGAAGAAGAAATAGAGAAACAATTAGAGTGCGTTTATAATCTAGACTTCCTAAATGGATATTGAAAATCAACGTTGGATAAATGGAAATTACAAGATTTAAAAATTTATAAGAAAAACATTAAACACAGTAGATAACGCAAGTTCTGAAATATGAACATCTTTTCCATATAGCTGATATAATATAGACTTTAGAAAAGCACTGAAGGAATATAAATATTAGCAAGCTTTTGCAGGAATTTATCAAATAGCGTTTCAACTTCGGGATGGAGGAAAGAAATATAGCAACTAAAATTGAGGAACATACAAAAGATTCAGAAGACAATAATCCCGTGTTATCACCTTATCAAAATACTTATCTGTAATAAGCACATCATAAACGAGGTCCAAATACTTCATAAAACTACACTGCAAATGGAAAGATCTACCTACGAATCATACATTATACAAGTAAAAGTAAGGAGCCCTAATTAAATCAGGATAGTGGTGCATCTGCCAAGCAATCAGATTACATTATTAAGCTTAAAAATAAAAAAAATGAATATTTAATTTATTAATTCGGATTTTTACGCACTCTTGTATCAGTTTCCAAAACTACATAGGAATTACCCATATATATAGAGATTGATAACACTGAAACATAATGGTGAACAGATTAGAAGTTTAATAATAGTGTGCACTTGATTAAAAATTTACACAAAAATACTGCGAATTTTGGTATAGAGTAGAATTTTTTGTTATAAAGTAAAAATTAGGACATGTTAGTACTTTTTTCAGATGTTACGATTGTAGTCTACTTTAATAGAAGAAAGAAGGAATAGTAAATGCAAATCCACCTGGTGGCTCAGTGGTAGAGCGTTCGCCTCTGATGTGTGGGATCCCTGGTACGATCCCAGCTCGTGCCAAGTAAAATTTGTAGTGAACAAACACGGTTTGCGTGGGTTTTCTTGGTATCCTTCAATTTTCTACCATTATTGCTCTGATTTCTCATCATCATCGTCTCCTTTAGCCTAGCCAGCATAACTGTGGGACATAAAAATGAAAGATTTCATTTCATTGCGAATCCATTCGGTAACTTGGTAAGAAACTTCTAGATAAGTGTGTCCAGATTGAACCTGCCGAAATTATATTTATAAAAATGCTAATAATATGCATAAGCTAAGTTAAAATAAACTTTATTTAAATTATTTTATATTTCGGTAGAAAACTGTCAGTGTTTTAATTACAAACCTTTGGTTACAAATCTACGATGCTAATGGTTCATACTTCAACATGAAGTTCAAAGATTCGAAGTAGGTGACTGGGTTTTTTTTTTTTTTCCTTTATATACGAAAGAAAATAAAGAATTAAAAATATTAACTGAAACTTGGTATTTACCAATATATTCTCCCATGGGAAAACTAAATATTCTCCAGACGTACCGGAACGATAAGCTAGTTCCGTCTTCGCTGGTAAGGTAACAAGAATAAAAACGGATAAAATAAATATTCAGTGGGAACAGGAATATATACCACTAAATGAACGTAACGCAAAAAATGAATACTAAGAAGAACAAGCAGCACAGTGAAAGAAAGGAGTTGAGTTTGAAAGAAAAGTGGTGTCTATTCTAAGTCAGTGTTGCCAGAACCAAAGTATACATCAAGGGTAGGGAGCCAAATTTTATCATTGTTTCCAGAATCCAGATTTAAAACTGGTTTATATTTATGAATAATGAATAATTCTTTGATTTTTTTTTCTTTCTTCCTAAATCTGTTTTATATTATGTGTATGTTGCTTTAGATGAAGCGACAATTCCGACATACCCTCTTCTTGTGACTTTTTTTGATTATCTGATGTATTCTTTAACTCGGGTGTTAATATTATACTTGGTTTGACCTACATATGAAGAATCACATTCACACTGAGCCCAATAAATACCTGACTTATTTAGTGGATCAACAAAATAACTTTTAAAACCGGTGAAATGCTTTTCTACACTTTCTTTGTGGAAGGGGGGATACTGGAAGGAGATATATTATGCTTTGCAACAATACGCTGAAATTTTGTCGATAATTGTGGAAAATAAGGAATCACAAGAAGTTTTTTTTTTCTTTCTTAGGAATAGCTTTTCCTAGGAACTTGCACCGTTTATTAAATTATTTTTGTAAGGTACGCAACTTAAACCATTCTTCTATTGTACTTGATATAGAAACTGTATTTCATTATTGAGATTACTTGGACGATCACAAATTAGTAATGCCCTGCGGAGGAAGTTCTTCCAAATATTGGCTTTGTATAGGGGTGGATGGGGTGACTGTAATGTATGTAAGTAGTGCCTGCAATGGATTTTTGATATACTATTGTTATAAATTTATTGTGCTATCGGGTAACCAGTAAATCTAAGAAAGGAAGATAGTTATCAGATTCACGCTCGAGAGTGAACTTCAGTCTAGGATGCTGATTCGCATTCGGGAGGTCGTGGGTTCGAATCCCGCTGCCGACCATCTTGACAGGTTTTCCAGGGTTTCCCTCAGTCCTAGCAGGCAAATGCCGGGATGGTACCTACTAAACAGACCCTGGCCGATACCTTCCCAAATCCTTTCCATTGTTATTGTTGTTTTTGGATATCCAGTGTAAAATGGCCTCTGAGCTGTATATGGTGATGTTTAAATAAATAAATAAGTAAATAAATAAAATAAATAAATTATTATTACGGAATTATCTGATGTTCCGATACGTGTGGCGAATATTTACCTTTCCCACGGAAGGATATATTGGTAAGTAACCAATTTTTAGTTAATTTAAATCATCCTCTGATATGCCTAAATAACTATAATTAAGAATATTACTAATTATTTTCTTGCTTTCATACTTTCTATTGGAGCATGTTGATGTATCATTGAGTTCTATACTCCATCAATCTCAAATAGTGACTAGTTAAATTCGTAGGGGGAGGAGGAGGGGACTCTTAGGGATATATATATTAGTAGCTTAAGCGAAGCGGGATATTATCATATACCGCGTAACTGACAACTAAATTATCAAATAATAACAACCTACAATGCACCGTATGGCAAGATATAGTAAAATCATTGAGATGTTAATTATCAATATTCTAGTTTCTCTAGTCTCAGTATATCAAGGTTTCATGTATATCAATTGGTATATCAGTTTTTTGCATATCTATCTGTAACTTGTTTTTGAGAAATCCTTTTTTTAAACTATGGTCAGTGAAATAAGAAAATACTAATATGTATTCAAGAATGTTTCTTAAGAGCTTTCTTTAGGTCTCTATTGTGTTCTCTCTACATATGAATGATCTCTGGACTGATATTGATAATATCTACCTTATACTTTTGTATGCTAATAACTGTATAATTTCAAATCCACTCTCAATGGTAGAACTTTTATCTCTGGAGCGTGTGGATTCTCTCCCAGCTCGCGCCAAGTGGACTTTGTGATGGAAAAACAATGTGTATATAGTTTTCTCGGGGTTCTCCCGTTTTCTCCCCTTTCATTATTCTACCATTTCCTTCATTCTTATCATCACTATCTCCTTTAACGTACCCGACATAACTGTAATATGTAAAACTGAAAGATTTCATATGATTTCGGGTGATCAGTTGTTGCATGAGTAGATATATCTATCTACAGAGAACTTAACCATACTTTCCTTGAAGCTCTTGACTGACACATAAGATAGCAAATTCAGAGAACACTTTTGCATGTTTTGTTATCATATATAGGTAGTGCAGATTTTTCTGAACAAACTTTTCGATTGACTAATTAGTTTAGAAAATAATTGGAAACATAATATTGTATTGCATTTATTTCATCAACGCCGTTGAGTGGCATTGCTTTATTACATCATTAGGTAGAATTAAGATTTATCAAGTACATTCATTACATATCCACATGCAGAAAATAGAAATAATAAGATTTATTAAGTGCACTGATTATATATACAGATGCAGAAGATCACATCATATACTTCGTGATTAGATGCGTTTTACTATGCTATAAATATTAAAGATCCGAACGCTCTCAAAATATATTTTTCTGTATGTATTTTCTCAGTGGTTGAGTACTTCTCACCCATTTAGTTACCTTGGGACACTACTTCCAATTATTTGAACAAAATGACAAATTCCTTCTTTTATATTGTACATCATAGATGTCATTCATTTAGGAAGGGTCTTCTCACGTAAGAAATTCTTATTTATTAGACATTTGAACAACAATAACAGAAAAAAATTCTCAAGGCTTACAAAAAAAAAAAAAAAAAAAAAAAATGCAGGGCATGTTCATTATACAGTTCTCTGCCGAAATTAACTCTAATAAAACCCTCTCGTATATATATAATAATATATAATAATATAATATAATATAATATAATAATAATAATAATATATATATATATATATATATATATATATATATATATATATACAGGGTGACCGCGTGACTATGTTACAAAATTTAAGGGATGATTCCTGACACGGAAACAAGAAAAAAAGTTCAAATAAACTTTTCTCCAACGTACATAATTTCGGAGCTACAAGGTGCCGAAAGCGTTGGAAAATGACATTCAAAGCTCTATAGCTCGACTATGGTGAATGATAGAGCTAATGCGGCATGGTCACGTCAAAGACACCGAAGCTGCTGTATTCAAAAATGCTTAGGTCGAGATCGTGCAATTCGTGCACAAGGGATTCCCCAAAGGAGCGTAGGGATTCCCGGATAATCTCTCAAGAAAGATGGGTCGAAAAGGATACGGATGAATAGCTGTCCCTACTGCTAGCAATAATGCGTCTGTACTAAGTCGATATTTCGCACAAGCACAAAATGGCGAACAGTTTTATAAGTGCCATGTGTGGTTGCATAACGCGCACTAAATAAGAGTGGGAAATATGAAAGGAAAATGTGAATAAATTTGTGCAAATGATACATGATAGTACACTATCCTGTTTATTGTACGTATAGACGCGTTTAATAAAGGGAATAATCATGAAATGTACTAAAATGTTGTGCAAACATCACACTAAGATTGTTTTCTTCCATGTAGTTTCGTAATTAAAAGCAAGTAAAACTAAGGGGAAAAACTTGGGGATATGGGTGTTTTCTACCAGGCAGAAATCTTATATTATTTGATGATACGAGCCGAGGATACTTTTTACGCCATCCCATGTTAATTTGACCACTGCCAGAGAATAACAGTAAAATATCCGTTTTTTATCATTAGTCGTAATGTGCGTTAACGAACATTAAAAAAAAAAAAAAAAAGGAAAAACAATTTATCAGGACGTTTGTTTTAGTCGCTGCTTCCGATTTTTGCAGGACTGATTCCGAGATTTTGTCTAAAATACTTTACATGTCGTCATATTGTTATCGTTTAGAAGATATTTTAGAAGATATTTCGTAGCGTTTGCTTAGTGCAGTTTGTGCTTTGCTTGTTCGAATGTGAGATCAAATGGAGTATTCGATAGCAGAACTTGCGACATGACATTTGTATAGGTCAAGCAAATGGCAACAGTCGAGAAGTTAATAGGTTATATCGACTGAAATATAAACAAAGAAGACATCCAGCCCATACTATGTTTGCCAGACTTTTTCAACGCTTATGAAACACGAGGAATTTACAACCTCAGTACTACGACCAAGGAAGACGAAGAACCACAAGGATTCCAGACTTTGAAGAACAAGTGCTTGATCGTTTCGCCCAAGACCCAACAGTAAGTACCCGGAAAGTAGCACGTGAAAGCGGAGTAGCACACGATACTGTTTAGAAAGTAGTACACGAGCAACAGTTACACCATTATCACCCGCAGAGGGTTTAGGCCTTACGTCCAACTGACTTTCAACCTCGCGTTCGTTTTTGTGAGTGATTTCTCCAACGCTCTGTAATTGATCCGCAGTTTGCTTCCTGCGTGCTTTTCACCGACGAAGCTTGTTTTACGAAAGACGGGATATTTAATAGTCACAATAGTCATGTATGGGCAGACGAAAATCCTTATGCAATTGTGGAAAGGGGCCACCAATACCGATTCGCCATAAATATGTGGGCGGGTATTATCAGTGATCAGATAATAGGTCCATATTTACTACCACCACGATTAACTGCACCAGTGTATATGAAATTCCTGCGAGACATACTTCCATAGTTATTAGAGTATGTCCCTCTCGGTGTTCGTCAACGGATGTGGTTTCAACATGACGGTGTCCCAGCCCACTTTTCAGCTAGTGCTCGAGAGTATTTGAATCAAACGTTTCGTGACAGATGGATTGGAAGAGGCGGTACTGGTAATTGGCATGCACGTTCCCCAGATTTGTTCCACTTGATTTTTTCTTGTGGGGTCATGTCAAAACACTTGCCTATGAAACGCCTATAGACAACGCAGAAGAACTATTAGCACGAATACTCCTTGCCTGTGATACTATAAGAACACATCCTGAGTTGTTACAGCGGATGCGTCAGAACATACTGCGACGCTGTAACGCTTATGTTGAAGTAGAGGGACGCTATGTCCATCACCTATTGTAGGATAATTGGGAGATTTGTCTAGTTTACAGGTAATTGATGATGTTCTTGGCTGCATTCAATCCTGCTATAAAATGTTGATTGAAGACATTATTCCCATTCTTGTGACTTTTGTTTTTAGGAAACAACCTCTTTTGCATTATGGTTGTTTCGCTTAGGTTTGTTTATTTGTTTTCAATGACAACAATACATAGAAGAAAGACTTTAATCGTGTGATCCTTTTACAAGCGTTTAGTACGTTTCATGACTATTACCTTTTATTAACAGCGTCTGTTCAATGATAGGAAAGCGTAATATCATGTATTTATCATTTGTACCAAATTATTCACATTTCCCTTTCATGTTTTACCACTCTTATTTATGCAACCACACATGGCACGTATAAAACTGTTCGCCATTTTGTGCTTGTGCGAGATATCGACTTAGTACAGATGCATTATTGCTAGCAGTAGGGACAGCTATTCATTCGTATCCTTTTCGACCCATCTTTCTTGAGAGATTATCCGGGAATCCCTACGTTGCTTTGGGGAATCCCTTGTGCACGAAGTGCACGATCTCGACCTAAGCATTTTTGAATACAGCAGCTTCGGTGTCTTTGACGTGACCATGCCGCATTAGCTCTATCATTCACCATAGTCGAGCTATAGAGCTTTGAATGTCATTTTCCCACGCTTTCGGCACCTTATAGTTCCGAAATTATGTACGTTGGAGAAAAGTTTATTTGAACTTTTTTTCTTGTTTCCGTGTCAGGAATCATCCCTTAAATTTTGTAACATAGTCACGCGGTCACCCTGTATGTATACAGTATATATATATATATATATTTTTTTTTTTAAATTGTAAATTTTCTACTAACTATACTCGACCTTCCCCTCTCCAGAACAAAATTTGTGAAATACAGGGTGTCCGAGAAGTCCTTTCCTGATTACAGAAATTGATAACTCAGGCTAGAAATAAGATAGAAATATGAAACTGGTGTTGAATTGTTTACAAACTATAAAAGTTTTGGTCACATCAGTACACTTCCACATGAGCACCCTTGGTAGCACGTAGCACATCTAGGCGATATTCAATTTCCATCCACACATTAGCCAACATCACTGGAGGGATCGATGCAACGACTGGTTATTCGTTGCTGCAGGGTTTCAAGATCTGGTACACGTGTTCGGTAGACCTCATCCTTGACATAACCCCATTTTTGGAATCTGTAATTCACGTGAGGCCCTGCGCACCGATTTCTTAGGACTTCTCAGAAAAGACTGCCGCACAGCCTCCACCGTGTCTGCTGAGGTTCTTGGTCGACCAGACCTCGGAAGGTCAGCAACCAACCCTGTGTTCTTGAACTTCTCATACCAGGCTTTAATGCTCTTGACATCAGGTAGAGTCCTCCCAAATGTTGTCTGGAACTGTCTCTGCACCGTGGTTGGTGATCGTGTCTCATGGTACCACAGGACACACTGTGCCTTCTCCTGGTTGGTTGGCATGGCTTCTTGGGCTTCTTACTTACGTACTACAAACCTAAAACAAACAAAATTGAGACTTGGTAAAACAGAACAAACCTAACACAGACAAAAACTTTTATAGTTTGTAAACAATTCAATACCAGTTTCATATTTCTATCTTATTTCTAGCCTGAGTTATCAATTTCTGTAATCAGGGAAGGACTTCTCGGACACCCTGTACTGCATACACCAGCAACCAACTAATGAATACGTTTAATATAAAGTGTCTGATTACTACGTTGCAGATCTGTTTCATTGATAATTTATTCTATTAATTGTTTCAATTTATTCTTGTAATACATTGTAACCTTTGTTGAATTTCTTTTGCCTATATGGTGTTAAGGCTATATGGTGGTGAGAGTGATTAGGTGTATAAGGTTTGCAGATTTGATATGGCACTTGTTGCAGAATCTGAAGAGAAAATCAAAAAGATGTGAGAAAACTTGAAGAAGGGCTGTGAAGTGAAATGAAAATAAATGTTAGAAAGACAAAAGGTGTGGTATTGGAATGAAGGGTTCGTTGTCAAATATAGAAGTAGGAGAGGAGAAAATAGAACAGATGCCTATTTCCCCATACCTGGGTAGTATTATTACTGATGGTATGAAATGTGAACGTGAAATAAAAGCAATGTTAGCAATGGTAAAAGAAACCTTTAGGGGAAAGAAAAGACTATTTAGTGAGACCTTGAGTAAAGAGAAGAGAAAAAGATTTATAAAATGCTTCTTGTGGAATATTGTACTGTATGGGGCAGAAACATGGACATTACACAAAAAGGATGAAAAATGATCGGAAGCTTTCTAAATCTGGGTATGGAGAAAAAAATAGAAAGAATTAGCTGCGTCGAGCGGAAAACGAATAAGAGAGTATTAAAAATGGTGGGGAAGAAAAGAACAATTTTAGATATTATTAAGGGGAAAAGAAACTGGTTGGGACATTGGCTAAGAAGGAACTGTATCATGAGGGATGTGCTACAAAGTATGGTGGCAGGAAAGAGAGGGAGGGGGCGAAGGAGACTACAATTAATGTACGATAATAAAATAGAAATCGTACGTGAAGACGAAGAGGTTAGCGGAAGACCGCGGGGATGAAAGCTTCTCAGTTGCAGCAAATGACCTGCCAATTCTCGCAGAATGCCTATGATGATGATGACATGGTGTTAAAATGGTTTATGTTGTATACAGTCTTGTTATTAAATTAGAAGAGAATATTCTTCATAACTTGGTATATATTAATGATATAGTTGAAATAATTTCTGAATCCCTGTTGCTTCTTTCATCTACACTAGATTCTGTTTCCCATACAATTTTACAGCTATCTAGCTGCTTTCAGAAAAATCGAAATGTTCACCACAAACGCAGTTTATCACAAAAGTAAAGAGATTGAAGTACAAAGAGCTAAATTAGGTCCATGTGAGTATGTTGCACTTACACCCAATTCTTTTAATAGCCTGTAAAGTCTTCATCGAAGTGGGTGGATATGTACGTTAATATTATAGAACACTTACTAACAAACTAACTCTATGGCCTATGGAACCCGGACGTTCAATGCCGCGTTCACAAAAGCTCTCCATGAAATTCTGTCCTTAGCCAAGTGGATCCAGTTTCTACTTTGTATTCCTATTTTTGAGAGATTTATCTTAATATTGTCCTCCCATCTGCGCCTAGGTCTTCCTAATGGTCGTTTTCCGCTTGGTCTTTCAGTTAAGATTTTGAAAGCGTTTCTACTTTCTTCCATCCTGGCTACATGACCTGTCCACCTGAGCCTCCTAGACTTGATGACCTTAACAGTATTTGGTAAATGATATAAACCGTGCAGTTCCTAGTTATGAAGTTTCCGCCATTCCCCATTCCCGTTCCTCTTGGATCCGTATCTTAGTCTCAGAATCTTGTTCTCAAATACTTTCAGTCTACGTTCTTCCCTCAGGGTTAGCCTTCATGTTTCGCAACCGTAGAGAACAATAGGCATGATTATCGTTTTATATCTTTTAAGTTTCAAATTCTTCGACAGAATTTGTGACGACAAAACATTTTGGACTGAATAATAACATGAATTCCCTGCTTTCAGTCAACATTTAATTTCTTCGTGAATATAGTTTTGTTCTGTTAATATTGATCCTTAACATTTAAAAGTATTATTTGATAGCTTAACACATTCATTGAGGCGCCTAGGATCAAAATCTTCCATATCCATTTCGCTTAGTTTCGAGTAATCTCGCAAAACGTGTAATGAAGCTCCATATACACGCGTACGAAGTCCCATATTTGAAATAGTTTTTTAGTATGAAATATTAAGCTTTTAAATAAAATTCTGTTTCCACGGAATTCATTTAGATCAAACACATAACAAGCGATATATAATTCAATCTCGGTAAAAAAAAAAAAAAAAAAAAAAAAAAGGATTTGGCAGCTTTTGATACAAGGCGCCTCATTTGCAGTATTACAAATCCCGACGAACATAGAACACAATACCATTAAGTGAAAACGTTGGTCTTCTTTTTCGGATGGCTTCTTTGAATGTTTTACAAATTGTGGATGATCAAACGCAGTAGCGGCTCGATACCATAATCTGAGGTAGTTCTGCACAGTGTGTTTTTTGTATATTAAATTTCCCGTTTGCAGTAATTAATTATAAAATCTACACGAACCGCATATCTTTTAGCACTCTAATCGTTATACGTAAATGACAATTATAATTGAAATTAACCGCAACCAAAACACTATTGTTTTGCTTATTGGGTGTGAGTGGCGTATTTAGGATTTTGTTCCGGGAAGAGCTATGCACAGCATATGAATAAGCACTTAATTTTTCGTTTGGAATGCGTATAAGTTTAAATGAATTTCGGGGGATCTTGAGCCTTATAGCTCCTCTCTAAATACGCCACCGTTGCGTGTAACAAACTTTAAAAATACCATACCCATATCGTAAGAAACACTGTTTTCAGATACCATAACAATTTCGGATTCACGTAATGTCTACAGGTAGAAATTGTATTAATACTGCTGAATTATAAATATTTTATCGTTTGTAAATAGTCTATCCGACGTGTCTTCTGCTGTACAAAATGTCCTATTACTCTATCATTAAAGTTCGGCATGATGGATATGAAATCACGTTCGATTGATAAGGCAGCCAAAGCATTGATTCTTTCCTTACATATTGTGCTTCCCGAAAATGTTTTAACTGTTTTAAAATTAGAGAAGTAACGTTCTGCTTCAGCTATTGTCGTTGGGATAATTGAAGAATTTCCAAAAGGTTTACGGTTTCCTTAAAATTGTCACACAAATTGTGCTTGTTCAGAAAATTTGCACAAACTTGAACATGAACTTTCAAAACGCACAACAATTACACTGAACACCGTTATCAAAAACAAGAGAAGGGAGCTTCATGTACATCACGTCGTGTGTCTCCGGCTTCTTCGGAAGTATTCGTGAGTTCTGAGCTGCTGGGAGTGCAGCTCTAGTAAATCCTATCTAAGAGACAAGGAAAACGTAATACAGTGCGGCTGGTGAAGATTTTGGTTTCAATGCTAAAGCATAGGGCAATCCGTGCACAGCTCTTGCAATATTATTAAGCTTCAGAAGGTGTTTCCAGTAATACTACGATATGTAGCATATCCAGCAGTACAATTTCAGGACACCGTTATACCAAATATCATCATTACATGTTATTTACTTGATTAAATTAAACACAATTCAACTCAATTGAAAATACATTTGTGCACTAAAATAGCTGGTAGTTCTGCAGCTCTGCAGCACTTATAGGCAAGCCGCCCCTGATCAAACGCTATAATCATACTATATCTCTTGAACACTATTCAAATCAGTGCGATGAAGTAACACTAAGTCTGTCCCAAAAGCTGTTCATTATCTCTAGTAGTGAGGAGCATGATTTATTAAATATTTTTAGCCTACAATTAAGGAGTTTTTGTGATATCCTACTAACATACAGCAGTACGATAGTTTTCTTGGTCATAAAGCAAAATTTGTGTCTCATTTCCTGTCACCACCTTGAGTAGGAACATTCTTACTTTCTTCTCAAAAATTGCAACTTAAGGAACTAAATTGGCGTGTAATTACAAATATTCATATAAACTAATCTAGATGTACTTTTGTCATGTAGTAATTGCCCAAATTTTCAAGCCAACAAATTGTTTTGTGTGAAAAATGAAAGAATGGAGTATTACTTTGTGAATACTTATGAGAAGTTAGAAACAATAAAAGAAAAATCTATTGAATACATTACACTAGTCACCAATAGAAGATTAGCACTGGTTATGTAGTCTAAAAGTGAAAATTGTACAGTACATCTGCATAATGCAGGAAAGTTTCGAGTAAAATAAAGAAATGTTGACATGGTTCTGTGACAGTTCACGAAATTTTCAAAAGTACAACTTTTGTTACTGACATATCGAGATATTTCTGTATGTTATGAATGTCATGTGATGTGATGAGTTTGCAGTAGATGCTGTAAGAAAACACCACTGAGAAAGATGGCAGTTTCCATTGAAATTTTCGACATTTACCAAAGATAGACATATTCCAAGGCTCGTCCAACTGAATAACTTGTTCATATTGTTCAATCCACTTTGTACAGTTGTTTAAAATAGCCTGCATTTTTGATTATTGGTTCTATGTGATTATAACCATAATTAATTGAATCTTACAGCTTCTAGAAGATAAAAGTCATTCATCCATCTTCTAATTTTACTGATGTCGATAGTGACATTTCCATACATCGTTTGTAGTCTTCACTGTTTCTCTAGAGCCTGTCATCTTTCTTTATTGAGGAACTAAATTACTGCTTCCTCTATTTGTTTCAAATATTCATGTTGTAAATAACTATAAAGACTTTCGCTAAATCTTCATTAGATAGGATGGAAAGAAATATGAGGTATCCAAAAAAGTTTTTGCTGTTCGTGATCATCAGAAACAGATATACATACAGCGCATGGTACTCAGCGTGTGGTCTTGGAAATCCACGTTCAACTTTTTTGTATTTAGTGCATTTGAGTAAATGGCTATAAAGTGCCTAACTTCTACCAGTGTAATATTTAAAATAAAATTCCTGCAAATAGAGCGGCTGTCAGTTGCCCTCTTAGAATCAATCGTATGAATGCCCTTGTATGTTGGTCTCTCAGAACTAATAACAGTCTTCAATATAATATAAAGGCCACCTCAATTCAGCATGTGTAAGGTTTCAGAAGCAATACTAACTCTGATTTTTGAAAATTTACAATTGATGAGGAGCCCATAACGAAAACGTCTTCTTTAATTCTACTTTTTCATATATATAATTAAGTACACTAACTTGGATCAAATATTTAAGCTATCGCATAGGTACTTCATGGGTCCTTATTAATTATGGCTTCCATAGCAGCCGTGGCGTTGTTATCCATGTTTTCTTCACGGAGTTCATTTTCTAGAGACCATTCCGTTGAAATTTCTTCCATCATTCAAAAACTACGGTACCCGCGAAATGTGAAGGTAATCTTAACAGTTCCAGCTGACATAGAAATCGTAAAACCGAAGTGCTTCCTGTGACAACTTCATTCCCGCACCGAAAATGTCGTCATTTGGAAGACAAATGGCTGGCTGGTGCACAAATAATAGGATTGAAGCAGCAGCTCTTCTAGTGTTAAGTTTTATAGGACCCTTACCTGTAACAATAAAGAAAGAAAGAGAGAGACTTCATCTCATACATTTTACGTAGTTATGTAGTGACTTCCATACTTAAGACTCCGTAACAAAAAACTACGTTTTGTCGTGGAGTGAACTTCAACGCAGAAACTTCTGAATGTCTTACATCATCATATGTATCTTAAAAAGACGAAAGGACTCAGATTTGGAATGTCATATTTGAATTGGATTGAATTTTGTTGTACGTAATTACAGTATGCGGCAAAGCAAACAGTACTGAAATCATATCGTTGACATTTATTTCTTTATTTGTTGTACAACATAATGAAACATAACAAATGTTGTCAAATGGATGTCAACTAAATGTTACTCAACACATATTGTAAATTTAAAAGGAACCGCGCATGTACAGCATATGTTCACCATTTGATACATTCTTCCACCATTCGCCATTTTGTCGCACACATTCTTCATAGCGGTTCTGTAGATCCCTGATCATGTTGGTGAACACGGGTTTGCTGGAACGACAAAGCAAATGACAGAATCTTCTCTCTTATCTCCGGTATAGTGGTAGGGGGTTATCTGTTCGGAAAATTGCTTCCTCCCATATGTAGGCATCTGGAATAGTGAGGTCAGGAGAGTAAGAAGGATATGAAAAATCCGTTTCACAGGAAATGAAGCGAAGTCCAAACTTTCATGGGCAGAAGAAGTGGGTCACTTACAGTGTAAGCAGTAGCTTCGTCTTTCTACATACATGTTGATGTAACGACAGATTTTTGGTTCGGCAAAAATCGCGCAAATCATGCAACAATGGGTCAAAAAAAAAAAAAAAATCAATTATTGATTCATGTACTGATCAAGGTACACATGGCTTTCATCCCTGAATCATATTTTGCTGATGAAATCTTATCTTCATATGCCATATCTCCAGAGTAATACAGTAGACGTGCGCGTCATCTCCTGCAGTGAGATGCTGCCCACATCATCGGAAATAATGCTCGACAATAAACATCATCTTCTTAACTTTATCTTTGCGCCAACTACGCTAGGCCACACACGACTAAGTACGCATGTGCTATCCGCAGCTCATACTACATTGCACTATCCGTACGCGAATTTCAGTACTGTTTATTTTGCCGTATACTTTAATTACGCCACTATAATACTATTTTAGACCATGCGGTTTCAACGGGAGACCTCTGTCATCTTCAGTGATGGCGGAGGCATACTGTTGAAACTGTATGGCTTATTTAATCTTAATGGCGCTTAATTAGATAAGTACTTGATAAATTATGATACATACCTGAGAAAATGACGAAATATTATTGTCCTATCTGTTGAACCTTTTACAGCTCATGAATACTTTGATTTGACATGGAATTCTTATTGCATGTTTTCTAACTTCCTCTAATTTCAAACACCATACTCTCTCTCTGTCGCTCTTTCAACACATAAATCTTCCTTCTTCTATTGTACTATACGTATAGTTTGCCACTAAAATAGGATACTAGTCTATATGGCTCCTTTTCTCCTTAATTTCAAAATGAAGACTACTATTTGAATTCACGTATTTCTGTTCTTGGAAATAGTTTTCTTCAAGCTGTTGGAAACTGTATTGAAATCGACCCACTTCTTAAAGTTTTTGAGAAAATAAATTATGTAGGTGAGTATCCACTTTTAATAGTGACTTGTAAAAAAGATTTATACTACGAGAGAGAATACAGAAAGCGAAATACTAAGAACATTAAAGGAAGTTACAAATACACGAAAAATTTCATTGCTTAATGGAAGTATTTTTCTAGTATGAAAGCTTCCAAAGTAATGATGATAAAATATTTTGTTGTACTAGAATCGTATCGTTGGTAATAGCGTTTAGCCATCAAACAATAGAATAACCAATATATTGTTAATTGCTTGCATTCTTATTTGAATGTAAGCAATAATGAATGCAATAATGGAGTAGGAAACACAGTTAGATTTCTACTCATATAAGAGCTTATCCGGTTACAATGATATGAACAGACAAATGGCTGAAATTCACATGAGATATAGAACAGACCATGTAGATTCTACATTCCAAAAACAGATTGTCCCAAAATGGATGGAACGTAGTCAAAAATCACGAAACAAGAACATTAAAGTCAATGGAAAATAAATGAAAAAAAAAAAAAAAAAAAAAAAGAATTCGTCCACATATCTCAAAAATTATAATAGAGAGATTGCTAATTGAAAGCCTATTGCAAAGGCATAATGTGGAGTTTGGAAACGATGTATAGCACGTAAGATAAATATAGATGGAACATTGTCAAAAATCAATTTGTGTAAAATCAATAATAATGACAAAGTATATGCATCCTCTTTGAATTACCCAGGGGTGCCTCATTCGGAGGTTTGAGGCAAGTTTCCCATCCTTTGTGCCACTTAAGGGAAAGTACTGATACTTTATGTACAAATTATGCTTTATCGACAATATCAACAATAGGATGGATAAGTACAAATGACGTACTGATGAATATAGATGATTAATGGATCTTCAGTATCATCCTCCACTTGTTAAGATGAATCAAAATAATGAGCCATGAATTGTAATCGTGACTTGGTAAAAGGTTAATTGCGTTCATATCCTCGATACAATATTGCAGTTAAAACATGAGCACAGCAGTTAATGGTAGAAGATCCAGCAGGACATTGGCAGAAATCAGGGACGTACGCAGGAATTTGTTTCGGGAGGGATCTAAAGCGTTTCGGGGGAATCCAAATACAATTTGAGGCTAAATTATATGAAAATTTCTAAAATTGCCCTTAAAAGTAGACTACATTTACAAAAAAAAAAAAAAAAAAAAAAAAAGTCGGGATTTCGGGGGGATCCAGACCCCCAGGAGCCACTCCCTGCGTACGCCCCTGGCAGAAATGTTCGACTACTGTTTCATAGCCTTGGTTAGAAAGATCTGAATGTATATAAAAGAATCAATATTCATTGGATCTGGTTTAGAATCCCCAGACTTGATTTAGCACGCAACTTGACTTTTGTCATGATCACGTGACACAGTCTGGTCCTTATAGCAAACCAGATAGGTCCTTAGAATTGTTCTATTCGTTAATCACTGTAGGCCATATTCCATATATATTTGTAAAAAATGATACACTTCGATTGCTGCCGGTACCTCTGCACTGCTTTACCCGTGGATACATTTCTTTGTATTTCCTTGATATTTTTATTAGTTTTACTCCCGTGAACAAGGTTCTAGGGAACGGCCTAAAGCTTGAAAATGCAAGTAATTTTCAGGAATAAGAATTTTAAATGAGTTAAACGATTGTTAAAATTCCTGAGTGTGTTAGCGCATTGGCTGAGGTACAAAACTTGTCAGTGTTCAAAAGAAATGGTATTTAAAATAAATACAATACTTGCCTTTTAACAACTCATGAAAGATGCATAATTTGGAGAAAATTAAACAGTAAATAATTCTTTCAATTTGCATAGTAATAACAATAATAATATACATGAACTTTATCAGACACTATTTAATTGTAATATATCCTGACTAGCAGAATAACTTGGTTAGATATTCATCTACCGCATAGAACGTCTTATTTAATAGTAGTTTGCGCACGAAGCTGATGAAAGAGCTCTTTTTCTGATTATTCTTTGTATAGTCTAGTAGCAGTGGCATATTTAGGATTTTGTTTCGGGGGGTATGTGCAGGGGAAAATTGCTCACCTAAGTTTGAGAATTGAATATATTTTAATTTCTGCATAAATTGAAGTTTTAATGGTAAAAATTGCAGACTGGTGATTCTTCTGTGATATGATAGAAAAATTTAGCAGTGAATCTAAAGTTTATTCAAGGAACGTTCAGTACCTCATGTAAACAAATACACGTGGTGATTGTTTGATTTTATTGGTTAGAGAGCCTTAGAACACTCATGCGGCAGAAGAAAATAGTCCTTGCTTATAAGGCTCATTACCACAATTCCTTAGAATTAGACAACACTTTATCTAAGAACTAAATTGAATTAATGCAATAAAAGAGAATACGCATGCATTGAAAGTGGTTTTGACTCAACTTTAACGCGAATCACAGTTAACAATATGGCCACATGCGGGGAATAAGTAAAAATCGACAGGGTACAAGCACGTGCTTCTCGAAAGAAGCGCTGACCGATAGCCAATCATCCGATGACTGGCGGAGTAATACAATTCTGCAATGTTTACATCAGGATCAGAAGGTTCGTTGAATGAACTCTAGCCTTTTATTCTGTTCATAGAAGAAAAAGGAAGCATCCTCTTGGCTTACCTAATTTCCTCTGCTACTTATTCCTTCCTCTTGATTTTCTTTAATTCAAACATTTACCTTTCTTGATAACTAAATGATGTATTACATTATACACGTTTAATTATCTTTGTAAATTGCCGCTAAATTTTGTCCAAAACCGTGGCAACGTTTTCTGCGTCATTTTTGTGGCGCTCAACAGAAGAAGAAGTACCAGTAAAGAAGCAATCTATTTGTGGCAAATTTTATCTGTAAGTATTTTCTACTACTATTGCTATTTTATCTATCTAGTTATATATATATATATATATATATATATATATATATGTTACCGTCAGAACCCGAAATTAGATAAAACTAGAATTTCCTAGTTAAAACTAGTTTTCTCAAAGCCGCTTCGAAAGAAGTAGTATTAACTAGTCAATACTAGAATTTACGTTGTTAGTTAGGTAGTTGTAGTTTTTACTATTTTTCCTTCTAGTTAAAACGTGTTATTACTAGTCAAAACTAGTATTAACTGAAATGTGTTACCGTCAAAACCCGAAATCTGTTGAAACCAGAATACCCTAGTTAAAACTAGTTTTGTCAGCCTTTCGTATTAACTCAGTATTTACTAGTGAATTGTAAAATTGACAACGCTTATTAAGAATGCGCAGTTTACTATTTATTTTCATTAAAATACAATATTACTAGTGAAACCTGAAGAAATATATTTATTAAGACACTTAGAAATAACTTTTCTTTTGCACAAACATCATAAATGTATCTATATATTTCTAAAAAGTATTATGGCACTCACAATATCATAGAAATCCTTTGTTTTTGCAGTACCTTGCGAAATATAAGCCCTCTCGCATGCATAACATGTGAATCCTTGTCGTTCAAATACAATTCTATAGAAACATTTATTAAGAAATACACAGAAAAGACTTCCGTTTTGCAGAAATATCTGAAATGCTTTTGTATGTTAGCACAAGGTAAAATACACACTACTATTGCACTACTACTTATTCAATTCGGTGGTGCCAAAGCCAATCTACTGACGTAATATTGTATATTTATTATGAAATACAAAGAAAAACGTTTTTATTGCTAAAACATCTGAAATGTTTCTATTTGTTACCACAAGGTAAACTATCATGGCATTTTGAGTTGCAGAGAAAACCTTTCTTCTTGCACAAGCATCTTTTCGAAATACATGCTTTCTTGCACACACAACGTGTGAACCCTTGTGGGGTTAATGCTGCTTTCCTGGCTGCAGTTCTCAACGAAATTTCAGTATCTGGTACTTCGACTGGTGTCAGGAACTGCTCATGGCAAATGTCGAATTCAGACCTACAACAGACACATTTTGTTTAATCACGTGGTGTGGGAATCCTGAATCACTTATATAAAAAATAATAATGACTTTTCAAAACAAAATAATAATGTATTTTAACGCACAATTTCCACACTCGTCATAATTAGTATTTCAGAGAAACACCGGTAGTTAATCTGCGTATTTCCTACAAAAACGCCTATGCACTAAAGCACATTTCACGAGTACCGGTTTCACAAGCTAAACAACAGTCTTTTACCGGGATCAAGTTCGTGACATGTTATCAATCTACTGGTGAGTACACAGCAGACAACAACAGATGGATTACACATTATTAAATCGGTTCCGGAAAAACATAATGGACATTATAACAGAAAATTATTTTGACATAAAATGATGTGAAGAATCCATCATTATTTCGGTTAATAATAATAATATTACAGATACGTATAAAACACTAACATCTATGGTTAAGGGTGTTGACCAAGCTCCTCCCCATTAATTTTTCCGTTTTTTGAAGATTGTGAGAAGTTGTAGGTCACTATCACCATTTTGGAAAGCAAGCAAGACAGAATTTAAGTAATTCTATGATCTAAAAGGATCAGCGCTGTAAACAATTTACTTTCTGTATAGAAATTTGAATAGCTGTGAATAATGATGTCACACGCTGACTACTCAAAAATCTAAAAAAAAAAAAAAAAAAAAAAAAAAAAAAAAAGTTGTTTACAGGAATAATCCTTTCAGATCACAGACTTATTAAATTCTATCTTGCTTGCTATCCAAAATTGTGATAGTGACCTACAACTTCCCACAGTCTTAAGAAAAAGAAAGAAAGAAAGAAAAGAAAGTGGTGGGGAGCTTAGTCAACAGCGTTAACATATACAATATAGCTCTTAATTACTGAGCGGCCATAGATCAGTTGGTAAAGTGCTGGCTTCGCATTCGGAAGGTCGCAAGTTCGCGTCCAGCGGCCTACCATCCTGACTGAGGATTTCCGGCTTTTATCTCTCTCATACCAATCAAAGAATGTGATAGTACCTATAAAACTATACCTTAACCAACTTCCTTCCCATATGCTATCTCGTACCCCATCCCAGCGTGTACCAGAGATGCTTAAAGGCCTTAAGTGAAAATGCTTAAGGCCTTCTGCGGGCGTGGTCGCGGGTTCTAAATTCCGCTGGGAGCCCTTCGCCTTGGATACAAACCTGAGCAATGGTTCGGATCCCACTTTAACCTGTAGGTCCCGTCGTTAGAAGCTCCTTAGCTTGTTTAGGACGTTAATACAAATTCTATCAATAAGGAGCACATAAAAGACAGAAAACTTACCTGCAATACAATTTATCCAGCTTTCCATCCTTGGTTCCAATCTTCTGCAGATCTTCATTTTTTTCTAGAACAACTCCAATGACATTCCGAAAATCCGCCTTTGCTCTGTCCACATCCGGGATTGGTATTATGACATTATCTCCCACTTCAACAGGTGGATGGGTGGCATCAGAGATACGTTTCATTTTCTTGGCCTGCTTTGACAAATTTTCACGTGCTTCTTTCCTGGATGATGTGATATCAACCGCACTAGGACCAGCCTCATTTTCTCCTTCATCAAATGTTTCATGTTCACTAAGGCGCTCATTCATGTCCTCAATAATACTCATGAAGTAGTCCTCATCGTTTATGTTTTGTAGAACATCTGATGACAGTGCTGAAGTCGTAAGTCCTACTCTTGGCTCAATGCCGAACATCGCACGGTATGGAGACTGTTTTATTCCGGAATGATAAGCTCGATTTTTCATAAACTGAACAAAGCGGAAACCATTTGACCAGTTTGTTGTTTTATTATCATGCATCAACGAGGCAAGCATATTTTCTATATCTTGATTTGCCCGTTCTACTGACCCTTGGCTTTGGCTGTGCCTGGACTTTCCGTTGACTAACTTTAACTCAGGCCAGAGTGTCGTTAGTTCCTTGATGACAGAATTAACAAACTCTCTGCCATTATCAGAATGTAAAATGCAGGGGGCACCAAATGTCAAAAATTTGTCTGTCAGTTGGTAGGCTACTTTTTCAGCTCTTTTGGTTTGCAGCGCTCGCAGTAAGACAAACTTCGTCAGATGATCCTGGTATACCATGATAAACTTGAACTTACGACCAGGGTGTGCTTGCATGTCTATCAGGTCCACTTGACATCGGCTATTCATTTCTGTGCCCTTCTTTTTCATACTTTTCTTCCGTTGACATGTTTCACACATTGACAGAAAAATATTTATCATTTGAGTCGTAACATTGGCATATTTTCTAGAAGTTTCAGCTTTCATTCTATCTCGACCTCCGTGTCCCACAGCAACATGTGATGCTTCAATAACATCAAAGATCTCCTCGGCAGGTAAGTAGTACTTCACAGGCTCACTAGTCGACACCAGTTTTTTTTGTTTCACCAATTTCCAAAACATTAAACCGTTTCAAACGTCTGTACTGTAAAGGTGTTTTCTTTGCAGCAGATTTTGCCTCTTCAACTTCAGTTAAAAGTTTACTGTAAACGTCCTTGGTCATTGCATTATAGTGACTGTCTTTTTCATTTTCCAAACGAATAATTTCTTTGAAGAATCTTTCCTTCAAAATTGTTTCTTTATCGGACTGACTCATTACAACGAATAATCACCTCACACTTCCCGAAACACTAACACACACGTAGCCACGACAAGAAAGACGCACCTGCACACTTTACAAAGGCTCCGAACAGACTGAGAGAAAACAAAACAATACTTTCCCAGTAGGAGCAAGTCCGAACTTGCAGAAACACTGTTAACTGATCCATTTTGGTCAGAACTAGTTTTAACTAGTAAAAACTGTATATGATTCACATTATATAGTCTTTTTCGTTAATTCCAGAATTACCTAACTAACATAGTAAATTCTAGTATTGACTAGTTAATACTAGTTCTTTCGAAACGGCTTTGAGAAAACTAGTTTTAGCTAGGAAATTCTAGTTTTACCTAATTTCGGGTTCTGACGGTAACATATTATATATATATATATATATATATATATATATATATATATATATATATATATGAATGCCACTCATTCTAGCTTTGGAACTTCTTGTATAAAATAACAGACAAATTCTGACCAAAGCATATATTAACTAATAAATAATAGCGTTACAGTTTCGGCAAATTAACTTTGCCTTCATCAGACACATTATCAGATAATGTGTCTGATGAAGGCAAAGTTAATTTGCCGAAACTGTAACGCTATTATTTATTAGTTAATATATGCTTTGGTCAGAATTTGTCTGTTATTATATATATATATATATATATATATATATATATATATATATATATATATATATATATATATATATATATATATATATATATATATTCATAAACTGAACATAAAAGGTATTACAGAAATTTGTCACTATTTTGGGTATAGATTCCTCACATCTAAATAAGAAAAAGTTCATATGGACCTGTGGTCAAAGTGCATACTTTTGTAGTTATAGGGTGCCAAAAACATGAGAAAATGAACTTTCAAGGTCCTAGTTCCACTAGTATAGGACCGATCGTAGTCAGGTCAAGACATCACTGAGGAAGTAGTGTGTGAACTATCTAGATATCCATCTTTCAGAATCTCCGGTACTTGCACAATTATTTTTAGAGTGGCTGTTCAGGAGTACTTGATTACTCTCTACCTACCTCTCTAAAAATTGGTGTGCAAGTACTGGAGCATTCTTACGCAAAATAAGGAGTAATTTATTTCTAAATTTCAAAGATATTTGAATGCCCTTTCAAGCCTTCCAGTTATTGTTTATAACACAGTATATTGTCCTGTTAACTTAATCCAAAAAATATCACATACGAAAAAAAAAAAACTATAAACGGTTAAAACTTTGGCCGAAAACGTAAAAAAAAAAAAAAAATAGAAAAACAAATAGAAATGCTCTGATATTCAAACATAGGAGAAAGTAATAAGACTAACGCTAAATAACTATAAACTACTACAATAGAAAATGTGCTGGAACTTTGGATTGATAGACAAGTCCTAGTTACAGCATCAGAACTATTGGCATACGCAACGACCACTGGAGACCTAAGTTGAACAAAATAGCTTAACTCTCGCCTTCGGTGCGACGGTCCAGGGATGGATTCCCAGTACGCAGCAGTAAAAAATCTGGTTCAAAACATTAATAGATGAGCGATTTATTGTTACTCAAACTAAAACACACACACAAACCGGAAACTCGGTTTCAAATATGTCATTTCTCTTCTCAACCAAATCAGTTTTTGTGTGTTGTCATTATTACACCCTCTCAAAAAATCCATCTAAGTTTTTTTTCTGATCAGCATCTATCCACAGAAATTTTGTGTAATTAAATTACATAAAAATATACTGAAATGCAAAATACAAAATTTTTAAAAGTTTTCCTCCCAATTACCCCCAGCGCCCAATTTCCCCTTCTACCCTACTTGTATAGACTATCATCTACTTATACATACTTTTAACCAATAATTATAACATGTTTTGTTTATGTGAGTATTAGTGTATTTTCAGAAACAGATGCAATGTGATCAACATTTTTAGTGATCTTCGTACATACAGTTACTCTGAGTTTGATCAATATATATAATAAATTTACAAGTGAAGGGACTATAATAACAGCTAATAAGTTACATAATTGTGTGGTCTTCTACAACATAATGTGAACTCAAAAGTTTTAAGTGAATGTGTGCTGTCATGACAAGTGTTCGTTTGTTAATTTGATCTTGAAAACATAAAAAACGGGAGATGATTACGACAAGAAATAAAATGTTAAAAAACGATGAGTGGAAGAAACTTGTTTTCCTGCTCTGGTCACTTTCGCTAACGAATTGGAATAATATTATTGTGGTGTGCTTCTGGAAACGAAGATGTGTCAAGACATTTGGAAAAACAGAAGTATTCTGGATATTCTTCCACGAAATACTTCAACTCACCTACAACAAACAGGTAAGTGTGATGAATTCATTAATTTTTTCCAGTTGTTTCTTATATTTGTGCTTGTCTAGTTCTCGACAGAAATTCAATTCAAAAGATATTGTTGGCGAAAACATTATATCAAATTTAGGATTTATACATATGAAACATCTTAGCCCAAACAATTTAGTAATCTTCCTAATACTATGAATTAATACTTCGTAGACACTCATTTTGAATTTTATTATTATACCGAACAATTTACTTTACAAGACCATATTCGGGCCTTAGTTTTGGTTATCATAATCATAATCATAATTTATTGCATCCGTTCATCGTCATACAACGAAATTGGACATGTCATTTATATATATATATATATATATATATATATATATATATATATATATATATATATATATATATATACCAGTATACATAAACATACATACTATTATTACATATAGATTCTTATGGTTTCAGTAATTTATTTACTATACATTTAATTTCACGTATACGAATTATTTTCTACATATTCTTCAACCGAGTAAAAGCAATGTTCTATCAAGTACCTTTTCAGTTTGGATCTAAAGCTATTGACAGAGACCTGATTTTTTATACCTGATGGAAGTAGATTGTATAATAGAGTACCTTTGTGCGTAACTGATTTATTGTATATATTTGTCCTATGTGCATGCAAGTGAATGTCGTCTTTACTTCTTGTGTTATAACTGTGAATGTCTTTGTTAACAATAAATTCACTACTATGTTTTTTGAAATACATTAATATTTCGAACAAATACATTGAGGGAAGAGTCATTATTCCAAGTTCCTTAAAAATATTTCTGCAAGAAGAGTTCCATTTTACTCCTGCAAGTATTCTTACTACTTTCTTCTGTAACCTAAAGATAGCAATACTTTTAGGTGCATTTCCCCAGAACATCAAGCCATATTTTATTGTAGAATGAAAATTTGAGTAATATATACACTTAGCTGTTTTTACATCAATCTTATCTCTTACACATCTAATTGCATAGCATAGTTTGCTTAGCTTACTTCTTACATGTTCTATATGTGGTTCCCAGTTGAAATTATTAGATATTTTAACTCCGAGAAAGGTAGCAGTTTCTACATATTTAACTGTTTTATTATTTATTTTTATTATTGCATTTGCTTGATTACTTTTACCTTTGTTAAAATTTAAGGCACATGTTTTATTTACATTAATGATTAGGTCATTTTTATTCATCCAACTTGAAAGTTGGTTCATTGCCGTTTGGCAGTTTGAAGCTAATTCGCATTCATCTTTCCCACTAACTATTATGTTTGTATCATCTGCATATAAAGTCACACATGAACTATTAATACTTTCAGAAAGATCATTTATATAAAGAAGAAAGAGAAGTGGTCCTAGAATTGATCCTTGTGGTACTCCACGATTAATAATTTCTTCACTTGACACACATTTTTGAATTTTATTTTTAACTATTCCTGTGATTTCAGTTACTTGTTTCCGATCTTTGAGGTATGATTCAAACCATTTATTTGCTAAGCCTCTAATACCATAGCAACTAAGTTTTTCTAGCAATATATGATGATTTACTAAATCGAAGGCTTTTGTTAGATCTAAAAATATTCCTATAGATAATTTTTTCTCATCCAGTAACTTTCTGCAGTTTTCTAGAAAAAGAAAAATTGCTGTCTCTAGCAAGCAACTAGCATTATTATTAGGATTTTATGTATAGTACATTCCGTTTTATATGTCTGTGCTTGGACCTTGGTTTTGTTCCTAGTAAGTAACTAGTTTTACATCAGAATTTTATGCATAGTGCATTCCGCTTTATACGTCTTTGTTCATAGATCTTTGTTTGTGTTCATAGATGCCGGATCATAGATTTTGGTCCTAGTAAGCAACTAGTCTTATCATCAAAATTTTATGCATAGTGCATTGCGTTATATAGGTCTGTGTTAGGAGAACCATGGAATTTCATTCTAGTAAGCAACTAGTCTTATTACCAGGATTTTATGTATAGTACATTGCGCTTTATATGACTGTGTTCGAACCATGCATTTTGGTCCTAATAAGCAACTAATCTAACCATCAGAATTTTGTGTATAGTGCATTCCGCTTAGTCTAGGTTCATAGATTGTGTCTATGTTCATAGATATCGGATCATAGACTTTAGTCCTAGTAAGCAACTAGTCTTATCATTAAAATCTTATGCATAATGCATTCTGTTTTATATGTCTGTGTTCGGACCATGGATTTTGGTCTTATAAAGAAAAAGCGGTGGCATTCCTCTTCAATACTTGACAATTCTTGTCATTGAGGCATCTCCTGTGTTCACTATGAGTATTAGTCTTTACCGATGTTTTATTTTGAGTTCTATAGGCCATTATCACCTTATACACGGTTTCTCACAATTTGCCCTCCATGAAAGTTTGAGATATATTCCATTTTGTATCACTAAACGCTTTCTGAAGCACTACAGACGATAACCTAACACCTTACTTAGTAACGGCCATGCTCCGCATACATACTAATTTTTACTACACTTCTGCTGGTGATTATACATGAAATTATTTAAAAAAAACACTTATTTTCTTTCCTATTAGTATATAGAACTGTCTTAAATAAAGTATCTCTTCGAAGGATATCTTACAAGTGATGATACGTTTTAAAGTAAGCGTACATATAAGTTTGGGTCGTATTGTACTCGCGAAAGTTTTAATTAAGTTTGAATGGCTTACGAATATAGTTGTGGCATGAAACTTAAAATATCAGTTCGTTAAAACATATTTAAATTGAAATACAGTTTGCAATGTACATTTAAAGTTTAAATTTGAAGTTTATTGACTCATTTCCCATTTGTTTCCCTATTTCTAGTTGTTATAACGGCTTGATAGCACGGCTAACAAGAGATGGTCTCTGACGTTTCTTACCACAAACGGTGGGACATTGCAGCCCCTACTTTGATACCAGTCACGATCACTCTGTCTTATACCATTAATTAAATTGCCATTACAGTTGCACCGAAAAAAACCTTGACACGCGAGTAGTGGCAATGTCACTGCGAACTGTCAGAGAAGTTCTCTTACTGGACGCACTATATATATTTTTTATATAGAATATAAAGTGGTTTCATATGAACGATAAAAGATAGCTATGGGATTTATACCAATTTCAGACATCTGCAGAATCTGACGTAATTTCACTGGATTAGTCTTTTTTTTTTCGAGCTTGACACTAAAGAATTTAGTTAAATTGAATATTGGTGTTTTTTTTTTTAATTTTTCTATTATCAGTTTAAAATAAGGGAATAAAGACTAGTGGCTTTCTGCTTTTAACTTAGATTTTTAAAAAATATTTTAAAGAATAAAATAAAATGAATTATTTCAATTTAACGTCCCACGTTATACCATTCGAAAAGGGATGATTACGACAAACGAAAGATTATGGAAGAATTGGTGGAATGAGAAAGTGGAAGGAAAGAAAGTACGCTGAAAAAACACGGACACGATGTTGTCCACCAGAAACTTACTTAGCCCGGGATCTAACCAGGGACCTCACGCACCACAGGTAAGCGCTCTCTACCACTGAGCCACACCTTAAAAGTATAAATATAGTGTTTAAAGTGATTTAAAAAAAATAATAGGAAGTACGTTATGAAATTGTGGTTTTAAATGTAATGCTTTACTTGGCATCATTATTAAAGATAACTTTTGTTTATTCCTTCTTCACCCCCCTCCACCCTTCATTTTACTGGTTATGATTGAAATAAAATCTTTGTATCCTTCCTATGAGACATTGAGGTAGCTTCTACATGTAGAAGTAGAGAAATAACAGAAACAGGAGCAGATTTTGGTAGTGAAGCGTGGTTGCCAAAACGAGCCACATAAAAAAAGCAAATCCTTTGTTTCTATTCTCGGAAACAGAGTTTTATAACATTGACCAACGGTCAACAACATTTCCATGCTTGAGACGAAAAGGGAATGGAATGTATTGACCTTGTCCTTGGTAGTTTGGCTCTAAAATAAATTCCGCTCCTACAAGCCAATGTCTGATCGAAATTAAGTGTCAACCCTATCATGAACCGAGGTAGGCCCTATCTAAAATCTTGAATAATACGGATTTAAGTAAGTAATGAAATTGAATAATAATAATAATAATAATAATAATAATAATAATAATAATAATAATAATAATAATAATAATAATAATAATAATAATAAATACATATGAGGTTAATGTTCAGGATTGCCATTTTTAGAGATTAAGTTGGAATGGGGTGGGACACATAATAGTATGGGAGCACTGAGTGGTATTTTTTTAATTCAATCTAATCTACAACTTGATATGATGGTAGGAAAAAGAGGAAGGGGAGAAAGAGGCTAAAGTTGGTGGTAGGGTTGCCAACTCTGGAAAATAAAAAAATAGTATCTCCTGAAAATTCCCTATGATATAGATTTAAGTGTGAAGTATCTCTATTCCGGCCCATCCATGGGAAGGAAATGTACTATTGTGAACAAGAGAGCATTAGCACCTCTATTCTGCATATCCATAGTACATTCACTAATAAGCTTAATAGGTGCTGTACATTGTGCTATAAATGAGAAACTGAAATCGGCATTGATCATTTTATTATATTTACCAGTAACTGCTACTTCTTTAAAATTATCGAAACAGACGATCAAAAGTATATTAATCTTTACGTGACAACTTTGAATTTGCAAAATGACATACACCCTCCATTCCAAAAGAAACCGAACTTTTGAAAACAAATAGTACCACTAGTGCCATCTGTTGTAATATTTTACTGGTAGATGGCGTAGTCCCTCATTGACAACTGGTATAAATGTCATGACATTTGGATGCACGGCAACAAAGTTATTGCGTTTCAACTGTCAGTGTGTTGTGTACATCGGTCGGAAAATGAGTTTCAAACAACGAGCTGCAATTAAGTTTTGTGTTAAACTGTGTAAAAGTTTTAGTGAAACGCACCAAATGCTACAAAATGCATATGGTGATGAGTGTCTATCCCGTACGCAAGTTTACGAGTGGTTCAGGCGATTCAAATCGGGTAGAGAGACGCTGGATGATGACGAAAGATCAGGCCATCCCAGAACCGGATTATCGGAAGAAAACATCGAAAAAGTGCGTGAATTCATTAAACATAACAAAAAATCGTCGTTGAAAGTTATTGAAATGGAATTAGGCATTCCTCAAACAACCGCATACCGCATTTTGACCGAAGTTTTGGGCCTTAAGAAGGTTAATTCGCGGTTTGTACCACACAAACTCACTGAAGACCAAAAAGTTCATCGAATTTCGCATTGCAAAGACATCGTTAAAAGTGCTCGGCAGGATCGAAACTTCTTGAAATCGATTGTAACTGGTGACGAGACGTGGTGTTTTGAATATGAGCCCGAAACAAAGCGGCAAAGTACTGAATGGAGAGCGCCGGATGAAGGAACACCCAAAAAAAGTCGCTTGGTGAAGTCAAAAGTTAAGGTGATGCTGATTTGTTTTTACGATTCAAAAGGAATTATCCACAAAGAATTTGTTCAGCCCGGCCAGACAGTCACTGGAGAGTTTTACTTGGGCGTCATGAAGCGTTTGCTGGCAAGAATTCGTCGTATTCGGCCCGAATATCGCGAAATCGGCAGTTGGACTCTTTTGGACGATAATGCACCATCACATCGTTCGCGACTTGTAACTGAATTTTTGGTCAAAAATCACATTATTCGGTTGCATCATCCGCCCTATTCACCAGATCTCGCTCCGTGCGATTTCTATCTGTTCCCGAAACTGCATTTGGCGATGAAAGGAAAGTGGCACGCATCGATTGATGCCATTGAGAAGGCGACGACCGCCGTCCTAAAGACCATTCCAATAAAGAACATGGAGAAGTCGTTTGACAACTTGTTGGAGTGTGCAAATATGTGTATCGATGCAGAAGGGGAATACATTGATTAATAAAAATGATTTGTTCCAAAATGTACATTGCTTTTTTGTTTTTTTTTAAACGTTCGGTTTCTTTTGGAATGGAGGGTGTAAACTTACACTTCAACTACAGGAACTTGCTTTAAGAAGTCCTTTTTTTACTCTCAATATAGGTATAAAATTCCTTAAAGTAAATTTCAAATTTTCCCTAATACAGTCCCTATCATTTCTTTAAAAATTTTTAAACCGATGAACAAAATATATTAATCGTTGACAGATGGTGAAAGGTGACAGTTTTGGATTTTTTTCAGAATGAAAGTTACTTTTTAAATTTATACTTCGAATCAGATGAAATTGCTTCGAACTAGATACATTTTTTTTAATGGTCATAAAAGGGCTGGTAAGAAGTTTCTACCGGTCACCGGCTTTAATCAAATTAACAGCAATATTCCCGGCCAGACCGGTAAAAAACTGGCCAGTTGGCAAACCTAGTTAATGGTCGGTATTAAACGAAATATAAAGACTAAGAGCTGACTTTCAGTTTGCGGTAAGTGAGCTGCCAAGAATAGTAGAATATCTAAGATGATGATGATAATAAATTAATATACGTATAACAGAATATAAGAGATATGATAAAAGGAAACATCTCGGACCTCACTCTACCTATTTTATAGGCGCCTGTGACAATGGTAATTCTTCTCTTGGATATCCGGTCTATAAACTAGGAGATTTCGATTTTCATAATGGAGTAGGACAGTGTTTCCCAAACTCTGGTCCTTGAGGTGTGTGTGGTCCTCTTAGATTTAATATTAATTATAAATAAATAAATAATAAAAATTTGCGTGCCATATACTATAATCGAGAATCTCAAGCAGGTGTAGATTATAGAGTGTGATTCAAAACACCGACAACGTTTGGGAGGTGATTCCTGACAACAAGATAAGACAAAAAGTATAGATCAACCTGGGTGCAGAAATCTGTCATTTTGGAGTTATAGGATGCCCACCTAGCTACCTAATACTGTGTAACATCACCTTTCGCTCCGATAACGGCGGCTAACCGCCGCGGCATAGATTCCACAAATCGCCTGAAGTGTTGTTGTAGCATCTCAATCCATATCTGCTGCAAAGTCTCCCACAGAGCCTGCAGGTTTGTCGGAAGCGCGTTATCCTGCTGAAAGATGAGGTCACCATCCGGATGTTGCAGCCGAGCAAATAACAGAACATGGTCGTCCATAAGATCGTGGTAGAGTTCACCTGTGAGGGACCGTGCCACACGTGTTACGGGGCCCATTTCAGTCCACGTAAACATGTCCCAGATAGGAATACTACCACCATCGGCCTACACAGTCCCCAGTTGGCACGATGGATCCATTGCCTCGTGCGGTTGGCGACGCACTCGTACCCGTTGATCGGCATGTACCAATGTGAAACGTGACTCTTCTGTCCAGGCAAGCTTTTCCCACATTTCCACGGTCCAGTGGCGGTGTTCCTTTGCCCATGCTAGACATTGTTTCCTATGTTGCCCAGTTAGAAGGAGTATTCGCGCGGGCCAATGGCTTCTGTACCCCATGACAAGTAGGTGGTTGTGGATTGTATGGATGCTAACACGTTGTTATCGTGAATTGAACCCTTCCGCGATTTGACGCGCTGTGGCCCGTCTATCGACTGTTACGATGCGGGTCAGTCGGCGTCCACCTCTGTCTGCGGCAGTTGCCTGTGTGAGTGCGGTTTTATCGGAAGCAGGTTACTCCGGATATACCCTTGACCTTCGAAAATCTGAGTTCCACAGCCACTTCCGAAATCGAGCCACCCAGTAGATTGTTCCTTACGATTTGACCACGGTCAAATGCACTCAGGTTCTTCGTCTTGTCCATCACACACTGCACTGACACGGATACCGACAGAGGAAGCACACGGCAGCAGTACACGCGTGATGTGTTTCATTCAGATTCACTGGTGGAGCCTCTGCAGAGTGGGTGTGTTTCTGCAACTGTCCTGGTGTCTCTAATTCAACTGGTGATCAGTGCAGAAGTAAAGCCAGAGAGAGATACGATTATCAATTAATACTGTATGTAATTTCAGAAATTCCGTAAATGCGTGAATAAGTACGATACAATACGAATATTGTACGAGTAATGCTCATTACTGATGACGATTTGTTTCGTTAGTTATTTTTAGGGTTCTTTTCATACGAAGGGGGAGTACGGTAGCTGGGTGGTAAAGAGCTTACCTCTGGTGTGTGGGGTCCCTGGTTCGATCCCCGGCTAAGTAAGTGCGTGTGGCGGACAACATCGTGTCTAGATTTTCTTGGGCTTGCCTCCGACATTGTCATTCCACCAATTCTTCCATCTTCATTCATTTGCCTTAATCATCTCTCTCTCTCTTAGCCTAGCGGGCATAATCGTGGGACGCTAAAAAGAAAGATTTCATTTCACTTTTCATAAAGTTATATAAGACAGAATCTTGTTTAAAGTGGGATTCGAATTCCATTCGGAATATGCACCGTCACTAGAGACCTTCATGCGGGATAACAAATATACTCTAATCGAAAGACCGTGCTGATTACGGATCTTTTCACATGTAGAATCGTATTTGGAGCAAAACATCATTTCCATCGTAAATTACGCTCCGGCACCTATGTAAAATCATAGTCCAGCATCGCGGTCGAAACTCATCTTGTAGAAATTAACTCTTAAATATTAACACTATTATCTTATCATACTACCACTGTCACTTAGTATGGTCGATGGTGGCTTACTTTCCTCTGTTGCATGGGGTCCCTAGTTCGATCCCCGTTCCAAGTACGTTTGTGATGGATAACATTGTGACCATGGATTTCTTCGGGCTACTCCTGTTTTCTCCCACTTTTTCATTCTACCAATTCGTCCATCATCGTATATTTGCTTTAAGGATCGTCTCTTTTAGCCTAAAGGATGTAATCGCGGGACATTAAACTGTGAGGTTTACTTATCAAGGTTGAAAGTTTTCATCGCAACCGTTTCTCTTCTTCATTAACCTGTCTTTGCAACATTTTAATTCGTAAGCAATATGGTTACTTCACATTATTCTTCTCTCTTACTCTTATTTTACTCATTGGTATGGTCTGTTTTAATATCCTATCTTTCTTGTTACATTCTTCGTATTATATTCTCTTCAAACAGAATTCGGACTTAATCTATTTTAAATGTCGTATTAGATGAACTGTTATCGATTTTTTCTCTTTTGTATGGTTTCCAGAATCTACTTTCCTTCTCTTGTCTT
The DNA here is from genome assembly GCF_964235325.1 of Thermobia domestica. Classification (NCBI taxonomy): domain Eukaryota; kingdom Metazoa; phylum Arthropoda; class Insecta; order Zygentoma; family Lepismatidae; genus Thermobia; species Thermobia domestica. The sequence goes on along the minus strand of NC_137461.1, from coordinate 284,222,023 downwards.
TGGAAATTCCGTTGTTGGTCTCCTTTTCTGTTTACTTCCTGAATCAAGAGTCTGAATTCTCCACCAACATTACATTTAAAAACTTGTCTATTCATCATTCTCACTGTCCAGCAGGTTCTGATTGCATATGGTGTAGCATTAATAAAGTTCATACCTTACCATTTTTCTTTCCTTTCTCTTTTTATAGCTCATACCTTGCTATTTTTAAAATAAATTGTTCACCTTTTAATAACAACTACCAGCTGTAATATCCTTTCTGCATGAGGCAAAATTGTATCATGCCTCTTATAACGTTCTCAATAATACAATTTCTCAAACAGTGCACTAATGGTATTTTCGTTTTTTAAGGTGGATCACTAGGTGTTCTCCGTGCTATGCTAAACGCTCCTTGAATAGTGCGGCGTTGCCAGATAGTGTCGAGTGTTTACTGATGGCAGATAATAAAGAAAGTAATCATGGACTTCTTCTTGGATACTTACTGGAGAAATTAGTTTTCGACCTTATCTCAATTCACAGTTAAATTCCGAATTGCAACGCTAGAATCTAGGAATTTTCTTATTGTGACTACCACGGTAAACGTACAAGTTTGGCAACAACGCACTATGGCGTTCTGCGCAAGTTTCTTCTCAAAACCTATTTCCTTAAATGTAAATTATTATTTGAATAAAATGTGAAACACAACACGAAAAACGGTAAAACAATAAATCTAATTCGTAATAAGATTGTTACTTTAACGTACTTTAGATATACAAATAAACTTTTTATAAAAAATAAGCACTTCTAGGAAGATCTAACAGCAAGTGCCATCTTGTGTGCTCATTGTAAAACGAATCAAATATTTTCTTTTATTTGTTACCAAATGAATCGTGTCTTGTAACTGAAGCATAACTCTTTATAATATATAACATTTCATTACACAGTAGTTAAGGGAATGAACTAAAACATGTACTGATCTTTTCTGTTTGTCCCAACGCTTGTTCATTAATTTCCCTTTCTACACAGGTAATTTTTACCACGGAATTGAGTTCCAATACAACGTAGTGCAAAATTAACGTATATTGTTAAATTATCATAAACAGTTCTGTTCAGTTTTATATTTCAGATTCAGTTCTCTTCCTTTTAAAGGATTTTACTCTCATCCGTAAGTAAACCTGTGTTAGTATGTTCCCCTCTGGTCTAGTGACTAGTGCGCGCAACCGAAGGGAGAGCATTGAACGCATTAAGGGTCTTCACCACAGCGAAATTAAACTACCGCTAATTTTAAAATGTTTCTGTAATATCTTCAAAACAATTAAAAATATTCGAAAAGCAGAAATGTAGTGAACTAGACAAAACGATTTTGCATGTGTTACCGTTATCACAACTCGTCTATCTGCTTTCGATTTGCAACTGTAAATAGATTTAGCATTTAGCAGTAATGGCATACAAAAAACAGAGAGGTGAATTTTGGTAAAGGTGTCACATGCAAAATCGTATTGTCTAGTTCACTACGTTTCTGCTTTTCGAATATTTTTTATTTGTTTTGAAGATATTACAGAAAAACTTTAAAATTAACGGTAGTTTAATTTCGCTGTAGTGAAGACCCTTAAGCCTGATTCACACATAGGGTGACGTCCGTGTGACGGGCACGATCATTCACACATAACCATGCTGCGCCGTTACTGCTTTCACCACCGTTTCCCTTGGTTCTGGTCAACTTCGTGTCGCTTCGAGTACTCCGAGGAAAGCCGAAGCAAAAAGGCCGTCGAAGACAAAGGTGGTTTCTCTGCAGTGCGGCACTTAACGGGGCATGGCAAGGGAACGGCACAGCATGGGAAGGCACATTACATGTGAATTAACCTTTATATTAGTGCGGATTCTACCTTGAACTGTCTCACATAGCCTCGGTGTTGAAAACTGGACGCTAAACTTCAACAAATGAAATCATAAAAAGTTGTGAATCGGGGGAAGTTTCCTGTTGACTGATACGCACTTAGATTCCTTCCCAATTGTAAACTTCCTGGAAACCGTCGTTAGATAGCACAAATGGGAATAACCTGCTAATATTAAGACCCTCCAATTTGAATTAACTTGAATTAGTGGCAAACCTACTCCAATGAACCAATAGGTTGCAAAGTGCCTAACGTGCATAGTCCTTGCGTGTTTTGCATTGTCTCATGCATTCTGCTTTATCGAGAGGATATGACAATGTTTCAAATGTGACTCCACAAAAAAAATCTCTCTCTCTCTTTCTCTCTTCCGATTCTATGGCAAAAGCTTGCGGCAAAAGGTTGATATGTTAATGTAAGTCAATTAATATAGCCTAGAATATGTTTAATGGTTATATTTTGTTTTAATTACCTATGTGAGTTCAATAAGTAAGCTCATGACTGTTGAGCTCAATAAGTAAGCGCAAGCCTACGTGAGTGCAAATCCTAATAGTGGATAGCGAGCCAAATCATTGAGCGAATACAAGCCTTATGAGAATAGCGATTCCAAGTCTTTAATGAGTGCGATTCTCATTGAGCATAGTGAGTGTGAACTCCTTTGAGGATAGTGTACATGAACCCGCGCGAGTTCGAGTAATCCCAGGTTGCGAAATAGTCTTTGCTACAACATTCCACACGAAATATTTACTGAGTTGGTTCTCAAAATTGCTTTCATGTAAGAAATGGGCCAATATATTTACCCACGTGTGCGTTTTAAGTCATCTCAGAGTCTCCTTTATTTCCTCTGCAAATACAAGGACCAAACATTGAATACCAAAGTTAGCTCCAAGAGAAATCAGCGTGGTTTTTAGGAAACACATTCTTAACAAAGCCAAACACAGGAAAGTAATGTGTTTTTTGCTTGAGAAAAGGCACAACACACGCACAAAACACCGGCAATCTGCCAAATGGATCAGTTGAATCATCGGCATTAGCTAGGATTTATTTAGGGTGAGCGAGTTCGTTACGATACAGAAATAATCCTGTATCCATGTTCAATTAGCATTCTTTCCAGAGACTGAAAATTATCAATTATAGTAATGACTTAACATTGACTGATTATTTTCTACCTACAATTATCCTCAATACATTTGTTCCTGTCTATTTTAGATACCAAGAAGAAAGAAATTTTGTAGTCGGCGTTTCCTAGTGAATCCCATATAGTAATTAATTGTATACATAATGCGACAATAAAGTTGCTGGATTGATTTCATAAAATAAAAAAAATGTTGCTTACGTGGAGGTGATGTTCCTTCAGTTTTCCACGTAGGCCTAGTTAACTCGTTTCTCATTGCACAACTTTGCTCGTACAGCAACTGGAATTTGTTGGAGGAGTACGCTTGGGTGGTTTTCAGTACTCTTGACATGGACATTGTGATGACCTTCTGCCTTCACGTCTTCAAAATGTTGCCCTTGATGTGGCATTTGAGCTTCGGAAATAGGAAGTGGTTCGCTGGACCCAATTGACGAGTGTCGTGAATAATCCATGAGTGATCTGACCGTGTTACAATTATGTAACAGTTGATTGTCGACTTGAATTACCGGAGATTAATCGTGGCCTGACATAAGTCATTCGTTCGGAGAATCACTGCAGAGTATAAATTCTATATAAAGACAAAATTCAATGAGCGCACAGAGGCAACGCAAAAAGGTAAAAGTTGAACAGCTGAGACAGTAGTGTGTGATGTGTCTGCTGACAAACTAGTCATATTATGCGAAGTCTAATGGCGCTGAAAGTGAATAGATTCTGGAAAAGACACATTGTATTGCAGAGTTTCAGTTCCAGCATAGTTAAACAGTATTACGAACATGGATTTGCTATAGGACGCTCCACTGTGAATACTATAGTACGATGTGCAGCGCGACTTAGTCCGAACTGTGCATCACTAACAAGTACATCCGAAACGGTCTCCACTCTTCAGTGAAGCTGATACTAACGAGTTGCGCGGAATTGAGACATTGACGTCGTCGAAAAGTCACCGACACAGCATGCTAACGCCAGCCTGTTCCGTGTGTTTTGAACAACCATTCATCATGCCATTCACAAAAAGTTAAGTCTCGAGGTGGCCCATAAGGCTCCATTATTGTAGAACTTCAGTGATCTAGACTCTTACAATAATAGTCGCAAGTACGAAGGGTACTAGGAAAGTTTTGCAATACAGTTTTATTTATTTAATTTTTCAAAATAATTTCCGCCAAATTCAATACACCTCTCCATCCTCTGAAACCAATCGTCAAAGCAGATCTGCCAAGTTTCACTAGGAAGTAAGGCACATTCACTGTCCCAGGCCCTCAGAAGATCCTCATCACTGGAAAACCGCAACTCTTTCAGCTTTATTTTCACATTTTATTTATTTATTTATTTATTTATTTAGAAAACAACACAACAGGCTTAATGCCTAATTATAGTGTTGTATAATACATACATAGACATATATATATACATTTACCCGTACAATTAATCAATTCACTTCGAGTGTCAGATACTCGGTAATAATCCTGTTTCTCAATACATATTCTGACATACTGAATGTATCTAATACATCAGTTTTATGACTTAATTCATTGTAGGAGTCACACATTCTCCACAGCGGAGATTTACTGAGAATATTTGTTCGTGCCCTTTCACAGAAAAACATACCAGTATTCCCTGGTCTTGTTCTGCCTGTTGGAACGCTCAGATATATTTTCGTGAGTAGCTCTGGATAGTCAATTTTATTATTTAATACTTTATATAAAAATAGTGAATCAAACATCTTTCGTCGATTCGTCAACGTTAGGAAATTCAAACTCCTTACTAAGTCCACGTAGGGAACCTGTTTGGGATAGGTCGCAGGGGGCTTTTGCACGATGAGCTGAAGCATATTCATGATGGAGGAACCAAGTATCGGTTCTTGAATTTAGTCGTAGCTTCTTCATAGATTCGATGTCTTTAGGCAGGCACTGTTCAAGGTAACACTTAGCTGTGACTGCCTTTTGTGTGTCCAAAACGACACGCTCCACAATTCCACTCGATTTGAAAAATATACGTATTATTTTCTTCTTTACTGATTGGCATTTTCTGACAGCTATAGGTGTATCCTCATCATCATAGACCGAACTTTGTTCTGAGTCTTGGTCGATACATCATAATAGTAAAATCGTCTCGTCACCTGTCATGATATTGTTCAGATATCGAGATTATCTCTTATCAAGCATTTGCAACATCTCCCGGCACCATGTCACCAAGGGCGCCGATTTCTCTGTAAATTTGGGAGGGCCCATTCATACGAAGACGGCATATATATGAGGATTTTAAGACAAATTGCATTCAAATTATGCCAAATATTAAATATTCACAAATAGAATGAGGGGGCCATATGAGCTTTTGGGGGGCCCGGGCCCCCCAGGATCGGCGCCCTTGCATGGCACATGCCAGGTCATTTGCTCTTCAGTTAGACTATGCGGCACCCAGAGACAACAAAGTTTCATGTGCAAATGATCATACAGAATCGAATGAATTGCTAGTGCATTTAGGTCTAAGGTATCCTCAGTCTGCTGGTAGGTCACTTGCCTGTCTTCGTCAAGCATTTTGTAACAGCAGTAATGTTTTTCTCCGTAACTAACGTTCGTGGTCTTCCCGCCCTCGCAGCGTCCTCCAGAGTGAAATTTCTCCTTTGAAATTCTCTGTACTACCTGAATATAATCGTACGATGTGGACAGACATCACCCAGTGCAAAAGTCACTTCTTCTAAACACTGGTCTACATTTAAACCACGAGTGAATTTATACTGCAAAACTCCTCGTATCTCATTTCATGACCAAGATGTCATAGCAAGACCATTACTGCTAATTAATAGCTCAGCTGATCAACTTGGCGCAGTGGTTACTGTGCAAGCATGAATATGTATCAGCATGCAGACCAAGAAGCAGACTCCTACGACACATGGTTGCGTCGTATTACAAAATTTCCTAGTACCCTTTATATTGTATAATGATTTATCCCTTTAATTTTACCTGCTACCATTTCTCGTATCTGAGTTAATTCTTTGTAGAACATCAGGCTCTTTGGTTTATACTTACAGTGTATTTCTTGTGTGTATTCAACGTTTATGTGAAACCTTTTATTTTGTCATGGTGACACTTCGGTCTCTGAGCAAGTGGTAATTGAACACGCCAACTTTGTATTTGTGACACCTTGCATCATTTGATTCATTTTAACTTAATCTCTTTTACTTGCTGATGTTTTTGTGCCCTTGTCTCTTTGTTCACCTTTCCTTGCAATGCCTTCTCTCCATGCATATCTTTCCTCAACTTCTTAATATTACTGTATATGTTCTTTAAGGTCTGCCTGTTCTATATGGATGCGAAATATGGTCGCTTACACCGAGGGGAGAACAGACTGAAAGTATTTGAGAACAAAATCCTGAGACGAATATTCGGACCCAAGAGGAACGGGAGTGGGGAATGGCGGAAACTTCATAACAACGAACTACATAATTTATACGGTTTACCCAACATTGTTAGGATCGTTAAGTCTAGGAGACTAAGGTGGGCACGTCATGTAGCTGGAATGGAAGAAAGTAGAAACGCTTTCAAAGTCTTGAATGGAAAACCAATCGGAAAACGACCATTAGGAAGACCTAGGCGCAGATGGGAGGACAATATTAAGATGGATCTCGCAAAGATAGGAATACAAAGTAGAAACTGGATCCAGTTAGCTAAGGATAGAAGTCAGTGGAGAGTTTTTGTGAACGCGGCGTTGAACCTCCGGGTTCCATAGGCCATAGAGTTAGTTAGTTCTTTAAGGTCTTGAAATTACTGGTTTTTTTTCGTTAATCATTGTGATTTCCCATTGGAAATACATTATGATCTGAGTCAACATTCCTCCTGGATATATATACTGCTTACTTAAGTTATAATATAATTGGTTATCTACTATCGTCACCCTTCTTCCAGCAGCTATACTGTCATCTTTTACGTTACTGGGAATGATCATTAACACAAGGTATCGGGTTCTATGGAACTTAACTACTCACGCTTCCCTAAGTTTCGTTTCCAGTCCGAAATTTCCAATCATATTGCCCTTCTCTTCGTCGATGACTGGATTCTAATTTTCCACATGGTGTCCTGCTCAGATACTTTAAGAAAGTATTTTTTCTGTCTGTTTATGTAGATACAATTCTTCAATCTGGGTTAACTGCTGTATCGCCGGACCAATTTTAGAAAATTTACCAGATGAATTGGAGAATTTCTTTTGGTTTGTGAGGAAGAGAAAGTAAAATTAAGGTGAGGGGAATAGTTAAAGTTGAAGGCTTGTGCCTTCAAAATAACACTTTTGCCCGTAACTATGAACTACTCAGAAAGAATTTAAAGATAGACAATATCGTTGTATAATGGCTCCCGAACTATGGGACTCCTTTAAATTGATCACAATTAAAGAATCTTGGACCGTTAGACATTTCATATCAACGCGGTGGCTCAGTGATAGAGCGTTCACCTTTGGTGCTTGGGGCCTCGGGTTCAAACCCTGCTCCCGCCAAGTGAACTTTGTGGTGGACAAACCGTGTGCGTGGGTTTTCTCGGGGTTCTCCCGTTTCCTTCCACTTTCTTCATTCCACCATTTCATTCATCTCTCATCATCACCGTCTCCTTTAGCCTAACCGGCATAACCGTGGGACGCAAAACTCAGAAATTTCATTTCCATCTGGAGGCCCGGGAAAACGTATGTGGTCCCTGCTGATTTCGCCTAATATTTTTCTGTGAAAGCAGGTTTACAGGAAGAAGGTGAAAGGAATATGCTCATATTTTTGGTCATATTTTATTTTATGATGGTGATTGTATTTTATGATGCTTTTTAGATAACCAGTTGAGATTTTGACCAGAGTAGAGGCCCCTATCCAGCTGGAGACCCGAGCTACAGCTCCTTTAAGCCCGCCTTTAATCCGGCCCTCCCTAGTACTGATTGGAAAGAAAACATAAATATTTGATGCTAAAAATATGGAAATTCCTAAATGAGTTTTAAAATATTTGTGTATACTGAATAATTTTGATGAAAGTAAAGAGATTTTTTAAAAAATTGAATATTAGGAATAGTTTCAAAGTTTAATTTTGAGGATGACATTAAATTTTAAAATTGGCTAAATCTTCATCAGTAGGTACAGGTCATTAAAAATGTTTACTCCATATCATTATGCTTTTGGTGTGGGAGACCCGGTTCGATTCCGGGCGGGAGCTCATGTGGTTCGGATTCCACGTTAATCAGTAGGTCCACGTCTCATATAGTCTCGCTGCTGAACGGAAAGTTAAACTCAAAAATCAATCAATCAATCCATATCATCATGACTTTAATAGACAACTTCATTATGAATTGGTAGATCTGCTCTATGGTTCTCTATCTGCAATGTTGCCACATAGTGCAATTCTCATTCCCAGACGAGAACCCGAAAGACGTACAATTATACATATTTTTCGCTTTGACTTGTAGAATAGTGTTCTGTATTCGGTGGGCGACATTTTTTAGAACACCTGATATGTTTAAACATATGTTGTGACCAAATCAAAAACATGAAGCTTTCGTCCTGTTTTTTTAAGTAAAACTAGCGTAATTATAAAAAGTCAAATTTACTGATGAGAAGAGATATCTAAATTATAGTGCGAAATCATGAAATACTGCACAAATTTTTCAGCTTTTAAGCAACATGAGAAAAAAAAATAGGGTCATTTGTCGTTGCACGTAGCTTTTTTTTTTTTTTTTTTTTTTTTTTTTTTGCACGTAGCTGGACTGAGCGTCCCTTACCAAGTCTGATACAGCTTTGTTCATTGGCTTTTATTTTTTTTTAATTTTTACCCTCGCACTCCCTAGGTAATTTTGTAAAGCGGACTACCAAAGGGGAAGGGGTCATTTTGTGCCCACCTGTTTTAAGATTAAATATATCTCGCAAAGGAAAAAAAAATAGAAATTCTCAGATAAGACTAACAGTTGTTTATTATGCTGCCATCTAGGAGTGACACTTCTAAACGCCAGTCACATCTTCTACCAACGAGAGGGTACTTTGTGCCCACCAACTTAAGATAGCAAATTTTATGAGATACTAACATTCAGGTTGAACCACCGTAAGGTATTCACTTTAGCTAAACATGTTGAGCAATAAGATATTTTCTTACAATTTTAAAGAAACGATTAAAAGAGTTATTACAAAAAATATGCTGTGGTGGGCACAAAGTAACCCCCCCACCGTTGGTAGTCCGAGGGTTAATGTATACTGTTACTTATCATTCACCTATTAAATACGTGTATTTTTTTCAGAGATATTAGAGGTTATAGGTAAACTTCCTTTCTTTCTTGATGTAGTTGTTGTGCGTGCAGTGTCGTGACCGGTCACTGAGCTTCGTTGGAAATTCGCCCAGTCAGCAAGGGAAGAGCGTGTCTATAAATAGCAACGGGGATCCGACAAGGTGACGTTTGTGTCTCTCTACTGTCAGCAATGCATGCTACTCTGTCGCCCAACGACTACCATTTTTTCCCTCTCATTTCACCAGTTTTTGTGGGAGTTTTAAAATTGCCAAGAAAAAAAAGCCTCATCTTCCAATCCTTTGTGTTTTACCTACACCTAGTTAAGAGAATGAAGCGATGTTTGTTTGTCTTTCAGCATTCCTGTTTTGAATCTCTTTTTACACGGCTGTCTGCAACCATTTTCGTCGGAAGGAAGTCTTGGTGACAGTTCACTAGAAACAAAGCCTTTTATCCTTTTTTAAGCCTGAATGTGGCAATATTTACTAAAAAACAAAAGACTTACGAGGAGATGTGATTTCTTTGTTTAAGAGACCATTGTCTTGGAGTAGTTGGTAAAAGTCTCCTAGAATGGATCCATCTTTTGGTTCTTTTATTAACAAAAAAGGGTATTTAAACAGCAGTTGGAACTTCTTTTTTCCTTCCCACTTAAAGAAAATAAACAAGAGTAGTATGATTGGGATTGAAGTGTAATGAAATGTTAAGATACATAAACCATGACGCAATGAGAAGATGCCGTTACATAAGGTGACCAGACGTCCCGTTTTAGCCGGGACAGTCCCTTATTTTCAACCGTTGTCCCGTTTCTTTCTGATTCTCAAACGGGACGTCTAAATGTCCCGTTTCTAAGCAAACATGACCCAGGTGTCCCGTAATTATTATTCAAAATATAAATGGCTAATGTTAATTCTACACTCTTCCGTACTAACACTCATTGGGAAGGTTCAGCCGTGCCTAGAACTTCTGAACATTCAAATGAGAATTGAATGTTCTGTGGTTCAAGCGGGAATTGAGTGGGAATTCTGAGTGCTGAAGTAGTTAAAAGTATTGTTGGTTAGTACTTAAGTTAGAAACGCTGTGTTATCATTCTTACTTGTGTATTTTGTAAATTGAAAACAGTACTGAGTCCCATAATGCAATGTGGAAGTCACCCCCTTTCCCCGGCGCCGATTCGAATGCGTCCCGTTTTTAAAAGTAAAAGTTCTGGTCACCGTGCCGTTACATCGAATTAGTTTAGCTTCGTTTCCGGTTAACCACATTGTTAAACTTATTCAGTAGAATTACGAAGTATTTTTGGCCAGGATTCTGTCAAAATGTGATTAACTATTAAAATTATAAGAAATCACTGCAAATATTCCTCAAGCACTCAAGGTCCAAATCTTGGTTCATTCTTATTTCTGATAGCCATAAATGATCTACCGTCTTACATTTATTATTCTAACACACTTATATTTGCGGACGATCTTAAAATATTCTCCAAAATCAATTCGCTTGAGGACAAGGGCGCCGATTTCTCTCTAAATTTGGTGAGGGGGACCATTCAGATGCAGGTATATATATATATATATATATATATATATATATATATATATATATATATATATATGAAGATTTTAAGACAAATTGCACTCAAATAATGCAAAATATTCTATATTCATAAATACAATAGGGGCCCACATGAGCTTTTGAAGGGCCAGGCCCCCTCGGCCCCAGAATGGGCGCCCTTGCTTGAGGACTGTGTAAAACTGCAAATAGACTTGTACAGTACTAAAAACTGATGTGACAACAAGAATATTAATTTGAACGTGAATAAATACAAAATACGTTATCCGCAAAGAAAACAATATTAAACATGGCTACTTTATCGAAGAAACTATTTTAAAAACTTAATTAAAGATCTAGGAGTGCTATATGATTCTAAATTAACTTTTACTTATCATATTAAAAGAATTATTAATAATTCATATAGAAATCTTGGCTTCATTATGAGAATAGATAAAAGAGTTTCAAAACGATGTGACATTGACGAAACTCCATTTCTGTTTCGTGAGATTGCAATTAGAATATACAACTCTATCTTGGTCACCAAAAATACTGAAACACATTGATATGATTGAAAGGATACAATCAAAATTCTTGAAATTACTTAAAAGAAACAGTTGGCGTAACAGCCCATTTGAGGGCCTGAGCTGCTCAAACGCCATCTGTCAGCGACCGGATAACCTCTATTCAGCCTAGTGGTCACCCGTCACTAATCGGCGTATTGGGATCTTTCTACATCTAGATCTAGACCGTCACGTGACTCCCCAGTTTGCCCCACGACGCTGGGTGGATGCCGAAAATTGAAAAGCACAGGCCGGGAATCGAACCCGGAACCACGTGGACGTGAGTCTAACGCTCTAGCCACAAGACTACGGTGTTCCCCCTTGAGATTACTTATAGAAAAATTGGCATGTATCCGAAATACGAGTCATATTCAGAAATAGTACAAAACTTGAATACGCACAGGTAAAATTGACTTCCCCGGTCTTACTTCGAAGATTCAATTGCATGTCTCGACAGGTAAAACCCGGGTAGGAAATAACAGTACAATTTATTCCAAAAAGCCAAGATCAATTATCTACTCTAAGTCTCCTATATGGAGGATGAGTGCTTCCTACAATGCAATTGAAAGGATATCTGTATACATGTTTTTTGGAATATCGGAGACAGTATATAAAACACACTTAAAAACATATGTAATAAGGAAAATGTAGAACTTTGTTAAAAGATATAACTCTGGGTAAACATATTCATATTAGGTATAGCCCAGAATAAGGCTATAACTGGGCCTTGACCTTGTTGTGTTGAATAAATAATATAAATAAATATTCCACTGACATGGCCATTAGATTATAAGGAATCTCTGACAAACATAAGGAAATGCTGAGAACATTCTACCATGACGTAAAATTAACCATTTAAATTATGAGCAATTATTAGAAACATTCTATCATGATACAAAATAAATCATTAAAGATATATGGAAGTACTCAAAACATTCTATCATAACATAAAAGTAGATATTAAAAATTTTAAGAAATTACTGAGAACATTCTCTCATGATATAAAAGTAACCATTAATATTATAACAGATTGCTGATAATATTAAGCTATGACATAAAATTAACTAAGAAAAGTGTAAGAAATTACTGAGAACACTCTACCATGATATAAAATTAACTATTAAAATCATAAGGAATTACTGAGAACATTCTACCATGATATAAAATTAACCATTAAAATTAAAGGAATTGCTGAGAACATTCTACCATGATATAAAATTAACTATTAAAAGTGTAAGAAATTACTGAGAACATTCTGCCATTATCAGTGGCTTATTTAGGGATGGCTATCGGGCTCAAGCCTTCCCCTCAAAATATTTTTTTTAATGCACAACTTCATTAAAATTTGTCGGCATCCAAAAGAAAAAAATATAAGTGCTTATTCACGTGTTGTGCATAGTCCCCCAAAACAAATTCCTAAATACGCCACTGACCATGATATAAAATTAACCATTAAAATAAAGGAATTGCTGAGAACATTTTACCATGATTTAAAATTGACTATTAAAAGTTAAGAAATTATTGAGAACATTCTGCCATTATATAAAATTAACTATTAAAATTATAAAGAATTGCTGAAAATATTCTACCATGATATAAAATTAACTGCTAAAAGTGCAAGAAATTATTCACAACATTCTGTCATGATATAAAATTAACTATTAAAAGTTAAGAAATTATTGAAAACATTTTGCCGTGATATAAAATTAACCATTAAAATTATAAAGAATTGCTGAAAACATTCTGTCATGATATAAAATTAACTGTTAAAAGTGCAAGAAATTGTTGACAACATTCTGTCATGATATAAAAATAACTATTAAAAGTTAAGAACATTCTGCCATGATACAAAATTAACCATTAAAATTATAAAGAATTGCTGAAAACATTCTACCATGATATAAAATTAACTGTTAAAAGTGCAAGAAATTGTTGACAACATTCTGTCATGATATAAAAATAATTATTAAAAGTTAAGAACATTCTGCCATGATATAAAATTAAGCATTAAAATTATAAAGAATTACTGAAAACATTCTACCATGATATAAAATTAACTGTCAAAAGTGCAAGAAATCATTGACAACATTCTGTCATGATATAAAATTAACTATTAAAAGTTAAGAAATTATGGAAAACATTTTGCCGTGATATACAATTAACCATTAAAATTATAAAGAATTGCTGAAAACATTCTACCATGATATAAAATTAACTGTTAAAAGTGCAAGAAATTATTAACAATATTCTGTCATGATATAAAAATAACTATTAAAAGTAAAGAACATTCTGCCATGATATAAAATTAACCATTAAAATTATAAAGAATTGCTGAAAACATTCTACCATGATATAAAATTAACTGTTAAAAGTGCAAGAAATTGTTGACAACATTCTGTCATGATATAAAAATAACTATTAAAAATAAAGAACATTCTGCCATGATATAAAATTAACCACTAAAATTATAAAGAATTACTGAGAACATTGTGCCATGATATAAAATTAACTGTTAAAAGTGCAAGAAATTATTGACAACATTCTGTCATGATATAAAATTAACTATTAAAAGTTAAGAAATTATTGAGAACATTCTGCCATGATATAAAATTAACTGTTAAACGTGCAAGAAATTATTGACAACATTCTGTCATGATATAAAGTTAACTATTAAAATTTAAGAAATTATTGAGAACATTCTGCCATTATATAAAATTAACCATTAAAATTATAACGAATTCCTGAGAACATTCTGCCACGAAATAAAATTAAATATTAAAAGTGTAAGAAATTACTGAGAACATCCTGCCAAGATATAAAATTAACTATTAAAAGTGTAAGAAATTACTGAGAAAATTCTGCCATGATATAAAATTAACCATTAAAACTTTAAGGAATTGCTTCTATCATTCTGCCATGATATAAAATTAACTATTAATAGTTAAGAAATTATTGAGAACATTCTGCCATGATATAAAATTAACAGTTAAAATTATAAGGAATGTTGAGAACATTCTGCCATGATATAAAATTAACTATTAAAAGTTAAGAAATTACTGAGAACATTCTGCCATGATATAAAATTAACCACTAAAATTATAACGAATTGCTGAGAATATTCTTCCATGATATAAAATTAACCATTAAAATTATAAGGAATTGCTGAGAACATTTTTCCATAATATAAAATTAAGTGTTAAAAGTGCAAGAAATTGTTGACAACATTCTGTCATGATATAAAAATAACTACTAAAAGTTAAGAACATTCTGCCATGATATAAAATTAACCATTAAAATTATAAAGAATTGCTGAAAACATTCTACCATGATATAAAATTAACTGTTAAAAGTGCAAGAAATTATTGACAACATTCTGTCATGATATAAAATTAATTATTAAAAGTTAAGAAATTATTGAGAACATTTTGCCATAATATAAAATTAACTGTTAAACGTGCAAGAAATTATTGACAACATTCTGTCATGATGTAAAATTAACTATTAAAATTTAAGAAATTATTGAGAACATTCTGCCATTATATAAAACTAACCATTAAAATTATAACGAATTCCTGAGAACATTCTACCACGAAATAAAATTAAATATTAAAAGTGTAAGTAATTACTGAGAACATTATGCCAAGATATAAAATTAACTATTAAAAGTGTAAGAAATTACTGAGAAAATTCTGCCATGATATAAAATTAACCATTAAAAGTTAAGAAATTATTGAGAACATTCTGCCATGATATAAAATTAACCATTAAAAGTTAAGAAATTATTGAGAACATTCTGCCATGATATAAAATTAACTATTAAAATTATTAGGAATTGCTGATATTCTGCCATGATATAAAATTAACCATTAAAATTATAAGTAATTGATTATATCATTCTGCCATGATACCAAAATTAACTACTAAAAGTGTAAGAAATTACTGAGAACATTCTGCCATATGAAATTAATGAGAACGTTCTCCCATGATATAAAATTAACTACTGAAAATGTAAGAAATTACTGAGAACATTGTGCCATGATATAAAATTAACTATTAAAATTATAAGGAATTGCTGATATTCTGCCATGATATAAAATTAACTATTAAAAGTTAAGAAATTGCTGAGAACATTCTGCCATGATATAAAATTAACCACTAAAATTATAACGCCGTGTAACGTGGGTTCCTGTCACCACGGCATGGCGCGTCCTCAGGTTGCGGATCGAGGAGAAGGCCTCTAGATATAGAGGTTAGCTGCGAATATACTGAATAAGGTGTCGCGGACAGACGACTAGGAGTGGTCGTCCAGCTTTGGGGTTTGGGTAAGGCTAACACCCTCATCCTGTAAAAAAAGATACTTGTTCGGAAACATTCACAAAAGCCTCGGACAAGGACTGAGAACTTGGCACGACATCAGCAAAAGAAAATGGACATGAGATTTGGAACATGGAATATTAGAAGTCTTTATAGGGCAGGCGCGTTAAAATCTGTAACGAGTGAGTTAGAGAAATACAGGATGGACTTAGTAGGAGTTCAGGAAGTTAGGTGGGAAGGAAATTGATCTGAGAATTCCGGATATTTTACGTTCTTTTACGAGGAAGGAAATAAAAATCACCAGTTAGGAACAGGGTTTTTCGTTCATAAACGTATATTACCAGCAATTAAACGGGTTGAATTTGTTACTGACAGACTTTCTTTTATTACTCTTAAGGGACGGTGGTGTGATATTATTGTTTTAAATGTACATGCTTCAACTGCAGATAAGGGTGACGATATAAAAGATAGTTAAGTGGAACGGATATTTGACCAACTCCCGCGATACCATATGAAGATTCTATTAGGGGATTTCAATGCGAAGGTAGGACGAGAGGATATTTTCAAACCGATTATAGGGAACGAAAGTTTGCATAAGGAAAGTAATGACAACGGTGTTAGACTCGTGAACTTTGCAACATCCAAAAACCTAATCGTGAAGAGTACAAAATTCCCACATCGCGACGTTCATAAATACACTTGGACATAACCAGACGGAAAAACACATAATCAAATTGATCACGTTTTAGTAGATAGAAGAAGACAATCCAGCATAATTGACGTCCGGTCGTTTAGAGGGGCTGATTGTGACACTGATCACTACCTGGTAGCAGCGATAATACGGGAGAGATTATCGTTGAATAAAGGTAATATTCAATGTCCGAAAACGGAGAGATTTAATTTAAAGAAATTAGAAGAGAACCAGGTAAGAGAGGAATACCAGATTGAAGTTTCAATTAGATTCGCGGTTTTAGAAGACTCGGAGTGCACTAGTGTTGAGGATACTTGGATTGAAATTAGAGATAGCATTAAAAGTTCAGCAATAGAAAAATTGGGACACGCGGAAATACGTAGGAACAAACCATGGTTCGACCAAGAATGCATTGAACTAGCAGAGAAGAGAAAACAGGCAAAATTACGGTGGCTACAAAATCCGAATGAAACAACTACACAAAATTTCGCAGATATCAGGCGGGAAACTTCCAAAACTTTTAGAACAAAGAAACGGGATTTTTTGAAAGCTAAAATTAAGGAACTTGAAGATAATAGTAAAAATAAAAATATTCGGGACATGTATAAGGGGATCAGCGAATTTAAGAAAGGCTATCAACCTCGTGCTTATATATTAAAGAAATCTGACGGAACAGTTCTCACCGATACGGATAGCCTCTTAAATAGGTGGAAAGATTTCTTTGACGATTTGCTGAACACGCAGCCAAAAACTAATGTGCGTGGAGAAAAGGAGATACACACCGCAGAACCGTATATTCCAGAACCCAATCGAATAGAAGTGGAAGCCGCTATAAAAAAATTGAAGAAACACAAATCTCCGGGTGTAGATGAAATTCCGGCTGAGTTAATTTTAGCTGGAGGCGAAAAATTGTGGAACAAGATACACAAACTCATTCTCCTTATCTGGAACAAGGAAGAATTGCCACAAGAGTGGAAAGAATCAATCATTGTTCCAATTCACAAGAAAGGCGACAAAACTGATTGTAATAATTATCGAGGCATTTCTCTTCTGTCAACATCCTATAAAATCCTTTCAAATATTCTGTTAGCAAGATTGACCCCATACGCAGATGAAATTATTGGAGATTATCAGTGCGGATTTAGACAAATCGATCAACTATCGACCAAATATTTACCATTCGCCAAATACTCGAAAAGAAGTGGGAATACAATACCCCGGTACATAAACTATGTATTGATTTTAGAAAGGCTTACGACTCGGTTAGGAGAGAAACATTATACAACGTTCTTACAGAACTTGGAATACCGAGAAAGCTAATTAGATTAATTAAGATATGTTTAAGTGAATCCCAAAGTAAAGTCCGGGTAGGAAAATTTTTGTCCACGAGCTTCCACGTCGAAAATGGCCTGAAACAAGGAGATGCGTTGTCGCCATTATTATTTAACTTTGTGCTGGAATACGCCATAAGGAAAATCAAAGATAGCAACCAGGGCCTAGAGTTGAACGGCATTCACCAGGTTATGGCATATGCTGATGATGTAAATTTAATAGGGGATGATAGGAGAACAGTAGAAATAAATGCAGAGATCTTATTAAACGCTTGCAGGGACATGGGTTTAGAAGTAAATGCAGAGAAAACTAAATACATGGAAGTGCGTCGGGACCGTAATACGGCAAATTGTGGAGGCGTTAAAATATTAAATAATGCTTTTGATAAAGTGGATACTTTCAAATATTTAGGATCAATATTAACAGACGAAAATCATATTCACGAAGAAATTAAATGTCGACTAAAAGCAGGGAATTCGTGTTACTATTCGGTTCAAAATCTTTTGTCGCGAATTCTGTCGAGGAATTTGAAGCTTAAAATATATAAAACGATAACCATGCCTGTTGTTCTGTATAGTTGTGAAACATGGTCGCTTACTCTGAGGGAAGAACATAGACTGAAAGTATTTGAGAACAGGATCCTGAGAAGAATATTCGGACCCAAGAGGAACGAGAATGGGGAATGGCGGAAGCTTCATAACGAGGAACTACATAGTTTATACGGTTTACCCAACATTGTTAGGGTCGTCAAGTCTAGGAGGCTTAGGTGGGCGGGTCATGCAGCTAGAATGGAAGAAAGTAGAAGCGCTTTCAAAGTCTTGACTGGAAGACCAATTGGAAAACGACCATTAGGAAGACCTAGGCGCAGATGGGAGGACAATATTAAGATGGATCTCGCAGAGATAGGAATACAAAGTAGAAACTGGATGCAATTAGCTAAGGATAGAAGTCACTGGAGAGCTTTTGTGAACGCGGCACTGAACCTCCGGGTTCCATAGGCCATAGAGTAGTTAGTTAGTTAGTTAAAATTATAACGAATTGCTGAGAACTTTCTGCCATGATATAAAATTAACTATTAAAAGTGTAAGATATTACTGAGAGCGTTCTGCCATGGTATGAAATTAACTATTAAAATTATAAGGAATTGCTGATATCATTCTGCCATGATATAAAATTAACTATTAAAAGTTAAGAAATTGCTGAGAACATTCTGCCATGATATAAAATTAACCACTAAAATTATAACGAATTGCTGAGAACATTCTGCCATGATACAAAATTAACTATTAAAAGTATAACTAATTACTGAGAACATTCGGCCATGATATAAAATTAACCATTAAAATTATAAGGAATTGCTGAGATCATTCTGTCATGATATAAAGTTAACCATTAAAATTATAACGAATTGCTGAGAACATTCTGCCATGATATAAAATTAACCATTAAAATTATAACGAATTGCTGAGAACATTTTGCCATGATATAAAATTAACTACTAAAAGTGTAAGAAATTGCTGACAACGTTCTGCCATGATAAAATTAACTACTAGAAGTTTAAGAAATTGCTGATATCATTCTGCCATGATATAAAATTAACCATTAAAATTATAAGGAATTGATTATATCATTCTGCCATGATACCAAAATTAACTACTAAAAGTGTAAGAAATTACTGAGAACTTTCTCCCATCATATAAAATTAACTACTAAAAGTGTAAGAAATTACTGAGAACATTGTGCCATGATATAAAATTAACCGTTAAAATTATAACGAATTGCTGAGAACATTTTGCCATGATATAAAATTAACTACTAAAAGTGTAAGAAATTGCTGACAACGTTCTGCCATGATATAAAATTAACTATTAAAATTATAAGGAATTGCTGATATCATTCTGCCATGATATAAAATTAACCATTAAAATTATAAGGAATTGATTATATCATTCTGCCATGATACCAAAATTAACTGTTAAAAGTTAAGAAATTGCTGAGAACATTCTGCCATGATATAAAATTAACCACTAAAATTATAACGAATTGCTGAGAACATTCTGCCATGATACAAAATTAACTATTAAAAGTGTAAGAAATTACTGAGAACATTCCGCCATGATATAAAATTAACTATTAAAATTATAAGGAATTGCTGATATCATTCTGCCATGATATAAAATTAACTATTAAAAGTGTAAGAAATTACTGAGAACATTCCGCCATGATATAAAATTAACTATTAAAATTATAAGGAATTGCTGATATCATTCTGCCATGATATAAAATTAACTATTAAAAGTTAAGAAATTGCTGAGAACATTCTGCCATGATATAAAATTAACCACTAAAATTATAACGAATTGCTGAGAACATTCTTCCATGATATAAAATTAACTACTAAAAGTGTAAGGAATTGCTGAGAACATTCTACCATGACAAAATTAACTATTAAAATTATAACGAATTGCTGAGAACATTCTGCCATGATACAAAATTAACTATTAAAAGTGTAAGAAATTACTGAGAACATTCCGCCATGATATAAAATTAACTATTAAAATTATAAGGAATTGCTGATATCATTCTGCCATGATATAAAATTAACTATTAAAAGTTAAGAAATTGCTGAGAACATTCTGCCATGATATAAAATTAACCACTAAAATTATAACGAATTGCTGAGAACATTCTGCCATGATACAAAATTAACTATTAAAAGTGTAAGAAATTACTGAGAACATTCCGCCATGATATAAAATTAACTATTAAAATTATAAGGAATTGCTGATACATTCTGCCATGATATAAAATTAACTATTAAAAGTTAAGAAATTGCTGAGAACATTCTGCCATGATATAAAATTAACCACTAAAATTATAACGAATTGCTGAGAACATTCTTCCATGATATAAAATTAACTATTAAAAGTGTAAGAAATTGCTGAGAACATTCTACCATGACAAAATTAACTATTAAAATTATAACGAATTGCTGAGAACATGCTGTCATGACATAAAATTAATCATTAAAATTTAAGAAATCATTGGAAACATCTTGCTGTGACAGTATTAACCACCAAAATCACCAGAAATAATTGGAGAAAATCTAAAATTACAAATAATTGACCATTAAAATTATAAGTTATTGCTGGCAATCATTCTGCCATAACATACAATTAATTGAAATTAATAAATCACTGAAACATTCTGCTGGGATATACCGTAATTAACCACTAAAGTAATAATTATTGAATAACAATCTGACACGACCTAGTTTACAATTAATATTGTAAGGACTCTCTAAAACTTTTTTTTTTTTTTTTTTTTACAATTTTAATAAATGGAGAACGTTTTTAAGAAGTTGAAGTTCCTATGGCTAATAATTATAAATGCTTGGTGAATGAAAAAAATCAATTTTCCCTATCCCTCTTAGGACCAGGATTTTAATAAATGCTGATTTGCTATTGTCTATAGTGTAAGTGAATGAAGGACATCTATATCCCCTTGGTGGCCGCAATTCAAAAAATTACGTCTTGTCTACAACTTAGAGTATCAGAAGAACATTAACACTAAATTTCAAGATTCTATGCCTACCTATTAACATGGACACTACGGAAGTTAGAGAACTTTACTTTCAAATGTGGTTGGAAGAAGATGGAGAAGATAAAATGGACAGAGAGAGAAACAAAGATATCTTATAACGGATGGGAGAGAAGAGAACGCTTTTAGCCATCATCCTTCGTAGGCCAGTTGGATTGTACACATCTTGCCAAGAATTTGTCTTCTTCATACCACCGTAGAAGGAAAGATGGAAGGAAAACGAGGAATAGGAAGAATACAACTGATCGATGATTTGAAAAATAGAAGAAAATATTGGGAGCTAATAGAGGAAGTTGAAGCTCGAGAAACGTAGAAGAAATATTTCCAGGACTAAACCGAAAAAAACCCAGGCCCTGTCAAAAGGCAAAATACTTTAATGCCTAATAATTTCGAAGATCTGTTGATGAATTAATCAGTGAATTTACTCTTTTATATACTGGGTACTCAGAAAGTTACGTAATATTATGAGGAAACATTTATTATTATTATTTTGTACATTTTATACATTAAGTGCTGGAAGTGACTGCAGTTCTGTTTTTGACACAGGTGGACACGACGAATCATGTTGTTGAAAACCCTTTTCAGTATTATCCGTGAGATGTTACCAACACAACAAAGAATATTGTTTTTTTCAATTCCAGAATATGTCTACTGTCCGGATAGGTAATCTAGATGGAGAATTTAAGATAACCCCACAAGAAGAAGTCAGCAGGGAATACATCTAGAGATCGTGGTGGCCGTAGTGGTCTAACCGTTTTCAGAGTGGTCATCCTGGAAAACATTCTTCCAACTAACGCGTTGTGTTCGCAGCTGTGTGGGCTGTGGCATTGTAGTGCTGAAAGAATGTGCGTTAAAACTTCTCAGCTGACAACGATGTAATGAACTCTGTCAATTTTTACGTGCCGTTTAGAGATCACTCTGTATCTGTTCAAAAAATGTAATGAACACGCGACTACGTGATATCGCGTACCAGACACTAATTTTATGTGAATGTACCTCTTCTGTACTGTGAGTGGGTTGTCACTGGCCCATAGCCGAGCATTTTGGGCATTAATGTATCCATCCAAATAGAATCATGTCTCATTAGTCCAGTACCAAAGATAGAAATCCTTCCTTTCTAGTGTTACAGATTCCATGAACCACGATAGTCTTTCAAGGCATCAATGTTTTCAGGCAAAAGTTGCTGGACAACTCTAACTTTATAGAGGTACAGTTTAAAACATTTACACAAGGTCGTGTGTGCACTGCCAATGGAGAGCCCAAATTAGTTTGGAAGTCGTCCCACTTATCTTTATCTTTATTATTATTATTATTATTATTATTATTATTATTATTATTATTATTATTATTATTATTATTATTATTATTATTATTATTATTATTATTATTACATGCAGCTTGCAAATTGATCAACTGTTCTCTTTTTAACAATCTTAATCGACTGCTTTTCAGTGCGACCACTACACCACCTGTCCCCTGGAATATTGTCGTTCACCCTTTTGATTGAGGATTTGCTTGTATTATTTGTTCCGTACGTTTCTGTGTAAACCCTGTGAGTCAAAACACAATACTGGTGAGGATATACTCTGTCACGATGAATATACGCTGTTGCAACGTATAGACCATAGCTACTCAGTTATTCAGTACCTCCAACCAGTGGCAGCGATTGGACGTTAAAAGTGGGGGAGCAAGACATGATCTGAGTATTTGTATATCAATGTTAGTTTTCCTGGTTGTTTCTAACACTTCGTTTGACGAAAGGTTGTATAACTATTAGGATACTGTTTTTTCAGTTAAAATACCGTATATCTTGTTTCATATTTTATTAAGTAAATTGACAACAGCAATGCAAGTAGATACTAGCCCTTTGTACTCTTAAACAATGAAAGTGTAAGAAGAGATTTGATTCCTTGCTTATGAATATCTTAAAATTCTGTCTGGAAAATTGTGTGACCAGAATATTTATTTAAAAAATTGCAAAACAAATAAATAGAAAGGATAATATCAATCATAATAATGAAAAACGAGGCTTGTTTTGTTGCCATTAAATGTTTGTTATTATTCTTAAAAAATGAAAGACAGTAAATACTACAAGCATATGCTATGACATTTAAACAAATCCGCAATTGCAATATTAATTGCGATGAATTGCAATTAAAACGCAATTCCTGTAGCTTTTTTAACTCCACGGGAAGACAAATAACCAATACATACCGTTTTTTTCTATGAACCAGTAATACGTACAAAAACTTTACATTTCTAAATGTAACTATATACATTAAAGGGATCACTTCAAAAAGTAAGGAGAGCAACTGCCCCCTCTTACCCTCCTAATCGCCGCCTCTGCCTATAACGAAACAAAAACAACAATCCATGAGATTTTCCATAATTTTGCGTAACTTTTTGAGCACACTGTATTTTCAGATGAGATAAAGTCAGTTCCTGGCGCCTCATTCAGTTTAAGCTGAAGCAGTAGACCCTAGACGTCATTATGGTGCAAAAAAAAAAAAAAAAAAAAATGTATAAAAATTAGGCGATTTGATAATAAAGTTATCGCTAAACATGCTGTCTTAATCTCATCCTCACCACTGACGTGAGTACTGTTAGTCCCAAACAATAAAGGAACGCTTGCTATGTTTAGTAAAACAGAATAATTTTTTGCGAAATTTATCGCAGAATATACTATATTGTAAGATAGGATAAATTTATCCCATTTTTTAAAATCTAATTTCAATGTCTATTGATTATTAAGCCTCAAAGAAAATGTATCCCATATTGCCTCAAAACGAGTAACTTTTATAAAAGTGATCATAAAAAGTAATTTTGTTATCATATATGAATATCTATGTGAAAACTTCAAAGTTGAAGTTAAATTAACCCTGTTACCCTCTTGGGACATCAAGTATAGAAAACCCCTAAAGAAAATATAAACGATAATACACAAAAAATCAACTGATTTTGATGGAAGTTATAGTGGAAAACTGTTTTATTATATCGTACATGCTTAAAGTTTCAATATGGGGTGTGTTTTATGCCTCTCTTATACCTTACTCTTCCTGGATTTCAAACGCAAGCAATAGGTTTATTTCCTAATCCTTAGAGAAAGCATAGACCCCTACACCAAGTTTCATTGAAATGGATAAATGTTTGTAGAGTTATCATGTAACAGATAGAGAAACACCAAAACGCATGTAGGGTCCATTGATAGAAATTAGCTTATTTTCTCCTCAATAAAAATGTAGAAGCATTATAACTAACGAGATGAAATTTCGGCCTGTAGGAGTTCGTTGTGACCTTAATGAGAGCGAAGTGCCAAAGGGGAGGTGAAATGACATTAACACCCTTTGCTGGAATGTAATTTAGGTTGAGAAAGGAGTTTAAATGGCAGCTGTTAGCAACCTTTAGAGCTTATGAAGCGTTGAAAGTTAAGACTTCTCATTAACGAACACACAAGTTGTGAGACTAAATGAACGCTATAGGGTAAACAAAGACAAAGGTTGTGCAGCTCTTTGCTACAAATATAAAGGAAAAGAAACTATTTTTATAAAAAAGAACAGTCTGATTATCATTTATAGAAAAGTACACAATTACATGCGAAGTACTGAGAAAAAAATAGTGTAATTTCATGATAGTTATACTACAGCCACGTCCTACTGCAATGGAAAGCAAGGGAGTCAGTTGCTTCTCCTTGATTTTCAAAAGATGCTAAGTTCTTGAAAATACAGGCTGAGGCAAAAAGATGTTAACATTAAATAGGGGTTTACTCATGTGAAATTACAAGGCAGGCATTTGGTAACTGTTTCAATTTGGCACCCATCCCGCTCAATGATCGTAAAAGTCATTATAATATGGCTCGGACTTGTGTTTTCCTTAGGACTTCTATGGCCTTCTGATGATGACGTCATTTTGGAGCTGTAAGGCCTTGTATCCAGATGGCGTTGGCTCAATACACTTATGGAGTCTCTCTATTGTTGATTGTATGGCCATTTGGGCAGGGATAGCAGCGATGACCTGAGTGATCGGTACTTCAGGTCGTCCAAGTTGCTAGGTTTGCTCTCATACACACGATCCTTGACCATGCCCCACAACCAAAAATCATATGGCCAGATCGGGGGAACATGCTGGCCATGGGAAAGGACCATCCCCTAATCCAACGTTTACCGCACATGTCGTTCAGGTAATCCAGGACCATCTGACTGGAATGGGCAGGTGCGCCGTCTTGTTGAAAGTAGCCTCACTGGAGAATGACAAGTGGCGCATTCTTCTTCATGAAGGTGCTGACGATGGCAAGGTAATTCTCTCCCTTGACGGTCTCTTCTTTTTTGCAAATTTGTAAATGCTCACTGCACACCAAACGTTGATCTTGGGAAATCCCACATGTGCTCGAGAACTTTCTGAGGCTGCTCGGTCGTCCAGATAATGCAGTTGTGTTTGTTCGGGGCGAAGTAGAATTCGGCGCTCTCCAGACTCACGGCACCAAACTTTTCCTTCCTTTCTTGTTACTTATAAGAAAAGCAGTATGATTGTTATACTACACTGACATTTTATTAAGCTGTTTGGGCAGACAATTGCAACAGCCAAAAACGATCATTATATATTCTTTTACAAGAGCAGTTTTCAAGCGGCGTATTTTTCATTTTTTGTTAAACTTGACAAAATTACCTTTCGTTGTACACAAATCCACTTGCAGAACAGTTACGGAAATTTACAATACTATTATTTGTAACGCTTCATACTATCAATAAGAAATGGAATTTCAATACAATAGAAACTATGTTTTGGATGACAGCATTAATTTCTACTAATAATTGTAAACTTTAGTAATTTTATTCTGTATGTGACCACACAAATAGTATTTTAATTTCGATTCTTTTAATATCAGCAATTAAACGGGCTGAACTTGTTAATGATAGACTTCCTTTTATTACTCTTAGTGATACTGTTATTTTAAACGTATATGCTTCAACAGAAGATAAGGATGACGATGTAAAAGACACTTTTTAAGAAGTATCACGGGTATTCGACTAATTCTGCAATACCATATGAAAATTCTACTAGAGGATTTCAATGCGAAGGTAAGGTTTTTAAACCGGTTACAGGAAAAGAAAGTCTACATAAGGAAAGTAATGACAACGGGGTTAGTTTCATGAACTTTGGAACATCTAGAAACTTTATCGTGAAGAGTACAAAATTTCCACATCGCGACGTTCATAAATACACAGTAAAAAATGGTTGTGTTAATTCAACTCAATTTTAACACAGAGCAGTGGTTCCAGCGTTACTACCACTATGCGGTGTTAGTTCAACACAGAGCCCGCGGCGTTGGCGTTTAACACAGGGGGCGTTACGTCTTTAACACAAACCGGTGTTGAGCGGAGTTAAATTCGGATCTGCGTTAG
Organism: Thermobia domestica; assembly: GCF_964235325.1. Classification (NCBI taxonomy): domain Eukaryota; kingdom Metazoa; phylum Arthropoda; class Insecta; order Zygentoma; family Lepismatidae; genus Thermobia; species Thermobia domestica. The sequence continues at coordinate 284,195,342 of NC_137461.1, read as the reverse complement.
TATTTTCAGTGTTGATTCGACACTATGTCAGGGTCGGTATTGTGAAGAAATGTGTTGAGTGTTACTTGTGGCGGTGTTACACCAACACGAAGAAAGTAACACACTGTGTAGTGTGTTAATTATTTGGTGTTAATATTACACCATGTCAAGTATCAATATAACACAGTTCCTATGTTACTTCAACATCATTTTCTTATTTCAACACACAATCTGTGCCATAATTCAAGGTCAAAACCGTGTAAGTAACACCGTTTTGGTGTTAATTCAACACTCCCTGTGTTAAAATTCAAGGTCAGACCACCACATTAACACAGTTCTTTGGTGTTAGTTCGCATCCACTTCTGTGTTACTACGACACCTATTTCGGTATCGAAATAACTCCGTGTGTAGTGTTGATGTAACCATTTTTCTGTGTTGGAAAACCACGTGCTTACGCTTACCGAAGATTCTAATTTTAAAAAAAGAATACTAAACTACAGAACACTTCATATAGAAAATCTTCATAAAAATTTTTCTCATCCTCCCCAACATTTGTCGTGAAGTATTTCTTGATGGTGCTTAGTTTGCGTGTTACTTGCCACGGTGTTACTTGCCACTATTGGAATTTCGTGTTACTTGCCACGGTTACCTTATCGCATATTTATCTGTCTATGACAGCGTGTCCGTTGCCACGCACCTACATCTAGATTTGACCTTGAGGGGTTGGGAGTAATTTCCCAAGCAATTTTCAAAGCAAAGCAATCATCCGAAACACAAGAAACAAAGCAAATTTCTGATTTAAGAAATAAGAACATTGTTACATTTATGCGTCTCACAAAACTCACAGAACTCGCACGAAATACAAGAAACAAAACAAGATTCTGATGAAAGGAGTATTCTTGCAAATCTACACAAACAATTGAAATTCTTCAGTAATTCGAGCGCTCATTTTGCCGTCTGAAAGCATGGAAGAAACGCAATGATTTATCTTTACATCACATTCGATCCATACTCCTAGGTGGTTCCAATAGGAACCTTGTCACTTGCGCGTCGCACGTCATAATGATTATGATTATAAACATTAATTATTTACAAAATCCAACAGCATGTCCCTTTTCTTCTTGATCAATTATTCCAACTTTTGTACGTGACTCAAACTTCTGATACATTTTTTTTTTTTTTAATCACAGCCTCTTCTCAGATTCTCGAGAATTCGTTGTATTCTGTCGTCAAGCTTTATAGAAGATACGTTCCTTCTCTTTTGCGGTATACCTTGCACTTGCTGTCTCATAAAGACATGGAAACTAAATTTAGCGTCTTCCTTCAGCACCTTTAACAAAAATAAACACAAACTTCAGGCCAGCTGTACCACCTGAAGAAAGGCTAATAGTGACATTAAGGTAAGCATGTACTATGTGTGCACTAGAATGATTTACCTGTAATATAAGCGTTAATAATAATTAGACGCCTAATGACATTAGTCCATTTAGTTGTCCTGTGATATCAGACTCAAAATCTAATAGGTTTCGGTGTAAAAGCGTTCACTTCTGGTGCATAGGATCCCTGGTTCGATCACAGCTCGCGCTAAGTGGATTTGTGGTGGACAAAAACCGTGTGGATGGGTTTTCCCATTTCCTCCCACTTTCTTCATCTTGCCATTTCATTCATTCTCATCATCGCCGTCTCCTTTAGCCTACCCGGTATAACCGTGGAACAAAACTCCAATGTTTCATTTCATTTTCATTTCAAAATGTAATAGACTCCTGTGTAAATACCTGTGTTATATTATTTTTTATTTATTTATTTTATTTTATTTTGTTTTGTTTTTGGCTGGGAAGTTCATTCCAGTTTCTTACAATAGTGAAACACACTTCCTCCTGCAATTTCTTCTTTCAATTTATATCTGAATATTCTTGCTAACTTTTTTTTAATATAACGCTGGGTGTTTCTCTATTTCATCAATTTTTCATTGTCTTTATCACTAATTAAAGACATACATGTATTAGCTTCCATTGCGAACATTTTTTTCATATTCTACACACGAAACGAACTGTTATGTGAAAAAAAAACTTGTAGAAAACATCTATTTTTTTATCTCTCTCTCTCTCTCTCTCTCTCTCTGCTTGGACGTACCTCGGCAACTTTTCTGTCGCCATCGCCGCAGTGAGCGGACTCCCATAAGACTCAATGCATTTTTAGATGTTGCCCAACTGTTCCGTCGCCAAGCTGTTGCCTTAGGTTTACCGCTCACTGGCAACATTTTGTCGGGCAACTATCTTGTTGCTCTGGCTAAATGCATTAAGTCTTTGGCGACGGAACAGTTGCGCAACATCTAAAAATGCATTGAATCTTATGGGAGTCCGCTCACTGAGGCGACGGCAACAGAAAAGTTGCCGAGATATCTCCAAGTAGAAAGGTAAAAAATAAATGTTTTCTACAAGTTTTTTCACGTAACAGTTCGTTCCGTGTGTAGCGCGTGAAAAGAAGTGTTCGCAATGGAAACTAATACATTCTTTGATTAGTGACTAGCATGTCTTTAATTAGTGATAAAAACTATGAAAAATTAATTCAGGAAATAGAGAAACGCTCAGCATTAAAGAAGATATATATATATAAAGAAGAATTTGTGGAAGGAAGTGTGTTTCGCTGTTATAAGAAACTAGAATGAGTTTTCCAGCCAAGAAAAAACAACGCAGGTAAATTATTTTCACCCCCTCAAGGTGAAATCTAGATACAGGTGCGTGGCAACGGACACGCTGTCATAGATAGATAAATATGCGATAAGGTAACCGTGGCAAGTAACACGAAATTCCAATAGTGGCAAGTAACACGCAACGTGCGAAACACCACCTTCACCAACATCTTGTTCAAGAATGATAGGAAACTCTTACCTGTATCATTATAATATGTTTGCCTCTTAATCGTAATTCTACTTGTTTTCCGCCATTTTTGAAACACAGACCCTGGTGTTGATTGGTGAGCTCTAGTGCAGTGTAGAAGTGACATAGTAATACGATGTTGTTTCTCGCTGTTGACATATTTCTTCAGAAACATCATGTAAAACAATTGAAAACACATCGCGCGGTTTGCATGTTGAAATTTTGCGTATACCTGGATTTGTTTAAGTATTTCTTTCTACTGTGTTTGTCTGTAGCTTCAATTCATAAGCCTCTATAAGTAGATGCCCAACATATTTGGCAAACACGCAAAAAACAACACCTAAAATTCTGCACTTGTGTTAATTTAACACACAGGCTGTGTGTCATTTCAACTACCGGCATTTGACACACAACTCCAAATGGAGAGTAAGTTGTTCTAACCACTTATTTGTGTTATATGTTAACACAATCGTGTTAACACATAGGCATGTCGTTGAAATAACACAATGATTTTTTACAGTGTGGACAAGGATGATATTCTCTTATGTTCGGACAGACCTCTTTCTACCACTGTTTCCCTTGCAATCGTGTTAGACGAACCCCGTCCTTAGAAACTTCTCGTAGATCCTACCAATTGTCAAGAGCAAAGGTGCATCCCGTCCGGTCCAGGATGGGAATTTTTCTTGTACAATGCCTGGGGACTGAAAAACTTCCATTCAGGCAGCTATTTTCCTTCGTTCCCTAATGAAATATCGGCACGCCATGATTTAATCTGCAAAACAAAAACAAAAAGAACACCCATTTAATATTAACATCTCTTTGCCTCAGCCTGTATATGTCAAGACATACTAATTGGCTTACTCAGATCTATAGCACTTAATATATTTATATTAAATATGTACGTAAATAGCTGTTGTTTATGATGTATTGTGTGTACGCATACATTAAAGTGTGTGTGTGTGTATTCGTGACTGCGCTTAGGTGTCGGTTTTAGCCCCCTCTGGAACCAGCTTCTCCTCCCTTGGAAAATACATGAGGAATGATTACAGTGATGTATAACACATGAAATCCTATTTTATAAAGGTAACCAAGAAAGTTCTGTCGCTTTTCCACCCACCACCTTCCAACATCGACATGTCACCTAAGACGCACCTAGAAGATCAAAAATAGTCCCCATAAGCATCAATGACTTTCTTCCAACGTTAAGAAATGCCACGGATTCCATCGTGGTAGAACTTGCTGGGCCGTGAAGCGAAGAAGGTATCAAGTGCATTTTGCACCTCTACTAGGGATTTGAACTGGCGTCCTCGAAGGTGATTGCCCGAGGAATGAAACAGGTGATAATTGGACGGTGCAATGTCCGGGAAGTATAGCAGATGCAATAGTGTTTTCCATGCAAGATGTAGAATGGTGTCTTGGGGCATCCAAGCCACGTGGAGCTTAGCTTTGTCGTGTAACAGGAGAACCACTTTGCGATTTCTTAAGTGCTAACTCCAAAGTGTTGAGTTTTTCTTGAACACGGCTCAACTGCTGACAGTACACAGTTGCATTGATGCTCTGACCAGCTGGTAGCAGTTCCCGATGTACGATGCCGCGAGCAGTCCACCAAACACACAGGAGGATCTTCTTCTGGTGCAGTGCTGGTTTCGGCTGTTTTGGAACCGGTTCCTGGGATCCTAACCAATGATGACGGCGCCGTGGAGCTCCGTACAGGACCCACTTCTTATCACGTGTCAACACCCTGTCCAGAAATGGCTCCTTCCTCAGACGAGACAGTAAAGAAACATAAGTGTCTGCTCGCGTTGCCTTCTGCCCCGGAGTCAAATCATGTGGGACCCATTGACCCAACTTGTAGTGCTTCCCAAGTTGATAGAGGTGCTGCCAAATGGTTTCTTCACTCACACTGAATTGTAGTCCCAGTACCTTACATGTCTGGCCACTGTTCGCCTCAATTTCTACCTAAAGATCTCCATTTTGCACATGTGTTGGTCTTCCTGCACGTGATGCGTCTTCGAGTGTTTCGTTACCGTCCTTAAACTTGTACAACCACCGTTGTACTGTCTGCGTAGTCACGACACCGTCACCAAAGGCCTGGCATATCTTCCGCCCCGCTACAGCGGGATTTGATCCCAGTTTGAACTGTGCAGCATACGTGCCCTTATGACGCTCAGTGGAGGTCCCATGTTCACACTGTCCTTACGCAAGTTCACAGTGTAACAAGTGCTACAACCAGGTGGTATGTTGGATATACCCACACCAAAACCTGACCGTCGCGTTATCTCCATTCGCATTCAACTTACGTGTGAGGGCCATTTAAACACAGACCTCCACAAAAAGCGATATAACTTTCTTGATTACCTTTATATAACCAATATTTTTCTTTATCTTTTTATTTTGTGCTCATACTTGTCACTTATCAAATTCTGTTGTGTTTTATTTATCTTTTTAACGGGCCCGTAGCCAGCTCGATATCTTAGAGGGGCAGAAATGAATACTGATCAGGAATTGACGAAATAATAATAATAATAATAATAATAATAATAATAATAATAATAATAATAATAATAATAATAATAATAATAATAATAATAATAAGGAAAACCTCAAAACTTTAGGTGTTTATTATTTATGGAATCGGTAACCAAGCTGTAGCTCCTTTGACGATTATCTATGAAATCTTTAACAAAGGTGTAGCTCGTTTGACTATTATTTATGAAATCTTTAACAAATCTGTAGACCTTTGACTACTATCTATGGAATCTAACAAAGTTGTACCTCATTTGACTATTTTCTATGGAATCTTTAATAAAGCTGTAGCTCCTTTGACAAAGGATATAATTATTATACTGACAAGTATTGCGGTAGAGGGGCACACCGACAGGGTTGGTCTACCAGTTCTATACCTACTCCAAACTTCGTTAGTCGACAGACATTTCTGCACATTCTTAAGCAAACTATGGTTGTTCTCGGAGAAAAGTGATTGCTGTACCTTAAAGATTCGATCTTACACTACATGTTTCCTCTTTCTTTTCTTACGTGTTTAAAAACAATTTAGTTTTATTAGATTTTCTGAGAATATAGATGACAGAGCTTTAAAAGTATTTATCGTTTTATCGGGTGTAGAATAATATTAATTCAATACTACATAGACGTAGTAACTACTAGTGGTGGACCCACATCAAACTTCGGACCCATTCAACGCAAATTTCTGGATGCGTGCCTGTTACGGTACACCAATTTAAGACTACAAAGGTGTGTAATTTACATATAAGTACTTTAAAAGTGGTTTAGCTATTACATTCACACTACATTTGTACTAAACAAAAGCTTCGTGACTTTTATTTTGTTCACTTTTGTCTTGCTTTACGTAAGATTCATTTCAAAAACGTAAAGAAATTATAGAAACAGGAATACCGAGCGCAAAGCATTTGTATAAGTACTAATGGAAAAAAATAGCATATAGATCTGTGTATAATCCAAATCGTAAATTTTTCCTTTGTTTCATTTTTCTTAAAATAATTAATAGAGGTTGTTTGCAATGTATTTGTTTCATATCAATCATTAAAATTGAAGTATTTTTCCCTATGAATTTGTACCTTATATCAATTCTATATCAACTTCAGGTGACAAGTACGAATACACACTAAAAGTTAACATTTTACACACTGCTTGCGTTCAACTTATCGCCTTCCAAAATAAATAAGACTGTACATGTTCACAGTTAACGAAGTGGAACTGGAATCAAGTATTCTTTGGAAGTACATCTGGTCCTTCGCTTTGAATGCTTGTCATAGTGCAACAATAGAGTACTTTGATTTGAAACCGTGAAATAGAAAAGACTAATATTAAATGTTTGGAACAAACATAGCTTTTTAAGTAAAAATGAATAAATTGAACTAAATTTAATTTAATTTCGTAAATAAAATTACAAGAATTTCAACTCTGGTTTTCAAAAAATAAATAAATAAATAAATAAATAAATAAATAAATAAATAAATAAATAAATAAATCTTCAACGTTCTATTTTAGAGGGACCAAAACAGATTTAAGGCGGGCACAGCCCGCTGTAGGCCCTACCTAGCTACAGACCTGCTTTCTGACTTGTGTTGTTCGTGTTATTGTCGGCAGTTCTTGAACAAGTGTTATTCCGGTCTCTGGTCTGATTATGACGGGAACAAATAGCCTCTGGTCTGGCCGTAATGGGCATAAATAGCCTCTGGTCTGATTATGACAGGGACAAGTAGCCCCTGGTCTGACCATGACAGGGACAAAGAGTCTCTGGCTTGACCGTGATGGGGACAAATAGCCCCTGGTCTAACCGTAATAGGGACAAATAGCTCCTAGTCTGACCTGACTGGAACAAATAGCCTCTGATCTAACTGTGAGTGGAACAAATGGTCTCTGGTCTGGTCGTAATGGGCACAAATAGCCTCTGGTCTGGTCGTAATGGGCACAAATAGACTCTGGTCTGATCATGACAGTGACAAATAGCCCCTGGTCTGACCATGACAGGGACAAAAAGTCTCTGATCTAACTGTGACTGGAACAAATAGCCTCTGATCTAACTGTGACTGGAACAAATAGCCTCCGATCTAACTGTGACGGGAACAAATAGCCTCTGGTCTGGCCGTAATGGGCACAAATAGCCTCTGGTCTGATCATGACAGGGACAAATAGCCCTGGTCTGACCATGACAGGGACAAAGAGTCTCTGGCTTGACCGTGATGGGGACAAATAGCCCCTGGTCTAACCGTAATAGGGACAAATAGCTAATAGTCTGACCTGACTGGAACAAATAGCCTCTGATCTAACTGTGACTGGAACAAATAGCCTCTGATCTAACTGTGACGGGAACAAATAGACTCTGGTCTGCCGTGACGGGGATAAATAGCCCTTGCTCTTACCGTAATGGGAACAAATAGATCCTAGTGCGACCGTGACAGGATCAAATAGCCCCTAGTCTGTCCCTGATGGGAACAAATAGCCCCTAGTCTGACCGTGATGGGGACATATAGTCTCGGCGCTTATGTCACCACTAAAGAGCGATTTTCTGGCAAGTGGTCCATTGTCAGTAAATTTTCAAAATAAATTTGAAACTATGATGTTTATGTTTTTCTATTAAGAAATAGTGTAACTATATACTGAGACATTTAATTTTTTTTTTTTTTTTTGTAAAATATATTTACTAGGTTTTGACCACATAAACTTTATCTGTTCTACACCATGCTCAATACTGTTCACATATCTCAATTTTCAAATAATTTTGAAACTAAATTTTAAATCTGTAATTATATGAACAATAGCAAAAAATATGACAATTTTATTTTAATTATTTTTTATTCTGGTAGGCAAAAATCGTAGTTTTTCTCATGTCATGTTTCGCTGTCCCGTGCGTAACGGAAAACGTGTATTTTTCGTCTTTCCTTTGTAATTGCAGATGATAAAGTATTGAAATTTTTGCTCCAAAGTAGAATTATTATTAGTCAGTTAGTGGTACTTATTAAATTTGTTTATTATCCTCTTTATGTATTTCATAAGGTATAAAATGTTGTTCCGTGCGTAACTACGCACGGGACATTTATAGATTTATCCAAGGAAGTGAATAAAATTAAGTTATTAAGATTTCAATACGTGTTTATTGTTATTGAGATTAAACAATGAAGAATAAACTTTTATATTAACTCAAAGAAACATGAATTTGCTGAGAGAAACTAAATCAAATATAACTAAACTTAACTACCAAAAACGTTTACGTTAAGTTACATAGAAACATTTACCACGAGGCTTAAAAACAAATTATCATGACAAATCACCCTTTTTTCTTTTCATTAGAAAGACAGGTATCTAAGTTGGTTTGATAGTCTTGTAGGGGGCAAATGGATTCGCAACTTGTTACTATATTCTTTCACCCTTTATCAGAAAATTAGATGCTTGAAGTATATTTAAAACTTGATCAAATGAGACATAAGATCTGTTCTCTTCATCAAAACAAAACTTTGTACAACTGTTGTCCATGCATTTCAGATTTATTACTCCAATGTCCCCATCTTCTTCTACATCACTTTCAGACTCACATACATACCGATATTTAATCCTATTTCTGGAAGAACCACAATCAAATTTCACTAGGAGAAATACACGTGCTCTAATATTGTCCATTCTGAGCCCGACAGTTGAAGGGTTGGAATATCATTATGAATATCGTCTTCAAAGTTGTATTCTGAATTAATGTCGCTCTCATCACTTGGTGAATATATCATTCTATACAGTGGCAGTCTTTTCGTTTTCCTTGAACCAATCCAACTTGAATTACCTTGTTCTTCTTCACATATTAGAGTGTTTTTCTCTTCTAAATGGCCAACAACGAAACAATGCGAAATGAGTTTCGCAAAAGGAACGTGAGAAGAAAAGAGTTAATCTTTTAACTTGCCTATAACACTGCATCCTCACTTCATCAGTTTCACCTTGTTCTTAAGTTTAACTCTATATTTTCTAGCCCTTTCAGCGCCACTCATTGCTTTTGTTGATCGATTCAGTTCATCACTGATAATATTACTTGGAACAGAATTACTTCCATGTGAATCCATATTACTTATTTAAAAAGCTCACACTAAAGCAAATCTTCACTGTGAAGTAATAAACAATCATACCAAATAACCAAAAAACAACTGTTCCCCTTCAATTCACTTTCCCGCATTCCACCTGACAATGGCAGCGTTCAAACGACTCAACGTTTGGTAGGTAGCACAGAGGATCGAGCAACTCAACAGTTGTACAACATTATGTGGTTTGAACGCCACCAATCAGCACTCAGACAAATACCCTAAAGACACGGTAATAACACTAAGCGAGTTGCCTAGCAAAGTTCGACTTTGATACTTTGGAATGCAATTTAATGCATTTAAATTAAATTATGGTTGCAAATTTTTTGTGCTTGTTAATGTCCAAATGTTAATCTTAAAATATCAATCTCTTCAGTAAGGATATTGCATAATAACAGTCTTAGAATAACCAAACAATTGCATGGTTACTTTTCTGTCCCGTGCGTAACTGTGAGTCAAAAAAGAAAACATAGTGTGAAGCTAATTAAATTCTATTTTCCAATTTAAAAATTATAATGCACAGTAAGGAGAACGAATGTAGAAAAGAAGTGATGGCATATACAATTAAAATGCTGCCATAAATCGCAGAGAATGTCCAATGAAATTGAGATTGTCAAATGAGCTTTTTGTCTGAGTCCCGTGCGTAACGTTTAATTTTGGCTTATAACTCAAATTTGCAATTGTTTTGTGTGTTTCATTTTATTTAACTATGCACTAATAATTTTCCCCCTAATTTTGACATACTTTTTATTTTATTTGAAAATACATTTTTGTTTTAAAAAAGCAGTTTTTATGTACGAATGTCCCGTGCGTAACGCTGAAAATCGCCCTAAATTCTCAATCAGTCTATCAAAGCCAGATTCTTCACAGATTTCGTCGTATAGACAAGCAAAATTTAGAGGATCAGACTATTTTCTTTAGCTTCTACTGGTTTTATGGTTGCTAACACTGGAAATTTAAAAGTAGTTGCAATTGTGTATCGGGTTGTCATCCATGCCAGCTCTACTTTCAGAGCTGTCCATTTTTTGGCTTACTCTAAAATATACATGTATACATGGTGTCAGAGAGGTATAATTTACATGAGAAGACACAAGGTCAAAATCACGAAACGTGAAGAAGGTGTGGCTTCAGAAAAAGAGAACTCTTGCCTTGTGACTCTCTTGGCAACCAGATTTGGTCACATTCAGTTACTAAGGTGCCAATTAAAGCCAAGACAAAACTTGAAATAATAGTAATTATTACTGTTGCTCTTGTTTCTGCATCATTGAACAGAAAGAAAAAAAAATGTCACTGCTTTCTGGTTTCATTCGCTCATTATTGGTGGACTATACACAGTTATGGAATGGTGCTCTTTAATTTTCACATTTATTTATGAGAAAGGATTGGTTAAGAATGTACTTCTGGCGAAAACAACTTGTTTTGTTTTGTGTGTTATTTCATAGGTTTGGTATTACTTTATGGTATATTATTGTTATTGTAAACAACTTCTACAGGTGCATGTTCGCTTGTACTCACTCAGTATTTCCTTTTCCTGCACAAAACCTTCTAATTGTTGAATAACTGGGTTTCTATTTTATAATTACTTTGTTTGATTTTACTATTACTATACAATTTTTATTGTGTTTATCGCCACATTACATTTATCAACTATAGTCTGTGCAAAATTCAATAATTATAGATTTTTTGTTTTTAGAACCGGGAAATTTTACATTTTTATTGGTGAATTTCTAAACAATTGCTAGTACTATTTTGGTGGAAGCATTTATCAGTTATCAAAATGGATTTGGTCACATCAGAAAAACTGAAAAATATTGAATAAGGATTGTCGGCCGTAGAATTCATGCAGGACCTCCTAGGTGCGAAGTGACAATGTTGTTGTTATTTAAAAATAATAATAATAATAAAAAAACTGGCTATTCCAAAAAAGAAGCAGATTTAAAATAAAGTAGCAAATCCGCACGTCCTGCTCAAGCGCAGGAATGAATTTTTATAGATTAATCTCCCCTTCGCCTCCCCCTCCCCTAGGTTCTACTGTAAAAGAGAAAATAAAAAGAAAACTTTCCAGGCTCAAACGTCATCTATCTTGAAAATTTGATCGAGATCGGTCAGGTGTTTCAGTAGTTATTAAGTTTTATTTATTTTTATATATCTCTCTCCCCTCCCCTCCTCCTGCCCTAAGTCTATCGTCAAACGGATATGATAAAAACCACCCCAGGTCCGAACCTCATCTATGTTGATAATTTGATTAAGATCATTCGGTGGTTTAAGCGTGATGAAGTCACAAGGACAAAAGACAGTCTTTTTTTTTTTTTTTTTTTTTTTTTACATATATGTTCCTTCTTCCCCTCCCATACATTGTGCCGTCAAAGTAAAATGATGAAAACATCCCAGGTCCGAACCATATCTGTGTTGAAAGTTTGATCAAGATCGGTCGGGTGATTCAAGAGTTATTAAGTTTTATTCATTTTCATATATTTACCCTCCTCCTCTTCCCTCCCCTAAGTTCTACCATCAAAATGAAATAATAAAAAACTTCCTAGGTTCGAACTTCATCTATGTTGAAAATTTGATTGAGATCGATCGATTGGTTCAAGAGTTATTAACTCACGAACATGGTCACTTTTGTTTTTATATTTATTGATTTTTGTATATCTCCCTCTCCTCTCCATTCCCTACGTTATTCCGTCAAAGTGAAATGGTAAAATCCATTTCAGGCACGAACGTCATCTATGTTGAAAATTTGATCGAGATTAGCCGTTTGGTTCAAGAATTGTTAAGTTTTATTTTTTTTTATAATTCCCCCTCCCCCCCCTCTCCTAAGTTCTACCGTCAAAGTGAATAGCTAAAAACACTACTAGACCAGAACTGCATCTAACGTCAAAAATATGATCGAGATCGGTAGAGTGGGTTTGGTTCAAGAGATTAAGAGTCACAAACATTGTCACTTTCAATTTGGATTTGAAGTTTTTTGTTCACAGACACCGCTATTAACCCTTTAACAGCCATGAGGCATCAACGTTATGCCTCACTGTTTTTATAAATTTGTGCCGCGTGACACTTATGGAGGCCTCACACTTTTTTTCTTTTCGAAGATTATACACGTGCAGTACGCAGAATCGGTCCAAATAAACTTAGAAAAATCAAAATTTCGTTTTTGCCCCAGGGATATAATTTTTGCTAATACATTGTGGCAGTTAAAGGGTTAATATATAGGTTTCTAATGAAAGTAACATATAGAAAACATATACGATACATTACTGGAAGTTTTAATCCCAGTGATGCCAACCTGAAACGTTATAAAAATCCCATTTCAGGAGGCAGAAATTCTCATTTTGCTCTTGACTTTCCCATGCTCTACAACATTTTCAACATTTATAAGTATGAAAAGTGAATCTACTATGTCACTAACTTTCTTCAATATATGAGTAAATTCAGAATCTTCTGTGTTAATCAAATAGTTTATGAATAGGTAATTAAAATAGAATTGAAACTATATATTTTGTTGTTCGAAATTATTATTTGCATTACACATTTCTTTTAACAAAAGAGACACTGACCAAAGCTTACAACTTTACTTTATTTTAAATTATAATTTGTAACTGTTTCGGATATCTAACATATCCTTCTTCAGACACGATCGAAATTAATGAAAATACAGACATATATATAAATGTTGTTATAACGGAGTTTAAATTCTTTAACCGTCATATATATATATTCATTGTTATAAAAAAATTTTAAATTCTTTTAACAGTCATATATAGAGTCATTGTTGTACTTTTTAATTTTTATTTATTTATTTATTTTTCTTTTTCTTATTTACCGAGGCCTTCAGCCCATCCTATAAGTCTTCGTGTTCACTTTCCAATTAATCACTTCCTTTATTTTTGGTTCTTATAAGGGCCTTTTATTTTTATTTTTTTTTAATTTTTATTTATTTATTTATTTTTTCTCTATGTTATTCAAACTTCCTTGCCATGATTCATTAATTGGTAAGCCCCCTGTCCAGTTCATCAGTTTATCTCTTCCTACCTTCTTTATCCAATCCGCTTCTTTCCACTTGCTTATTATCATTCTTTTCTCCATCTCCAATACTTCCGTCTTATCCCAATTAATTGCGTGATTCGTCTCCTTAACATGTTTGTATATGGCATTGGTATCTTTTTTCTTCCTAACATCATCTTCATGTTGTTTTATCCTTTCTTTCATTCTCTTTCCTGTCTCTCCTATATATGACATATCGCAGTCCTCACACCATACCCTGTAAATGACTCCTTCTTCCTCTCCATTAATCTTTTTAGTTCCTTTTCTATTCTTCTTCTTTATTGATCTTAATAAAGTTTCTCCACTCTTTCTATAAGTTCTGACCCCTCCTTTCTTCAATAAATTCTTCAGTTTCTCCGTTTCTTCTCCCATACTTTCTATGCCATGCCATTTTCCACTCTCATCCTCTTCATTCTTCTTTCTCCCTCTCTTCCTCTTCCTGTGTTCTTCTTCCTTCTCTAACTCTTTCTTACTGTAACCGTTCTTCTCTAACTGTCTGTCTGTATTTTCATTAATTTCGATCGTGTCTGAAGAAGGATATGTTAGATATCCGAAACAGTTACAAATTATAATTTAAAATAAAGTAAAGTTGTAAGCTTTGGTCAGTGTCTCTTTTGTTAAAACAATTAATCCAAAGCCATGAATAGTCTTACTACACATTTCTGTCGTAATTTTTGATGAATCATAACGAAACTAGATAAGAAAAGTTTCATTCTCCAGTAATTTTTGTGTGTAACGTTTTGTTTCTCGTTTGGTATTTTTTCTTTTAACTACAAGAGTTGTTAGTAAGTTCCATGGTGCATATTATTTTTAGATTCTCAAGTCACTATAAGTCACTACTATACTAGCATGCATTTTTCAGTAACAAAATTTGATAATTAGTACTGATTTTATGTCTGTTGAAGACCGATTAGTTTATTTCCTGTCAAAAGAGAAGTTTGTTGGTGTCGATGAAGTAAATGTATGAGAAATCTCATATATGCTCCAATTTCTACAAAAATTCCCTTTATCCCTGTTGGAGAAATTGTCAAAAAAAATCCTACAAAATGGGATTTTCCCCATGGGTTGGCATCACTGCTGAAATCCCTACCTATTAGTTCCATTCAATGCCTACAGCGGCGCTGTGGTTTGTTTACGAGAAAATGGCGATGCCTCAAGGAAGTCTTGTGTGCTACAGTATACAAAGAGAGAATCCATTGTTGTAGCGCATTTTTCATTGTGAATTCAACAAAGAGCCGCTCGTCATAAACAGACTTACAACTGGTACAATAAATTCATAGAAGATTGATTGCATATGCCAAAGGAAAACTACTGGACATCGTCGCACGTCAGATGAAAATGTTGAGCATATCCGAACTGCTTTCGAACGTAGACCTACGAAATCAACGAGCAGAGGAAGCAGAGAACTTGACATTCTGTAAGCAAGCAGTGATATAGGGTGTGCTTAAAAAAACGTCTATATCTGAAGTCGTGTAAGTTGTAGTTACTCCTGGCATTGCATTCTGCCGATCATGAAAAATAATTACAATTTTGCACTGTAATCTTCAAGATTCGGAAATGCATTTAATACTTGAGATTGCTTGGGGCACCATTTAATGTTATTCAATTGAGCTAATTTTTCTCATGTTTTATTTTGGTTTGATATAGAACTATTTTCGGGAATAAGACTAAAAAAAAAAAAACTCATCAGTGGAAAAATAAGGACCATCCTAATATACAGGGTGCATCATTTATAATGTCCAACCATGATAACGGAGAAACCAAAAGAGGAAGAAAGTTGAAACTAAGGAGGCAACTTCAGACCCGTATCCAGGGGGGTCTAAGCCCCCCTCCGTAAATTTTGGCTGCCTCCCCTAAAAGTTTCACGGTAGACTGGCAAATGAGCTATAATGTGGTGATGAACTATAATATGGTTGCAACGGGCCCCCCTAACTTCAGCCGGGCCCCCCTACATTTTTGGGCTGGCTACAGGCCTGGACATCTTTGCCCATATTAAACAGAAACACCCAACAAACAGTGTTGCGAACTCAATGTAAAGTTATGTTTTTTTCAAATGGCACTATGGCAAATTATTATGTATTTCAAATTAACATGTCAAACGAAAACTTAAAATACTAAATTTATTATTCAGTGTTGCAAACTAAGGATGTTATATAGTATCACAACATCCAAAATTTGGAAGCTTCTATCACACATAGCACAGCGGAAATGTACAGGATAATGCACATCGAAAGTACCTTAGTGTTGGATACCATGGTCGTGGTATGTTTTGTTTCGAATGAATAATAACAGTTGGCCTGAAAATTTTGATTTTTTTAAAGGCTCTATTTAAAAAAAAAAATGCTTAGGTAAGTATCAAATCTAGTTACTTGGATGGTTGTAATTACAGCTACTAAAAGCTATTGCTGTAATGCTATAAAAGAGAAGGAAAACAACAATCATTTTAAATATTTTCCACAAATACGCCATTTTCAGTAGTGTTACGAATTTAATAAATATATGTAATTTAATAAAATCATTGTAAAAGACGCGAAAACATCTTCGTTTTTCTTTTTCTTTAAAATAAAATAGTCTTCTCCGAGCTCTTGTATCTCTTTCTAAGAATAGGAGCCGGAATCCTGCTAGCAAAAACGCCTTTTCCTCTCGTAAGTTTCGTGTCACAAGAAAGTGAAATAAAGTATTTAGATGTTCCAAAAGTCCCATAGCTGTGCTCTATACGGATGATAAATGTCGGGAAATTATTATCATCAAAGAATTAATACAGGGTTATCAAAAAAAAAAAAAAAAAACTTTACAACTTTGACAACTCATATTGATTTAGCCATTTATTTTAGACGTGGATTTTGGTGTCATTTTGTAACAAAATGCATCAAGTTTTGATTCACGTAGTATACTAGTTGAGAAACAAGCCACAACAAGCGCTAGCGGCAGTTGGAGCAAAGATGGCTGCCGTTGCTGATTCCGAGCACGCTAGCTGTGTATTTTGGTTTGAAAAATCAAAGTCTGCGACAACTGTGCAACGTAATTTTCGTACAAAGTACGGTAAAGATCTACCTAGTAGGCCTACTATTTATAAATGTTATAAATGTTTATAGAAACTGGATGTTCGGTAAGACATCAAATCTTCAGATCGTCCTGTACGTCTGAAGATGTTGTAGAGCAAGGGAGACAAAGCTTTGTGAATAGTCTTTCAAAATCAACCCGGCGTGCTTCTCGATAGCTGGGCGTCCCATACATGACAGTTTAGCAAACGGTTGTATCTCAAATCATACAAAATTACAAATGGTGCAAGAATTAAAAGACACTTATAGAATTACTCGTAAGGAATTTTGTGTGGAAATGCTTCAGATGGAATTTGTACCGCATCACCAGTGGAAGCCACATTGAATCAATTATATATAAGATTAAAAAAAAAATGTATTATGCTACAAAATGACATCAAAACCATGTCTGTAAACTAAATAAATAAATCAATATGAGTTTTCAAACTTGAAATTTTTTTTTTTTTTTTTTTTGACAGCCTTTAGAGTAAAGACATTCGAAAAATTTCAAGAAAATCCAGAGGCACAATTAAACACGTGACCTAGAATCAAACCAGAGATTCTTCTCACCAGAGGTGATAATTGCACAACTGAGCAATCGCTAAGAAGAATTTAAACCCGTACTAGAGATACATGATTCAACGTTAGCACTGGACTGTAATTTAATTTATTGACATATAACACAACAGGCACAGGCCTAGTTACAGTGTTACATACTATATACATTATACAGATTACATGGCTTAATAGAACTATTGGTAATAATTACATTCCTCTTACAGAATTAATAGACCTCTTAAAAGTATTTATGTCCACTGCCAGTACGTCAAGGTTGAAATTTTCTTTAACTAACTTGTTGTGGGTTGCGCTAACTCTCCATATAGGAGATCTGCTTAAGAAGTTTGTTTTCGCTGTCGTACAAAAAAAAAAAAAAAAAAAAAAGTATTTTTCGAATCAGTGCGCAATTTAGTGGATGGTACTTGGATACATATTTTTCCGTTAAGATCAGGACAGTCTATTTTGCCATGAAAGAGGTTGTGTAAAAATAAATCAATATTTCTTCTTCTGAGTTCTAAAGTTTCAAATTTAAAATTTTCAACAAGATTAATGTAGCTTTCAAATTTAGCGTAGAATTTTGTTTTCTTAAGTGTAAGAAGTTTTAAAAACTTATTTTGAGTACGCTCAATCAAAGATGAGTATTTCTGTATACTACGGTTCATTAGGGTTCCATATGGTACTACAATATTCTAATTTTAGCCTGACGTATGCACAATACAGCACAATTAAAGTTTGGTCATTTTGGAAATCTTTACTGACTCAATAAATATATCCAAGATTTTTGTAGGCTTCTTTGCAAATACAGTGAAACCTCTCTAAAGCGGACAGCCGTGGGGAATCAAAAAATGTCCGCCATAGAGAGGTTTCAATATTTTCTTACGTAAATTAATAAACAAGGTAATATGCAATTAGATTTTTTTTTTGCATGAATCACGTATTTATGAATATTACCAAAATGTTACTGTACCTGCATTATCTTGTGCCATCCAATTCAAGGCACAACATGGGAATAAAATGTTATAGTTCTCTGCGCTTTACACTTATTGCTACTTACTACGTTTTCGGTGTGTTGCTCTAATTTCTGAGTTAATTGCAGTCCAGCAATTACTTAAAAAAAAAAAAAAAAAAAAGACAATATGCGTACCCGTGGTCAAAAATACCAAACTTGTCTTCTGTTTGGTTAGAGATTCCAGCGGGACAGTAGAATGATGTGTCATTCCGAACAGTGGACAACTGTCAATCACTTTTGTTTCTGAAGCAGGTTGGGTGGGGCTGGAATACAAGCAAAGGATGTAAGGGTGTTGTGAAACAGAGACCCTTCCTCTGGGTTGCTGAACAGACAGTTGAGGAGGCAAAATGTTGTCACACCCACACTTTCTTCCTTGGTGACATACGTATGGTTTACTAAAAGTGTATTTTTACTGCACGTTACAACTTGTTTCTAGAGAAAGTGTCCGTAATACGGAGGTAAATAATACCTATAAAAGACAAGAAAGACTGTCCGTGTCCGTACTAGAGAGTGTCCGCTTTAGAGAGGTTTGCCAATATGTTTTTTTTCCTATTACAGTGTTTGGGGATTACAAAATATGTCCGTTATGGGAGGTGTCCGCTTTATAGAGGTGTCTGTTAGTAGAGGTTTCACTGTAGTTTCATATTGAATAAAGGATAATTTTGAATCAAAAATAACTCCCAAATCCCTTATTGTAGACAATGCATTGTTAGTAAAAGCACGATAAATTGACCGAATGAACAAAGTCAGTTAATTATAATTTCTTTTGTTCTTCCATTGCTTGTGGGTACCCTCCCAGCGAAACGCCATATGATAGAAGATGGAATAAAGAAATGGTTAAAGGTGATGTCGTATAGAAACGCAAGACGTGACTCGCTGGTTCCTAATTCTTGACCTTGTTCGAATAGTGAAAAGATGGTCTCCAAAAAAATAAAAAAGAATGAAAGAGAAACGTGAAAGTTGTTTTTATGAATCTCACGAATATTTGCACCCGAGGGAAGATTCCTCACAAATCGTGTAATTCGTTTGCACTGAAGATGGAACAAATAACACGAATTCAAATGAAAATAAGAGTTTGCTTTCTTCTCCAACTACTCTTTACACATACAAAGAGAGAGTAGGTAGCAGCAATTAAAAACGTGAAAATCTGGATGAGAGAAAATTTAAATTAAGAAATTACGTTGTATCTTTAGTTTCATAGAAGACAAAGAGTAAATATTAAAGCTGACGAAGTTCAACAAAGCATCACGAGAAAAGGAATCTTACCCTTGATGTAATATTGTTACCCTTTAAACCCTGTTTGTTTCAGAACAAAGTTGTAAAGGTTCTGCTGTCATGTTCGTATGAGTTTTTTTTAACGTACTAGAGTCAATTCGCCGCTTCGCTGGGTTAAAATATTAAAAAAAATAGTAATATGTTCCATTAGTCAGCCACTTTTTACTAATACTAAAGAGCTCTTTGATATCGGGCATTTTCGATCATTTTTATATAACCCCCCTCCCCAAGTTGCGGGGATGAATTTGGATTTAAACGGTTTCGGAGGGGTCATTGTTCATCTCAGCGACCCCGAAAATTATGGATTTATGCGTTAACATCGGTCATTTTCGATCATTTACATTCCTATGGATTATGCGTAAATATCGATCATTTTAGACCATATATATTTATATAAACTATCCCAGGCCCGAACCTCATCTATGCTGTAAAGATCGAGATCGGTTGATGGTTCAAGAGTTATTAAGTCACGAACATAGTCACGTTAATTTTTATATACCTAGGTACAGTGGGGGATCCAAGGGGGCCTATAGGGGCTATAGCCTTCCCCCCTTGACGCTCAGATATACACTGGATAAAATGGGCTTCAATCCTGCTTTGCACTGGATAAAACGGCAAAATATGGTTTAGCCCCTCCCTTGATCATATCCTGGATCCGCCCCTGCCTAGGTATATAGATTATTTAATTGCCTACAAATCAAGTCTCATTCTTATTCCTATTTGGGAGGTGTTCATTCTCCAGGTTCATAACGCATTCTATATTCTGCTCTTGATATGTCTCTTCCTCCAGAAAAGCAGTATACTTTAAGCTTACCCAGAGCTATAACTTAGATTTTTTCTGGGGGAGGGTGGGCAAGCATTAATACACGTATTTGGGCCTCCTAGAAAAATTGTTTTTGTAATCCTTGGGCCCTTCTTTTTATCTGCCTCATACTCTTTATGAGCCCCCCCGGAGCCTGTGGACCCTCCCTCACGTCTAGGTCTGCGGGGCCATTAGTTACTCCCTTGAGCTCGTTCGATACATGTCAAATTAATTACGAGGACAATATTGATAAATCTCAAAGCCATACGAATAAATATTTTTTGAGGGCCCCTAATAATAGACATTTTTCACTGAAATGGGCTCACGACTCACTTTTGTTTTATTTACCTTTTGTGTGCTATTTTGTTTATGTAATGTAGTGAAGTTGTTTGATGCTGCATTTATAGCTTCATGTTCGTATCGTATATGGAGTAAGAAAATTTTGTCTTAAAGTAGACCCCCCCTCGAACTGTGGGGAGCTTCCCTGGGGGGCAATTGCCCCCTGTCCCCCCACAAGTTACAGCCCTGAGCTTACCTAATCACAGCCCTGTGCTTTTGATCACATCGTGTATGTCTCGTCGCCTTTGGAGATTTTTTCCGTTAAATGCTAAGAAATTTGTGAAATTATTATTATTATTATTATTATTATTATTATTATTATTATTATTATTATTATTATTATTATTATTATTATTATTATTATTATTACTGTGTCTATAATCCAATACCCGTACTAAATTCTTCGCTCTTAAAGAGAGACTCTTGATCTTGCCTGAATAGTATCTTCTCGGGCACCTTGACTTACAACAAACTTAGGACTATTTTCATCACTTGTCAGTGAACAATTATATAAATATATTTGAGCTCAAGAGAGAGCAGGGGCGGATCCAGGACCGACTTCTGGGGGGGCGGTGAGTTATGCTGCTGCTTAGAGCTACTTTTAAGAGCTTCAAGCTCTGGGATGGTTTTTATTTATATATATAAAAGAAAGTTTCCTCTTCTGGGGGAGGGCGATCGCCCCGATCGCCTCCCTGGAACCGCCACTGGGAGAGAGAAGCAGAAATTGACGTGGAATCGAGAAACTGGCAGAAAAGTAGCTGTCAATAGTATTAACCTACTTTCACTGTACTGTAATAAATACAGGTATGAAGTATACCAGAATATTGCAGGCCTTATGACTTGTCCTTGTATCATCGCTTTTAACCCTTTTATGATTTCCAGTTTTTGAGGTAAACTTTAGACTTTCACTCAAACAGCTACTGCTTCCTTACTATTTATGGTAGGATGGTAGGATCATGATTTATACCCCTGTTTTATATAGAATACAGCAACCTTTCTAACGGTATTTATCTGTATTATACAGCAGAAACGGGAAAATTGGGGAAAACCGGGAATGTTTTCGAAAAAAAATTCAATACTTTTGCGTCCTTCTGGCCCGGGCCTGGGTTCATGTAGGGATCTGAAAATCAGTTGAAAAATACATAATTATATACACAATGCGTGTGCAAAATATCAATCACATACCTTAAAACAAAGGGTGAGAAAATGTTTTGAAAATCTGAAGGTGATGCACTTCATATATATATTCTAAAAATTTCCTACAACATTGCTATTTACCATAGGATAATGGTTCATACCTCATTCTCTTCAGAATAAAGCAACCTTTCAAAGGATACCACTCGCATGCCCATATCATGCACCAAAAACGGGAACTTACTTAAAATCCGGGAAATTTTCCGAAAAATCCCCTTTTCGGAAAATTTGAGCCCCTCTAGCCCGGGTCAGGGTTGATGTAAACATCCGAATATCACCTGAGCAATACTTAGAGGTATTTTTACAATGCGTGTACAAAATTTTGATCTAATGTCTTGAAAAATAAGAACGGGAGAATTTTTCAAAATTTGGCCGAAGGTAAAAAATATATAGATACATAAATTTATATACATAGTGCATAATATAAAAATTTCCTCCAACATTATTATTTGGCCTAGAATCATAGTTCCAACAGTACCATTCACATGCCCGTATCATACACCTAAACCGGAAAATTTGGGAAAAACCGGAATTTTTTCTGAAAAAATCATACCCTCGAAACATTTGCACTACTCAGGCTCGGCCCGGATTCACGTACAAATAAAAAAAAAAAAAAAAAAATCCGTATGCAAGATTTCAATCTGACATCTTGAAACCTAAGGGTGTGAAAATTTTTGAAATTTGCCTTAAGAAAAAAATGTCACTCCCCTCCTCTCCCCCACTTGGCGCCGCCAAGTAGACCATCCGGTTCCAAAACGCATCTGGGGTGTTCTTTGGTCCATGCTTGGCTTGAGCAATAAAATAAAATAAAATAAAATAAAATGAAAACTTGTTCAATATGTGTTATATGAGTTTCATAAGCGTTTAGTACAACACTACGTTACGGTAACTTTTGTTACCATAAATCCTAAAAAAGTTAATTAAGTAATATGAAACTCTTAATATACTGTATATCTATATATCAATAATAGAAATGATACTTAGAACTTATCACATTATTTCGCTCTTTGACGAATTTAGTTTTTGCTGCGACTCTCCCCAACATATCTCTGGATTCTAAAAATGTTTTTCCCATCGTTCGATACATTGCAGCACCGGAGAGAGAGAGACTGGATGGACGAATTGGGAACACGTTGATTGTAAAACTTTTTGTGTGTACTCGAAATGAGAATGAGCCCACTGACAGCTACAATGAATTTGTTCTAAGCAGAGTTCAAAGACTGCCAATGTTTTCAATGTATGCATAACAGTTTATACAGGAAAGTATTTACATTTTCAACTGCATGGACACACCCTTCTTTATGTGCACATAAACACAATGTGCGAATGTTTGGTATTTAGGTCTGCCCAGCCATTTTACAATGGATGTGTTGTTTGCTGTAATATAAACTTACAACACTATTGTAGACATCCAGCAAGCAAACACAAATCTATGCAAGTGGCGGTGAAGTGGAACGTAACATTTCGTATAAATTTTGTTTTGGAAAACCTTACAAAATGATTTACGCTGAAATCCGTTTAAATGGTCACCTTTGGTTCCACGGAGAATGGTCATTTATACGAGTAGCCAAATATTTGCCAATACAAAATATCAAACAAATATATGCTAAAAGTTAGCCATTCTTGGTTCGCAATCGGAAGGTTTCGGCTTCAAATGTCCAATCGAATTTTTCCAGTGGTGTGGCCCCGCGTAGTGTAGTCGCTAACACCCTCGCCTTTGCTGTGAGTTGTCCCAGGGTCGATTCTAAATCGGAAATATATAAAAACTTGCTGAGGCCAGTTATTCTATGTGAGGTTTTCCTGAGGTTTACTTATTCACCAAGCAAATGCCGGGATAATACCTCGCATAATGGTCTCAGACTGCTTCCTCCCTCCCCAATTCCTCGAGCAGTGTAATCGCCGGGGGATTTCATTCCTCATACGTGATAGGCTAATATGACTATAACTGCCGTAAGCCCTGAACTCTTAACCCTTTAGCGCGCAGCTTTGCATATATATGCAAAGTTTACTTTGAAATTGTGTTGCACTATGTAGTTTCTAGTTCGGACATAGGAAAACAGCCTTGCGTATTAGCCAGTGGCGTATTTACGATTTTGTTTCGGAGGGGGCTTTGCTAACTTTCGGGGGGGGGGGCTTTGCCTGAAAATATGAACATTCTGCAAGATATTTCATATACTTTACTATAGTAAGTAAGATTTCGGGGGGGGATTAAGCCCGGAAGCCCCCCCTAAATACGCCACTGGTATTAGCTAAGATGTCCTTTCACTAATTGTTCTGAATTTCCCGCTAGATGTCATAGTAAGCCAGCGTTAGTCTCTTTGTATAACTTGCTGCACGCGGAGTTGTCATCTTGTCATCTTCGAGCTTTCTTTACTCGTTTAGGTAAACACGTTTTGAACTGTTGATTTTTTCTATGTTAGACAAAAGTGTAATGGATGCAGAAGTGCAAGTAAGCTGACATTCGTCGCGTTTTATTGGTTCTATCTAGTTTTAGTGGACTTTGCATATGTCAAACCTGATATACCGTGGTGGAGAACCTTATTCCCCAAAGCAAAACCTGAAATGATGGTGTCCTTAGTTCGATCCCTAGTCGTGTGAGTTTGTGTTAAACATCGTGTTCATGGGTTTTCTCCGAGTTAACCTATTTCCTCGCACATCCTTATTCTACCAATTAGTTCATAATCATCTGTCTGAGCTTACAGAGCTTAGCCGTAAACGTAAACTAGAATCGTTTATAATCAGGGCTGGGTTAACCCATCTGCAGACCCGAGGCTAGAAAGAAATATATATGGCTCCTGCTGACTTCAACTAACCCATTTCTGTGAAAGTACAGTAGGAAAGTCAAGAGTCTTCATCCCGGCGAAATTAAAATACCGCTAATTTTACAGTAATTATGTGGTATCTTCAAATAGATAAAAGATAATCGAAAAGTGGAACAAGAGCACCCTAGAGAATATTATTTTACATGAGAAACCGTTATCACGACTCACTTATCTGCTTTCGATTTCGAGCCATTTTGAAAATCGGCATTTATTTTCGCGTTTCTAAACGGCTGAAAATGGAAAGCCACTAGGTGACTTGTGATAACGGTACCTCACGCAAAATAATATTGTCTAGGGCGCTCGTGTTCCATATTTCAATTATCTTTTATCTATTTGAAGATATCACGTAATTACTGTTAAATTGACGGTATTTTAATTTCGCCGGGATGAAGACTCTTAAGGAATTATGTCTCATACTTTTGGTCATATTATATTTTATAATGATGATTATATCGTCATGATTATTTTTTAGATAGTCAGTTGAGATTTTGATCAGAGTAAAGGCCCCTGTCTACCGCCCTCCCAAGCCCTTCTTAAACCGGCCCTGTTTACAATTATCAATAGAAGCGTCATTTCGAATAAAATAAAATGAAATTTCTCGCTTTATTCCTTGTACTTTAAAGGAGACGGACAATTAACGAAAATGAACAATTATGAAAGGATAGGGGGAATGAGGATGCGGGAGAAAAGTGGTTGAACCTCGAGAGAATCCATGGACATGATGTTGTCAACCACTAACTCACATAGCCTGAGATCGAACCAGGGATTTTGACCACCAGAGGTGTGCACTCTACCACTGTGCCTTCCGATTGTAGTCTAAGCTTATTCCGAAAGCTGTATCTGAGAGTTCGTATAATATACATATGTCGTTCAATATAGTGGTTCTCAACGTGAGCCTTAACTCTTTTAAGAACTTGGGTTTTTGGGGTATGTTTTAGACTTTCAGTCAAGCAGCCAGTGCATCGTCACTATTTATCCTAGGATCATGGTTCATACCTCATTCTCTTCAGATAGAGCAGGCTTTCAAATGGTACTCCTTACATGCAAATACCATATACCAGGAGAGGGAAAAATTGAGGGGAAAGGGGAAATTTTTGGGAAATTTTGTTGTCACACTTTGGGCCCCTCTGGACCCCCTGTTTTAATGCAGAGGTCTGAAAAAAAAAATCTGATAAATACTACTCCGTGAACTGAATGTTTAGGCAAAATTTCTATCTTCTAGGTGCAAAAGTAAGCCCGCCAAAAAATAATGAAAATAATCCCAACAAAATAAAATATGGTTTAAAGTTATGACGTTATCACTTCCTATGTCTCGACGCATGAAGGCATGAAACCATACGTAACATGTACTACAATGCCTCTAGACTTGAAAAACGAACAAACAAGAAAAAAAAAAAAAAACGGACGAAAAAGCTCAAATAGGAGAGTTATAGCGCAAAGTACCATAGAACACCCGTATGGTACAAATTGTTCCAAAGATCTTAAAAAGGGCGATAGACTATTTAGGGAGCGTTAGATGGAAGGAATATAAGGGAAAAGATGGCTAATGTAAGACAAATCATAGAAACAAATTTTTCTTTTACTTCATATGTATAGTATATGTATATACTGTATATACAGTATATTCATTCTTCAAGGCTAATTTTAAGAATTTAAACCGTTTTCTGGTTCTCAGACTGGTGCTATACCCAAGTCTTATGACCAGCCTTGTTATAAATGAATTAGGTTAAGATGACGGAGGGCCTTCAAGACAATCGTATTCAATTTCCGAAAGTTCAATTTGCATCGCAGAAAATGCAAAAGTGTTTAGGGCTTTGTAGAACTTTTAATTTTACAAGAAGTAAAGGCTAATGGATACTAAACGTTGCAATCAGCATTAGAACAACGGAATGGCAAAGAGCCAGGAAAAAATACCTTGGCGTTTTTAGATTTAATTAGTGTCTCTCAGACTCTTACAGCTTTTCAGGGAGTGTGGGTACATGGTAGCGTGGCCGAGCGGTCTAAGGCGCTGGTTTAAGGCACCAGTCTCTTCGGGGACGTGGGTTCGAATCCCACCGCTGCCATAAACTTTTAAAGTAATTAATTTTTCCATGAAATAGTTTAACTATTACTTCTCTTACATTATAAATGGTTACTAATAAAAGATAGAGTGGATGGAAGAAGTTGGGGAATGAAAATTCTGGAAGAAAAAGTGAATGCCATATTGACCATTGCAGTATCATGTGGTCTAGCTCGAATTAGTGATGACTAGAGACCGGATTTTAAGGTACAAAAATATGGTAAGAAAAAGGTACGTAATAAAAAGGGGCTGAAAAATCATTAAAAGAAGGTGATAGTAGGATATTTTTTATTAAGCGCTATAGTATACAGTTAAATGAATATTCATTACACCAGCAAATATTTTTAAAATCTTGGCTCTAAAAATTTGACATAAATTGCAATATTGTTTTATTTAATCTCAAACTTGTACAACATTCAACATTCTCGTCTTAAAATTGTGGTTAAAACTAACTCGATTTTTTTTTCCTTTTTAAGGAATATTGTGGCTTGAAAAACCGTTAGATACTACTAGGTTTTCAGAAACTGGTCACATTTGATTATGCACAATATTTCTGTTTCCGAATGTTAGTTTCTGTCGCTTGGTGCTCAGGAAATACTTGTATGTGAATAAACTTCGCTCGACATGAATGGAAACCAGTGTGCATTTCTTGTAAGCACACGGACGGGAAATTTAGTTGGCGTTGCAAAGGTTTCTACGTCCGGATTGTTTCGCAAATTCAGTTCAAATTTGTCTGTAGAAAATCCGTCAAGATTACGTCTAAATTTAAAGAATATTATGTGTAAACCAGATTGAAAATAAAACATATTGTTCTGTCCATTGAAAAAAATAGGAAAAAGGAACAATAAAGGTGTTGAAGGTTGAAGGTTATTAATCTTGCAAAAAAGGTGCAACATTCACGAAAAAGGTGCAACAAAGTGCGTTCATTTCAGTTCGTTTTATGCCCAAAATACATATTTTGAACTTTAGTTATTATAACAACTACATTTTTAGAGGGGCCGCGGTGGTTCAGTGGTAAAGCGTTCACCTCTGGTGCTCGCGGTTCCGGGTTCGATCCCAGTCCCCTAAGTGAACTTTGTGGTGGACAAACACCGTGTGCGTGGGTCTTCTCGGGGTTCTCCCCTTTCCTCCCATTTTCTTCATTACACCATTTCATTCATCACTCATCATCATCGTCTCCTTTAGCCTAACCGGCATAACCGTGGGACGTGAAACTCAAAAATTTCATTTATACATTTTTAGAAAAGGTGCTGCACCTTAAAATCCGCTCTCTAGTGATCACAATAAAAACGAGCTTTCTACTACGGAGTTATCGCGATACTTTATTTATTTTAGACTTCCAAACTCTGCTATGTGTAGGTAACGGAAACCTTCTAGAACGGTTATCTGTCAACCTGTCAGCGGAACAGAGCAAAAAACGGTAAGAGATATAGGTGTTTTCTTTTAATTGATTCAATGTCACAAGAATAGATTACATTATCCCTCTATTCAAACCGGAAGTGGTAGAATTAACCATTTCCGGTTTCAGGTTTGATCACCATTGAACAGAAACGTTAAGAGTCTTCACTACAGGGAAATTAAACTACCGCTTATTTTAAAGTTTTTTTTTTCTGTAATATCTTCAAAACAAATAAAAATATTCGAAAAGCAGAAACGTAGTGAACTAGACAATTCGATTTTGCATGTGATACCGTTATCACAAGTCATCTATCTGCTTTCGATTTGTAACTCTAAATGGATTTAGCTTTTTTTTTTTTTTTTTTTTTTTTTTTTTTTTTTTTTTTTTTTTGCGGATTCTGTAAATAGCGGCATACGTGCCAAAAGCAGACAGGTGAGTTGTGGTAAAGGTATTACATGCAAAATCGTATTGTCTAGTTTACTACGATTTTGCTTTTCAAATATTTTTATTTGTTTTGAAGATATTACAGAAAAAACTCTAAAATTAGCGATAGTTTAATTTCGCTGTAGTGAAGACTCTTTAACAGATAGCGACAATCTGCTTTCTGGAATTGATTCAGTGTTCGATGAAAAGGTACCATCTTCACTCCCATATTTCTGCTAAAACCGGAAGCGGTGGGAATTAACCATTTCCGTTTTCAACACTGATCGCCATAGGGCAAAATCCTTAGGAGATAATGAGAAACACTTCACCGTTCTAGAGAATACGTTCTGTAAATGAAATGAAATCTTTGAGTTTTACGTCCCACAGTTATGCCGGTTAGGCTAAAGGAAACGGTGATAATGAGAAACGAATGAAATAGTGCAATGAAGAAAGTGGGAGGAACGGGAGAACCCCGTGAAAACCCACGTACACGGTGTTTGTCCACCTCAGAGTTCACTTGGCGGTAGCAGGGTTTGAACCCGGAACCCCAAGCATCAGAGGTGAACTCTCCACAACTGAGCCACCACGGCCCAGAATAAGTTCTGTGTTGTCCGTTGTGACGATGGTTCTTCAGAGACTTGGTATTTAGTCAATTAACGAACATATTTGTGTGGTTGTTGTTCACAGCTTCTAAATGTTGCGAATTGAAGTGAACCGAACTGTTTAAATATCGCTCGATATAATTTTTCTGTGGAATTTTCAGGAGGAATGTGAACATTTTCACAGACTGTTATGGACCTAGGCATCAGATGGTATTACTGCGCTAATGCTGTTCGAAGGCTCATGATTGTTGTTGAATACGAGTGCAAAAGTAATCATTATAATTTTTTACATTACATGTAAGTTTCCCGGGGTGAACCGAGGGTCGCAGAAAAATGACTTAAGAGTCCCTATCACTACGAAATTAAAATACCACTAATTTTACAGTAATTATGTGACATCTTCAAATAGATAAAAGATAATCGAAAAGTGGATCAAAACCTCCCTAGACGACGTTATTTTGCATGAGGTAGCGTTATCACGAGTCACCTAGTAGCTTTGCGTTTGCAGTTATTTAGAAACGCGAAAATAAATGCCGATTTTCTAAATGGCTGGAAATCGAAAACAGATAAGTGAGTCTTGATAACGGTATCTCACGAAAAATAATATTGTCTAGGGAGGTCTTTTTCCACTTTTCGATTATTTTTTTTCTATTTGAAGATATCGCATAATTACTGTAAAATTAGCGGTATTTTAATTTCGCAGTGATGAGGCCTCTTAATTGCCGCGAATTTGATATGACTGGACTAGAGACTTTCGAAATATGATTGTGCAGAAGAATGAAAAAATGGGTTGGGTCGAACTGCAAACGAATGAGGAAGCATAGGACAGGTCAAAGTGATTGACCTGGTTTCAGAAATCTATTCTGTGAAACCTAATAAACGTATGTTATTGTGAGAGATACGCTTCGAAAGATTAACTTTGAAAGTTTAATTTCCACGCAGTGTTTCCACTTTCTACCGAAAAGAACCAGCAACGAACATGACACGAATTGTTGATATTGAGCACAACATGCTACAGAAAGTTTGGCAGGAGATCAGTATTGCGAATTTAGGAATTTTGTCGCTAAATGTAACGATTTGATAATATATTCTAGAGACAAGATTTCTTTCGTTTACTATTGTTAAACTAAGGATTTAGCGATTTTTGAAATGTCGTACAGCGAATAAATTATCATTATTTCCATTACAAATAAGGTTTCTAGCGACTTTTCGCAGTACGTTTAGTGACATTATTGTTAACGTTGTTGGCAACCCTGCAGGAGATAAGACTATCGGCTTGATGTGTGCTGCATTATGAGAGATACTCACATAGAACACATTGTGGTGGACAAACACCGTGTGCGTGGGTTTTCTCGGGGTTCTCCCGTTTCCTCCCACTTTCTTCATTCCACCATTTCATTTATTACTCATCATCACCGTCTCCTTTAGTCTAACCTGCATAAACGTGGGACGTAAAACTCAAGGATTCCTTTTTTTTTCACATAGAACACATTTGTAAGTAAACTTTGACAGTTTGAAGTTTACCTTTCTTAGTGCATGTCTTACAATAATAACATATGATTATTAGATTTCACAATAAATTTGTCCATCATTTTGACATGAATTGTATTTGGAATAGTAAAGAAGGAAAGAACAATTTTATATGTGATTAAGGTGATCACTAGGTGTTCTCAGTGCTATGCTTGAATAGTGCGTCGTTGCCAGGTAGTGCCAATTAATAAAGGACGTAATCATGGAATTCTGCTTGAATACTTTCTGGAAAAATTAGTTTTCGACCCTTTCTGCAATTCACAGCTAAGTTCCGCTTCTCGAATTGCAACACTACAATCCAGGAATTAACCGTGCAAGTTGGCAACAACGCATTATGGCGTTCAGCGCAACTTTCTTCTCAAAATCTATTTCCTTAAATGTAAATTAATATTTAAATAAAATGTGAAACATAATACTAAAAACGGTCAAACAATATATCTATTTCGTAATAAGATCGTTATTTTTAATGTACTTCAAACATTCAAATAAACATTTCATAAAATTGAGCACTTCTAGTAAGATCTAACAGCAAGTGCCATCTTGTGAGCTCATTGTAAAACGAATCAAATATTTTCCTTTATTTATTACCTTTTTCAATATTAGAAGACACAACCAAATGAATTAGTGTCTTGTGTTGTAGCTGAAACATAACTTTATCTTATAGTACAATATTTATAATATGTAACTTTTCATTGCGCAGTAGTTAAGGGAATGAACTAAAATATGTACTGACTTCCGGGTGGTGATCCACTTTATAAAGAGGAAGAGAAACTAATTTGGACATTGGCTGAGAAGGAACTGCATAATGAGGGATGAGATGATGGTAGAAATGATGGACTCTCTTAAAACAGAAAATGGTTAGCCAAGGACCGTGGTGAATGAAAACTATTGATTTTATAGCAAGTGAAGTGCTATAACGGCAGAATACTATAATAGTCCTGATATTCATAATCAAACTTGGGACAACGCACATGAAAATCATGAGCAGTAGCCAATCCTTTGTATAAGAGCGCATACTTTCGTGAAAATATGTTGTACTCGTATCAACACATTCTAATGTTAGGGCGACCAGATTCTGACAAGCGAAAAGTAGGACACAAAGCTAATAATAGTATATAATAGCTGGCAATACACATGTCCATACTTCATTAATGTTAACCTTATATTAATCAATCATTTTTGTCAAAGAGAAAAATACTGAACAAAAGTATTGAACTAATTCAATACAACTCCAAATGCTTCGATGAATGACAACGTGGTCAAGGGCACCGATTTCTCTGTAAATTTGGGGGAGCCCATTCAGATGCAGAAGGTATATATGTGAGGATTTTAAGACAAATTGCATTCAAATTATGCCAATTATTGTATATTCATAAATACAATAGAGGGCCCACATGAGCTTTGGTAAGCCCGGGCCCCCGGCCCCCAGGATCGGCGCCCTTGAACGTGGTTTATTTTTGTGAACGTGCAGTAAAACTTCGTGTAGGGCTAAAGAGTTTTTTTTTTGGGGGGGGAGGTCGATTTTCTGAGCGTGGTATTATTTAGAGGAATGAGATAAAATTTAGATCGGCACGAGGGAACTTTAGCATCACTGTAATAACTAAGTTGAAAAAGAAACTTTTCCTACTTTATCGATATCTCAACAAACTCTTCTCAGTAAAAACAAGATATTGCGAAACAATGGTTTGTTGATTGTTCTCCTTCCCTAATCTTTCAACGAGTGAAGTGGTTCATCATTCAGGAAAAGAGTCTCTGTGATTCAAATGTTGTGAAGAAAGAATGAAACATTAAAATATTGCAAATAAGTTAACTCAGGACATTTCGCAGGATATTTTATAAAAGAAGGACATTTCTTGATTTTTTAGGCGTCTTTCTAAGACGCAGGACAGCTCTTTGAAAAGCAGCACTGTACTGCGACAGTCAGTACGTCTGGCACAGGTCTGCACGAGCTCGGGCCAAGCCCGCGGGCCGGACTCGAGCCTAGAAAGCAGATGTCACTTCGAAACCGTAAATTTTTAAATATACAACCATACTTCTCGGGCCCTTTCGGGCCTAACTTTGTAAATACACTGTACAAACGATGTTTATTAGACCGCTCTTTCTGGAAAACTTTTAAAGCACAACTACACAATTAAATCTCTAATTGTTGTAAATAGAAATACAATTTTGCGTTATTTATTAAGTTTCTGTAATTCAGGCTTATTTCAGGCTTATTTGATTATCAGGCGAGCTCGGGCCTAAATGCTAAGACATATTACGGACTCGGGACGAGCTTCACATTATAAATTCACGGGCCGGGCCGGGTCTGGACTACAAAATTCCGGCCCGTGCAGACCTCTAACGTCTGGCCACCCTGTGTAATGTACTCCCCCAAGTTTTCTACAATGTTTCTGCTGACTAAAAAAACTAATGCTCTTATTTCTGTCAACTGGCTAGTTACAAAAAATCTGTTGTTCCTCAAACAAAATTTAGATAAATTCTAATTAAATCTCTGAAGAAAAGTTAGAAAAAAATCCTAATGCTTTACACAAGTAAAAAATTACAAACATTGTAATGTTTTCCCTAAGATAAAGTTGCGAAAATTCTATTGTATCCCCAAGACAAATTTATGTATATATAAAAATATCTCCTCTAAATAAAAATAGTAAAAATTCTATAGTACATCCAAGTAAAAAGTCATAGCAATTATAATGCGTACTCAAAAGAAAAGTGATAATCTCTCTCAAGTGATACTAGATACTGTTCTTTCGAAATAATGAGAATTCTGATGCCTTCTGATAAACTTTGTTGTGTACAGAAGCTCTATGCTTTTAACTCTAATACTATTTTATTTATTTTTTTACTTTAGTGTCCCATAGTTATGCCTTTTAGGCTCAAGGGGGCGCATGATTAATGAAAATGAATTAAATGAGTCTGAAATTAAATTTTTGTGTTCTCCCGCCAGAAATCGAACCAGGGACCACATGCATCAAAGACACACGATCTAAACGATAGACCTACGGGAAGGGTGCTTTCAGCTGTGATTCCTAAAAGTTTATATAAAAAATGCTTCAAACTCCTACATTTCCAATTGTTATGAATCGTGTGATACGTTTTCAGTACATATTTTTCAAGGTTGTGTGCAATTGTTAAGAGTTTTTCGGTAAAACCAAGAATATGACTGCATATAGCCAGTGCTCTGCCTTTAGAACTGTTTGTACTAACATTTTTGGAATTTCGGGGGATTCGCAACGCTACTAGACTAGATTGGTTGGTTAGTTTGCAGTTTATCTAAGGATGAGGAGGTATAGTAACATAACGTAGTGTCCGAACCAAGGGCGCCGATCCTGGGGGGCCTGGGGCCCACAAAGCTCATGTGGGCCCCATGTATTTTTATGAATATATATTTTTGTATGTATTTTTTATTGTTATGGGCCCCCCCTCCAAAGTTACAGGGAAATCGGCACCCTCGGTCCGAACTATATGACTTTCTGTCGGGAATCAAATCCGCGTCTGTCGCACAAAACAGTAGCGTTGCTAAGAATCTTGAGCGGGCCAATGAGAAGATCGTTTGTGTTTAACATGCTTTGTTAAAAAAAAAAAAAAAAAAAAAAAACTTTATCGAAGTACCTTGGTCTCGTGTACTTCAGTTAGACAAAGTGACGATAATTTTCAGTACAAAGAAAGACTGATAATGTAATTTTATAAGGAACACTATCCTTTGTATGGTTGAGGTCCCCCCCCCCAGACCCCTGCGGTTGCTCGGCATACGGCCTTACAGTGACTTTTTTTTTGCTAACTACCATTTTTATTTTTTGTTACAACGCCTTTTCATTTTTCTCTACGATCAATAGTAAGAAAGTTACATACGTTTTCAATTTTGAAACGGCCGCCATTTTGAAAGAAGATTGGAATAATGGAGCAGACACACAAATGAAATGAAGTACTCTACCACCCAAATGCATATGTCATGTATTATCTTGGTACGGTCGAAAATTGCGAACGCTGTCACATCAACAATATCTGATACATATATAACTCTACCCTCTTTATATAAAACATTTCGGACTTTTCCTGTTGGTTACATCACAAACCCTAAAACATCACAAAATTTCAATATCCCGCAGCTCAGGGTTTGAAAAACACCCGGGCTTTTATGAAAAAGCCCAACCCACCTGGGCCCATATGGGTTTTTTCGGGTATTTTCGGGTTTAATTGGGTTTTTTCGGGTTTAATCGGGTTTTTTCGAAATATTTCAATGTCTTTGGGGTAAAAGTGTTAAAATGTGATTTATATTTCAAGATTGTCATTGTCACAACTTGCAACAATTTTCTACTCACTGCTGTTTTGAAAAAAATGGCCGCTATTTTGAAATTTTACATTCGATCGCCGAGAAAATCTATACAGCAAATTTACCATATCTCGTGCTTCCACCGTCAAAATTTCAACTTAAAAGACTGAAAATTGCGCTTCCTAGCGTGGATACTAGCTGTTTTGAAAAAATGGCCGCCATTTTGATATTTACGTTGGTATGCCGCCAAAATCTATACAGGTAATTTAGAGTGTCTCGTGCTTGTACTCTGAAAATTTTATAAGGAGAAATAAAATGTCCAAAGGTATTTCAGGCAAAGGCGGACGGACAGTAACTAGTGAATGGTGAACTTAAAAGACCGAAAGTTGTACCCTGTAGTGTGTGTGATAGAGGGAAACAAACGAGTTGAGTTGATTTTGTGTTTAACGTCCCTTTCAGTAGCGAGTCTATATGAGACGGGACCTACTGATTAACGTGGAATCCGAACCACATGAGCTCCCTCCGGGAAGCAAACCCGGGTCTCACGCCGAAGACGCGTACACTAACCGCATAGCCATGAAGGAGCTCGGCAGACAAACGAACAAATGTAGATCAAGTCATCCAGAAGCCTGACTGACGTTCGCCAAATATGAATACCAAAAGGGGTCTATTAATTTAAAACAAAGATACAATTCATGTTGTATGAAATAAACGTTACGTTTTAAAATGTCTTACATGAAATTAACATCTTCCAGCGTAAATAAACCTGCCATATTTTCTCCATGAGAATACGGGACACCTCAGATCCCCCCCCCCTTCCCTCAACTTTCCACACAATGCAATGAACTGTACAGTCTAGTTATGAACAAAAGCACAATAGGCCGCGGTGGCTCAGTGGTAGAGCGTTCACCTCTAGTGCATGGGGTTCCTAGTTCGATCCCAGATCGCGCCAAGTGAGCTTTGTGGTAGACAAACACCTTGTGCGTGGGTTTTCTCGGGATCCTCACGTTTCCTCCCACTTTCTTCATTCCGTCATTTCATTCATTTCTCATCATCACCATCACCTTGAGCATAGCAGGCATAACCGTGAGACTAAAACTAAACGATTTCATTTTATTTAATTTATTATTATTATTATTATTATTATTATTATTATTATTATTATTATTTTCAAGAATATAATAGGTGAAAGTTCACTAAGCAGCAGCTGCTTTTCTCTGTTCGTACCCTGCAATTAATTGTACAGTCTGAAGATGCCTAAAAACTTAAGATGTGCTATAAAAATGCTTTACAGGAAAACAATATGCAAATTATTTAAATCAGTGGTACAATATACCTTCAATATTCTTCGCGCGTGTAGCAATATTTATTTACATGGCTGTATTTGCCAAAATTACGTTCGTTCATCAGTTTAATCTGATGAAAAGCCGATTTTTCTCCCTCGTGTAATTGTCAGCACTTTACATTTTTCTAAGACCTGGACCTAAGCACAATTCTGTGCCCCTAGCCTCTGAAAAAGATTATAATTCTTGCTAACTTATCTAATGTGTTGCTGAAGAAAAGGTTAGTCATCTTCCCTGTGTTTGTAAATGTAGAAAAGTAGCTTTGCAAATTTCGCTCGCTATCAAGTCGAACAGGGTGATGTAATAACTTCCTCGAAACTGTTACTTGCAACAGCGTACTGTTCATTCACTAACTACAGGATTCCCAGCCAATGTCAGAATTTTTTGTTTTTCACTTTTCCAGGGCTCATAGTGGTCTGGTCTCTTGTAAATAGTTGAAAAGTGACCAAAAACACACGAAAAAGTGACCAAAATCTCATCATGCTCTTTTTTCATCTGTTAATTTCTCCATCACCTCTCTCTTTATTTGTTGTTTTGTTTCATCTTGTCTTCTTTACTTCTTCTTCTTCTTTACTTCCTTTCTTAGGTTTTCTAAGTATGCTTTGTAGTTACGGTAAGCAGACTTAGCAGATGTAAGAAGCTTCTGAGTAAGTGGAACCAGTTCTGGGCTACTTTGAATTTCTTCATCCTAGACATTATCTTTAACTTAGCAGAGTTCTCAAAGCCGTGAAATATTCAAATTCATACCTACTCTTAAGAACATACAAGAAGCATAATGACATTTCGTGACTTTTTCTTTACCAAATCATAAAATTTCGCAAAACTCTCAAGAGTGAATTTGGGTGCGAATTAGGTCGAATTTTCATCCATGCGATATAAGTGTGGTTTGCATGCAATTTGGTAGCGTCTAAAGCCGACCATAGACAATTTTGGTGGTAAATTTTGACGTTTCATAGAACAAAATTTTCCAATCTGTACTTACATTTGTACAGATAAAAAAAATCGTGACCCAAAAGCTAAATTTCGTGACTTTTTCGTGACTTCCGTGACCGATAGGCACCCTGATAACACAAGACGAACATGATGAACCACACAAATACACACACACACAACGTTGAGCGGAGCGTTAACTATTACGAGAAAAAAACGAAAGATTATTATGATAGAAGAAAGAATAGACACAGAAGGGTTCTCAACCCCACCTTGAGAGCTTAAGTATCCACCAACCATCCGCTGTGCTTTAGAAAGAATAAGCTGAAGTGAGAATAAAGCTGACTGTTTCACATGTGGCAGCAAGTACTGAAGCTTTCAAAAGAGTAATGAGTAACAAGTTTCTGTCTTTTTCCATTTATTTTTTAAATATTTTTCTTAGAAAACTGCCAATGCAAAACATAAATCACACGAAAAAGTCAATTTACCTCCCAAAAAAGTAACTTTTAGTTAAAAAAAAGTGACTCGCTATGAGCTCTGCTTTTCGAATAAGCTGATATTGATAGCAGAAATGGAACGGAGTTAAAATACGGGACATTTCCCTGTCCCAACTAAATTACGGAGACGTGGGACACTCAGGCCCAAAAGTACTAAAGTACTAAATTGCTTATTTTACTTCAAATAGGCTATAAGCTAATTCATACATTAATTTGTTCTATAACTATTTCAAGCTAAGGTAAGTTTAAAAAAAAAAAATCATTTAGTGCATTCAGAATTTTATAAAGGTATTATGTTGAATGTTGTTGTATACCTTAACGTGAAAGCCTCTAATTCGCCCAAGGAAAGTCTAAAATCTGATAAAAATCACTTACAATGTGATCACCTTAGTTGTACCAATAATATACTAACAAATAGGTCAAAAACCCAGGTGGGTTTTAAAGTGGGTTTTTTCAGGTGGGTCCAACCCGAAAAAACCCACCGGGTTTTTTCGGGCTGGGCCCATTTGGGCAAACCCTGCCGCAGCTGCTGGAAGTATCGGCACCTAAACAGTTTAGTAGGTGGAAGTAGTCCCATTTAAAATACAAGAGGTCTTTCCAGTTGCTCTGCCACTGTACTAAATGCGATATTGTTATTTGATTTGACTTGAGTTTAGAGGCTTTTTCAGGAGCAAAACTTTTGCTTAATGTGGGATCCGAAAAACATGAGGTCCCACTGAGAATCGAACCTTGGTACTTAGTGTTTCTTCCAGAAATGTTTTTATGGGGGGCACTACCTCCCCGGAGCTCTGAGAGTGCCACCTCCCGGAGAACACCAAAATAATACGTCTATAGTATAATAAATAGAATAGTACCAGGAGTCCCCCCCTGGAACATTTTTTTCTGAAAGAACGACTGTTCGTACTAAAGACGAAAATACTTACACTTAGCCAGAAGGGATCTGATCTCAATTACTGGATTTGTGGCCCCGCGTAGCTTAATCGCTAATGCTCTCGCGACTGGTCCTGGGTTCGCTTCACGAAGGGGACACTCGGTCCAAAAAGTGTAACAGCTTTTTTCATGCCATTTATCGTGAGTGAGGCTTTTCACATTCGCAGCATGCAAATGT
Source organism: Thermobia domestica (assembly GCF_964235325.1). Classification (NCBI taxonomy): domain Eukaryota; kingdom Metazoa; phylum Arthropoda; class Insecta; order Zygentoma; family Lepismatidae; genus Thermobia; species Thermobia domestica. The sequence continues at coordinate 284,156,637 of NC_137461.1, read as the reverse complement.
CGGAATGATACGTAACATAATGGTCCCAAGTCGCTTCCTTCCTTTCCGAATTCTTTTTTCCTTCCCGATTCTCTGGATAGTGTGTTCGCTGAGGGACATCATCCCTCACACGTGACAAGCTTACATGGTCATAGCTGCCGAAAGATTAGAAATCGAATTCCTAATCCTAATCAACCATACTGAACTTGTCACGAAAGTTAAATATGATCTAAGTTTTACAGGGCCAGACTGGCTACTAGTTGGCCCCGGCGGCTGACTTATTGTGCTGGCTCCGAATTCTCAATCCCCCCAACCACGATTATTCCAAAGTTCACTGTTTTCCCGCAATAAGAGCACACTCTTATCTAAGATCATCCATGTGCAACAGCCGGCCCACGGGCCATATGCGGCCCGCCTAACCCTATCGTCCGACCCGTTGGTCAGTTATTGAAAACAATTTGAATTATAATTTTTCTTTTTCACAAAACCTATTAAGAGTGATCTGGAAATTGCCCATCGATTACACAGTGCGAAACGTGTTAATGCCCTTGAAGACAAGCACTTGGCAAACGCAGGTACTTGGGGGAAATTTCCCTCGGTATATGGATTGCTAGATGTATAACTTTGTTGGGCTTATACTGCAGTATATATTGCAAGTTTATCAGGATCACCTGCTTCAGAAATTGAACCCAGAACTTCAAGTCAAAGATCTATTATTTAATTTTTATATAATTTGAGAAAGAACATTAAACATTAATATATTGAAACTGTCCGATTTAGTGAGAATCTATCACACTTCTGGTTTGTTGTCTTCCCCCTCCCTCAGCCCAATTGTAAGAAAATACCTCGACGTTTCACGTTGTGTATTTTCCTTGTTATCGTATCCACTCGCTTAGTATGCATAACTCAGAGAGGATCTATAGCACACGCCGCGTCCCAGATCCTTCACACATTGCAGTATCGTTACGCCGAAGTTGGGCCGGGCTGTAACTCGTTGCTCCGGGCAACAAGACTCCAGCGGTTCCCGCGTTGTCCTCAAACAGACTTTGGAGCCGATACGAAACGAAACTCACGTGCTGTGTGGTGTGGTGTGGTGTCGGATCTCTCTCAATGACAGATCGGTGAGTTCAGTTCCTTTGCTGTGTGCAGCTGTTTCTGTTCATTGTGTATGTGTGTGTGGAATGAAATCGCATGGCAAAAAAGTCTTAGGATTTTGATTGTAGATCGTAGTGAAGAAATTTTCGTGTGTTTTTGGAGATGATGATGAAGATGAAGTGAAGCTTATTCTCACGTGATGACAACAGCACGGCCTCGAGTGTGTTTGACGCGAGATCACGTTTTCGAGATATAAACCACCCACTGCGTTACTCTGTGGTAAGTTGCATTCAAGTTCCATCCATCCGAGCACTAAAAAAACCCTGGAGATATGTAATTGAAGTTCGGGTGTTGTAAAATTTCTTTTGTATCAATTCTAATAGCTTAAATTAGCTATTGGGTTAGGTTAGTGAGCTTGAGCATGTGTTTTCTTAGCACACAGAATAGCATTGGCGAAAAGATTTTTGTTTTATCTGTGTGATAAGAATCTGCCTAATTTTATACGCATTCTTTTAAAAAACAATTACATATTTATTTTTGTATTTGGCTGATGTTAAATATTTGAATAATCTAAAGGAGAGAGGCTATTTTTGATGACCTTTAAAAGTTTTATGTGCCGCGCTTATGCCGGCTAAAGGAGACAGTGATGGTAAGAAGTGAATGAAATGGTAGAATGAAGAAAGTGGAAGGAAATGGGAGAAGCCCGAGAAAACCCACATGCACGGTGTTTGTTCACAACAAAGTTCACTTGGTGCGAGCTGGGATCAAACCAAGGACCTCGTGCACCATAGATGAACGTTCTACTACTGAGCCACCGCGACCCCTCGTTTGATGAACTTATGTAGTGGAATTGTGTGGGCTTTCTCAGGGTTCTCGTGCATCCTCCCACATTCTCATACTACCAATTATTTCAGAATCATTTACTTGGTTATTCGTCCAAGAGCATAAGAGTGAGACGTAAAACTCATTGGCAGGTCTAGAAAGTAAAAACGGGGGAACAGTCAGAACCCAAACTATGAAACGCGATGAGTTTACTAAAAATTTTTAAAAGTATATAAATAATAGCTTAAATTATTTTTGCCACTCAAAAAACTGGGGGGGGCTAGACTCCCCGGTCCCGGGCCAGATGCCCACTGGTACCGTAAAACTTGAAATTTTATTTCTTTTCATTTTGAGTGCAAGTGCGTAACAATCAAATTGTCTGAAACGATACACTTTGCTTTATCACAACAAAAATTCCTGTCAGAATTTCCCGGTACATTAGTTGTGAAAATTTAAAATAACACTTAATATTCTCTTTCGAAAGAATTGTGGACAACGCACCATTACGAACGTATTTTAAGGGAAATTCGTACCCTGTGAAGAGGTACCTCAGGGTACTAAGTGGTTAAATGGTGAACATTCGGACCTTGATTCCCAGCGGGAACTTAATGTGTTTCGGATGTTTCACAAAACAAACCATATTTGATTTCTGTGACATTATTGTGTGAATATTTAAGTCCTTCATTACATCATTTTCAATGAATACTTTCTGTAACGTTAATCCCTCTCTCCTTATTTTTTTTAAGACAAAAAAAAATCGACATGGTAGAGCGCTCATGCGGTGCAACAGGTCCCTGGTTTGATGTCAGGCCATGAGTTTGTGGTGGACAGTATTATTTCCATGGGTTTTCCCGTGGTTCTCCCCTTTCCCCACATTTTCATTCCACCAATCATCCGTATTCCTAAGCCTAAAGGAGACAATAGTGGGACGTTAAATGAAAGAATTCACTTCATTTTATACATTTCCCTCAGGAAGATTCCCAAACATCTAGGTAGCAAAAGGCTCACGCTTTTCATAGTATTCCTGGCAGTGGAGAATATTTGGTGATAAACCACTATCTAGACTTCCCAGATTTCTGAAGCTCCAAACCGGGACATTGTGAATGCCAATATTTTATCAAAAAATCTTGTGATAAATTTTCAACTCCATAGTGCATGTTCTTCAAAATTCTAATATAAGATGTACTCTTCACACCACTCAGAATTCAAACATTTACACTGCATACTATATTAGTATCTACAAATGTACTATTTTGATTTGTAGTAGGCCTATCAAATAATAATAATAATAATAATAATAATAATAATAATAATAATAATAATAATAATAATAATAATAATAATAATGCAGAAATCAGTATGAGGTAGGCCTAAAATTTTAGTCTTACTGTTCAATATTCAGATTTGGTGTTCTAATTTCTCAAGCAGTGAATATTTAGCTAGCCTACCCTGTTGTTTCTGCTTTAAATATATACATAAACACACACACACACACACACACACTCATATATATCCAGGATTCTCTGAGGGGGGTGCACCAATAACTACCAGTACATTCGAATTAAATTTGAGTTTTTTAAATGCCTTTAGGCATTTGTGATGTAAGTTTAAATGAGGAATTCCTTTGGAAATGCTAAGTGTCTGCTGCCGATGGATTCTTTTCCTTCAACCTTCAGAAAATTGACTTAAACTATTGATTTTGCAAAACTATTGATCACTATATATACTCTTCATTTTGGCACGGGAGACCTGGTTCGATTCCTGGCGGAAGCTCATGTGGTTCGGATTCCACGTTAATCAGTAGGTTCTGTCTCATATAGCTTCTCTGCTGAAAAGGCAATTATTTTTATCTAGGAATTCATTGCAAGTCATTGCAAAGTTCTTTTCGCAGAGTATTAATCCTCTCGCTATTGAATTTTCTATTAAACTTTTGTATGCGCTACGAAAAAGCGCTAGAAGTTGTTAAATGACTTCGCGACTAAAAATTAAAATTCACCGTCTGACCGGAACTAAACACAAAACCGCTCGGGACACTGGGACAACCCTTGAAAACAGAGACTGTCCCGATCAAACCGGGACGTCTGACAAGCCTAATTCTCTTGATATCAACGGAGGTACAGTGCCTCAGTCGTAAAGGGCTTACCACTAGTGCGTGAGGTCCCTGGTGCGATCCCGGCTAAGTAAATTTGTGGTGGACAACATCGTGTCCGTGGGTTTTTCTCGGGGTACTCCCGTTTTCTCCTATATTTTCATTTCACCATTTTTTCATTATGATTCTCTTGCCTTAAGAGTCTTCATCCCGGCGAAATTAAAATACCGCTAATTTTACAGTAATTATGTGATATCTTCAAATAGATCAAAGAGTATCGAAATGTGGAACAAGAGCGCCCTACTCACGACTCACTTATCTGCTTTCGATTTCGAGCCATTTTGAAAATCGGCATTTATTTTCGCGTTTTTAAACAGCTGAAAACGGAAAGCCACTAGGTGACTTGTGATAACGGTACCTCACGCAAAATAATGTCTAGGGCGCTCTTGTTCCATATTTCAATTATCTTTTATCTGTTTGAAGATATCACATAATTACTGTAAAATTAGCGGTATTTTAATTTTCGCCGGGATGAAAACTCTTAATCATCTCTCCCTTAGCCAAACCAACATAATCATGGGACGATAACCTAAAATATTTATTTATTTATTTATCATTATCATTATTATTATTATTATTATTATTATTATTATTATTATTATTATTATTATTATTATTTGTCATTACAATCAACGTATATTTTAACCTGACAGTCTCTTAAGAAAGAACAAGAAATAAATAGCTACGTTAAGAGGGGAGGTATAAAGCCTGCAACAGCCCAAATAAGCACTTACAATCGTTTTGCGATTTCTGGTTGTATTTGTGTTTTGCATTCAGTCCTCTTTGTTAAAGTTATGTAGGATTTCTTTTCGTTACTTCCTGTTGTGAATTCCGTGAGCGGAATACAAAATTCTTCGTGTGGTAGCCTATCTCTCGTGTTTGATAGCCCGTGCCTCGCCTCTCATATGCGTATGTGATATGTTTTCGTACCACAACAAAAGCAAAGGTCATTATCATAGCAAGCAAGAAAAAAAAGGAAACAGCCAAAAACTATGTTTTGAGGTCGCATAATTTTTCAAGGTTTCGCTTTTTCCATCTGCTACCGGTAATTTTTTTTTTTTTTTTTTTTTAATGTTGTTGCCCAATTCCTTTTTTGGACACCCATCTGCACTTTCTGATTTATTCCTGAGCAATTAAGAAGCTGTAGGTCCAGTGTTTCCCTTTTACTAAAGTCCGTCGTGTGTGCATAGATTTTCTTTAAATTTTCAATGTGGTGTTTTCGTCTTAAGGATCTTCACTACAGCGAAATTAAACTACCGCTAATTTTAGAGTTTTTCGGTAATATCTTGAAAACAAATAAAAATTTTTGAAAAGCAGAAATGTAGTGAACTAGACAATACGATTTTGCATGTGATACCGTTATCACAACTCATCTATCTGCTTTCGATTTGCAATTATAAATAATTTAGCAGTATTTTTTTTCTGCGGTTTCTGTAAATAGCGGCATACCAAAAACAGATATTTAAATTGTGATAAAGGTATCACATGCAAATTCGTATTGTATAGTTCACTACGTTTCTGCTTTTCGAATATTTTTATTTGTTTTGGAAATATTACCCAAAAATCTAAAATTAGCGGTAGTTCAATTTCCCTATAATGAATACCCTTAACTGTTATATCGGTTTGCGTCTTATAAGCTAAAGGTGACAATGGGAATCAAAAGTCTAATAAAATAATATACTGAAATGATGTGGGGCGTGGTGGGTCAGTGGTAGCCGGTGGGCGTAGCCGAGTGGTCTGAAACATTAGGCTGACAATCTTAATCGAATCCCTCTGAAATGCAAGGGTGGAAATTTTAACTGTCTTCGATGTTTCTGTATTCGTGTCTCTGTCGTGCCTGGATTACGTAGAATGTACGTGAAATGATCATGGAAACTAATATCCAGCTCCCGCCAAGTGGATTTTGTGGTGGACGAACACTGTGTGCGTAGGTTTTGTCGGGGTTCTCCCGTTTCCTTCCACTTTCTTCATTCCATCATTTTCATTCATTCCCCATCGCCACTGTCTCCTTTAGCCTAGCCAACATAAGCGTGAGACGTGATGTCGTATCAAAGCTTATCCACAAGGAAAAAGCGAGGAATGGGGTGTTAGGATGACCTAAAATGTTATTTTACCCAGTATAGATATGATAATTCCTTCGTGAAGAGTTCTTGAGTACTTCTGACATCAGAATTCGTCTTGTGGTTTACGAGAGCGTTTCCCAGTCTTTCTGATGTCGTTGATGTCTAGTAGCAACTGTTAATTGTCCGCGATCTTTCATGAAATGAAAGATTTAAAAAAAAAAAAAAAATACATTTTACATATCATTAAAATTAAATAATGAATTATATTTTTTCAACACTAAACGTATAATTTACTGCAATGCTGCTATAAATAGAAATATTCGAAAGAATAGACAATACCAGTTAGTACTAGTATTATGAATTCAACCTAATATGATGGGTGATGAATCTTGCACTTTAGGTTGGTAATTTTACGTCTTCTTTTATTTTTATAGCCTATTGTTTTCAATTGGTTGAAACTTAAGTAATGCACATTCCAAATGTACCAGATGTAAGCAAAATAAGATAAAGTTTAATCAAAATGCAGTGTTCCACGGACCCTCTTTCAATATTTCACGGGCCCCCGGACCACAGATTGGGAAACACTGGTTTATGATAATATGTAGTAGACGGTTGTTGATCTTGCAACGTACCACGACTAATATAATTACCAAGCTCACGCTGTATAGACTAGTCTGTTACGCCAATATGATTATTTTAATATCCCTACATCTACAGGGTGGCCCAAAAGTAGGTATACACCCCTGCATTGATCAAGTATAACATTCTAGTTTATGGGTTTGTTTGCTTCGGCTCTTGCGAGCTTAAGAAGTAAGTAAAAACACATTAAGAACAAATAATAAAGAAACTAAATCAACCTGACGGATAACAATAGGAAATGATACAAAATGCAATGCGGTACTGTATACCTACTTTTGGTCCACCCTGTATAACAATAATTGGAAGGCAGAGAAGCTAGTAACTGAAGAAATGTTAATTGTCATATGCAAAAAGACCCAATTAAGGAAATATTTATGTAATGAAGTAATAGATTGATCACTTCTTGTTTACGTGGTTCATTTAGTCTTAATGTTTGATCCTGCTGTGTGATTTCCAGTTTTACAAATTCCCTTTAGAACCACAGGTAGGGCCGGATTAAGGGAGGGACTTTAGGGGGGCTATAGCCCTGGGCCTCCGGGTGGAGAGGGGCCTACACTCTGATCAAAATCTCAACTGGCTATCTAAGAAGAATCATCAAAATACAATCATCATCATAAAATAGACCAAAAATATGAAACATAATTCCTTCACTTTCCTACTGTACTTTCACAAATATGTATTACGTGAAGTCAGCAGGGCCACATATTTTTTCTAGCCCCGGGACTCCAAATGGGTTAATCCAGCCCTGACCACAGGGCAAAAGAACTGGCCACCCTATCATGCTTTATAAACTTAATGGCACCAGTATCTACTTTGCATAAGTGACGGACTGGAATTGTCTTTCTGGAACAATGGTTCTGAACTACCTCTGAAACAATGGTTTTGTTTTGAAAACGTGTTTAATATTAAATTAAATCATTCTTTAATATTAAATTTTATCCATTATAAATTCCTTTGTAGAGATCAAGAGACGACGTGATAAATAGTGCAAAGTTCCAAACGTAAAAATTATGTTTATTTCCACATTATATATAGTGTTGAGTTCCTTCGTCACAGCACTTTGGATGTCTTGAATTCAGACAAAATTTTTGCCTTTCAACGTAGAAGAATGATTCACCACCAGTTATGATTTTCTTAAACCATTCTGGGTCATTTTCGGCCAGTTGGACTCACTCCTGACACGACGACAACCGGTCTTCTTTTTGCTCCGCTGTCAGACTGTGGAGCACAAATCTTCTTCTTTTGTAGATAATGTCCCACGATCTTCCTAACAGTATCCTTACTAATGTTCAAGTCTTCCGCAATCACCCTGAGAGACTGGCAAAGATTTTCAATAAGCTTTTCCCTCACTCTTTCAACATTTTCGTCACTTCAAACGGTCACCGTATGGCCAAGTCTAATACAGTGAAATCTCTGAATAACGGACACCAATGGGACATGAATTTTTGTCCGTTATGGAGAGGTGTCCGTTATAAAGATGTTATAGAAATTTAATCTCACAACGGTAATTGTGTGCTATAATATGCAGTAAATACATTGTGTATGAACGGCGCTGTGGAATGTACTGGTAGTTATTGGTTAGATTTTGATTCATCCGACCCTCCGCCCCCAGATTTAAAAACTAACGACTCCAGTGTAAGGAGATAAAGTGCCATAATCTCCTGGACAGGGAGGGAATTTTGAATCCGCGGATGCATAGGCGCCGACTTGAAGAAAATATTGGGGAGCCCAACCAATGAATAAATATACCGGTATAATCATATTCAGCCGTTTTCTATCAACCGATTGATGAAGCCACCCCCTCCCCCCCAGGATCTCGGTCCGCTGCATCCGCTCTGCTGCGAAATTCTCGACCTGAATCAAATTTGCCTAAAGGCATTAAAACAAATTGAAGTTCAAAATTTGGGAACTTCACTGCAAGTTTGCGCACCACATTGATCTTCCCTTGTCATATCATTGCTGCCATAGTGTTGGTTGAAGCCTCAGTGTCTATTAAACACAGCTTTGAAAGTGGCGTTTTCTATTGAATAAGAAGGCTGTTCCTAATATTGAATTAAAGGTACGACCAGGTTTACGACAGGAATTCTTACTCCTCTTTGTTAATTTTTCCTCAACTGGATTATATTGAGGGGCGAACACCCCACCTTTAAATATTAAGAGTCTTCATCCCGGCGAAATTAAAATACCGCTAATTTTACAGTAATTATGTGATATCTTCAAACAGATAAAAGATAATTAAAATATGGAACAAGAGCACCGTAGACAATATTATTTTGCATGAGGTACCGTTATCACATGTCACCTAGTGGCTTTCCGTTTTCAGCGGTTTAGAAACGCGAAAATAAATGCCGATTTTCAAAATGGCTCGAAATCGAAAGCAGATAAGTGAGTCGTGATAACAGTTTCTCATGTAAAATAATATTGTCTAGGGCGCTCTTGTTCCACATTTCGATTATCTTTTATCTATTTGAAGATATCACATAATTACTGTAGAATTAGCGGTATTTTAATTTCGCCGGGATGAAGACTCTTAAGGGGGGCAAAAGTGTCCTGCCTCCCCCCCCAAAGTCAGCGCCTATGCACGGATGGATTATTCCCACTGGGCCACACTCTTGAGTTCATAATGTCATGTCAGCCCGCCAGATTACTTAACATCACCTCGAAGATCTTGGCATTAACCCACATTTTTCCTACAGCCAAACAAAAGATAATTGAACGTTATCAATAAGCAAACTTGTCAGATATGTTATTATCAAAGTGTAAATTGACGAGAGTAACAGTATTTTAAAAATACAGAGGAGCATTCCCAGATAGTCTAGAGTCAACATTTTGGTCGTCTATTTTTGTTCATGGAAAATGTGCTAACTGGGAGGAGGGGGAGATAGGATTTTGGATCGCTCTGATTTGTTTCTTTGATCCTTAATTGTTTTTGCAGATGAAAGCACTCTCACACACGTTTTGTTTTTTTCTTCGATCCTAGGTCAAACATCTAAACACGCTGAAACACGCATTTAATTATTTTGAATGAAGGGTCCAAACAAGACGCGTACCTAGAATTTTTTGTTGAGAGGCGTCCAAAGTTTTTTTTTTTTTTTTTTCTGTGGGGGATCCAATACGTCTATGTAGTATCAAACGTGTTATTCTAAACCCGAAAATACGATAAGTAATTGTCAAGTACTGTCACCTATATTCTCAGAAAAATATATAAAACTAGATAATTTTTATAAGGAAAGAAAGAGTGCAAGTGAAGTGTAAGATCAAAAGACTACATCAATCATTCTTTGCTGAACAAATATAGTCTTATTAAGAGAGTGCACATACGTCGAATTACGAAATTTTGAGAGAAGGGCTCCGGACCCAGTGGGTTCACCTGTGAGTACATTGACAGTCCAGATAGTTTAATGGTTCATCCACTTCTACACTTCTCATTGCCTCACCATTTACAGACAGATGGTGATAATCCACTGCCCAAATTCCACCACTTCGTTTTATACCAAATGAAGGACAGAGATTCCTATGGACATTTTAATATAATAACTGCCACTCCTATTTTCCCCTTGTCGTGGCCCCGTGTAGCGTAGTCGCTAACGCTCTCGCCTTCGTCGCGAGCGGTCCCGGCTTCGATTCCCAGTGGGGGTCGAAAAAGTGTATTGTATTGTATTGTATTTATTTCTTTTGTATGAACTTACAAGTACGAGGAATGTCCTCAGGTAAGTGTAACATGCGTCATATTAGAAAAAAAAAATTACATGAGTAAAATAAAGTAATATTACCTTGTCATGACATTTACGTACTCCTCAATCGTATAACAAGAATTTTCTAATAGAAATAATTTTAACTTTTGTCTGAACCTTTTCATATTTGCTTCATACTTTATATCAATAGGCAACATGTTGTACAACTTAACACCACCATAACTTACACTTTTTTGATATATTGCTGACCGGTGATTACACAAATGAAAATCATTCTTATTTCGCGTATTATGATTATGTACATCCTTGTTTGTTACGAATGCCGATGAGTGTTCTTTCAAATACAAAAAGAGACGATACAAATATAAACTATCCAGAGGAAGTATATTGACCTCCTTAAACAAATGTCTACAAGAAAATTTCGGCTTCTTATCACAAATTATTCTTATGGCTTTCTTCTGAATTTTGAAAACATTAAATCTCTGACTTGAATTTCCCCAGAACATGATACCATATTGCAAGATAGAATTAAAACACGAATGGTACAAGGTTTTAGCTAATTTTAAATTTACCTTCTTTCTAATAATCCTTAGTGCATAACATATTCTATTTAATTTATTAATAACTGACTCTATATGAAATTCCCATGTCAGGTTATGATCTATAGTAAGACCTAAAAACGAACAGTGTGTTGTATAGTTAATTTTATTTTGGTTCAGATATAGGTTAGGGTATATTGGTTTACTGCACTTGTTATGAAAATTTATAGCAATGGATTTTTCAACATTAACAAAAAGATTATTGTTCTTCATCCAAAGAGATACTTCATTTAGTGTTTGCCTAGCATTCTGTTCCAATAATTTTTCATTTTTTCCACTCACTAGCAGAGTGGTATCGTCAGCGAAAAGGGTAACATCTGCCGAAGATATGCTTTTTTCAAAATCATTAATATATAAAAGGTAACTGTTTAATAATAGTGTAAAAACTCTTTTTCAGGCCAGCCACCCTGAATGAGGTTTTCCTGGGTTTTCCTCATTCCCACCAGGCGTGGTATTTATCTTATAGGTCCAGGTGGTTTTCTTCCTTCCCCAATCCTTTCTACATTCCATTTCCACGGATAGTGAGCTCGCCGAGGGATGTCATCTCTCATATGTGACGGGTTAAATGGCCATAAGATGCTGAGAGCCCAGATATATAAAGTCCTAAATCTTTTCCCTTCGTCGATTTTTTTTTCTTTCTTTTTATATAAGAATCCTTAGTGGTACCTTACGCACAGCGTTTTGGTCTGGACGTTGATCAGTCGATTCACTCAGGACCTATTCTTACACAGGTGTAACAAAAATGTGTCTCAATATTGTCACATCAAAATAAGAAAAAAGTGTGTTCAAAAGTGGATAGTTTTAAAGTTAAAGGGCGCCGAAAGCATGAAACAAGTGAATTTTAAAAGTTCATAGCTCCACTACTATGGGACCTATCGTAGTCGAGTCAAGACATCACTGAGGAACTGGTATGTAAACTATCCAAATATTCATGTTTTAAAATGCTCCAGTACTTGCACACCAATTTTGAGAGAAGTAGGTGGAGAGTGATCAAGTACTGCCAATCAGCCTCTAAAAATGATTGCGCATGTACCGGAGGTTCTAAAAGATGGATATTTGGATAATTCACATACTAGTTCCTCAGTGATGTCTTGACCCGACTACGATCGGTATTATAGTAGTGGAACTATGAACTTTTAAGTCCACTTGTTTCACCTTTTCGACACCCTATAACTCGGAAACTATCCACTTTTGAGCACAGGTTCATATGAACTTTTTTTCTTTATTTTCATGTGAGCTATCTATTCCCAAAAAATGTAACAAATTTTTGTAACACCCTGCAGGCTTGGGCTGGCCGGGGTAGGAGGGCAGGAATCCCTGCCGGGTCCCTTTCTTAATATTTATTTATTGAACAAATTTTCAGATACGGCATTACGTTGCCATTTTACACAGGTAATGTTAACAAGCAGGAAAAAAAGTGCAAAAGTAATATCTTTTCGCCAAAACTCACTATTTTGCTCTTTTACACACCGGGTAGCTAGAAAAAAATGTCCACATCACTTGTTAAATGATTATTTATAGCAGTTCGATATTCTGTATAAAAGAGATCTGTATTATAAAATCCTGTTTGGGGCCCTTTGTTTGTGGTCTAGTGAGAATATATTTCAACAATATGAAGAATCATATTCTCTAAATGTGTATTAGAATGCTGAAATGAGACTGACTTTTATAAAGTCCTGCTGGGGCCCTCTGTTAGTCATTTGACAAGTTATTGTAACACCATAAAGAAACAGAACAAGCCCCTAACTTTGGGTCTCATTACCACACGTAAATAAACCTGACAGCTTTATGAAGAAATGTCACCCCCCATCACAAAGGTTTTACAAGATTCTGTAACTTAGTATACTATGTGAGGCAGCTGCATGGAAAGAGAAGATGGGCCTTATATCCCCCAGTCCGAGACTGACACTCTGTATAAGGCATAGAGAGATCATGCACAATTAAGTATGAGCGCCTTGATCCATCAGTCGCAAGTGTTCGCTGATTCTTGTAAAAAGTCTTTTAATCATCAAATTTGTTGTAAAGCTGTTTAGTAGATTAATTGAAGTAGTATAGTGTTGCAATTTGGCCTTCCTTCTCCCCTTTTTCCCCCCTGGCTTTCTGAAGAAATACACTGCCGGATTAAACCGAACCAGGAGATGTGGTTTACATTGGAAATTGAGCACAATACGATATGGTTAGTAAGTGGAAGTGTGTGAAAGTACAAGGGAGTATCGAATGACGTACGACTGATGCATGCGTCTGTGAGGCTTTGGTCTTCTCTGCTCTTAGTCTTTTCAGCAGAAGAAGGGCGATGCAGATAAGTTGATGGCTTTGAAGGAGATTTGTTAAAATGTGGCAACATTGTTGGCTAGGGGAAGGAGAAGAAAGAGGAAAACGATATTACACATATATATACATGTGTGTGTGCGTGTGTGAACCACACATACGAATAGGCTCGAGCAGCTGTTTTTTTATTGAATGGAAACGGAATCCGTATCAAGGGAAAGTGGAGAAGACGTTATAGTCTGATGCAACAAATGGCAACCAGCGACTACCTACTTGCTTCGCTTGGATGAAAAGTGTCCGATATCTTTTTTTTTTCTTTTTCTTGGGCTCACTTTCTTCAAAAGATTTCCCACCTAGATGCAAAAATATGCTAATCAGCGGTGTTTTTGTGTAACTTTGTTCTCTCTGTATGCATATAGTGTTTAATAAGTGTAAATAAAAACATATTTGTGATAAAATTCATTTAACAAATTGGTAACTTCACACTTAACGTTTTAGCTCGAAAATGTTTATAAAACTCTCTTTGTAGAAACATATGGGAAAGTATTTACGCCATGTATATTTTCCTATATAGAAATCGTACTTTAAAAGTCCGGCGTTCAAGTGAAACAATGCTGTGGCAAAAAGCCAGGAGATAATTACGTGGTTTGTTGTTTATCGAAGGATGTGTTACGAATTCTACTTCTTTCCATAGTGCGTACATGTAAGGTAGCGTGGCCGAGCGGTCTAAGGCGCTGGTTTAAGGCACCAGTCTCTTCGGGGGCGTGGGTTCGAATCCCACCGCTGCCAAGTATTTTAAACTGATTTTTGATCTCATTAATGATTCCCTTCTTAACTTCCTTCACAAGAAAATTAACTGACTTTTAAGAAACCGATATATTATGAATAACTTTTAAAGCTACGTTTGATAAACATTTTCGAAATTGTGCTGGAGCACGTATACAGGCATTTTTAATTATGTGTTTATATACCGAAATATATTCGCTAACTTGAAGGTCTCTTGCGGTATTCCATTTTAGCATATGCATGTTAAAAATTGTAAGGTAGCGGCAAGGGTGCCGATCCTGGGGGGCCTGGGCCCCTATTGTATTTATGAATATACAATATTTGGCATAATTTGAATGCAATCTGTCTTAAAATCCTCATATATATACCTTCTGCATCTGAATTGGACCCTCCAAATTTACAGCGAAAACGGCACCCTTGGGTAGCAGTACGGTTTCTTTCCCACAGTTAATTAGAAATACGCCAAGGCAACAGTGTGGATTTGGAAAAGGTATCTCATAAAGAACGTAACGTTTCAAATGTCGGCCATTTCTATCTAATTTAGTAGCAGTGAACGTTACACGATTTTCATCTGTTGTCTTTTGGTTAGTAGTCACGGGGCGCGGTATAGCGCATAATCCTCCAAACCATCGGATCGTTTGAGTTGAGTTGAGTTGATTTTGAGTTTAACGTCCCGTTCAGCAGCGAGGCTATATGAGACGCGGATCTACTGATTAACGTGGAATCCGAACCACATGAGCTCCCGCCGGGAATCGGATCGTTTGAAGATTGCCTCAACGCTAATCTCTTGTCATCAGGTAGGAAGGAGCTCGGCTACCGACAACTGTTAGCCTCATTATGAATTATGGGAAATCAGCGTAAGCGACAGTCTCTTGTGTCTTGTATTTATAATAAGGAATTAAAATATTGAAATATTCTTTGCCTAGTTTTTATGCATCCCACAACTCTTAAATGAAGTTCACATATTAGCGTTACTCACAGACAGAGATGTTTTGCATTATTATAAATATAATTTTTAACACTATATAGTAATAAAGACCATTTTTGAGCTGTGTCACTTCTCTATTAAGAGTCTTCACTACAGCGAAATTAAACTACCGCTAATTTTAAAGTTTTTCTATATCGTCAAAACAAAAATATTTGAAAAGCAGAAACGTAGTGAACTAGATAATACGATTTTGCATGTGATACCTTTACCACAATTCACCTATCTGCTTTTGGTATGTCGCTATTTATAGAAACCGCAAAAAATGCTAAATCTATCTACAGTTGCAAATCGTAAGCAGATAGATGAGTTGTGATAATGGTATCACAAGCAAAATTGTATTGTCTAGTTCACTACGTTTCTGCTTTTCAAATATTTTTATTTGTTTTGAAGATATAGTTTAATTTCGCTGTAGTGAAGAGCCTTAAACAAATGTGACCCTTAAAGAATTGTGTTCACCATTGTCCTTTTCGATACGGAGACAAAAGACCGTTTTTATCCCAATTAAACCCCAATCAAGAATCAATGAGGATAGATCTAGTTTCATATATATTTCTTGATATGGTAAATTTTTGTTGAATTAGAGACTTTTGGGACAAATTAAAACCCGTAAACTTATCCCTTGCGTGTATCACTGGCCAGTGGCGTCGCTTTCTGTATAACGTAGGGAGGCGTTCAGGTATCTGTAAATATCGTCTCCTGCGACCTCCCTTCTCCAAGGTCGGCGTCCGTGCCACTGGCTACAGGTAATCGAAGTCGTACAGATAATAAAATCCACAGGCCTAAAATGGACGAAACATATCACTCGCATGGATAATACACACTCAAGGTTCACACAACAGTTGTTTACAATAACTGTTTTATAATAGTGTAAAAACGCTTTTCAGGCCAGCCACCCGGAATGAGGTTTTCCTGGGTTTTCCTCATTCACACCAGGCAAATGCCGGGGTTGTACCTGACTTATAGGTCCCAGGCCGCTTCCTTCCTTCCCCAATCCTTTCTTCCTTCCCTTTCCGCGGATTGTGTGCTCACCGAGGGACGTCATCCCTCAAAACGTGAAGGGCTAAATGGCCTTAGATGCCGAAAGCCCAGAAATCTAAATCCTAAACGCTAATCAAGGTTCATACAATCCTATCGGGATATTTAAAGGAAAATGGCATTTAAATCATCCAAGAAGGTGGAGGATAATACAAAATAGAATCGTAGGAAGCCGGGTATTAAGAATGATTTTCCTGCCTTTCTCAGCCGTACTTTCTCGGTACGAGTTTATTTCTCGTGCCTTGCACTTTGTATGTTTGTATGTATTTGTTTGAATGACAGTGAAAAACAGTAAATTACTTACTTTCAAGCAAATGATATATGGAAGTTATACTAAATATTTACTGTAGTCATCTTCATTTATGACATTCCGTATAATAGAACATATTATTTTTGTTGATATAGGTCATAACTCAGGGCATATCAAGTTCAAAGCGGCACGTTGTTTGGATGAAGGACAAGTTCTTTTATCAAACACTTGAGAGAGAGGAAGACATGGCAGCCTCAATTAAAAGGGAAAGAAAGAAAATAGATACGTCCGCTCTTTTATAGTCCACAGCAATGTATCATTCCCTACAAGAGAGAGAGACGTGAAGACAGTCTTTTTTTGCTTTCTATCGTTTAAGAGTTCATCCAGGTCGAAATTAAAATACCGCTAATTTTACAGTAATTATGTGATATCTTCAAATAGATAAAAGATAATCGAAATGTGGAACAAGAGCGCCCTAGACAATATTATTTTACATGAGAAACCGTTATCACGACTCACTTATCTGCTTTCGATTTCGAGCCATTTTGAGCTCGAGCATTTATTTTCGCGTTTCTGAACAGCTTAAAACGGAAAGCCACTAGGTGACTTGTGATGACGGTACCTCACGCAAAATAATATTGTCTAGGGCGCTCTTGTTCCATATTTCAATTATCTTTTATCTATTTGAAGATATCGCATAATTACTGTAAAATTAGCGGTATTTTAATTTCGCCGGGAAGAAGACTCTTAAGTACGTTGCGTCTGTTAAAAGATCTCTTGTGTATAAATATGTGATGCTAAAGAACTGAAATACACAAATGATGAAGGCCCCAAGTGCTTTTACGTTCTTTGTTGTACAGATAGGCGTAAGCTGCACGGAGGCGAAGTTTCTTTGGTCTTATAAACAACAAAATGTGGCGAATGAATGCAAAAAAAGATGCTTTATTATTCGTGTCTGCTTTTGGAGAAGCGTAGGTGTACTGCACATAGGCGGCAAAGTAAAGGGAAAACATGTTCTTGTAACAAGAAGAGTACTTCGTCGTAAAGTTTTGTATACCTTTTCAATTTTGATAAATTTCACTTTACTGAACTGTTGGAAGCATCCACATCCATATTTAGTGTATGGATGGATTGGATCAGGGACCAGAAAATTTTTGAACTTCCCTTAAATCGAGTTTTCGTATTTTCTACGGAATAAGCACATCATTTTGAGTTAACTGATAGTTTGGGTTCGGCTCACACCAACTATGCTTCTGTATGTAGTTCTCCAGATATAAGGCCTACAAGAAAATTTTGAAAATCGGAAGATGAGAGGAACTAATCTATACGCAATTAAAAAAAAAAGTAAATCCTCCCCGGCGGGGAATCGAACCCCGGTCTCCCGCGTGACAGGCGGGGATACTAACCACTATACTACCGAGGATTACTTAGTTAAATATTGTTTTTAGTTAGTAACTACGTGAACTGGGAGCTGTATTTGTAAGACAACGCCTGTGGGAGTTTCAACATTGATCTCAGCGACCGGGAAGACTGGATTTGATATAATATCGGTCATTCTGGATTATTTTTATATGTCTCGCCTCCCTAAGACCCCCTGGATAAAATTTAAAAAAAAAAAACGCTTCGTCTTGGTATGGAGCCTAGACCAAGGTACCCGTGACCCCATATTTGGTAACTCTCGGTCCACTCGTCTTGTCCCCAGGGCGCACACAGATAGACAGTCAAACACACAAACTCTTCATTTTGTTTATATTAGATTATGGAGCGCATGTGTTTCAAACACGCTCATAGCACACATTCATGTTTAGTACGTGGACTCGAACCGTCGGAAAATGTATTGTCCCACCGAGTATTTCGAACAATCTTATGGAATGTCCCGAATAGCCAGACCTCAGAATACATTTAGAAGTGTTTAATAATATTAGGTTTTTGAGGATAGTTCCTTTTTATAACTTTATTCTCGCATTTATTTACAGGGTAGAAATTATTAACGTTATCTGATGGATGGTTCCTTTTTAGCTTTTGCTTGTTTTCCTTTCCACCACTGACAACTGATGGATGGCATTAAAGCAGATGAAAACAAAGAGGTTAGCTGAAGACCGTGGAGGGTGGAAGATTGTCAATTGCTGCAAGTGACCTGCCAATAATGGCATAATACCTATGATGGCGATTATGATTTACTAGCAGAATACTTGCTCTTCGCACGGGAAGAATACGTTTCATTTTGGAGATAAACGGTTGAATTTGGATTTAAACGACATCGGAAGTGTCAGTGTTTATCTCAGCAAACCCGTGGACTGTGGATTCGACATTAATATCGGCCATTTTCGATCATTTTTATATATCTCTCCCTCCCCCAAGTTGCGGGACTGAATTTGGATTTAAACGACATGAGAAGTGTCACTGTTTATCTCCGCGACTTCGAAAACTTTGTATCTGAAACTAATATCGTCCATTTTCAATCATTTTTAAATGTCTCCTTCATCGTCCTCCCCTAAGTTGTAACATCAAAGGAAATGATATAAACCAGTCCAGGCCCGAACCTCATCTATGTTGAAAATTTGATCGAGATTGTCGGGTGGTTCAAGGGGTACGAAATCACAAACGTAGTGGCTTTCGTTTATATATATAGAAAGAGAGAGAGAGATTGATTAAAAACATGTCGATCATTCGCGACATGTCGTCCCCGTTAAATAATCCAATCAATCTAATAAAATTGAGCACACCAAGTTATTGACAGAAATAAAATGTGAAATTATGAATAAAGTATAATTTGTAATTACCATTCACAGGGTGTCTGTCGGTCACGAAAGTCACGAATGTCACGAAATCAGAGAACGGTCATAAAAGTCACGAAATTTAGCGTTCAGGTCACGATTTTTTTTAACTGTGCAAATGTAAGTACAGATTGAAAAATTTTGTTCTATAAAACGTCAAAATTCACTACCAAAAATGTCTATGGTCGGCTTGATAGACGCTACCAAATTGCAAGCAAAGTACGTTTCTATCGCATGGAGGAGAATTCGGCCTAATTCGCACCCGAATTCGCTATTGAAAATGTTAAAAAAAAATTATGATTTGGTAAAGAAAAGGTCACGAAAAAGTTACGAAATTTCATTTTGGAATTTTAATAGACACCCTGATCCACAATTTAAATTTAGGATAGGCTTCACAGACGGCACAATTCCGTGAAATATGCAGGATTTACAAAGGGAGCATCAGATGAACAAGGTTTGGAACCTCTGATATATATATATATATATATATATATATATATATATATATATATATATATATATATATACGAATTAACAAACAAAACAAAATAGAAACCCACTTCAACGAAAACTTGATAGTCGTTGAATATACGTATTAATCTGCTGTCTCTATAGAAATTGAACTGCACCTCCTCAACCCGTAGATGAGATGGTCAGGAAAATGGCGATACTTATAATTTATATGTAGACATCTATCAAATTTGGCCCGGCATCAACGGAGTCGCCACCCTCGCGCGTAACGGCTTGGGAACTTCAGAAGGTATCCAGATTCAATATGTATATACATATATATATATGATTTTTGATCAAAGATAGACATAGAAAAACAAATAAAACATAAGATACACATGCAGTTTTATCGTCTATTGCAAAAATATATTACATGAAATAATAACAATAACAGTCAACATGCAGAATTAAAATGACTATGTAGTCCATGCATTTGGTTTATCGATTGGATAACTTTCTTGATCGTATCTTGCTCCAATGTTACCATGACATCTCGATAGCTATACATTTCTGCTCATAAATACTGCTTATTATTATTATTATTATTTGCACAGAACAATTACTCATCTCCGCCATTTTATAAAAATATTCTTCCTCTCGTAGTAAAACATTCATCATCATCATAAATATTTATCGTATTTTTATTTTCTTACTCATATCTATCCATCTATCTATTATAATCATATTTCATTTATATTTTCTTATATATTTTTAATCATTTTTACATAATCAAATATCATAGATAACTTTTGGCGGATTTAAGTACTCTATTAAAATTAATAATAATAGTAGTTCTGTATTAAAATAAATATACTATCGTGATGTTATTTCAAGTGATAAACTCATTTGTTATCATATATGGAACATGGTAAGTATTACATTAGTGTGCACAATTAGATTATATTTTTCATCAATAGAATCCAACTAATGAAATTAGATACATGAAATTTAGAAAACTTATTTAACTTTGAATAATTTTGAATTTAATTAATCCAGTTATTGGCAGTGGTAGCACATTTATGGAGAATAGGGAGAGGGAAGTCTCTCCCGACCTGAACTTTAGATTAAAATTGCATTTTTATTTGCTTATACATTTGGAAACATTTAACTTTTCTTTATTTACTAAGATTACCTGGAATATTTTTTTTCTTTCCAGCACTTCTCAGCAGATTTTTCGATATGTATATCAACTTAATCACTCTTCACGTACAAATTCTTAATTCATTCCATAATGTTCTAGATTAGTACATTTAGTTTGTTTATTATTTTCGATTAGAAAAATTTAAATCAAGAATTATATCTTCTGATACGGACCGATGTCCACACTGTCACATAAAATTTAGAAAATCTGTAATGCGGTGCTGATGTACAATAGCGCTGTAATGCGGTGCTGATGCACAATAGCGGGGCATTACAAAATCTATAAGTATTATTTGTCTAAATAAAAATCGAAAGTCATGAGAATATCCCCTGGAAACGCACCCTTACGGACCAGAGTAGAACAGAGAGAACTTGAAAGAGGTCGATAGTTTAAAGTATCTGAGAAGTATTTTGACAAGAAACGCTTACTGCACCAAAAATAACCATAGTTAACACATTGATCGCCATGTGTATCACAGGTGATACACACGGTGTCTTCCGCCTACGCTTCGTGTATCGTTTCTGATACACGTCAACTTGGCGCTGGCAGTAAAATTTACAAAATATATACTGGCGATCAATGTGTTAAAGAAGCATTCAATAAGAAAAGATTACTCTTATCTAGCAGCCTTAATATTAGACTAAGGAAGAAATGAGTATTGGATTTTATGGTTCTGAGACTTCGATATTACGGAAATTAGAGAACTATTTAGAAACTTTTGAAATGTGATGTTGGAGGAAGGTGGAGAAAATAAAATGGAGAAAGTAACAAACGAAGATGTTCCAAAACGGATAGGAGAGAAGAGGACGCTTCTAGCAAGCATCCATCGTAGGAAAGAACAATTGGATTGGATACATCTTGCGAACAAATGGTCTTCATACTGCCATAGAAGGAACGATGGAAGGAAACCGAGGAAAGAAAAACAACTGATTTATGATTTTAAAAAAACGGAAGAAAATGTTGGAGGGTAAAAGAGAAAGTTGAAGATCGAAAAACGTGGAAGAATAGTTTCCAGGCCAAAACCTACAAAATAAATAAATAAAAATAATAACTTCATTATTTCCAGAACCTGCCAAAACGCGGATTACTTAAGAATAAGAAAAAATATTAACTATAAATTTGAATAACTACTGCGCCTATATTTTTCAGCAAAAAGTTTGACATTATAAATTTGGCGCTGTTCATGAATTCTCGCATTTAAAAGCATGTGATACTGTTTTCTCAAATGTTATCAGTTTGTCCTATTAACAAATCTCGTATATTAAAATTAGTATTATACATGTGTGTGTTGCAGACATTGGAATTTGTTATGATGATAGAGTAACACATGGTGAAGACTTGCTGAATAGAAATGACGTGGTCTATGATTTCTTCACTACAAGAGAACAATTTTGCACAACAGCATATGTTCTCTATCTGAAGCCAACACACACACGTGCATTAGAAAATTGTGGTGGTGTCCTTGTGGCATCAGATCGTGAATTAAAAGAAGTAAAGAGAATTTTTTTATTTGCTGCCTTTGAAGTGGAGTTATTTTTGACAAGAGACGTCGTGGTTGATACTTCCTGGCACCATGCCCCGTTCGTTTACGTTTCTCCACATTTGCTATTCCCATTTGGAGAACGTTAGTACATAGGACGAATGCTTTGTTGAAGGCTACGCATCGAAGACAGATTGAATTCGAGGAGAAGTAGGTTTTCCTGAACACAAAGAACCAAATGTGGGAGGTTAATGTTATTCTATGGACATACTTACAACTTAGAGAAGAAGTCGGGCGTATAGAACAGAGTAATTGAGACAGAAACGATAGTGGCATGAGCATGCTTTGTTTGTGAACATTATAACTACGCAATTTAATTGTATTTTATTGTGTTGTAGATGGCTTGCATTCAACGTACATAACGAAAGAGTAATTTGATCTCTTGGTTTTGGGAAGAATAGATTTATTTACAAACTAACAGATACAGCTTCAAAGATCATGATACACTGGAAATCATTAAAGCTTCAAGGATCATGGTACACTGGAAATCATTAAAGCTTCAAAGATCATGGTACACTGGAAATCATTAAAGCTTCAAAGATCATGGTACACTGGAAATCATTAAAGCTTCAAAGATCATGGTACACTGGAAATCATTAAAGCTTCAAAGATCATGATACACTGGAAATCATTAAAGCTTCAAAGATCATGGTATACTGGAAATCATTAAAGCTTCACAGATCATGGTACACTGGAAATCATTAAAGCTTCAAAGATCATGATACACTGGAAATCATTAAAGCTTCAAAGATCATGATACACTGGAAATCATGAAAGCTTCAAAGATCATGATACACTGGAAATCATGAAAGCTTCAAAGATCATGGTACACTGGAAATCATTAAAGCTTCAAAGATCATGATACACTGGAAATCATGAAAGCTTCAAAGATCATGATACACTGGAAATCATTAAAGCTTCAAAGATCATGGTACACTGGAAATCATTAAAGCTTCAAAGATCATGATACACTGGAAATCATTAAGCTTCAAAGATCATGGTACACTGGAAATCATTAACGCTGTTGATATCTCCTCATCTTTGTTTCTTAGCTCATTTATTTATACGGAGAAGTGTTTTTTTTTTAATTATAAATGAGAGGACTTAATTAATTTGAGATACTTCTTCAGATCTTAGTAAATATCACGTGCGTTCTAAAGCTTTCTAATTATATACAGAGTGTTTCAAAACAACACCGGCAACGTTTGGGAAGTGATTCCTGACACCAAGATAAGACAAAAAGTATAGACCAACCTGGGTGAACAAATGATTCCTTTCACAGTTATAGGCTGCCGAAAACATGGGGAAAAAATGATGTTTAAAAATCCGTAGCTCCTAAACTATAGGACCACCATAGTCGGGTTAAAACTTCACTTAGGAACTACTATGTGCCTCATCCAGACTCCTGCCGTACTTCCGCAACAATTTTTATAGAGCTAGTTGGTGAGCACTTCAAATTATATGCCCATAGCCAAACTCCCTCTAGAAAAAGTGTTGCGTGAAACATGAATTTTTGGATAGGGCACATATTATTTCCTACGTGAAGTCTTGACCCGACTATGATAGGTGCCTTAATTTGGAGCCATGGACTTTTAAAGTTAAGTTTTTCATGTTTTCGGCAGCCTATAACTCCGAAAGGAAACATTTTGTACACCCAGGTTGGTCTATACTTTTTGTCTTATCTTGGTGTCAGGATAGGAATTATGTCCCAAATGTTATCGGTGTTATTTTAAAACACCCTGTATATAAAGGAAAAAGTCTTGACCGACTGACTGATCAACACCCAGGCCAAACTGCTTAAGCTAGAAACTTGAAATGTAAACGATACATAGTATTTGCCACGTATGGCACTAGTAAGGAAGGATTTTTGGGAATTTGACGTGGATGAGGCGGAAATATGGGTTACAACTAGTGATGGACAGTGAGAATATTCCCGGTGGGAAGGAAAATAAAAATCAGAATATTCCCGGGTTTTTTCCCTAGCATATAAATTCCTTGGAAGGATTTATTTCCATTTCTGTATTTTATCTTCCAAATAATAAGAACCGTATGACTAATTACTTTATTTTTATTTATTATGATTTATTTCTGAGCTTTAAATAATTTGGAGATTAAGAAAATAAAATTCGTTGCCTGTCTTGATATAACTAATCATATAATTTATTAGTTCCATTTCCATTTGCACTAAAAAGTAGCAAAGTACTAATTTACAAATGATGTAAAGAACTAGTTTGTAAAGTAATGTAAAAATTATGTAGAAATAGAGGGGATGGACGTCGGTTTGTCTCCTGCCTCTGACTCAAATTTGTGAATAGGTACTCAGACTTCTCTTACATGTCAATTAACGCATGGAATTTCGACAAATACGTAGAAAGAAAGGTCGTACGTGGCAATGTTACGTGCTAAATTATAAAGATAAGTAAGTATCTTGCAAATATTGTGAAGAAAAATATGTATGCTCAAATGTTAATAAATTGCTGAGACATGTATTCTTCTGGCAGTTACCCAATCTAATTTGTTTATAAGATTTGGAAATTTAATGTGTTTATAATATCAGTAGTAGAGTGAAATTTAGAAAATCCACTTACTTACAAATTTAAAATGTTTAGCGGTATAAAAATATGTAGACTTACTATACCATTTTTTCCACATATTTACTTTCATAGAACATATTGTAAGTAAATATACATTTATGTGTACTCCCTAAATACGTATAATAAAGTAACATAGTACCGTTCAGAATATACATTTTAAAGAATTCTCTGGAGATAACTGTAATAATATAGGTACTGTGATTAAAAAAAAAATGAAATCATAATATAGTAATAGAATGCAATTTTCTTTGTGATTGTACAAAAATTCCCGGGAAAAATCCCATTTTGGGAATATTCCCGAAAAATATCTTCACGGGAATTTACCCATCACTAGTTACAAGCAAGAGCGCACCTACGGGGGACACTGGGTTCGGACCATCCCCAAATGCTTTCTAACTCAACATACTTTTGTACATTTTCTCAATAAATCTATATTTATTTAATAGGGAAATGATTCATCTAGGATGAAAATTTGATCTTCCACTTCATCTGTACTCTTTCTCTTATAAAAACAATATAGTTCTTTTTTTAAAATTTGAAATAGAGGTGGAAGTATTTTACAATTACTTGTTGTCTTTTTGGGTGCAGAAGAAGACCCGTTCAATACTACATAGACGTATGCCAAAGCTTGGATCTCTCCTAACAAACATTTCTGGGTTATACTATCCATAAGTCGGAGGACTTTTCA